>NC_136006.1:14547178-15190678 GCF_048128805.1 Centroberyx gerrardi | reverse complement strand
GAGTTTGCAGTAAGTTGCCTCAAGAAGATCCAGTTTCAGAGTAGTCTACAGACAACAAGATAGATAACATGGACATTTAGTGGACACCAATTTGGCAAATTTTTTGATCAATTTAAACTGATGTATATACCTCATCAAGCAGCTGTTCAGTCTCCTCAAGGTTCTTTTGGTTCGAAAACGAGGGGTTTTCAGAGTATACCTTCATCAGTTTTTCAATTCCTAAGATGAGAATGGTGAAGATGATTTACAAACAGAAAGTGAATGACCTTGCTCAGTACTGTCCTCTATAAGTCACTGATTATTGCTGTGTAACAGTTGCTACCGCTCCATGGCGGGCATTGTACAAGGAAGACGAAAGCTCAAAAAAATGGTATCATTGTGTAATTATAATGCATTGTTTAATGGATAATGTACTTAGAAACTCTGAGTCATTCACCTTCACAGTCTTTCTTTGTTTTTGTAATACTGTCCTCCAAACGCTGGAGTTTGACTTTGATGGCTTCTCTTCTTCTGTCTTTCCCCATCAGTGACTTGCTGTCTTCCTCCTGATGCAGGCAGAACACACTTAACTTTATATGGGTCTACAGAGTCACACCAACAACAACGCTGGACTGCCTCCCCCTTAAAATGGTGTCTATGCCAAAGCTACATCTATGCCATTTCAATTTCTTGTACTGCAGATTCAACTGAGCTTACATTCATTCAAAACTAGCCTCTCCTGGAACTATTTACACATGTAGTCACATTCTTGTCAGGCCTGGTCATGAAATGCAACAACAAATTCAAGGACAAAGCTGCAGACTTACAAAATAATCAGCCATCAAAAACTCAGCTTTGCTATCCTCAGCTGTGGTGCTGGTCTCCTCTACCAGGGTTTGTATGTCTTTTTCCAGGTCCACCCTCTGGACTGCCTGTTCTATCTGCCTTTGGCCCTGGAAGTGGCATAACAACAACACAAGTACAGGTGAATGATAACGTCTATCAAGGGCTTTGGTGTGTCTGTATTAACAGGACTGAGGTCAGGATGTCTCACATGTACGAGGGTCTGCCCAAAGCTGGACATATGAAGGCTGTATCTATTCAGAATGTTGCATAGAATTTCAATTCGCTGCTTCTCCAGCTCCTGGATTATCTGAAATAGACAGAATAGTACAAACTAGAGCTGAACAATTAATTGAAAATAAAAATTCAAATAGCAATATGAACTCTGTTAAGCAATTAATTGCTTAACAGAGAGTTTTGTCCAAAATAGATTTCTGAACAAGTTTTAGAGCTCCAGGTAATCTTTGGTCCATGAATCAAATACAATATTGGTGAAAACCTTTCATCATACTCAAACTCAGTAAATCCTGAACACTGACATCCATTTTATTTTCACAAAATCACTTTCCTTAAACAATTTTAAAGTTCTAAAAAGATGTATGACAAGAACAACTGTCAATATCTTTCAGCCCTAGTACAAACTACCTTGTTGCTTTCTGTACAGCAGATTCAATCCTAGTCCAGATGAGCAAATTTACTCTGTGGAGAGCACATTACACTAATACATCACTTATTGCTGGATGATTGTCATCCATTCTTGTGGTAAAATTCAAATAGGAACGCTAAGGGCAGCAGGGTTGTCTAGTGGTTAGAAAGTCTATACAGTAACCAAAAGATCACAGATTTGATCAACAGGCAATATGTCCATCAACAGCCAGTTTCAGTGTCCTGCTGAAATGAAACAAAGCTCTAATCCTCTGTTTTCTCCAGTAGTGCCATTCCTGGCTGCACACTGATGAAATGTGTGTGTGTCTCAGAGGGATATGCCAAGAAATAAATTCCTAATTCCCTTGGGTGGAATATAATGATTTGCTCAAAATACTGGGGAGGTAGGGTGGCCTAGTGGTTAGAGAGACTGTCCTGTAACCAAAAAGGCCACTGGGTTTGATGCTTACCACAGCTGAGGTGTCCTTGAACAAGACACTGAACCCCTACCTATCAGCTAATGCCTGAAAAATAAAATGGAAGAGCATGTTCATCCACACCTGGTAGCAGTTTTTCAGTGTGTTTTCCCACTTTAGTCTGATCTGATGACCCTCCATGTTGACATTGAAGTACTCCTCATCCACCCGCGCCTGCGCCTCTGCCGACTTAGTCAGCCTGTTAAGCATCTATAGTCAATTAGAAAAATGTCTTTAGCAAGCATGCTGATAGCTTCTTTAAGCACATGACAGTATTTCCTCACAAACCATGAATTACACATCTAAAACTTATGTACTGGTGAATAACACCTACTAATACTTTACCTTTTGTTTTTCTTTCTCTGTGGAAATGTGCTTGTTGTTCTCAACAAAGTTGAACAGAGCCTCATGCTCTCTTGTTATTCCAACCAATTTCTTCTTTATCTATTTTAGTAAAGATTAAACACAAGTGATCAGATAAACATACTTGTATTCATAAATATTTATGATCTGTGAATAAAATTATTCACAAAATATTTATTGAAATGTCCAAGACCTTAAGAGTAACATATGAACAGAAAACAAAAAACGAAATATGTTTTTTGGAAGAAGGTGCTTCACCTTGAGTTGCTCATTCCAGTTAGCAGCAACAAGTTTTCCAGTTTTCTCAATGACATTATCAAGCTATGAAGATGCAGAACAGGATAATCATTGAGTTACAAGTATCAAGATAAGGCTGGATGCTAAGAAAGACAGAATTAGATAGATGGATGGACAGATTAGAGCGAAAGAGAAATAATAAATTACATACAGGCCTCTTCCTCTTATTGTGCTCGTCCAAGGCTTGTCGTAATTCCAGAATTGCTTCTTGCTGAAATGCATTTCCTAATGTCCTGAAATGAGAACATTACATCATATTTTACTCGACCCTGTCCATTCCAAATCCCCCTAACATTTATTTTCTATCTGTGGACAGGCACAGTCAAAAACTACCTGTGGGTGTCCGCTGTTGAGTACATCTCATCTGACACATGACACCATGCACTGTAGGTGGAACTGAGTAGGGAACCAACATGAAAAGGTTAGAGCTGCGGGCTAATTAGCTTGACATCTGCCTGTGTTTTGATCACATCTAGCTTGCAAGGTGCACGTTATTTCCCATGATACCATTACATCTGTCTGGCGCTTTGCAGTTATTCCCAGGCAGACAGAAAACAGAGCCCAGACAAATGTAAGACAAATGTAGCTGCTTTGAAATCCTGTCTTGTGTCACTTACTTGTTTGTCATTCCTTTAGACGCCTTGATGAGTTTGCCAGCAAGTTTTTGCAGTCCTTTGGCATACGTAAGCTCCAGCTCAGCCCTGCAGCAGGAAAAGAGGTTGCACCAAGGGACAATAACTGAGTCAAAGAGTAACTCCTCTGGTCATTAAAATTCACTCTGGAAGGCATAACTTCAACTTGCTTTCCTGAATGGAGGTGAGGAGTCAAGAATGTTGAAAGATGAATTGATCAAGTTTTACAATGTGAGGATGATACTATGTAGCATCTTAAAAAACATAACACATATCATTACAAGGCAAACAATCATTATTAGGTACTGCATTGGACATTGGAAAGCTAACTATAAAGGCCTCTGGAGTTAGAAATCAAAACCATGCATTGAGCATACCTTTGTTGAAAAACCGTCATAAGGTCTTTGCAGAAGTACTCCCCATTTTTTGAAAATTGCTTCACATTCTGGTACAAGAGGTTGTACTGAAACACAGTGAATAAAGCTTCATGAGATTTTTGCCAGGGGATAAACACGCCCTGTAACAGCTGAGTTCAAACTGATTCAAAGTAACAGTAAGAAAGGCTCATAGTTTACCATTACATTGTGACACACCTATCTGTCATCTGTAATATGCATACTAAAATGTTTTTTTACCACAGTGGATTTTGAAAAGAAATATCACAGACGATTTTGAAAAAAAAAATACTCACGGAGCAGGTGCTCATAGGATCCTTCATCTTGAGACTGTGGCTGTTTGTTGACTTTGGAATTGGAACTTTGACCAATCTCCTCCCAAAGTCACTCATGCGGAAATCACCTGAGCTTTTGTCAGTGCACTATACAAAGGAAAATTCCATTGAAAGATATATAAAAAAAAAAAAACTAGAAATGTAGACTGGAGCAGAATGACAAGTCAGTCTTTCTGGCTATCAATCTGTCACACAGACAAAAAGAAAAATATATACACACAAAACATACTCATGCCCATATCTGTGTCTGTTTTGCAAATTGTGGCCACAATAATATGACGAAATCAAAAGTGGTCCAACTATTACATCTCATAAATAGTACATATACTCTATCACCCAAACAAAGCATCATTTTGTAATATTTTTATGCATATAGTAGAGCTGATTGTACTCTACTACCAATCCTAAGCTTTGAGACAATTATTCACCTCAGTGTTACATTGTGTAGAGGACCTTTACTGACCGGATGAGGAATAAGCATTTAGGAATTATACCGTCTTTCCACATCAAAGTAGCAATGGGAGGTGATTTGTCATTAGTGTGTCTTTGAGGACATTGCAGACGAAACTGAGCCTTAACATGCTTCTGAACTGTTGTGTCCTTTGTTGACTCATCACACATTATGCCAACAAATACGGTTCACACAAAATAAACAGGAGTGCTTATTATCTTCAATCAAATCATCCAACAGCGTGATAAAACACTACATTAGCAAAGTGATTACCTATTTAAAGTCACAGCAGAGTGCTTAATATTTTTTTTTGTGAATTATCAGTGAATATCACTTTATCCCAAGTAATTATTGATGGTACTACAATACAGATTTTTAAAAATGTACTTCTTCAGAAAATTAGAATCCATCATCAGGATTATATAAATAGCTTTTCTTTGCTGATTAAAACTAATTGAACAGGCTCATGCTTATTTGCAATCTTGATGGGTTTTTTTATTGAATAATTCAAACACCTCATGTCTGCCTCGCAAGAGGGCAAATGACATTTAATGAAATTCTTACCAGAAATGTACCAGAATACTTAACAAAATGCATCAATTAGGAATACAGCATCTAGCCATATCGTTCACATAATACTGTTATTGACATCTCATTTACAGTTTGAGTGGAGAATGTTTGTATTTTCCATTACAATGTGAGTAAAGTACACACATTACAATTCATTTGTGAGTGAAGATGAATTCAATCATCATTTTGGCATATCTTTGGGGGTGTAGCATTAAAAGCAAACCCAGGTCTTCAGCATTTTGCTAATACACATTATCATGATGTACTGTATGAGTCTACAGCGGATGGAATGAGCTGAAAAACAGCCGTGTTGCTCAAGATCATTCAATCTTTAACACTGACATGAAAGTAGATTAGACATCCGACCATAATCTGCAAACATACCTATAAAAAATAAATAACATAGAAAGACGCTAATGTAAGAAAAAAACACACCCCCAGTATGCCAGACTACTGTATGTTTAAGTAGCATGCTTACACCATAAAGTGGAATGCTTTCATTCATTGGCTAAACAGAGAGTGGGTTGTACCGACAGGAGTGCTTTGATATTTCATTGAGTGCAGTTTGATGCAAATATATAGATAAAGAGAATGAATTGCAAGAGGAAATTAGTAAAGAATCAAATTGATAACAAAACTGCATTCACATAATTCTATGAAGAACTTCCAGTACCAGACAGGCAATGTTGTTCATGTCTCCATCATACACTCAGATACACGCACACACAAAATTTATGGATGGTGTCTGTAGCTTGGCTCCAGTGTTGTGATATCAGAAGGTTAGTCAGTGTTCATCTGGACACGGGGCTCCTGTCAGGTAGCCATTGGTCCCGTGAGTTTTGTTGGTCCCATTAGTGGCATTGCTGTGGTGCTTCTGATTGGGCGGAGGACTGTCGTCCTCATCAGAGCTGGACTCGATGTCACTGCGGTCGTCTTTAGACACCTGCGCAAATAAATGGATGGTTAGGGCTCAGAGGTTTTTTTTTTTTTTTTTTCCATTAAAATTCTTATTATCAGTGCCATTATCCGTGGCAGTCATGTGTGACGGCATAAGAAATGTGCTCATGTGTATCGGGGTCTGAAGGTAATCTGCCAATCAGTGCAAAGCAACAAGCTCTAATTACCATATAAATCTATTTGCAAACTCTAGATCTGCCAAATGTGGGGAAATGTGGGCATGCCGTTATATATAATAAGGTGCCATATAAACATTTATCCAAATGAGCTCCTGACAAGTGCATCTCTATGTTGTCATCAAATCATCAGTTTGAGCAAAACTGAAGAAAGTATTCAGGTTGAGAGGTGTTTTTGCAAATAAATAAAATGACAAAACTGGAGAAAATATTGTTGCAACATATGGTGATGGTGAAATGGAAGACATTAATGAGCCACATAAGAAAAAAAAAAAGCACTACTTAGGTTAGGGCTGATTGACAGTCAGGACTATGATGTATGCAAATGGTTACATGACTAGCTAGTGAGATGAGATCGAACTAAACATACAGTACAGCAGTTTGATTGAGCTGTTCCTCCTGTGAGGCTACTTACATGTAAAGGATTCCATTTTCCCGCCTTGAGGATTGGCAGGTTAGCATAGAGAATAGAAAGAGAAAGTCAAAGGTGGCTATTGACAACACAACACTCTATGGTGGCACACATACAGTAGGGCTTCACTGTAATAGCAATACACAGACAGTATCGTAGAGTGTTAGCATGCTACACTCACTGAATTAAGAGATATGCACGCAGCACATGAGCCTATTACGTAACAACAGGCATCAATGGAAGAGATAGACTATAAAGTAATAAGTGGTGCTATTTTGGGAAGACTTGAGTGAGGAGGGGCCAGCTGTGACTCACCTTTCCTTTGGAGATGGCTCGGCAGGCTGTCTTCACTATGAGGTAGGACCAGAAGGAGTGAAGAAGCTGCAGCAGGATCAGAAGCAGGTTGAACACCCACCAGGACGGGTAGGGCCCGACGATCTCCCAGCTCTCAAACAGGGTTGTATTTAAAATCCTACCACAGCAGGAAAGGGGGGGGGGGGGGGGGGGGAGGTCATTAACAAACATGTTTCATTAATAAACAGAATGCACAAAGACTAAACGCACTAGCTCTTCTTGGGGCATTATTGCATGTCGTGAGGAGCAGGTGGGCAAAGACAAACAGAAGCCAGTGAAAAGAAAAGAGGCGGGCTCTGCTCCAGCTCCTCATCCTTCATGTTGCACCTGGCCCTTAGTTAGCACTGGCCACTGCAGCATTTTGTTTAAATTTCAACACGGACAGCGCTAAATCTAAATCTTCAATTAACATGGCTAATGGAGTAGAAACAATTGGGAGATAAAAGGCTATGTATGGCTTGGCTTCACATGACATGCAATCAAAACGTAATCTATGTTAAATTTATCCCCAGACCAATTATCACAAATGGCTGTCTGTGAATCATCCTGCAGATACTGAAGTCATGGCAACAGCCTTAGAGTAATGACAACTTTCTTACTGGTGTGGTGAGAGGAGGGGTGTGTGTGTGTGTGTGTGACAAAAATGAACTATAGTATAACAATATTAGAGTGGGAAAACAAAGACAGAGAACCACGGGGTGCTGACAAAAACTGTTTAAAAAATGCTTTAAATTTGAACTGCTGAAACAGCCCTCTGAAAAAGCCAGTGCATTTCTGAAATGTTACCTTCAGAATATAGAGTGTGATTGTCACTTGTAGCCGTGCTTTTTTAATGACCCCAATCTTGAGTCTAGTGGTGTCTGAACAAGCGTTTCTGGGTTGATGAAGTTTCGATGGTATCTCAAGGCAAGACAGACAATAGCAGCTGGCTTATTGGAAAACTAAATCATGTCTCCTTTCACTTGTTAAAGGTGTGATGGCGGTGCTGCTGGGAGTTTGACAAGGACATGCAGGACGACTGCGGTATACGCGTTCAAGGACTAAGACTGATTTGCACTCACCTGAAAGCTACACGAATATATTCAGAATGGCCCATTACAATTGCCATTCACTATCTAATTAGACTTTTAAATGCCGTTGGGTAAAACCCCCCAAAAAATGAACTAAAATATTTACACTGCCTCTATTCTCTGGCACAGCCGTTTGAAAGGAGATCAGCTACTACTTCAGGTAATGCTCACTAAATGTAATGCAGGTCTTAAAACCATAAAAGTAACAGCACCTAATGACAGAAGATCCCTGTAATGAGAAGTGCCTTTGATGTTTTAACAGTCAGGCTCCACTCTATAGACTGCTTTCAATGATAAAGCAGTAATAACAATAATGATTTGCTTTTCATTTGTTCTTGGCTTTATTGCAGAGGATAAAGCTGCTGTATCCATAGTAACTATTACTTAGCAACAAAATTCAGAGATGTGTCTGACACACAAACCGTTATGGAGAAAGTATTACTACAGCACAGAGATCTTCATGGCTCTGACATGCATTTGCAGGGATGGATCGGCAAAATGTGCAAAAAATTCACAGATCTACAGCTGTGGTTCTTAAGCTTTTTGGCTAGTAATCCCTGAACATGAAGGGATGCCCGTACTACATATGCAGACTGGTTCAACCAAACAATTCAACAGTTCAACCAAAGAATGATTTTCCTTTTCAGGTTGTTTCATTTGATTAATTATCAGAGGAGGCCTAGAGGCTGAAAACTATTCATTATTCACAAGAAAAAAAGCAGAAATTAGAGAAAAATCTGAAATAGACATGATCATAATAGAAATATGTGTTTTTCCTACTCCATAAATCATCTCCCAAAATTATCTTGTGACCCCCTGGGGGACTCCGACCCCACTTTGAGAACCACTTATCTGCAGCACAGGCCATTAAAGTCTCTCACTGACAGAGATTAAAATCTCTCACTGACAGTACATAAATACATGCAAACGACTAGGCTAACACTATCTCAAAGAGGCTAACTGTCGACAGTCAGACTGATGCAAACGATGGTACACAAAAAAACTGAATGAGACTTACCAGACAGGATAGACTCCCAGCCTGGAACTTATGAAGAGAATTGCAAACATGGCAAACAAAAGGTTGCAAAGTGCCTGGCACTTGGCATAATTGGCCATCTTAGCAGCCTGGAAAAAAAAGATTCACAAATTAATTCAAACATGTAAACTGCCTGAAATATTTCTCTGAGAATGTAATAAGAGAATTAAACAACTCTTGTAGCCAGCATCAAAGGTTGACAGCTAACTAAACTATATCATAATCTGGTTAATGTACTCCAAATGTACTGTAGCAATATGATGCAGTATGATATGTTAGTAATATTAGATTTAGAGATAGCAGAGCATAACAACTCCCTCAACAGTCCGCCCACACACCCGACCATCTTTGCATCCGCTCGCCCATCCATCTACCCCTCCGTCCATTCACAGCAGTTATTTGTATCACCCATCCTCACCTCCATCAGCACATCTGCGGCGTCGTGGAGACACATGACCAGAGTTCCCACCCGCGCCATGTTGTTAACATAGGAAAAGGTGATGAGGGAGATTGTTGCCAGGTGGTGCAGGAACATGATCAGGAAATCCTGCGGACACAGTTGCCAAGGTAACGTCACACAACTACAGTGAGTAGGCCTACTTTCAAAACTGCCTCACTGTCATCTGAGGCACAGCATGGGCACATACCCAGAACATTCAGTACAGTACAGCAACATGTGACAAAGTGAAAGCCTGACTGTGATGTGGCGGACATGACTGCTGTGTGCACACACTTACAGTGACATCAGCAGCCCCTGTGTATTTTCATTGATGCAATACCATTGTGATAATTCTGTACTGTCCAAATGACAACATGTCATGCCACCTAATACTACCAAATACACTGAATACATTGAACTATTATGAAACACTCAATGTATTACTGTAATGTACTGTACAGTACACACTGGATACAACTCCCTCCTCATCTGATGCTGTCTATGTGTCAAATTGAAATATAGCTTTCTCAAAATATGAGGAAAATTTTCCCAACTTCTCCACTAATCTAGAAGAAATCAAAATCAAAATCATAGAGAAAGGAGAATCGCTCCAGCTAAATATGAATTAAAACCATCAGTACTGCAGCAAGATGTCACGTGTGACAATATGCAGCAGTTTGGCTTTGGGCCAACCTTGGTATGAGTGACTTGTTTTGGGCTAGCCTGGATGAGAGCTCCAGGTGAATGAGGCTGCGCACAGATGGCATGGAGTAGCATTCCTCTAGCATCCTTTAGCCTTTAGAAATATCTCACAGCAGCTGTAAGCAGCCAGAACCAGCCCAAAATGGCAGGAGCATGAGAAGGAGGATGAGAAGGAAGAGTAATGCTGCGAGATACAGGATGAAAGCAAGGCAACAGTGTGCAGGGAGAACATACTGGAATTGGCAGGGGATGCAGAGGACCTCCTCAGTGTAGTGGTGTGCATGAAAAAACTGAAAGGAGAAACAAAAACAGACAACATGCCAACAGTCAACAAAGAGATGACAGAGTGAAGGCATACACAGCATGGCATCATGGGGTTGCTGTGAGTGCAGTGAGTGAAGTGTGTTGTGGACAGGGGCAGAGTGGGGGGCGGGGCGGAGACAGGAACAAGACTGTGGGTGGGAGGCATGCAAATTGATACTGAATGAACCAAAACCAGAGTGTAGCCGTTTTCAAAAGAAACAGAAAAGAAAATGAAAGTGGGTTGAAGTGGGTTGTTGCCCATTGAAAATGTTTGTATGACCTGAAACTGAATTTCAGTTCAGTTCTTACAGACACTGACCAAGTTTGACC
This sequence comes from Centroberyx gerrardi, assembly GCF_048128805.1. Classification (NCBI taxonomy): domain Eukaryota; kingdom Metazoa; phylum Chordata; class Actinopteri; order Beryciformes; family Berycidae; genus Centroberyx; species Centroberyx gerrardi. The sequence goes on along the minus strand of NC_136006.1, from coordinate 15,179,913 downwards.
TTTCAAACCTTATAGACGACATGCATAATGACCACATTATGTTCTCTGTTCCTGTCACTTTAAGTTGACTGTCTGGTTCTTGATATCTCATAAATATAAAGTGCCTGACACCTACAGCATCTTGTTGGAACCAGTGGAAGCAGAGGTAATGTTTAACTGAACATTTAACTGAAGGAAGGGATAAATCCTGCATGTGTTTGTGTGCCAGTCTATGTGTGCATAAACTATCCTATAGCCTTCTTTACATTGGAGAATGTGCGGGTATATCCCATGGATTATTTCTTTTTACTCAAAGGATTAAGCAGGAACGGGTCACAAAACTGGGCCTCATGTCAGCCCAGCTGTCTGCTTGACCCTCAATTAGCATGTTTCCTTTTAATTCTGCATGTAGTAGAGAGGGATGATGGATTAGAAAGATGGAGACCCTGTGCAGACATTAAAACTCTTCTGTCTATAATCAGATTTTACCGTTGCGGCAAACGTTATGCATGTTTGACTCCTGAACCATCAAGATCTAACTTGGACTGTATTAAATGAATATTATTTGTACTATTCCTTTTTCAGCATCATGCATTATTTGTTTGCATGTGCTTATTTTGGCTGGCACCAACCAACCAGGTCAAGTTCCTGATAGATTTAGTAAAATTAAGTGACTATCACTTCAGTGGCACCATTCTTCAAAGTACTCTATGATGTCTGTGTAATGTGTGCTGGAAACACTGTCATGTTGCATATTAAAAAGTCATTTGATGGTAATTAATTGAATTACACAAGAAGTGTTACTGAAACAAAACAAACTCCACAACCTCCCATAGCTATAGGGAATGCTTTAAGGAAAGTTTTATGAAGTTTGCTAGTAAATTCCACTCCTAAATATTAGGAGCTAATACTAATCCTTTTCCTTCTCACAATGTTCTGTGATTTCACACATCAGAGAGAATACACTGAGGCAGAGGAACTGTTCACAAGGAAATAGACTAAACAATACAGAGGCACGGAGACAAAAAGAGGAGGGATGAGCGCAGTCAAACAAAGATAATGTTTTTCTTCCTGTGAGAGTGCTACTGTGTTAACCTGTAGTGGTACAAACAAAACTGAATTTTCTAGATAATATCCACTCAAAACTGTGAAGTGTCACCCTTTGCCTAACCGCATGCCTTGTAACAGAAGCACGATATAAAAAGATCCCACGTGTTATTATAGATGTACAATTTATGAGCTGTCTCGGTGTGACTTGTGGTGATTCCTACCTTCCTCCTGATGTCTGTGAATTGGGAAAAGAGTAGGGACAGGTAGAAAGACAGCTCCAGAATATAGTAATAATGGATGTCCACAGTCAGGGGCTGTACAAACACACAAAGCAACAAAGTTAGAATGCTAATTAGATGTTTTGCTAATGCAAGCCATTTGCTGTAGTTGTAGTATCAAATCATAATTCAAAGATTAGTGTGAACGTTTACCTGGTAAGGATAGTTGTACCAGCACTCTTTAGTGTTCCATAGCCACGGAGTCTGGAAAAACAAAAACACTAACTTATAATCAATTATTTTTAAACCATATGAAACTCATAATAAAACTGGATCATATTATGAAATTGAAAAAATATAACTGTTTAAACTAAACATTAAGAGTGGGCTTAATTCACATGTAAAACCTTTCAATAAAACTGAAAAAGAGCAGGCGCCACTGACTGCAATATCAATGCAGTATTACACTATTCCCAAATGAACAATTTAAGTTCTTCTAGCGGTATTGATCCCCAAAGCACAACAGTGCCTGAGGTTCAATATTTCCTTCTTATTTAAGATCCAACACATGGATATCAATGTGACCACAGAAAACTGAATGATTTCCTTAATGGATACCAGATGAAATCAAAGTGGTTTAGTAATATACTAAAGACCTGCTGTATGAGAAAGGGTTTTGGGTCGGTGCATGCTTTGCTATAAAAGGAAACTGGACCACCAAGGTATATTTATAAGAAGTTCATCCTCAAATCAAGCCCTGAGTTATGAGATCGGGGTGAAAGAGAAGTGTTAAATGTTAAGTGTGATACTTAGGAATGTGCTGTAATCGAACAGTGACTTATCACTGCGACTTAGGGAAGACGATTGAGTTTGCATCTTCTGCACTCTTCTGTAGACCTGCTGCTATTAATAACCCCCCGGGAGACTTGGGCCTGCGGCAGGGATTGCCAGGGAAGGAACTCATTTCACAAAGTGCTTCGTCATGCAACTTGTTTCGTTGAGAAATTTTCCCCACTATGCTATCTCACCTATTGCTCCCTTGATTATGATTAGATTAATCCATCTCCGCCAAAATGGTTTCACTGCTCATTTATTTAAGACACTCCGAGGCAGTAGCCACAGCACATTACACAACATCAGTGTGGAGAGGCATAAAAAGACAAACCGTATCCACAGAACAATAACAATTCAATTTTAATTTCCTTCCCCTTCACCAACCAAAGTAACATTAACAAAGTAGCTGCGAATAGGGAACTACAGTTGTCTCAATGGTAATTCATTCGCAAACAGACAGCGATATCTGAAAAATTGATACTCTGCTCAGACCAAATGGATCTATTATTTAGCATAGCACACTGGTAGGAATGAAAGACACATTATTTGTCAGCTGCTCCTCCTTGCCCTGCAAGATCCATCATAAATGACCAATAGGTTTTTGTACAAGGTTCCATTACAAACTGAAATGTTTCATATTAGTCAAACACACCAAAACACCCATTTTACTTGTCAGTCACATGATTTGGGATTTTTAGAAGGTTTTTTTCTATGTTAAAACAAATCAGCAGCCCCTTAAGACATTCAAAAAGTTATGGCATACTTTTTGTTGCTGACCTACTCTGAAAATTGCATGCAAGTCATTCCGTATACCCCCATAAGTGTGGTAATAGTAGTAGATTTGCTTGAAAGGACTTGTATGAGATTTGAGAGAATGGTTTCATAGCTCATTGACTTGCACTAACATTGCTAACAAATGAGGAGGTATGAGGAGGAGGCTGTTGCCAATTTCTCTTTAAGCAAAACTTACCTTTTTAAGGAAACGCACTCCGTAGGTAAATATGTATAGGTAGAACGTGAATCTCCACCTGCAAGAACAAAATAACACAGTGAGTAAATCAGGTTGTGATTTGCTTTTGTTATTTGTCTCCTTTCATTTTGCTCTTCTTTCTTTCTTTCTTTCTTTCTTTCTTTTTTTTCCCCTTTTGGTGTCCCCCTTTTGCCAGAATCTAACCAGGTTCTGCGGTACAGTTTTGGATCCACAGGGGAGTAGTGGAGAAGTGAGCAGATTTTTTTAACCACTCAGACCAATTAGTGCAGAACAAAACATGCTGCATCACATCCTAAAGTCATACAATTTAGACACATTCAGACATATAAATATGGGCTGTGGACAGTTAAGTTACTTTCATACACAACTTATATACTCCATCTGTGGTTTTTGGCCGTAGATGCAGCACACTGTGGCATACAATCTGCCCATCATGCCTGCAGTCAGAAATGTGCAGTGCCGTGGTGTGAGGTCCTCTTACATCCCCACGTCTGCATTCCAGTGTGAGTCACTGAGGCTGGGACACCACCGACTCCACAATGGCGTGGCGCAGAGGGAAAGACGAGACACTCCCCCCTCTCCTGTCCCAGCCCCTGATCTGTGCTTTACATAACCCTGCCTGCACGTAATGTAACCACAGCTGCACATTGATTGGTAGGGAAAGTTCTGCTGTGATCATGGGGCTGCTGGGCTTACAGGCAGAGACGAAGCTGCTTCAGCTGACACTTCAGTGATCAAAGCCTTGCTGAGCAGGGAGATGTGCACACACCCAGCTCACAACAGTCAGCAACTGGGAGGAAGGATTTAAAACTGGCCAACTAGCAAGAACCCTTGTTAGACAACTGTGGAAGATGCTTCAGATGAAGCTGTTATTGTTGTTACAGGGAACAAAACCGAATTTAACCGGAGTGCTTGAATGAGAGATTCCCTGTTGTCTCTTATTGAGTTTACACAGCATGTCAGTATTTTAACCAATTAGTTTAAATGGTTTCTCCCAGTGGGGCCTACTGCACTGTGATATATACAGTACATTGTACTGTATATTCTATGAGATATAAATATTCTGGACACTTCTGAACACACTGTGCCAGCTTCATGAACCAGACCATGGAGAGGAGGAACAAAGTAAAAGTAGCATTCTGTGACATGGAAGGAAACATTCACTGACAAGTCTCAGCCAGCGGACATGACAAATGCTGCATAGCATGTCGTGTGAGACAAGAGGCTTTGCATACTTTAAAGTCTGTGCTGTGTGGTTAGTTCCAGCTGGCCTTAAATGGTATACATTTTGGCAGCCACAGCCTGCAAACTCAACATGGCATCTTTCAACAACGCTAGAGAACTTTTGCAAGGGACTTTTTTAACATGTTGGTCACATCAAAGTGGCCTTTTACATGGACAATCAATTGTTCGTTTTTTAATGGACACCAGAGATAACATTAGCACGTAACACATGGCCTGTGGATGCTGTCATTATCTACTCTGCTTGATTAACAGTATTGTAAAACCAAACAAACTGGACTAGTCTACCTGGCACTGGGCAAAGATTGTTGCATGGCAACTGGTTCATCAAACACTGCAAGAGTCTGTTTCAAGTGCTGCTGAATCACTGCTATATATGTACAATAACAATGACTCACAACTGCTTTCCCTGAATAGAAGTCAGGCACAGATATGTCTTTATGTCAATCTCAGTTACATTTTCAGATACAATCCTGATAATTATTGGTTGTGGGGAATAGTAGAATTATGTGCTTTAACTTGTTTGAAAGCTGTTTACTTGCTGCACATGATCTAGCAGCAACTAGTTTATCCTTTTAATTGTGTTGTAACAGTGTTTAATAGTTACTGTGATTCTTGGAATTATGCTTATGTGTTATATTATAAACCACTTACAAAGTGTGTTTTACAAAGCACAATCAGAACAGGCTCATGGCATGTTTCATGACACATTGATTAAAGAGCCATTAGCATTTTATATTTGCCTCATTACATATTCATGAAACGCACATGCTACCTGATGAGACTGAATTATAAAATAAAAAGATCTGCCATTCTCTACAATTTTCAATTTCTAAAATGTACCTGTATATGTAGACAGATGTAGACGGAGGGATAATTCTGGGGAGCGGCTTTGATGTGGCCAACAACTCGGTAATGAGGAGGCTGGCTTTATTCCGATTCTAGCACCCAGTTTTGGATTCAAGCAGTTGCAGGTCATTCTTGTTCATCTTATTCAACTTTGTCACTCCTCCAGGTGAGCAGACTGAACAGTAGCTGCAACTGTTTGCCTTCAAAGCATTCACCAAACAATAAGTCACGAAACTCTGGCTTTGAGCAGAATACAATTCGGATAAAGGATTGATCAATTCCCTCTTTGCTGCACTTTGTTGTAAGATTGGCAATAATGGCTCTGTAACTCTATAGGCAATAATGGCTGTCCCTTCCACTTTTGTGTACTTCTCCAATTTGGTTTGAATAATAGGCATGATTTAAAATTGCCTCGATGAAAAAAGCTTGTTAATAGCCAATCATCTTCCAAATGTGCTGCCAGTGTGGCATGTTGAAATCCTCTGATTTATATTTATGTCTGCTTCAGCAGACACCACCAATTATATTTCCTTAAATTTACTTGGGAAAGCAGTTAGTTTTAGAATTTAGAACGCAGGTGCCGTTAATAGTGAGTTCGCGCTGGTCCTTCAATTGGGATTACCAGTAGAGGCAACTGTATACCAGCCGTGCCAGCCGACTCACTTTTGTATTTATAATTATTTTTCAGGTGAGTCTGGTGTCACCGAGCACTTAAATGCGTCCACTGTAATGTGTGTGAGCTAGCGGAGCTATTGTTTCTGTTCTTGGTTGTCCGTTGTGTATTTTTTGGGGTAATCTACTTTTATTAACTAACGTTAGTTCGCTACCGCGAACGAACACTATAACAGTCATATTAACCATTGAAACGATATTTGCAGTTACATGTTAGGTTGTGTTAACTCACATACATGTGTTCTTTGTTTGAGAGTGTGTATGTTATGTTGTCAGATGCTTTTACCTTGAAGGGGAGCCGGAATGTGGGTGTGTTTTGACTTGGCGGTAACATCAGCTGTAGTAGTAGCGTTTAAAGGCAGATGCCAGTTGTAAATATAGGTTAATCAGTTTTATGAGTGACAGTGCAGAAATACATGACTTATTATTTGTAGAAAGGGTAGTACATTACAGAATGATAATTTTTGAATACTTTATGCTTGGAATAGATAGGTTAGTGTGATTAAGAACTATTATATGAATCTAATGTAGCTTAATTATAATTTTCTATTGATGTTGATTATTTTGATTATTATTTTGTATTATGAATCCCAGTGTTTTATACATAATTGATTAATCAGTTGGCGATTACCAGTAGAGGCAACTCTACCAGCTGTGCCAGCCGACTCACTTTTGTATTTATAATTATTTTTCAGAATAAACATCTTCTTTTAAAATATGCCACTGAATCCAATCCACGATTGCAAAATATTTTTGGTGAGCCAGCCAGGAGTGAGCATCAGCAGTTGCAGTAAGAGTAGCATCATAAGAAAGTATGGAGAGTTTATTGGATGAGATCTGCACTGAGCTTTGGCAGTTAGAGCTATTCCAACTTCAGGATGTGTGTGACCACATCAACTGTTCTGTTCCTGCCGAGAGGGGTAAAACAAAGAGGGTCCTTATAAAGGCTATAGAGAGGGAAATGGAGAAGATGGAGGAAAAGGAGAGTGACAAGGAGCAGATATGTCAGTACCTGGAGAACCTGCTCTCATATGTACACAGGATGAGAGAGTTAAGAGGGGCTACTAGCATTCCCCCTGACCAGAGTCACACAGACAGTCTCCACGACCAATCTCCCAAAGTTGAGCCCCACCAGGATGAGACCCACAGAGCCCTCAGGGAAAGGATCCACACCCTGTCTGAAAGGCTGTCTTCTCTCAACTACCACCCAGCAGAGGTAAGGCGCAGCACACCACACCCTGCACCCCTGCCCGAAGTCACACTGAGGAGGGAATTCAGGATAAATGGACAAATAGGAGAAGTAGGACAAAAAGACAAGCTTTCCTACACTAGTCTGGTCCACCAAATTGAGGTAGGGCTGCAAAAAGGACACTCAGAAGTAGAAATAGTAGAGGCAGTTGTCCGAGCAGTCAGCCCTGGCCTCCACCTCAGAGACATGCTTGAGATTAAAAAGTGGCTTAACCCTCTCCACACTAAAGACCATCTTAAAGGGGCATTATAAAGAAGAGAACACCATCGACCTGTACCACAAGCTCACCAGTGCGTCACAGGAACTCCGTGAGTCCCCACAGACTTTTCTGTGCAGGGCCATAGAGTTGCAGGAAAGGCTGCTGTGGAAACTGAGCGAAGACGAGGCCGAGGAGTACTGCAGCCCAGACCTGGTGCAGCGTAAATTCCTCTGTGCCATTGAAACAGGACTTCTCAGCGATGCCATCAAATTCCAAATGAGGCCCTACCTGACGGACATCCATGTGAGTGATGAGACCCTCATAGAGAAACTCAGTGAGGCTGCCAGTTTGGAAGGAGAGACAGCAGAAACTGAAGAGGTCAGTAGCTGTAAAGGGAGCTAGAGTCTGTGAGGTCCAGGCTGAGACCACCCGTGCTGCTCAAGCTCCACCTGAAGCCAAGGACTCCACCCCAGTGACAGTTAAGGCAAGAGAGCTGCAATCACAACCCTCAAAGGGCGGGAAGTCTCAAAGCAGTGACACCCACTGGGTGATAGAGGAGCTCAGAGCAGACATGCAGGAGATGAGGCAGATGTTCATTGCTGCCATGGAGGCTAACACCAGGCATCAAGTGACAGTCGAGCCTGTCTACCAGCCCCCTGCTAATCAGCCCTCCAACTACCAGTCCTATCAGCCACTAGCCAGAAGCAGACAACCAGCCAGGCAGAGGCCCAGAGGCTGTCCAGCATGTCAGGAGGCACGACGAGGAGAGGACTGCAACCACTGCTTCCGGTGTGGCAAGTTTGGCCATGTCTCCCGGGGGTGCAGAAAACCAAGACGGATGGGAAATGGGAACGGGCTGCTGATGGGGGACCATCTGTAGCTCCAGACCATGCGTCCCACCGCCTGTTCATTCCACAACAAATGCACAATGAGGGAGAGGGCCATACGCAGGAAGAGAAAAATCAACAACAGCCCACTGGAAAAGACTCCATTGCTCCAACTAGTTCCCAGCATCCCACTTACATCAGGCCTCTGCATAGGAAGAAGCTGGTGAACCTCATAGGGAGGCAGTGCTTGGTGAAATGCAAGATTAACAACATCCCAGTGGAAGCCCTATGGGATAGTGGAGCACAAGCTACTGTCATCAATGATGCCTGGAGGGCTGAACATCTTCCTCACACCATTTTGAGGTCCACTGAAGAGCTTTTGGGACCTGAACCTTTGACTGGGTTAGCCGCCAACCAAACAGAGATCCCATTCATTGGCTGGGTCGCAGTGGAATTCAAGCTCTGTAACCATGAGAGGGAAACTGAAGCTCTTGCTGTCCCCATCCTTGTGTCCAGCGACCCAGGCATGGCAGAGAGACCCATCATTGGCTACAATGTCATAGAGGAGGTGGTGAAGGCCCAAAACCCAGGACAGAGAGTTGACCCTGAGGCCATCCAGACAGTGAGTACCACCTTCTCTGTTACAGCCAGGATAGCGAAGATGGTAATCAAGCTCATCCAGACCCCAGACCGAAATGAGAATGTTGGAGTCGTCAGGATAGGCCAGAAGAGGAACACTCTTCAAGCCAATGAAGTGACGACCATCAGAGTGCCTGCCCATCTCGGAGCCCGGTTCAAAGGTCAGGAAGTTCTTTTCACCCCCAGTGACCTGCATCCCCTTCCAGAGGGTCTGGAGGAGACTGAAGGGCTGGTAAGGACAGATCCTGGGAGGAAAGGTACTATCACAATCCCCATTGCCAACACCACCAACCACTCCATCTCTCTCAACCAGTACACCATCATTGGCTATCTTGAGACAGTCACAGTATCTACAGGACCTCCTCAACAAAGGCTGGATCACTCCATCCAGGTCTCTTTACTCCTCCCCAGCGGTGTGTGTCCATAAGAAGGATGGAAGCTTGAGACTTTGTTGTGATTACAGGGAGCTCAACAGTAAAAGTGTGCCTGACCGTCATCCCATCCCCCGTATCCAAGACATGCTGGACTCACTGAGTGGCAGTTCCTGGTTCTCTGTCCTTGACCAGGGGAAGGCCTACCACCAAGGTTTCCTGGATCCAGAAAGTCGCCATCTGACAGCCTTCATCACACCTTGGGGCCTCTATCAGTGGATCAGGATTCCATTTGGCCTCAACTCTGCTCCTGCTGAGTTCCAGAGGAGCATGGAGACATGTCTGTCAGGTCTACGGGACACCATCTGTCAGCCCTACTTCGATGATAACCTGGTCCACAGCTCCAGCTTCTTTGACCACCTTGAGCATGTGCGGACAGTGTTGCAGCGGTACCAGCTGCATGGTGTTAAGCTCACTCCCCGCAAATGTGAGCTGTTCAAGAGAAAGGTGCGGTTCCTGGGAAAGATGGTCAGTGGCGAGGGCTACACAATGGACCCCAAAGATACAGCCCCTGTTCAGGCCTTGAAAGAGAGGAGACCAGCCACAGTTGGAGACTTGAGGAAGATGTTGGGCTTCATCTCATACTACCGTCCACACATCAAGGACTTCTCCAAGGTAGCCAAGCCTCTGTATGCCCTACTCTCTGACCTACCAGCCACGGACAAAACAGCAGCACCACAAGCATTGGTTTCACCCAAAGGACGGAGGAAGACAGCGGTGAAGAGCAGTGGTCAGAAGTCCTCTCGCACTCCAATCACTTGGACTTGGAGAATCACCAGGCCATCCTTAACCAGCTGATTGACCGCCTGTCCTCTCCTCCCATCCTTGGCTACCCGGACATGACACAGCCTTTCGTCCTCCACTGTGACGCTTCACAGGATGGACTAGGAGCTGTACTCTACCAAAGACAAAGCGGAAAGATGGCTGTCATTGCATATGGCTCAAGGACTCGACACCAGCTGAGAAAAACTACCATCTGCACTCTGGCAAGTTAGAGTTCCTGGCAATGAAGTGGGCCATCTGTGAGCGATTCAGGGACTATCTGTACCATGCACCATCCTTTGTTGTATATACAGACAACAACCTCCTCACCTATGTCCTCACCACTGCCAAACTTAATGCCACAGGTCATCGTTGGGTTGCAGAGCTCGCAGACTTCAATTTCACCATCAAGTACCGGCCAGGGAAGTCCAACGCTGATTCAGACGGCTTGTCATGCATGCCCCTTGACATCAATAGATACATGAGCCAGTGCACCGAGGAGGTCCATCCAGCCGTCATAAATGCAGCAATGACAGGGGTTACTTTGGGCAGGGAGATGCCTACCTGGGAGATTGTGTGCATCCAAGGTGTCAGCCTTGTCCAGGATGTCCCCATGAACACCCTAGGTCCCCCACTCATGCCTGAGCAGCTCCAACAGGCACAGAAGAAAGACCCTGTCATCGGTCAAGCTCTACGGTACATCTCCTGCGGCCAACGGCCCTCAAGGAAGGACCTGAACAGTGAAGAGCCAGATGTATGTGCACTGCTAAGACAGTTGCCTAAGCTGTATGTTGACAGTGAGGGAGTGCTGTACAAGAGAACAGCAGACAGACATCAGCTGGTTCTGCCCCGAGAGTTCCACCCCTTTGTGTTTCAAGAGCTACACCAAAAAATGGGACACTTGGGTGTGGAGAGAACACTTGGCCTCATCCGAGACAGATTCTTCTGGCCAAGGATGCATGTTGACGTGGAACAGTTTGTCACAGCAAAGTGTGAGTGCCTCAAAAAGAAAAGACCACATAAGCAAACCAGAGCCCCACTTGAAAACATCAAGACAACCTACCCATTTGAATTAGTATCCATCGACTTCCTCCATCTAGAGACCTGCAAACAGGGGTTTGAGTATATTCTAGTTGTCATGGACCATTTCACCCAGTTTGCACAGGCTTACCCCAAGAACAAGGCAGCTAAGACCGTTGCTGAAAAACTCTTCAATGACTTCTTCCTCCGATTTGGTTTCCCTAGTAAGCTCCACCATGACATGGGGAAGGAATTTGACAACCAGCTCTTGGGGAAGCTGAAAGAACTCAGTGGTGTTCATGGGTCTCACATAAGCCCTTACCATCCACAGGGGAATGGCCAGGTAGAGAGATTTAACAGAACTCTGCTTAGTATTCTGAGAACCCTGACCAATGAGGAGAAGCTGGACTGGAAAACCTCTGTGCCCAAGGTGGTCCACGCATACAATTGCACCCTATCTGAGGTAACTGGCTTCTCCCCCTACTACCTGCTCTTTGGAAGATCCCCCAGACTTCCCATCGACCTCATCTTTAACACCCATGTCAGCAGAGGACATGAGAAGCATGAGGACTATGTAGCCAAGTGGCAGAACAGGATGAGGGAAGCATACTCCATTGCTACTAAAACTGCAAATCACGAGGCTGCCCGAGGAAAAGTACAGTATGACCGCAAAGTGCATGGCCACGTTTTGAACCCGGGAGACAGAGTGTTGGTGCGGAACCTGTCCGAGCGAGGTGGACCAGGAAGACTCAGGTCATACTGGGAAGACAGAGTGCATGTGGTCCTGCAGCGGAAGGCCCCAGATAGCCCTGTGCATGAGGTGACAGCAGAGAATGGAAGAGGAGAAAAACGAGTGGTCCATCGCAATTTACTCCTGCCCTGTGATCACGTACCAGTGGAGGAGACAGTGGAGTCTGTGGGCCCCAGCATGCACCCTGGTAAAGAGAGGAAGCAAAAGAACAGGTCAAGAAAGCAGCACTCCAACACAAACCCCCCTCTGGAAACAAGGCAGACAGAACAGAACAGTGGAAAGGACTTTGCACTGGATCCTGAGGCAGTTCCCTTTGAGTCCCAGATCAACCAGTCCTCCTTCTGTGCTCCAGAGCCGCCTGTTCCAGATTCACCTGCCCCTGTTCCAGTGAGTGCTACGACACCCTTTCCACCCCACACCCATACTTGCCTTCTTCTGGAACCCCACATCACATTGCCCCATACTCACCTGTTCCTGGTCCCTCACACCAGCCCCGTCCCAGATTCACCTGCCCCTGTTCCAGTGAGCTGCTACGACACCCTTTTCACCCCACACCCATACTCACCTTCTCCCGGATCCCCACACTACATTGCCCCATACTTACCTGCTCCTGGCCCCTCACACCACACCACCCCTCAGACACCTGCCCATGAACAGCTACAACTTCCCTTAACACCACACCACATATCTGGTGGCAACAGTGTGGGGTTAGAGGGGCACAAGAGGGCTGTACAGGTCAGACAATGCCTGTCTGCGCCTGAAGCTGAAGAAATTGAAGATCTGTCACCCTCACTCCACCTGTACCCACGAAGGGACAGACGCCAGCCCACGAAGCTGACTTACACCACTCTAGGTGTACCCAGTGACAGAGACATTAGAATGGTGGACATTTCCTTTATGCCCCATCTGTCATGCCCCATAGTTGACAAACCGCTTTGGAGGCCATGGTAATTGTTGGACTTTAATAACTTTAATGTAGTTTATGATGAATGAACTCTGACAAATTGATTTTATATGCCTGCCTGAATGCCTTGATACCTATAGAAAAAAAGGGTTTGTTTTGAGTGAAGTGTTTGAAATTGTTGGCTGAAATATTGAGACCTGTTTGCTGCTGTGTGGTTAAACAAACACATTTTTTTTGAGTGATTGTTTTATTTGAGTGTTAAACAATGTAACCACCAGTGAATACAGACAAGTGTAATGGTGTTGAAATGTCAGGAAACATTTGTGGGGCATGTTGAAATCCTCTGATTTATATTTATCTCTGCTTCAGCAGACACCACCAATTATTTCCTTAAATTTACTTGGGAAAGCAGTTAGTTTTAGAATTTAAAACGCAGGCAGGTGCCGTTAATAGTGAGTTCGCGCTGGTCCTTCAGTTGGGATTACCAGTAGAGGCAACTGTATACCAGCCGTGCCAGCCGACTCATTTTTGTATTTATAATTATTTTTCAGGTGAGTCAGGTGTCACCGAGCACTTAAATGCGTCCACTGTAATGTGTGTGAGCTAGCGGAGCTATTGTTTCTGTTCTTGGTTGTCCGTTGTGTATTTTTTGGGGTAATCTACTTTTATTAACTAACGTTAGTTCGCTACCGCGAACGAACACTATAACGGTCATATTAACCATTGAAACGATATTTGCAGTTACATGTTAGGTTGTGTTAACTCACATACATGTGTTCTTTGTTTGGGAGTGTGTATGTTATGTTGTCAGATGCTTTTACCTTGAAGGGGAGCCGGAATGTGGGTGTGTTTTGACTTGCGATGGCTAACTGTAACATCAGCTGTAGTAGTAGCGTTTACAGTCGCCATGGCAACGGCGCACCAAGGCAGATGCCAGTTGTAAATATAGGTTAATCAGTTTTATGAGTGACAGTGCCTTATTATTTGACTTATTATTTGTAGAAAGGGTAGTACATTACAGAATGATAATTTTTGAATACTTTATGCTTGGAATAGATAGGTTAGTGTGATTAAGAACTATTATATGAATCTAATGTAGCTTAATTATAATTTTCTATTGATGTTGATTATTTTGATTATTATTTTGTATTATGAATCCCAGTGTTTTGTACATAATTGATTAATCAGTTGGCGATTACCAGTAGAGGCAACTGTACCAGCCGTGCCAGCCTTTTGTATTTATAATTATTTTTCAGAATAAACATCTTCTTTTAAAATCTGCCACTGAATCCAGTCGACGATTCACGAGTGCAACACCAGCACTAATTATTTTAGAGAACACATGTAAATGGCTGTTCTAGTAGGAATCTGTTCAGCACCAACATGCCTGTTAGGTGTCAGTTGTGTGTCTGTTGAGTGGCTTCTGAGGGGGTGTTGGTTGGCGTTATGAAAATCACTCATGCACCTGTTAGAGAAACACTGATAATAAGGATATTGGTGATCTCAACTGATATCAGTATGTTCTTATACAGGTGCCCAATGTGTTTAGAGGATAAAAAGCCTAGATCCAGTTGTCAGTATCTGTTACAGAATTTGAACTGTCTCTGATAAAAATAAAAAAGAACGACAATGATTGGTTAAATTTACCATGTTAGTAGTTCGAAAGTATAGAGAAACATGTATATGTTATGGTTTCATGTTATGGTTTCAAGACTAATGTGACAAGGGAAAGTGTCTACTTAGTGCAAATGCGTAAGTAAGACTAGTCTAGTCCCATGCAATTTTAGTACATATCAAGTATTAACTGAGGCCAAATTTAGATATAGCAAGATAAAAATAGTAACTACATTTGCTGATAGTAGGCGCGTGTCACAAGAATAAGATGAGTTTAATATTGGGTGTGCATGCCATTCTATTTCTATTTAGATTCTGTGTATTAGAGTCTGCTGCTTTTGGTCATTTCTTCGTACTCAATAGAACTAGAAAAGAGGGAGGATGAAGGAAGATGAGATGAGACAACTAGGGCTGTGAAGGACAACAAAGTGTTCGCCTGCCTGTCCTCACTAAAGACGACTGAGGAGAGGAGGAGATCAGGGAGGCTCCAGTGAAACTACACTGCAAAAATTCTTCTTATCATGTCAGTTACTCTCATACTCAGTCTTAAAGTCTTATTTTTCTTAAAACAAGTGAAACATTCTGCCAGTGGGGAGAAATAATTCCACTTGTTTCCAATGCAGTTTCATTTGTTTCAGGAATGTCCTAGTTGATAAGTGATAAGTGTCAATATCTTGAAACAAGACAGAAGAAGGCAGTTCACTTCACCAGTATAAAGAAAATGACACTTGATTCAAGAATGTTCTTCAAACAAGTTGGAAATTATGTCACCCCACTGGCAGATTTTTTTCCACTTGTTTTTAAAAAAAGAAAATACTTGATTAACTGACTTGTGGAAGTGGCTATTTTTGCACTGTAGCTGGAAAATAAACAAAATAATAATAGCTCCAAAATAAACTCCATGCAAATTCTTCATTATTTCCAGACCAAATGTGTCTGCTGCTTGCCTCTTTGTTTACATAATGAAAAGAATAGACAGCAGATGAGCCATCCTGACGTCTGTGAGACAAAGGATGCTATCAGTCCTCAACAGCTGTATACGAGGGGCTAATTAGAACAGGATTACTGCTGGAAGGACTGTGGCCGGCTCCGTTTGGAGAATTGCACTGTAAGCAACTGAGACAGACAGAAACTGCTTAAAAACCCAATGTAGTCTGCAGTCAGTCACACTGTGCGCAGATACCAGCTTTGGGTGCAATTGTTGCTTTTTTAACAGAATGGATGTCAGCTAAGCGTGTTTGGGAAGCCCACACATATTCCAGAGGAGTTACGAAGTCTAGTTTCTTCATGTTTTGTCATCAAGAAAACAGTTTTGCTTTTTGGGATTCCTCTGTGAGTCTGTATTAAGAGCCCAGTGGTCTAATCAGCCAACAGTGTGCTCCTGAGTGAACAGCAGCCTCAGGGGCATCAGAAGCTGTGAGGCTCCCTGCGCCTCCTACTGCCAGATTGGCTCTACTGGTGTCAGACATGACTCTACTGTGACAGCCACACTCACTCGCTGGCCTCCAACATCACACTGCTAAGTAAGTACAATCTCCCTGATGGCAAACGCTCTACTGCAGATTAGCCAGTCCTCTCTCTTACAGCCAGTGTGGTTTTGTTGGTTTGCATTGAGACACATTCTTGCTCCACTGCCAGCATTCATGCTGCCATCTTAGTGAGTCACATATCGTGTAATATCAGCATTTCGGCTGTTAATAACTTAATTCTAACATGTTGTGTGTCTTTGGTAAACAATAAACACATGACAGCATGACAGGTTTTGCGGTGTTGTTCCAATTTCATTTGCCTTACATGCTTTCACAGAAGCGGGCGAGGGTGCTGGGCTTCTCCTGGTTGCGGCGTTGTCTGAACCAGCGCTGGATGGTCCGGACGTCCCAGTCCAGCTGCTTGGACAGGCCCTCCAGCCTCTTCTCATCTGGGTGCTGGCAAGACAACATAAAGACTTGTTTAGGCATGGCATTCACTGTGGTACAAATGATTTGAGATGGAACAGAATACTTGTGACATTTGTACAAATAAGTATTCAACAGCGGGGAAGACAGGAAACACATGCAGCACCTTGGTTATAGCAGTGAAAACCTTCTCCAAGATGGCATTAGGTTGCGCTTTCTGTGGCCCATTGGTTTGGATCTTCAGGCCCATAGCACATGGTCTTGCAATAAACCTGCAATTAAAATATGTATCATAATACAATTCTAGATCAACACAATCAACAACAGGGGAGTAGTTTGTAAAGGCAGTCACCATTATCTTACAAATACATCATCACTGGTTGGAAAAACCCATGTAATCACCGCGGGTCGAAAAAGTACCAAAACATCCTACTGAAGTAGAAGCACTGTTACTTTGTTTATATTTGACTTAAGTAGATGTAAAAGTACTGGTGTAAACATCTACTTGAGTAAAAGTAAAAAGTAGCTCTTTTAAAATGTACTCAGTAAAAGTTACCGAGTTCCTTTTTACAAAAGAAAATATTGTGTTTCAGGAAAAACATACTTAAGTAAAAGTAAAATGACTGATTTAAAAGAACTATTCAAGAAAGTACAATTACATGAAAAAGCTACTCATTTACAGTAACTGGAGTAAATGTAGTTACTTTCACCCCATATCATGTATAAAACCCCAAAGATCAAACATTAGGGCTGTTGCTCTGAAAGGGCCTCACAAATGATCTCCACTTTTTAAAATTAACATATTTTCTGAGATAAAGGGATTTTGTAAAAAAAAAAAAAATCAACAACAGGCCTCACTACTGCCTAAAGAGACACCTGACCCACATATGCATGACGAGCCTTGCTGTGACCATTATGGCTCTGTGGCTTTCTTGTAAAGATGATTGTACAAATAGTCAGAGAGAGGAAGATTGTGCAAAATGCATCATATCATAATATACTGTTTAGAGCACATTCCCAATGTAACAATAAGAAAGAAACTACCAGGATTAGTAAAACGAGGCTGTTGTCTGCATGATGCTATTCCGCAAAGCTCTGAAATATGTTTAAGACTGAGAGGACAATAATTGGAGGCTTGGGCAAGTCTGACTTGTATCCTGCAACTTGCGACAGGCTGCAATGTGTCTATACTGACTGATTCAAATGGTCAGACAACGTACAATGTTACAGGCCTGCAGAAAAAAGGATGATCATCCCTGGCGATTTGTGGGCTCACCAGATAAGATGCCATTGTTTAGGTTACTGACAGACAAATCAACACACATGCTCAGTGGGCTGATGCGAAATTATTCATTCACTGGATTATCGAGTCGACATAGCGTGCGATCGCTGTTTTATCTCTAAAACAGCCACCTGAATAAATGCATGTGCCAGACCCACCTTTCGAAAACCAGCCGTATCATAAAGATGCAGAAGGCTAAAGGACACGCCAGATAGAGATCCTCGGCTTGCGGGAATGTAGCCTCATCTGTGTTTTTTAAGTCAGCCCAGGTTACATTGTGAGGGAGCCAGAACCTCTCGTTCCAAAACCACGCCAAAATACCGGCCATCGCTTTGGAGCAGACACTTTGACCGGGTCGAGAAAGAAATCGATGGCCCGCTGTGTCCTGGAGGTCTTTCACAGGCGATCTGCAGGCTCTGCTGATGAGATATCTGTGCTAGATCGCCGTCCGTCTATTTCCCCTCAGCTATTCCAGTGTAGGGAAGTAGACTCAATCAGCTCCTCCGCAAGTGATTGGTGCATTGAAATGTCATGCATGATGCAGTCATTGTAGGTTATACCGCCTGTATCACGGCGCAATCAAGGTGAAATTGTTTTTGAATAGCCTCTCATGAGAGTCATTTGAATTTAACATACTGTAGTTTCCCTCATGACACAACTAAAAGGCATAATGATAGCTTTCTTATCCTGTTTAAATATGTTGCTGTTGTGTTGTTTTATGAGCCACAGAAGCAAAATGTCCCCCTCCACATATAGCATTTCTACTATTTCAGTCAAACCCTATAAGCATTAAATAAACTGGGTGAAACAGTGAAATGAAGAGGGCAATAAACATGGCAACACTTTTGTCATGGGCTTCAAGGCTGCCCCATGCTTGGCAAACCATGCCACCTACTGACGGTTTCAAGGCTCTTGTCAGTAGGTGTAGGCCTGACCTTGTAAATAACATTTTTGCCAAAAAAAAAAGTTAATATTTAATGCTGGACTTGTGAAATGCAACTTATCTTGTATATCAAACAAAACGTGGAGGAAAACAAAGCCAAAAGCCAGTTAATCCTCCTTGCACTGTAGCATTTTAGTGCAGTCTGCCTTGGTCTTCCATCATATTGCATTTTTTGCCAGAAAAATAGGTTAGGATGTCTATAAAATTAATATTAGGCCTACATGCCGTGAACTGCCATTTTCCAAAGTAGGAATTTGTTACATCTCAACCCCATATACAGTATATATCTATGTAGACCTATCTGTCTAAGTTTGCAATATATTATAAATTATAGATTACACAGTATAACAATAGACATACACTATATATAATACATAAGAATATATTCAAATTTATAGTAGTTTTTGTAGTTAGCCCATAAAGCTTGATAACTGCTTAATATCTGTGGCTATCACCCCATACAAAGAGCACTTGACAATTTAAAGGTGTGATGGTGCCATCTACTGTTCAATGTTAACACTGTTCAATTTTGGGATACAATGTTGCAATTTACTCTGCATGTGACATATTTAATCGTCACACATCACTGTGCGACACAAAGCACTAGCAGCCTTCCTACTATGCCAACTTGCGGGGTTAATAATATATTGTAAGTCCAGACAGTACATTAATACAAACACAAAGGCTTTAATTAGTTCACATAAAATATATAAAAAAGTTTGTGTTTAATATGGAACGATAAAAATCTGCACTTAGGCTGTTCTAAAACTTCCTGGTAACATAAGTGAAAGTAGGCTACTATAAAGCAGAAAACACATTAGACCATAATTAATATCAGATGATCTAATGAATTATAGACTTCAGAAGAATCCGCCGCCTGCATGTAGTCTGCTCTGATAATTTAGTTATTTTAATGTAGCATGGCCTAACGTGAGTGTATAGGCCTATTGTTCCTCTAATCTACATTTGATTTCTATATCACACTATGAATGGCGCTGTGTGGTGAGTGTGTGTGTCTGTATCTGTGTGTGTGTGTGTGTGTGTGTGTGGGGTCCGTTATTTTCCGGGTGTTTTCATCGCTAGCGGTAGTTGCTCTGCAGCAGCTGACACTTGTAGTCAGGAGGTGAGGTCAAATTTGACTGTCTGTCTGTCTGTTGCTAACTAGCGCAGCATCATCATCATCATGGCGGAGCAAGGCGAATCTCCGGCTCCTGTCCACAACCCGCAGCCAGCGCTGACAACCAGCTGGCCAATTACCAGGGAGTCGTACGAGCTGCAGGAAGTCATAGGTTAGTACCCTACGATGTTTCGAAGTCCGATGAACATTATATCTTATCACGAATAGGCATGGCACGACGGGTTATCAGTTGTGAATGACGGCGAGGGCCTACCGGCTTTTTCATGTGCAACAGCGTCCTGCAATGCTTTGCAATGCGGATGTTAACAAGCACATTCAGCCCGCCGGTCTCGGAAACAGCAGATGTTTATTTCTGACGCAGCCGAATCTGTTGAAATACTGAATTACTGCGCGGGGATGGAAATGTCACATTCCTTAAGTGCGTTTTTAAATGCTTCAGATAGCCACAGATTTCCTCTGTGCTGAGCGATGCCCATTTATGGCACGTGTCCAGTTTATAAGCCATTACTAAAATCACAGATGCATGGCTGTTTCTATTTCACTGGTGTTTATCTGTGACCGAGCATAGTCTGAAATAAATAGCCTATCACATCCTCTCAAGTAGAATTTTTACACATTTTATATTATTATTTTTAATTATTAGGTATTATTATTATGATTATGATTATTATTATTATTGTTAGTAGTAGTAGTAACCTAGTATTAGTAGTAGTACTATCAGTAGTAGTAATAGTAATAGTAGTAGTGGTATTAGTAGGCCTAGTAGTAGTGTTAGTGTTAGCTTTATTATTATAGGCAGGCTAGGCGGCAGGATGGTGGTGGTTAGTGACCATCCTGTGAAGGGAAAGTCACAGGTTCAGTCCCCACAGGAGCCATGGGGTCAAGCTAAAGTGTCCTTGAGAAAGACAGTGAACCCATACCTGCTCACTCACTGTTAGGCACTGTGGATAAACCTACCTAAAGTAAAAATAATCAACAATGTCTATGCTTTGGATATTGTTACTATGATTGACTTTGTTTCAACATTTCTTTGAGGATTGTGGACGTGTAGTTTCTTTGGAAACGTTTTCTTTTGTTGTGACTTTTAAAATTCACCTTTTCTGCATATTTGAAAAAATATGTTCCACTGCTTAACTCAGTCAAAATCTCGTGTTGTTTAAAATGTAAGGTAATACGTTAAAGTTATAATATTACCCCAATAATCCATGAGATATTATGTTTGAAATATGAAAGAGCCGTTCACTGAAGACATTAAAGACAAATTCATGCACAACAATGAAAATCCTGATTTTGCAAAAAAAAAAAATCAAAAGGAAGTTATTTAAAATATTTTTGGCAAATGCTTTTACCCTGCATCAGTGTTTTGGGTGTGTGGATGAGCTGACAGCTTAAGGTAAAGTCATATCATTGCTGATAAGAAGCAGCGCTACAGCTGTGCGCTGCTGACTGTGACAAGTTAGTTAGTCCTCAGCTCTGTGCTCATAATCAACTGGTAAGCAGTCCGATCTCCTCTGTTCTCTACTTCTCCTTATCTGTCACTAACAGTTGGCAAGCAATATGCTGTGTGTCACAGCTTCTTAGTGTGAACAACTTCACTGCCTCCAGCGTGGCCTGGTTTTTAATAAAGCCTTTAAACGAGTAAACGGTCCATCATGTTAAAAATAAACTACTGTACTTCAGTTCAACTTATGTCATTATCTTATCTTTCAGCTACCACATATAAAAGATGAATGCCATAATAAAAACAAAACAAAAAAGATTAACAATAGGCAAGACAAATACCATAACAGGCACTGCGTGATATTGGATTTAAGAGAAATGCCTTTGTAATCACTAGGCGTTCCCCAAAGGGACAAGTCCAGTTGAGTGTGATGTGAGAGTCTGTCTTTCCTCCTGTCTTATGTTTTTTTATTGCTGTGTTGTGGCTGTGATTCCAGGCAGCGGGGCCACAGCTGTGGTGCAGGCGGCCCTCTGTACCCCCAGACAGGAGCGCGTGGCCATAAAGAGAATCAACCTGGAAAAATGCCAGACCAGCATGGATGAGCTATTGGTGAGTACAACAATAAATATGGGCTATTTTCCCAGCCTGCGTCCACAGAGTGTTTCTTTACCTCTCTGATGCTCTACCACTTTTCTTCTGATCCACGTTGTTATTGTTAAGTGCGAGCGGGTGAAAATTGGATATTTTTGAATGCATATTTAGAGGTCATAGTAATTAATTGTTTGCTGTAAGATTGTTTATAGGGTGTGCAGCAATCTATTGATTCACTTCTAGTTAATATGTAAATGATTACCTGCGGCTTGTTTTGGATTATTACAAAGAAACAGAGGATGTGATAAAAACAGAATTTTTAAAATATTTTTGTTCAGTGTGACAGATTTTACTTTTCTTATCTTGTCTTTTTTCTCTCCTGATAGAAAGAAATTCAAGCAATGAGCCAGTGCAACCATCCAAATGTCGTCACCTACTACACCTCCTTTGTAGTGAAGGATGAACTTTGGTTAGTCATGAAGCTTCTGAGTGGTGGTAAGCTCCAGCTGCCAAGCTATGTGGAACAAAATGCTATTTCTACCTCAATAATACATCATGCTCAGTGAATGTGATTACACTACACTGTAAATGCCCTTTTTCATGAAAGCACAGTTTGTGCTTTGATCTGCTGATTAGGTCATGTGAAATGTGTTATAGGTCATTTATATAGCAGTTAGCTCAAATCAAGAAATATAGCTTATAGGCCATGATGTTATTCAGTATAACCTGGGTTTCTCATCACTGAGGGTAGTCATACAGAGCTTACACATTGTGTAATGACTGCAAAATTCATTATCAAATCATTATTGAAATCTAGTTGGCAAAAATGACGGTTGGCATGAAATTAGACATGAAATTAAATAATTGCTGAAAAAAGTAGTAAAAACCCGAGCTGCCTTGCCAGCATTTCAACCACTAGCTGGTAGCTACTTTGTTTCCTTGTGAATAGGAATTTTCTTCTTATGCATGGGAAAAAGCAAAAGATGGTAACTCAGATGTAGTTTTTCACTGCAGTATTTGAAGTAGGCTGTAGTGCTGTTGTGTGGGAGCAGCAGAACAGTCATAGTCACATGCTATGGTCAATAAAATCACTGTTTTGACAGCAATAACGTTACTCACCTTAATGCACTGCCTCTCATGTTCTATCGATTAAGGAAAAACAAGCAAGTAAAATACATTGTAATAATTTGTATCCTGGTCATGGATATTTGGCAAATGATGACTCAATGGAGCTTTTAGCAGATGATTTGTGTTGCCCATTAATATGTGATAAATTAACACAGCACTTCTTGTTTTCCTATGGTGTGTCTTTTTAGGCTCAATGCTGGATATAATAAAGCACACAAGCAAAGAAGAGCACAAAAATGGAGCTCTAGATGAGCCCATTATCGCCACCATACTAAAAGAAGTCCTGGAGGGCCTGGACTACCTGCACAGAAACGGACAGATTCACAGGTAAAAAATCCTTTTTAATTAATTAAATAACTTTTTAAGAACCGACAATGACTGCTTAATACACAGTTTGACTCACAATTTTTGATCATCAAGTATCAAGAAACCACTTGCAAGAGCACCTGGTGATAACAATGCCAGTCTGAAGTTGGCTTGAAAAATGTAATGTTCAAGTTCAAGTTCAAGTTTGTTTATTTATATAGCCCTTTATCACAAGCAGATACTGAGCAACAATCAATCATACAACAGAATGATATAGGACAAACATCAGGAAGAGCACAAAGTCACACAAAAACAGCCTACCTATTCTACATAGCCTAACCTGCCCGGCACCACCAGCCTTAGCCCTCAATGCATACAAAGAAAAACTACCAAGAAAAAAACCTATTATGTTACTAAAAACCTAAATGTTATTGTCACTTCATTTTAAGTTACTCTGGATAAGAGCGTTTACCCAATGGCTAAAGTTTAATGTAAATGTAGCTTTAATACAGTTCATACAAATGCATTTATTGACCAGCAGTCCAGTTATTGTGTTCTGTAAACTTCCTGGATGTCAAGGTCAGTGGGACCAGGCCCAAACCTTTATTAGCCCCTGAGGCAGTGCTCCACATGGCACACACATGGAAGAATCAATGCTGCTCCACATGACTGTGTTGTGTGACTGTGTTTTTGTATTTGGTTGACCTCAGGGATGTGAAAGCTGGGAACATACTACTGGGAGAAGATGGATCTGTTCAGATTGCAGGTGTGTTGGAGCATGGCACCGCTCTCTTACTCAGCCTTTTTGTTTAGTTTAAGACAGTGGCACACTATTTCAAAAGCATGCAGGCCTAGATCCTGGATGAATTTTAATTAACTAATGAAGAACAGTAATTTTAAAGCAGGTTAACATTTTTTGTAAGTCATAATTCAAGTCAGGCTCACATGGGACTCGTAATACTTATTTAATAATGTTGACATAATATTAAATAGGGTTCAACCAGAGTTTCGGAAGCCAATACCAATATCAATTTTGTCTTAAAGCTGCTGTTAGCCAATATTTTGTACCGATATTACATATCTCTTATTGTTGGCAGCATGGAAATGTGAACCATGTGACATTAAAACTCTTCATTGAAACCCAGACTAATAAAATTATTTTAGGGATACCAGCTCTTTAAGGCAGTATGACCCACCCAATTCAATGTTAGGGGGAACTCTGGGATACATTACTGCCTTTAAATGAAGAATTCATTTACTGACTTTCACTGATTTACTGACTGAAAAATAGAATATGCAAAGAAAAAAAAAATCATCGCAGGTTTTACAGACAGTTTTTCTGTAGCTGCGGTCAGGAAGGAACCTCCATCATATCAGTGGACAACATGACTAGAAGATATCCGATATTTATTCAAATATCAATATCGGCCCCATATATTGGCAAACCAATATATTGGTCTAACCCTAATAGTAAGGTTATGAGGTTCTCCACTATATTTCAGTGGGCTTATATTTACGATGAAGATCTTTCTTAGCTTGCCTGATGAATCACTTAATTTTTGCTTTACTTGTATTTGCTCATTAACCATGTAACCATTTGAATTTCATGATTCGTGTGACAGGCGCCGCTGCCTTTTCAGCTGCTTTCTTTAGTTCATCGTTATCTGGACCGATGATAATCAATCCACAGCTTATTGCAGTAACAGAGTTGCTTTACTCATGTGCGTACATAACAACAGAGGCCAATGGCAGCCAGTCTGTGAAAAGTAAAATTCAAATGCGGACATGGTTAACGAGCCAATACGAGCGAAAATGAAAATGAGCAATCCGCGGGGCTGGATCCAGGCAATTTCTTTGCTGTCTGCTGTACAATATTTACTATCCAATCTGCAGTTCTGAAATAGGATCTGTCATAAAACTGATTGAACACAGAGTCTTAAATTAGGAAAATACACAATCTTTGTTTTATGTTTGGTTAATGCAATTAGCCGAAATGTCTTGGCTGCATCTGTGTTCATTACAACACAGACCACGCAGCACACCCAAATGTCTCTCTATTAGCTATAATATAAAATGTACATGGTATTATTTTGTGTTTAAGATTTTGGAGTAAGTGCATTTCTAGCCACGGGAGGAGACATGACCAGAAACAAAGTACGAAAGACCTTTGTTGGCACACCATGCTGGATGGCACCAGAGGTGATGGAACAGGTGAGTCTAACTATTCACACATAGGCAGTTGCTAATGACATCTTACATCTCAAATACTTGGAATATTTATGTGCCTGTGCATGTGAGTTTGTTTCTGTTTCAGGCTAGTACTAATCCATAACGTGCTTTAATGCTATGGGTAGCTAATTTGGTGTATCAGATGACATGGCAACCACTGAGGCCATAACATCTACACCAAGCTCCCAAGATATGAAGTGAATTCCAGTGATATTACAGACTGTTGTAATTCCAAACCCACAGGTACGAGGCTATGATTTCAAAGCAGACATATGGAGCTTTGGAATTACGGCCATAGAGTTAGCAACAGGGTCTGCACCCTATCACCGATACCCTCCCATGAAGGTGAGTGTTCTGATTGCGTAATTGGGTGTAATTTAATCAGAGCATGGTGTCCTAAGCAGGGCTATAGCTGTTACAGGTGCTGGCAAAATGCAAAAAAGCAATGTCCATAAAAACTATTGGTTTGCTACACACTTACTCACTCTTAGATCAACTTGTTTCAGTTATTTATCTTTTAAATTTTCGAGTAAACATTTGGAGTTAACAACTCATTTTGCATTGCTGTCAGGTTCACTCATAGGCCGCATTAATGGGTAGACTTGAAAAAATGCAACCATACATCCAATCCAGAGACAACTTTATCTAAGGAAGCCCATTACATTTACTCATCATGAGATTTATTCTATAAGTGGTTTCCTGGTTTGAGTTTCTTATCTTCACCAACCACATTTTTGTAAAATTTGCTATTGAATTATGGGGATGGTTCTGACCATTTTTTCCTGTCTGTGCAGGTCTTAATGCTTACCTTACAGAACGATCCACCCACCCTAGACACAGGAGTGGAGGACAAGGAAATGCTAAAGAAATATGGCAAATCCTTTAGAAAGCTAATAACTATGTGCCTTCAGAAGGACCCTGCCAAAAGGTTTGCTCCATATTCCATGTACCAAATATTTCAAAGAGGGCAGATGCTATTCGTGATCAATAAAAAGCACTTAACATTCAGTGAGTGTTGTGCTATGATGCATTTTCTGGCAATTGTGTTTTCTTCGTCTCTAGGCCTACAGCTGCAGAACTTTTGAAGTGTAAATTCTTCCAAAAGGCCAAGGTATGAGCTACATCTCACATATTTGAGTTGCCATCTTTGTTTGATGTTGGTATACATCCTATCTTATATTCAGCTCCCATGCCGCCGCTCGCCAATCGTTCAGCCCTGTATGTTGCGAATAGTGGTTCATAATGGTTATACTTAATAGGATGCATTAAACAACATATCAAACAAATCTACAAGGGTATTAAATCGTATTGATCATAATATACTATTGCAGAAATAATGACAATACCAAAGTACATAAATAACACAAAAGCAGCTTATGAGGTTAGATCCAACCCCTCGAAAAATATGGCAAACCTTAAATCCTACTAAGTCTATACTGTCGTAAATCATGACTCACAGCTCACAGCTATGGTGCCTTATGCTATATATTGTTGCTTTGTCTGTAAAATAATGACTTGCTGTACATTTCATAGTTAAATGTAAGTTATTTGTAATGTTATGTAATGATAATTCACAGTAATATCTTAAATCTTACAATTCAGAGATGGGAAAAGCTGTTCACTTTGAATGTCAGCTATGTAAAAGAAATAATTTATTTGCAGCTTTATCTAGCATCGTTGGTGTAATGTTACCTAACTCACGTATGGGATGCAGCCCCACCTTACTGCTGTCTATCTTAGAGAAGTGAGCAAGTGAAAGAATAAGTTCAAAGTCTACTAATGCACAAGTTGGGCTTTCAGAGATCTTTTATGCACACTTAAAAATACCAACACTGTCTTACAACCTTCCACCAACCCGGATTATTTCTGAAGGTCGCCATTTGAGAAACCCTAGAACTCCAGTGTTTGGATTTTCATGATTAGATTTTGATTCATTTCATGCATTCATTCATTTCATTTTTTCATGATTAGATTCTGATTCATGGTTTGATCTTCTCTTGCAGAACAGAGAGTATCTAGTTGAAAAGCTTTTGTGTCGTGCACCAAAGATTTCCCAGAGAGCTAAGAAGGTATGTCTAAACAAACATTCCCTGTAAAGTAACTCCATTATTGACTAAACATGAACAAATTATGTCAGAGCGCTGGGGATTGACTGAACTCTCTCTCTCCCCCAGTATGTTGCATTTACAGTCAACACAAACTGAGCAGACTCACTTTCTTCAGCACCTCAAACACTTTATGGCCAAAACTGTTGTGTGGATTATGTGCAAATATGGGCCACTGCTGGAACCATAGCAGTCAAGCAGAATGGATGTGCTGACAAGTCATGCGTCAGTGGTCCCCAAAGTTGCTCACTGCATGTGGCACACCAAAGACAAATAGGATTAAATGTTAGTGGTTAGCATTATGTAACAGAAAGGTGCACATTATCATTCCATTTGCTTGCTCAGTTGCCCACTAGTCACAGTTTACTGGGCGGAAGTGCAGTATTCAGGCACGACTGATATCGGCTTCCCATCATTCTCCAACTGGAGGGCCGGGATAGAGATAGGATAGAAATTGGAGTAGAGGGCCATTGCCGGGAGGCAGAGTGGCCGGGTGGAGGGGTGGAAATTCACTGACTTGGTCAGGGTTAAATGGAGGACATGGTGGATAGCGGAGGCGTTATAGTGTATGACGTTAACATTACGCACAGACAGAGCAGGGTGTCAATAAAGAGCGAGGCGACTGTGGTGGAAGTGGCATGAGATTCAGGTTTGTTGATGGTTAGGGTGGCAACCACAGGCATCTTTGGGAATTATAGCAATGAATGGAATGGGACCTATTGTTAACAGGTCAGCTTTCCATTAAGTATTCCAAGCCACATGTCCAATTTTGACTGTAGTTACAATCAACCCTGAAGCAAAGTATGATATTTGTTCCAAAATGAGCTATTGATAAAGATAGTGACACCTACCTTTATCAAATGATTGAAAACACAAGATTAAAATAAATGATGGTACTTTATGAAAGAACTTAGTTTGACGAAACACGTTTACAGACTGGAGCCTCTATATTGTAGAGTCATTGCCCTTCATTTTTTCCAAAATGCATATACAGCATTTAATGCTTCATATGTACACGTTGTTTTCATGTCTTGCGTCCTGTGAAAAGTGTAAAATAGAGAGGGTGCATATACAGAAGTGATGCCCATGTAATGTTGGATTCACTCGATTGCGCTGGTGGATGAAGTTTGCGAGCCACAGGGCCAGTGTCCTTGTTGCTTTGTGCTGATTTGACCTGTGGAGTCATCTGCATTATACACTCAGCAGACACAGCCCGAGCCTGCAGAGGCAAGCAGCGTTGCAGAAACATTGTCATCTCAGGATGCTGTGACCTCTCCATATCAGGGAGCACAGAGGCCCGTCTCTCCCCTCGCCCTCGCTCTCCCAAGCTCCTGCTCAGTTCCTCTCCTGTCTCCTACCTCACCCTCCTCTCTTTACACATCATCTTGTCCTCCGTGGATTGCCATCGTTTCTCTCTTCACCTCTTTGCCCCTCTCTCCCTGGGACTTCCTGTTCTATTCAGTTTCAGTCTCCTCTGTGATATTCTTGTTAAACATTGCAACACCTTCCCATGGGTAACAGAAAATAAATTATATTTTTAGTTGACAATAAAAAATTCCAGATTTTGGCCGGATCATAGACAAATGCCACACCAAGTTTTTCTATACACTGATATGTTTTACTATTAACTTGATGAAAAAAAAAAATAAGATAGAGAAATGTAGTATGATGAGAACTAATCTTAGAAACATGGGTAGGGGTCAAGAGAGGAGATTTATAGCCAGACAGCTATTAAATATTCAGATACTCTTTAAATGGTCCCCAAATCTTACTTGAGAATATACCAGTGAATGAGTAGGAGATGGCAGATCCTCTAGTCAGCTGTCACCAACCAAGTCATATCAAATGAATACTTTATTTAATGAAGGGAGGGAGGAAGGAAGGAAGGAAGGAAGGAAGGAAGGAAGGAAGGGAGGGAGGGAGGAAGAATGTCAAGGTTACAGAACTTACAATTATGGATTTCAATATTTTTTAAATTTAAATGTAAAGTTCAAGTTCAAGTTTATTTATATAGCACAATTCGTACACAGGGGGCAACTCAAAGTGCTTTACATGATTAAAAGAGAGAGATAAAAACAGAGATGGATAAGATAAAAGTAAATAAGTAAAAGTAAGAAAATTAAAAACAAGAAAAGAGTTTCTGAACACTGAAAGTTAGAGTAAGGGCAACATTATAAAATCAGTAAGAGTGTTACAGTATAAAAATCGAAGTTCTGTCGATACAAGTACATATGTACATAAACCGCGCGCACATATTTACATATATTTGGAGTTAAAGTGCTAAGAGTTTAATTATAGGCGATGGAGAACATAAAAGTTTTAAGCCTAGTTTTAAAAGTGGTTACAGTTGGAGCATGTCTAAGATCATTTGGAAGTCTGTTCCAGTTGTATGCGGCATAGTAAGTGAATGCTGCCTCACCATGTTTTGTTCTGACTCTTGGAACGGTTAATAGTCCAGACCCAGCTGACCTAAGTGTTCTGGAGGGCTCATGGGGTGCAAGCAGGTCAGAAAAAAGAAAAAGAAAGATCACACACAGAGAAATGTGTCATTAGAGTAACCAGCAGAGGGCAGCCTGAAACCCGCTGTAGAGCTTCCAATAGGGAAAACTGCAGGCCGTATTGGTCAAAGATTAGATATGGAGTGGAGAGCCACAAAGGTGGTGGGCTGGCCTCATTGATCTGTTACATAATGGAACGCTGGAAAATGGAAAATGATTGATATTGGGTTCAAATTTGTGGCCCAGTACACAAGTGATGATAGAATATCGATTGTGAGCTGCATGGACACTTTCTGAAGCCTAATTTCAAAATGTGGGGCATTTTACTTGAATGCACAGCAATGTTTTATCAGTTGTTACCGATGCTTTCATATGCTTTGGTTTCATTTATGTTGTTATACATATTCAAGTATGTGTATATTATGTGCACCATATGTTTTTGTGCATTTGCTATGGGATTATTTTCTAAGTTGTGTGTGCATGTGTGTATGTGAATGTTATTCGGACGAGCTGAGTGGATTGATTTGTGTCTGTTTTGCTCAAGGAGGCTGAGCAGAATTGGGGGAGCCTGGGCTCTCTGTCAGGTTCGGAGAAAGAGACTGACACCATCAGAAGGGTAGTGCTTCTTTCACTTCACCCTAGTCTAGAGCTGGGACTCTTAGATGATGTGTTAGTGGCTTACAGTTGTGTGTGCTGTCTTTTTCTTTCTCATTGCGGTGTCCTCATACCTTACCTCAGACGACTAGACTTGTCCTCCGTTGCTTGCCTTAATTAAACCTTCTCCCAGACCACAGAACTGCTCTGCGATGAATCACAGGCTTTACCAATGACTCTGCCATACTCATCTGCTTGAAACTGTTAAGCCGGCACCAGCTGCATTTTAATATTAATATTGGTGTTTAACCAAGTTCAAGTCAGACTGGGTGTCCCACTTATGTTGCCTCTCCAGATGATTGCTAATTAGAGTTTTTCCATTGCACAAGTACTGCGCTGTACCCACACAGGGCCTTGTACTGATATGGTATACTATCAGCAACCATAGCTTTCCATTGGAATACTGTTGTGTATGTCACTTTTACATCACTAAAGTAGTAATGACACCCATGCCAGTACCTTTTGAATGTGAGCCAGCAGCAAATATACTTGGGAACCTTACCAGTATGCCTCTAGCGTGCTTGTGCTGCACCGAACCGCGCACAAAACTTAATGGAAAAACATACGGGTAGAGCGCAATATACCTGTGCAATGGAAAAACCCACAAATCATGCATTTTTAACATTGTGTGTGCTGGCTGTGTGTTGTCGGGCTGCAGGTGAGGAGAGTCCCAGGCTCCAGCGGCCACCTGCACAAGACGGAGGACGGAGACTGGGAGTGGAGCGATGATGAGCTGGATGAAGGCAGTGAAGAGGGCAAGGCGGCAGTGAATCAGGGCAGGGTAGGTGAGACTCCCACTGAGGCCAGCCTCAACCGCAGGGATTCTTATATGCGCTCATGTGATTCTCTATATTGAGATGTAATTGCATATACTAACAGCAAAAGAAAGAAATGTTCACAGCACATCGTTCTCGATTATTTTTGGGATTCAGCTTTGATTCTCACTGATAAATATCAATTCTGTGCTGTAACTGCCAGATGTGTTATGGAAATTCACACTTTGATTCAAGGTGTTGCTCAGTAATGCTGCATGTCATCTATAACCTGTTATTGCTTTGTTATGTTACTTCCCCTCTGTCTTAGCCCCCTGTACAGTCCTTCTCTCCCTGAACAGTGGACATTTTTGGGATAGCAGATGGCTTGTCTGTGAGAGAGGCTGTCATGAGGTAGCTGTAATGAGTCTGAAGATAACTGCAAGGATTTGAGGCAGGGGGAAGTAGACAGCTATAATCAGAGATCAGAAAGTCCTATGATAAAGATACCTAACCTGACTGTCTCCTGCAATAAACAATTAGGATGCCAAAAGCAAATAGCTGTACACTGTAGGAAATGGCTATTTAGCACAATTTAAAGATTTATTTAGAATTGTTCATACATTTGTTTGTTGGCTTCATAGATAGGTAGATAGATAGATAGATAGATAGATAGATAGATAGATAGATCGATCAGTATCATGTATTTGAGAATATAAAATTGCTTGTGCTTGATATTTCCCCCAGTCACGAAGGGTCAGAGACGAGGCCAAAGATGTAAGTTAGCTCTTTTTGTTGTATAAAAAAAACAAACATACAATTAAAATTATGAATTTGTATTTTGATATTTTTGCATTTTGGTGAGGATTCAAGTTGTCATAGACTAATTGGCTTGCTTTATCCTTTCTGCTCATGTATAATTTGATAACTTGGCAGAAGGGCATCATTGGAAATGCAATTATCTGTCCTCCTTGGGCAGCATCTTATGTAAGAATGATGAACTCTATTATAAACCATGTTTACTTCACCACCCTCTGTTCCTCAGTTTTACAGAATGTAATCAAAACAGCCCCAGCATCTGTTTTTACTGGCTGACAAAGCCGACAAATTGTTCCTCATTGATTGCTTTGAATTGACTTCCCTGTGTTTTCTTTATAAGATGAGTCCTGATTTGATATTTACCAAGGATGTAATAGCATTTGCACAATTATGCCTCTCATCTTTTTTCATCCTAGAATGAGGAGAATGCCAACAATGTCCCTATTGAAGGGCTTTCTATTCAGCATCCCCAGGTGAGGGATGCATCAGCACTAATTTATCATGATTCAATGACCTTGATGCCCCACTAATTGTCTATGTGTGTATATGTGCTTGTGTACATCTAAGAACGTGCATACAGTACATTTGTCTGTGTTTGTGTGTGTGTGTGTGTGTGTGTGTGTGTGTGTGTGTCTACATGCGTGAATGTCAGTCTCCTAGAGGGACGCTCTCAGCAGTAATAACTCAGAGTAAATGGCCGTCTGGCTGTCAGTGCCAGCTCAGTGCCTGGGTGTATCTCATCTAAAAGGCTCACTGCCATTGTAGCCCATTTTCTAAGGCTATTGTCATTTTGAAAATGAGCCAAAGCAGTTTGAGGTGTACCCCTGTGTCTGACAGTGATGAAGGCCAGAAGTGCTACTACAGTTTCGCTCCACTCAGGAATTAGGCAAGACAGCTACTCAGAAGCCATCTCTCCTCCCTAATATCCATTCTTTGCCATACAAAGATACTAATGAAATGATATAGCGTTGTTAAAGTTGATAGATCCTTACACAGTACACCTTTATGCATTTCTTTTGATCCTTTTCTTCTCCCTTACAACTTTACCCAAAATTATAATAAATGGAAAAGGGATTTTGTTTTTCAGATCTCTTGTTGAATTATTGTACATGATGTAAACAACCTCACCAGACCTTTTCCCCTGCAGGTCGAACCATACGAGCACACACCCTACATCCAAGGTGCAGTGAACATGGTCCTACGGCTAAGGTGAGACATATTATCCTTTTCAGATCATTACCCCATCCTTCCATCACCTCCTATATTTTGTCTGTACATAAAGGTGCTGGTACACAAAGCAATGTTGGGATCACTCCCAGCAACAGGCAACAAAATGAGACACAGAGGCAAAAAACAGTTCAAATATTCCCTGGCAACAATATGTTCCTATGCAATAAAAGCAACAGTGCTGAGGCAACTCTTTGTACACAATTACTAATCAGAGTTCCTAGATTCATTATTGCTTTAACAGTAGCCCCGCTCATCCAGTCCCCAAGATGCAGGCTGGTAATAGACCTAATGATGTTTGGCCGGAGATGATCTGGCACTGCCGTGGATCCCTTCTTCCCAATTTGTCTCACTGGTCGTGTCGTAGGGAGGAGAGTGTTACAGTCTATTGGTTCTCCTTTGGCTGTGCTCCACACTCTGCTTTCTCCTCTGAGACTGAATTAGAAGACACCATTAGCACTCACAGCAGCCCTGTTTACTTAAAACCTATTCCAGATATTGTTGTTTTGAAAATATTTCAATGAGAAAGTGGAGGCTTGTGGTTCAGCCTCAGAATTATCACTGTTTATATATGTTTTTATGATGATAATTAGTTGGCTTTATACTCAGTATAAACGATCAAAAAATCTCCCCACATGCTGTGTATGTTTATTGCTCTGAATTTTTATCCTTTTTGTTTACCACTCAGCAAAGTAGTAGTAGATTTTAATCTTAATATATAAGCAGGATATGGAGGGCAAATGTGCAAAATTCTGGGTGACTTATTATCCCTTTCTCTCTCCCTCTTTCTCTGTATACACACACACAGAGAAAGAGAAAGTGAGAGTCTTGCCTAACAGACAGACAATGGTGTATTTCTGGACAGTTGAAAGTCTGTCTTTTGCTCCCTGATGAGCTGGGTGCAGAGCAGGCTCTGGGTCGATGAGATAACAGGCATCTGAAGGGCCCTCCCCGGGCGCCCCACACTGCACACAAAGCCATCCCTTCTACTGTTCTGATAGTGAGCAGTGGAAGAGATGCAACAGGACAGAGCTAACTGCTTGGTGGCTGGAGAACTCTAATTATTCCAACCTAGACATGAAAATAAATGGGCAGCTCTTTGATGTTTGGGCTCATTTTCTACTTCTCGGTTACATGATTCATCCATGGATTTACACACGTTTCTTCTGTGCAAGCATCTTGTGGCTCAAATGTATTGAGATGAAGCTGATGAGACAATCAATTATAGTATTACAACATAAGCTCTCGTCGCAACTCTGATTGCCTGGCAACATTTTTTTTAATCTCAAAAACTTCAGGGAGAGCTCGTAAAAACAGGGCAAAACAGTGTAATGCAGCAGTAACGGATTGTCTCATTTTAAATGAATGAATTGGAGAGAAACACATTCAATGTTTTTAGTGTGATCCGGCATTAGGTTGTCAGGCTGTCTGTGTGGTCTGTGAGCTAAAATTATTCCATATCAGAGATGCAGACATGTGATGGATGCCTTGAATTAAGTACAGAATCTCTCTAGTGTCTCTGGCCAGAAACACAAGGATTTCAGCTGCTCTTATATGCCCTTCTTGGTGGATTACCAAAATCTGTCACTACACAAAATCAAGTCTTGTTATCTGAACTAAAACACTCAGTATATGTCACCCAGTGGCCAATGCAGAGTGCTGTAGTAATAAGGCTCAACATTTTTAAGGCTCTTTTTGACTGAAGGAGTAGTTCAGATCAACTGTAATGGTTTTAGCTGAGCTTTTTCCAACGCTCACAGAGTACTGATGGGTTTGTCAGTGCAATCTACTTTGACGTGCTCTCCAGAGAAGCATGATGCGGTGGATGTATCAGCGATAGGATTTCTGTATAATGCTGTCTATTCCATGAATACATTACATTACATTTGATCCAGCAGCAAGATACCTTTATACAGACTGAATAACACTGGCCGCATTTAGCAGCTTTTGAATGTGCTCGAAGCAAGCTTGGCTGACACTTTGGTAAATAACCCACCCAGGTCCCACACTCAATGGTACAGGAATATAATTATTTACTGCAAACCCCTTTGGGACTAAATCCTGCTCCCCCAACATTTGACGCAAAATGTCAAAGAGTATGAAAGCCGCTCAATTTAACCTTCAAATCCAGTTTCTGACACCATCAATAAAACAGTCTCCATCTGAACTGGAGATGTCATGCTGACTGCAGAATTCTTCAAGATGTGGAAATATGTTGGGACACTGCTATATTTACAGTCAGTTGCTGTTATGCGTGATACACGTGTTAATGCAGAGGCAGGGATCTGACTGTCTTGAGGGTAGAACATATTTTAGGAGATGGTGGCATTATTCTAAATGTGAGTTTAGAGCTGGGGAGTGGATTTAGAGACAGGGAAACAGGTTTATGGACAGTTTGTTTATGGTTGAGGAAATGTTAGAGTGAGAGAAGGAGAGTGGAAGAGAAAGTCATGACTGAATGATATATATATATTTTTTTTTACATTTGGTTTAATTGTTTCAACAGCATTTGGTATCTTTTAAAGTGAATCAGCATTGAAGTTATTACAAGCTGAGAGACTGCATTCAGATTTTCTTTGGCTGTGTTCCTATGTTTTGGGGGCAAAGTGATATTTATTGCATTCACAAATAGTATGAGGCTGTCAGAGGCAATCAGCAGATATAGTCAGTGCCTGTGAATTAGTGATGAGTGAGTTCAATCAGGGTGATTAAATCAAGAATTAGCCTGGAAAATCAAAGCCAAGATTTAAAGGCAATTTGTGGCTATTTTTGTGCTTATTTGAAGGTAAAAATTGTAGCCTATTTCTAATGGGACACGTTTACCAAAGCAGCAGGGAGGGTGCTATGTAGCCAACAACTTGGAGTCTCTAATGAGGAGGATGGTTCTGATCTTGTTTGCAACAACCTCTGAGCAATCATGAGCCAAGTTTGTTGATCTTCTTCAGTAACATCAAGTAAGTGAACTGCCACTGAAATGCCACTAAATGCATTCAAACTCAAGCAGAACTCCACTGGGTAAAAGCAGAGATCAAGTCTCGGCTTGCTAGTCCTCATTGTTTGGGAGATTGCTTGCAGCTTGCTTGTGTGAATTTGTTGAAAGCTGTGAGTAAATAGACAAAGTAGCAAAAATCTGTTAACAAGTGTTTTAATCTGATTGTTTGTTGTATTAAAAATTATTGTCCTTGACATTCTTTAAAGGTTCGGAGATTACAAAATGGAGAATTCCTGAAAGGACTGGCATTTGAGGAGCAAAATAAACAGCTAATTGGTCTCCTCTCTTAACTAACGAGGGTGTTAAGGCTGATTAGCCTGAGCTTTATGGTAATGTGATCCCCTCAACACCAGGCACCAGGGAACAACAGCATGATTGGATTTTTGTCAACATTTTGCTTGGAACCTGTTTCGTCTTTTTTACAAAGACAGTGAGGTCTCATGAGAATAGCTGCGTCAGCAATTTGAAGTGGAAGTTAAAACTTGCAAAATATGCTTGCTACAGTTGTAATGGCATTGGACCTTAAATAGCTGAAATAATATAGATGAAGATATATTTCATTGAGCAGCTTAGTCCAGGAGTGACATTGGCTTAATGTTTATTGAGACTTGGTTGTTTGTGTAATAAAGGGAAGCTAGAAAATGAACAATGTCATGGCAGCTTGTGAAAGATCATGTTGATTTTGTCCAGTATCTGCCTGGCACGGTCCACAGCCTCCTGCAGAGAGCAGCACAGCACACTGCTGATCAAGCATGGCTATAGATTATAGTCTTACAAGATACGTTTTCATTGCAACTTTGACTCACTGATGAAATGTTTTCATCACAAAAACATCAGAGAGAGGTAGCAAAACAATGGGGTAAAATATCGGTTTAATTTATGTATGCATAGTCAGTGCATAAGTAGAATAAATTCAACGCAATTCTGCAATGCAATGATGCAGTGGTAACAGGTTCTGACATTTGAAATGGTTGAACTTCTACTGCAGAGCAACACATTCGATACATTGAATGTGATGGGGGTAACATTATTCCATCGCATTGAACAATTTATTTTTGCAAATTCTTTATTTTTTTTGTTTCCTATGCGGAAGCTGGACCTCTGCTTTAATTTACAATGCATAAAACGGATTGCCTCAACTCTATTTTCTCTTTATGTGTGTTCAGTCATGTGCACCTCTGTTGTCAAGATGGGAGCTCTGGGGTGCTTTCTCTTTTCACTTCAAACATAGTGGATTCTCCTCAGACTTAGATTGATTGTGTTGGTGTGTGCAACCCCCCCCCCCCCCCCCCCCCCAAAAAAAAAAAAAAAAAACCTCTTCTTGTCACTGTGACAAAATTTAGAATACACCTGTGTAGTCTGAACACAGCAGGCCATCTGTTTGTTTGGCCTTGGCCTCAAAGTGCATTGAATTTGCTCTGAAATATCTACAGCTTGCTTACCCAAACATACCAATCAGCCCTACTGTCAACAGCCTGTGTGACAGGGCTGTAATGTGTTGTAGTGACAAACACTACCTGGTGTACCTGGGGGAACTGCCAATGGCTGGTGACATTTTGTAATGTACTTCTGTGGAGATTTCTCTCTTCTTTTGAGCTAGTAGTTTCCACCAGTCACCATAGTGTTTGCAAGTGAAATGTTTATTACACAGTATAGAGTCATCTCACATAAGCAATTTTAGCTAACCTTTTGTCAAAAATGGCAAAGCACACTGAACTTTTTTCTTCATTGTTACTAGAAAGAAATTGTTTAGACAGATTGGTATTTTAGAAGGTACTCTAATCCTCAAACTTCATTCTTCAGCAGTGTTAAATCTGAAGCTAATCCCAAATGGTCCTCACAATCTTTTGACCTCCTGCAATGTAATCTGACAGAATGCTTTCTAAACATCTGCTGTGGCTATCTATGGAGGAGTAAGTAGGCGGATTGTAGCTCTGCAGGGTTATGGTCCTCTGACATAGACGTTGCCTCTACAGCCTTAGCAACATGCAATTTCAGCTTCCACTGCTGGAAACAGAGATGTTGTTTTACGTCCATCTGCTCCACCAAGTTTTACCCATTGGTTTTTGTCCAACTGTAAATCTCTAAAATTAAACAAGCCAAGTTGACTCAAAGCCAAGTGATAGTAAATCCTCACTCCCACTGTTTTTATGTAGCCTTGCTACTAACACCCATTGCAAGTGTGTCTTTGGCTATGTGTGTCTTGACTTACGGGTTTAATCTTGTCTGAAATGAGGGTCAGGAGCTAGCAAGACGACTTAGATAGTGTGATTTATCCAGCTTGAGTACAAACCAAATTAATTTACTCCTACCACAGTTCCTTTGGCTAGCACTCCCATGTTCTGTTTCTATCAGCTTCTGGCTGCTCCCCTGTCACACACAGATTTATAAGATGGTTTTAAGCACACATCTCCTGTTTTCAAATGCATAAAGTTGAAGCTGCAAAGAAGCCAGAGGACATAACATGTTACTGCGGTCGAATGATCTGGGTGTACTACATGCTTTTATTAACATTTTGCTGCAGTCTAGTGTTGAGGATACCGTGAAGTACCACTTCAAAGTTATGAATGTTCCTTGTTCTGTAAAAGGGACACATGATGTTACACTACCCTAATAATTAATCACTGCATATTGATGTACTGCTGCACTATGCATTCAACAGAATTAGAGTCACTTATTCATCAGGCACAGCACCTATACATGAACACACATGAACACGCAGATGCTAATTAAGATTTTCTGCAGTACTTTGTGCAGTTTGGAGGAAAGTGATATTCTTTGTTGTGGCTTTTCAAGTCAATGCTCAATGGATATGGCAGGTGTGAGGAACGCAGGAGCTAGACAGATGTTACCTTCATACTGCTCATTATGTGGAAATACAAAACTACTGAGACATGTCCTCTACACATTCCCCATAGTCTGTTCATCCACTGTTACAGCACTCCACTCACTGTACCTGCTGGTGCTGTGTTCCTTCAGTCATCATCTAGGAGAGGAGACACATCCTGTCCTTTTGAGATTGTGTTAATAGTGTACTTAGGCTCCATATGTGACAAGCGTAGTCATTCAGAGCCTCTCCTGAAAGGCAGGAGAAATTCTGTCCATCACACACAGTATAATGCCCATCACTCTTCCATGGTAACTCAATTGCCTAATCATTTTCCTTATTTTGGTTTACTTATTTGGGTTAGGTGATTCACGTTTATATTATGCAGCGTTAATGCATCTTGTTAACACCCTCAGTTCAACAATCTCGCACACATTTACCTCCTTTTACATGCGCTAGCTTGATAAGCTTAGTGGTGCGGTGCTAAAGTGTTGGCACGTCAGCTGGGCTTTTTCTCCACATCGTCAGTCCTCCTGGATCACACGGGGCATCTTCATGTCTGCACATAGCCCCGATCCCCCACTCCCACTCACCTCCTCATGTACTGTAGCTCTGAACAGAGTCACATTTCTTAAGTGGAGTCCCTTAAGTGGAGTCCCTTGTTATTGCTCCCATGGGAGAGAGTCATAGGAACAGAAGTCTTAACAGACAGAGAAGCGACAAATCCAAATCTGACATTTGAGATACTGCTTTTTCAATCATATCCTCTTGTCTCTCCTCTCAGGAACTCTAGAAAAGAATTGAATGACATCCGGTTTGAATTCACTCCCGGGCGAGGTAAGAGCTCAGCAAAAATAGATTTGAATATCCTATTCTCTTTGTGATAACACCTTCAGGTACTGTGAATTGTTCTGTGTGTATCGGGTAATGGCAGTGTTTGAGAATAGAATTGCTTGTGTCAGTATCTAATTCAATATCTAACACAATTGCTGGATGAGTGGAATGTTTCAGCTTGTTGTAATGTTTTGCTAATATTTGTCATGTTACTCCCCCAACAGACACTGCTGATGGTGTTTCCCAGGAGCTGTTCTCAGCCGGTCTGGTCAATGGGCATGACGTTGTTATTGGTAATGTTACACCTCTTTATTCTGATAAATTGCATAGCTTGAATACATACTTATCTTATCGGAGTTGATGTACCAGAAAACTTCCAATAATTGCCGGGTCTTTATTTACCTCAGCAAAAGAGAGGCTATTATTAGAGACAGGCCATTATTTCTTTTGGCAGGTCCACAGCACTTGTTATGCCTAAAAGTGATAGAGATTATCTGGATTCTGTAAAAAATTATAATATGGCGTTCAAATTCATACAATCGCCCATTTATAGCCTAAAAATATTACTGCTATAGGCAACTGATGTCAGTTAATAAGTTATTCTTGTAGTATATATTGAAATATTGAAATGCCTTGCAACCGCCTCTCTTGAAATTTGCTCAGCATATTGTATAACCTGTCATATATTGTTTAATCTCTGCTCTATACGTCTCTTTTTGGTAATATATTTTATGATATTTTAGCAATTTCAATAACATTTTAGGTTATGAATTATGGCATAGGCTATAAGTCTGCTATAATATATTGTATGAAATTAGACTCCTTTCTGGTAGTTCTGCCATATTTTTGTTTTACCTGGCTTTTGGGAACCAGACTTTATTTATGCATACACATAACATAACAGTTATTAGAGATCCGGCCACTGTTTGAGAGCCTGTCTTTATTGGAAGTTTTATGGTATGGACAGATCACAATAGGGGGTCTGAATATTTCTATTAATTATTTTTTTTTGTGATTAGTTACAGGGTGTTCATAGTGTGTCAGTTTTTTATTTCATACAGGAATGCATCTTTATACAGATTTATACGTTTATCAAAATGTAATTACTGTGTGTTAAGCTTAATGTTTAATGGTGCAAATGCTCAGGTAGAGGCACTGCATATGATTAAATTCAGTTCACTATGAATTCAGATACAGTATATCATATATCAAATACTGTATATCACTATATCGTAAATATTAATATTTATGATTTTCTGATGGAGATGCATGTTTCCCGGTGGGACAAGATAGCTCTCCACGAGAGAAGCACACAGCTCTATTCTGCTATCACTGTTTCTAGAATAGCACTGCGACATTGCACTCACTCATCTGTGCACGCGCACACACACACACACACACACACACACACACACACACACACACACACACTACATGTATACAGTATATGGGACTTACGCCTAACAGCAAGCTCACAGCTACTTATGACCTATACAAGTTTGCCATTATACAGTGATGGAGATGCTTCCTCCTATATGTTATTGATATGTAAATGGAGAATACATCTGTTACCATCAGATGTGTTTGTCTTATGCCCTCTGTATTACTGTTACAGTTGCTGCTAACCTTCAGAAGATTGTAGACGACCCAACTACCTACAAAGTATTGACCTTTAAACTGGTGAGTTTCCAGACGATTAATACGATAACACCCTCTGTCATAGCTGTGTAAAATAAGAGAGTAGGATATTTCCATTTGTGCAGGGCAAACACCTAAATGTTACATGAATATAAAGTGGAGACATATACTCAGGTGCCTGTTTATGTGGCGTATTCCAGTATCTCAGAAACAGACATCCACCTGGGTTTGTCATGCATGACAATGTCTAGTGTTTACAGAGATTGGTGCAACGAAAAACAAAAAGCGTCCCTGTCAGCGGCAGTCCTGCGAGCATAAACAGCTTGTTGATGGGAGAGGTCTAGGGAAAATAG
This sequence comes from Centroberyx gerrardi, assembly GCF_048128805.1. Taxonomy (NCBI): domain Eukaryota; kingdom Metazoa; phylum Chordata; class Actinopteri; order Beryciformes; family Berycidae; genus Centroberyx; species Centroberyx gerrardi. The sequence goes on along the minus strand of NC_136006.1, from coordinate 15,138,030 downwards.
CGAGAACTGAAGTTAATAGACAGGCCAAAAACAGCCAAATAACATCAACATGGACCAGCATCTGGTTTTGAACGTTCTTGAATCGATGACCCAAAGAATTGAAGCTGTTGTGGAGGTGAAGGGGGATTTGAGCCATTACTTGATAGGTGGACATTTTAATGTGTGTAGAGCCTTAAACTCTACTACATGACTAGTTCAAAATAAACATTTTGCTGTGTGGTTTCAAATCTGAGTGCAGTAATGGTTACATTAAGTCAACATGTGATCCAGACACTTAATGGGATCCTGTATCTGTAATGACAACATTGCTGAGACAATCCTGTAGAGGAATGGACTGAGAAAGACTGATGCCCGATGATCTTATGCTGCACATGTGCCTCTTTAAAAAAACAAAACAATCACCTCTGTTTGACATTGATCTAACCAATGCAGAATCAATGCAAATCCTGGAAATAATTAAATAATCTACAAAAGCAATTAATGTCAATCCTGCTGGATTTGCAGAAATATTCTAATTATGTTCTAGTGGCCTTTCTAAAGTTGTGGGTAAACAACATCTGTGCGTCGGGTCACAGTGCATCGCAGATTGACCTTTCTGCCATGTTCGTCTTATCAGCAGCTAGTGAGCGCTGCAGGTGGAACACTCTCAGGAGAGCCGAGCTGCAGCTGTAGAGTCGGGACAGCACCCGGCTCGCCATGTAGATATATATCGGCATTCTCCCATTTCCATTTGTGAACGCTGCAGGCGGTATAAACTCCTCACTGTCGCTCAACTCTCCCTTTCCAAAAGAAGAGTTATGTTTGCAGTGCCACACAAACCCAGAGAGTGAGAATAATTATCCTCGCTGGGGGAACAATTGATAACATTTTTTTTATCTAGCCGATTTACGGCAGTGGAGCAGCTTTATGATTGAACTAAACAAGAGGTCACTATAAGAGTGACCTGTTTTCATCACAGTCCCTCTGTGTTGATCAGACGACTGCAGAGCTGTCAGACCCCCAGAGAGATGGAGTGCATCTCCCTCATCAGGTGTAAATTGCTGCAGGTGTCAGGCCACCCACTCAGGCTCCAGCTCTTTCACAGGGGTATAGCTGAGTGAAAAAGACATATTGATTGGCTCTCAGGGGCCAAATCTGAATGCACATCGCCTTTAATACGGCCTGCTTTGTAGCGTCTGAGCAGCATAATAAGCTTAAAATAAGCGCTCACTGGAAGGTGAAAATGTCAATAAAATAAAGCTTGTGTTTAGTCCCAGGGGGCTATTTAGTTTAGAGGCGATCTCCAATGCGTGCAAACTACAAAGAGTTCAAGGCGCTGATGCCAAAACTATTCTTTCAGCAACTTGAAAGTTCAGTTTCTTTTTCATGTTTGATCCTACTGCATGCGTGTTCAACTTCTAAACTTCTGTGTCAGCTAGGCCACCTAAATCTGAGTCACATTTGTATTAAATAATTAATTGAATTAAATTACTCTGTAGTTCTGTGTACCAAAGAATTTTAAACCTTTTTCCAGGACTAATTTTCCTCTCGCCTGCTCCCTTGTCTTTGTTACTGAATTCAAATACATTTCCGGAACTAGTTTCAAAGTTTTCAGGAAATGAGACCAAAGGGTTGAAAAGGCTTTAATCCGTGAAACAATAAGCTTACTAACTGTAAGTAGGTTCAATCCCCTGGTTAATCCGGGTTGTTACAGTACAGCTGTTCTGCAGATTTGGTAGGATTAGGTTTGGTGGTGGAAGTGAGAGTTGCAGGGTGCGTGACCTCACCCCGCTGACCCTATCAATGTCTCCCTGCTCACTCAGGCTTCCAGCTGCGACGACGCGGAGATCCCAGACGAGGTGAAGCTGATCGGCTTTGCGCAGCTCAGTGTTAGCTGATGCCCTCTTCATGCCTGAAGCAGGTGAGACAGGGGAGACAGTTCAGGGCAAACAGACTGAGGAACACGCCACCACACCCTGCACAATCCCCCCCCCCCCACCCCCCCCCCCCCACCCCCACCACCACCACCACCACCACCACCATCCCGTTCACTTGCCCTGATGCCAAGCTCTGCCACCGCCCCGCCTCCACCTCCTTAGCTCCTCCCTCCCTGCTCACTGTCCCTCGACCCTTCAACCCGCCACCTTACGACATTCCACCGCCCAGCGCATGGACCGGGATCAGGATAAAGCCCAGGAAACTAAAGATGTACTCAGGTGGTGAAAGCAGGTGATTAAGATGTAGCTTTGGATGTTTTATTTGAATCTTTTTTTTTTTGTTTTATTTTGTTTTGGTTTTATATCATGTTACCTCTGCATTCAGCAAAGCTCTCATTATTTATTGAAATGAGAAGGTATTTTATTTTTCTCACGCTGTTTTTGTTGCCACAGTGAAAACAAATTTGCTTCGACTTGGCATTTCACAAACCCAGTCATTCGTGATGTTTCCCTTAGGTCTGTGTCGTGTCCCGCAGAGAATGTAAGATTTATTTTATTTATGGGAAAAGCACATTTTCATGATAACATAATGAATGTCTAAAAAGAGGATGAATTGTACTACTGTGTTAAGACATGAATTCCATTGACAAGAAGGGACCCATTTTCTTGAGTGTACAGGAAAAATGAGACCTGGATGCGACCGTGTATAATTTGCTGCTCATTTCGACAGTGTTAATGCTTCAAAATGCTAGAGGTGCCTTGTTCATTTTTCTGTGCCTAAGAGAGTAGGTAATGAGAGAGACCACATAGAACACGAAGAGCAGAACCTGCTAATTACCATTTCACAAACATATTATTCCAGCAATGATACGATTCAAGTGAAGTATCTTTCTCAAGTTAATGGGACAAGCTATAATGCACTTTTGGGCAGAGTGTTATGCACCTGACAAGCAGATGCTTAGCCCTGGGAGATTTAACTTGTATGCTTTTGTCATCTGACAAATGTCATCTAAAATATAACAGCACCTGCAGTCATGTAATCCGCTTTGGTTGATGTGGTTTCAGAAGCCAAGCTAATAAACAAAACCATAACAGTTTCATTTTCTTGCTCTGTCCTACTGCACTACAAAAGTTTTTGTTCCCAAAAATATAGTAGTAACTAAAATGTACTGTATGACAATGAATCTGAAGATGAAACCAAAAGGCAACTATTGAAAGGTTGACGAGCCATTTGTTTGTCCAAACAAGTCCAGTAGCTCTAAATTATTTTTAAGTATTGAAGTAGTAAATATTAACTTGTACTAAATTCTTTATTTTAAGAGGTAATTTATTGTGTTTTCTATGTACAGTATGTGTACCATTTCAGCATATTATCCCTGTTCCCTCTCTGTAATCAGCTGATTTCAAATTTCTGCAGAGGAGCAACAAATAAAGAATTGCTATTATTAAAAATCTTTGTGTGGATTATTTGGTATTGGCTGAATGCATGGCAGTGTTGTTTGATTATAACTAGTGTAATATTCATTATATCTACCACCTACACCTATCTTTAGTTATATCCAGTTAATGGAATATTTCACGTTAAATTCAAGCACGGACCAGAGTTTGACAATCGTGACAGGATCTGACAGGTTTCAGCTACAGCAGGCAGATTCACAACTGTCACAGTTTGCCAAGTGACGACGTTTGGCATTGTAGATAACGTTTGGACGGTCTCCAGGGATGGACTTCAAATGGCTATGATCAGGACCATGGAATACAAATGTACACACTGACATTATACATGTATGGAAACATTATTACCAATGGGGACAATTATTAAATGTTATCTTTATGGTTTGAAATGAGATGGAAAAGAAAACCTGTGTAAATCCATAATTGAGGGAGCTGGAAAAAGGCAACAAGTAAAAGCAATAATATAACTTTAATTATTCAAGTATTTGTTTTTTAATATAAAAAACATACAATATATAACAACAACCCCTTTCAGGATAGATGCTTTCACAGTAAATGTCACATTAGCTTATAATACTAGAAACCTTTGAAAAAAAAAAACATTTGAAAAGAAAATTTGGCCATTAAAGCCATTCACGTTCTAGAAAATATAAAAATTTTCCATTATTTCAGTAGCAGTGCTTCAGTAATTACTGATATGCCAGATACACATGATAATACATCCACTCTGGAACGGTCTTAGCTACAATTAAAATCTTACTTGCACAACATGATACTGTATTTCTATTGATGCGTGGAGATGTTGATGAGCTGAAACAGCTGTCGACATACAGCATACATTACCAAGAGCAGTAGCTGGTTTAATGAGAAGCAAGTAGCTGACACAGATAATTACCCCAAGTAAGAAAATAATCTCAAAATGGAAAACAACTCATTGCATTTAAAACCTAAAATCATATATCTGACTTCTTTTTCAGAAAGAAGAGGCAGCAATATTATGGCAATATGTAAACAAAAACATCAGGCAAATTCATAATAACAGAGCATCCGCTGAATTGAGCTACATGGGATAGATTACTACTAGTGTCTTCTCTTTTATGAAATTATCAAATGAAAAACAGAAAATTAAGTTTCATCTTGGTCTGTTTGCAGATAGATAATATTATCACACTGCAGCATTATGAGACTGACGGACTATTGGAAGGGGAGAGCATGATGCAGATGTATTTTGTCCCAACAGACGACCTGGATTTATCGTCAGATTAGATTTATAGCTGTGTTTTCAGTCTTAAATAATACCTCTGGTTTCATTTGTAAATGATACTTTTAAATATATAATATTGATTTAATAATAGTAATGTGATACTTTATTGATCCCTGTGCAGAAATTCTCTTTTGCCTCCCTTGCACCCGTCCAGGAAGGGCAGAGTGCTGAGTCAGCTACAGAGCAGCAGCCCTGCAGCTGGTGGGGATTCAGTGTCTTGCTCAAGGACACTTCAGCAGGGCGGACGCTTGCCAACACGACGGCTTGAACCGAGGTCGTCTGGCTGAAGGACTAAAAATGAGCATGTAAAGTATATTCTGTTCAAACTGGAACTGGAGTACAATAACAAAATGACTTTCAATAACAACACCACATTTTAGATATGCATGAGAATATGCGCTTTACAAGCCTCATGCACTCATTAACAATCATGAGGTGGAATCAGTAGAAGTAGACGTATAGATGGATGTTAATTAAAACAGCTGTCATGAAATAGAGACTCGCAGCAGCCCTCACTGTTTTTACAATAGTCAGTGTAACTCGGATGAAATTCCAAACGGAGAGAAAAGGCAAAAGGAAAATATAAGAGGTGGCCCCGTAGTCCAGTGGTCCTCATGTCCCTAACATCTCAGGTGCTTCTTGCTGGACATGTCATTCCAAATGCGGTGCATCTCCTCCGGGGAGATCTGGTGGACGGTGATAACCCGCCGGTACCTGCAGAGACTGTAGGCCATTTTCCAGTGATTAAAACCACTGTTCTGATAAGGGTGTATACCCAGCTTACGCAAACACAGTCCCACATACACATCCTCCAGGTGTAACAGTCTGGTGTGTAACGAAGTCTTGTAGATTAGATCCGCCACATCTGCTGAGAATATGTAGCCGGTGCCCGAGCAGAACGGGGGGTATTTACTGTCAGGATACAGGTCTCTGGGCATGTACCACTTACTGCGCATATCCCTTATGGGACCTCCGTTTATCACATAGCCTGTGAAGTATCTCCTCCTCGGCTTGGTGGTGGGCTTCAGCAGCTTGTAGATCAGATTGTCCATGTTGACAAAGATGTCGCTGTCTGTCTTCATGACGTACTGGGCTTTGGGGCAGAAGGTGGCCACCCAGCGCATGCCCATCATGGTCTTGAGGGTGAGGTTGTGGTAGGAATCGATGAAGTCCTCCACCACGATGTCATGGAAGATCTGGCTCTCCTGCTCCACCATCTGGTTCAGGACAGCGTCTGTGTTCCTGCCCAGCAGAAAGACGGTGACGATGTGGATGTCGCTGAACGTGCTCTCATCCCCCCAGGTCTCCCGGATGGCCTGCCGGGCATCAAACTCCTTGTGCGTGGTGCTGATGAGGATGACCAGGAAGGGCGTGGCGGTTTCGCACTTCTTCGGCTCATTAATGATAAAGTCAAAGGCATGTGGGTTGAGGGGGCGGGTGCGGATGTTGCTGAAGGTAATGTTTTTGTGGGGTTTCACAATCTTCCGTATAGGCACAGTCATCTGCCCGACATAAGAGGATGTTGGGCGAGATATGCTCAAGTACCACAGAGCACTTGCCCAGCAGACCACTGTCAACAGGTATAAACATGAGACTTTTGAAGGCATTATGCTGCATTTAGGTGTATTTTAATGTGTTGGATCTTATAAGGCTTTCTTTCCATTAGCAGTGTTTCTCCCAGCAAGGCAGCATTAAGCTGCTCCAGCATGCAGCTTGACATTAATTGTCAGTAATGGATTACTTTAGAGAGAAGTGGTGCTGTTTGCTTTTTAATGCAAAGCAGTTTAAAATTGTATGGACGTCCAATTTCTCTTCTTGACACTCCCGCTTCTCCATTTACATCTGCAACAGAGAGAGAGAGGGAGAAATGGTACATTAACATAAAAAATAGAATATGTTCAAGAGGCCCAGAAAATCATGAAATGTACTGTTACAGTTTCTCTAAATTCAATAAACTAAGCAGCTGCAATTCAAATATGAATATGAGCCACAACATGGATTTTCCTACCAACAACTGCGGCATAATCCAAGTCTTAATTTTCTACAGCTTCTAGAACAAAGCAACCTTTTCCTTTCAGTGAGGTGCATCATATAATAAAATGCAATTTGACTGTTGTTTTATATTTTATACAGTAAATGAGTTCAAATACTGTAGAAACATTGCAGAGAAATCAAATGTTTTAAACTAATCCTTCGGCTGGTCAATTGCAAAGTCTACAATTTTCAGTTTCTAGAATTACCCAGGTTCCTCGGCGTAAAGAAGAAAGGCAAGGAATCAGATATAATTGGTATCTAATAAAAGGCCAATGAAGCACTTTGGACCAAACACACTTGGGAAAGGTTCTGGTGCCATCAGCCATCTAGCAAAATCTACTTATCGCATGAATGTTTATTATTCATTGTCTGTTTCTTATATGCGGCCAGGTGGGAACCATATTTAGAACACTTAATGCATAGGGAACTGCAGCATAAAATAGCCTTAGCCAAGACATTCTGCATGCCTACTGCAGAAATGTGTAACTCCACCACAAACAAGGTCTTAGAAATGATGACACATTGCTGTGACAGGCCAACGGTGCTCTAGTAAATAATTATATGACGACGGCGCTCACATTTTCAATTTCAGTTTTATCTGCACATTGGCCCCAGCATTCAGTGACATAGAATACTTAATGGCTATGATACAATAATAATATGATGCAGATTTCGCAATAAAATCTGGGGTGGGTTAAGTTTTATCTAGGAAATGACACTGAAAGTGACATACAGTATGGGATAAATGTCATGATTGACATATGGGGAGAGGGAACGAGGGGACAGAATTAAACCACAGTCAACTTGTGAGGTTGTCATTGAACTCCACAAGTCACTAATAAATACTGTTTTACTGCTACTACATTTTTACAAAGCAGTGGGCACATTACTGATTTGTCTCACCTACTTTTTCAAATCAATTCTTGCCTCAAGAAAAATAATCAGAAAATACAGCCACAAGCAACCATTAGCAGGGTCCAATCCTATGGGGCAAATGATCTGACAGTGAGAACATAAGCTTGATTCATCATTATGGAAAAATTCTACATCTCAAGAATAGAACATTTCAGTGCAACTGCAGGTGAAATGGTTCCTGACATATTGCCATTTGAAAACCTGCCAATTGCCAAGTCCTGACGGTGGTGCTATTCAGCAAGACCAAAAGTCTGACGCACTTTGGGGCCTCTTGTAAACAGGTAGACCTATGTGAATTTTGAATGCTCCAGCACCGATAAAAAATAATAATAATAAATAATAATACATTTAATTTGTATAGCAGCTTTTCAAAAACAGAGTTTTTACAAAGCACATTACAGTGCATGAAATGACACCATCATCAAAAACATCAAAAAAAGAACCAGGACAATAGTCGTCAATAATAAATTAGTCACAAATAAATAGGAACAAAGGCAGAAAGCAATTTTATAAAAATGGGTTTTAAGAAGAGATTTAAAGGACTGAACTGATTTTGCTGGCCTTAGCTCCTCAGGCAGGGTGTTCCACAGTATCGGGGCTCTAATGGAGAACAGCTCAGTCTCCTTTGGTCTTCAGTCTAGACTGTGGAACTGACAGGAGGGTCTCTGCCCGAGGACCTCAGGGTGCCGTCTGGCTCGGAGGGAGGTAAAGGGTCAGGTGTAGCTAGGAGCTAAACCATGTAGTGCTTTTAAAGTAATAAGTACAATCTTAAAATGGATTCTAAAACAAACAGGTAACCAGTGCAGGGAGGCTAAAATTGGGGTGATATGGTCTCTATGCTTGGCACCAGACAGAAGCCTTGCTGCAGCATTCTGACTGAGACTCTGAGACTTTTGGGTGAGGCAGCAGTACACAGAGTTGCAGTAATCCAAGCCAGAGGAAACAAATGCATGAATGACCTACTGTGAGTCAGCTGAGGATAATAGTGGTTGAATTTTTTAACATATACTCTAACCCTGCACAACCCTTTTAACCTGTGTGCCAAAAGTTAAATTGGAGGCAAAGAACACTCCGAGCTATGGGCTTCACGCTGCAAGATAAAAGTCTTGCGCATTTAGGAAAAATTAAGCATTTGGGAAATATGCCTCCCTTCCTGTTTGTCGTCTTCTTTTGTAATTCTAATCTAAGAAAGAAAGGCAAGGTCAGATATAATCAGATGTGATCAGTATCTAATAAAAGGCCAATGCACCACATTTGGACCAAACATACTTGGGAAAGGTTTTGGTTCTATCAGCCATCTAGCAAAATCTACTTACAGCGCCACCATCTGGCAGAGCGGTGTATTTTTTGTTGCCTGAGTATTGGGGGAGATTTGAAACCTATCCACCAAATTTGGTTGCTGTCTCTGAGGTGCAGATTGTTTGACAGCAGACAAAGAAAAAGAAGAAGAAGGAGAAGAAGAAGAAGATGAAGAAGAAGAGGAACAACAACAACAACAGCAATACATCCAAAAATACGCTCTGATTTATTGCTAGTGTTGTGATGTAATTTATTGTAGAGGCAGAGGGTTCTCTGTTTAATTCTACCAGTCTTTGCCTCAAACATGCAGATGCCTTTTGCTATGGCATATGATGAAGGACCCTGGAATGCACTTATATAACAACACAGCGGGAAGAACACATCCTGCTCATGTATTTATCAGAGCTTTCGAAATGTCTAAAAATTGTAACATTCTTTTCTTGGCAACTTTGTTTCTACAGTAACAACACTAATGGATGAACAGCCATCAGTGACATCACTTTTCAGTGACATTAATTAATTGATGACTACTGTAGATTGGATTGTATGCCTGCACTTGCATATAGATGAGGTATAGATTTTGTACCAGGACATAACAGTGAATGTGACATTTTTATTACAGTATTTGAATATCGTGGTGCACAGTCTATTATTTGACATTTCACAAACATGGACCAATGCACGTTTAAAAGCAAAACCAAAGGTAAAAATAGTGTGCAAGTGTTCTTGTTCTATGGCTCAAAAGAGCTTCGGTGTTGGCAGCGTTCTGCATGACACAGTGATATGGTGGCAAAAGGGAACATTGTGGCATGATAAGCTTCTCCCCTGGGGTGTTTTTTTTTTTTTTTCATCTTTGTGGAGTGCTGCACTGGTATGATGTCTGCTTATTACTGAGCTGATGGAAATTTGGCATGTCAGTTTTTTGACCATTCAGGCTGCAATATGGACACTGAAATGGCATGAAGCTGTTTCTTTGTTTGTGCTTTTGCGCAGGTGGTTGGGCATGTGTACAGGCTTCTGTGAGGCTCTCACCGACTTATTTTCTTTTCACTCAGTGAAGTCAGTAGGCAGATCAGCCAATGCACTTCACAGGAGAATGGCCATACTGCAATAAAGCTCTCAACATTTCCATCTTCAAAGCTGGAGAGTACCCAAACACAGACTGAGCAGCAAAACATAGCCATAATAACCTGATTAACGTTGAGTCCTATAACCAGAGACTAAAATCACCCTCAGAGAATAGGCACAATATCTACCAAGAAAGGAAGCCACTCTGTCAGACTGGAATACATTAACAGAGAAGGAAAATACTTATTTGGAGTCAATGCCTTCATCTTTGTAAAAAGGTCTATCACATGAATTAGAACTGGGTTATTTTACCCATGGACCATGAGAAATATAATCTATCTCTTTCTGTCTGACTGCTTCTATATTGTTTATCTGTTGTCACTTCCAGAATAGATCTTAGAGCAGCAGATCATCCGTCTGAGACTCTCTTACAAAAGGTGTTTTCTCAGTTTGCTTCATACTGAACCCCATTCCCTCGGGTCTTTCAGCAAAACTGTTAGTCAGGAGCATTTGCTCACAATATCAGACCTCTCCTCCTCTAGTGAAATCGCTGCCAGATCTCATAGGTATTAAAGAATCAAACAATGGTTCCCATTTGAGAACAGACAGCATGCACAGAAACTCCAATTCTTTATAATACCAGAGGAGAGACATGTAGAACGGAGACAGAATGACAGGAGCAGGCCAGGCAATGACGCTTTATCTGGGGTTGATACAACAGGAAAAGTGAAACAAAACAAACATACCAAAAAAAGCAATGCACATACAGTACATGCACACATGCTCGAATACACAATCAGCATGGCCAGCTGGCAGCAACGAATCACTGTGTTCAACATTGTCGCTCTGAAATCCCTCTCTTTCCAGACTTCAGCAAAATATTTATGAGACAGAGCTAGGCAATCTTTAAGTGACAGTTCATTTAGCCGGCAATTTGTAAAACATAACCTTCTCTGGTTTTCAGAACAAGCATTGCTAAGGTTGGTCTGGGTCTGGATATATATGCATCACCACTTTAAATGGACCACTCAATTTGTCCCTGACTCTGATGAAGGAGACTGAACAATGAACATTTTACTGCTTCTGAGTGTATTCCATTAATTCGTTCATAATGAATTGAAGGTGCTCTATGCAGAAGCGAAATTGAAGTGAGAGAAATTGCGATGTTATTGCTATCTGCGCACACCAATGACTCATGCACCGACAGACCTTGGCTAGCAGAAGTGGCTAGCAGTGTGAGTGGCAGCTCAGCATGGTCAGGCATTTTTACTGCCACACAATCAAATCAAATAATAAATCACTTATCATAATAATTGTCATGACGATATAGTACATAGCGCGTCATTCATAACTGTAATTCCCGGTATCAGTTCACATTTATTTTTCGGCATCAAATACAGTGTGTGTCTGTGTGTGCGTGTGTGTGTATGTGTGCAAGAGAGATAGAGAGAAATGGGCCTATTTGTTGCCATGGAGTCAGGTGGCAGCAGAAGTCTGTCTTAAAATGGTGAGAAATGGTGAGATATGAGGTAGATAGTGGACTAGATCATATAGAGAGAGAGAGAGAGAGAGAGAGAGAGACATAGAGATCTCGACTATGTTCAGGATGAATGGTGAGTGACAGTCCGCTGTGAACAAAAGACAAAATATAATTATATGCTCTGTTCTGTTGCCACCTCACTGAGCAACGGCATCCAAAGAAATATTTAAACTTGATTTAGGTAAAGTGGCCATGAAAGATTGCTTGTTTCTGCTGAAAATCTATGGCCATTCACTCTGTGTACGGAGAACTGGGGACATTCATTGCATCTGAATAATATATGTTGGCAAATATTTTGTGGACTGGAAGTAAGTGGATCATAAATATAATAAGACCAGTGTAAATAATGTTCAACAGTGTAGTGACAGAGGACTACTTTACCTTGCTACGGTTTATCAGATGGTTTAGACATATTGCTACGCAGTTTTAGACGTCTTATTATAGATTTCTTTGTCAACCAATAAAACGTTAAAAAAAATCACCTGTCATTAGTTATGTACAAGATGAAATCCTGATGGAAATTAAGAAAATTATGAGTTCCTCTGAAATCAAAATGCCCCTGTAAACAATTTCAGAGTTTGGTCGCACTATGGTTTCAGCTACTGATGTGTGTGTGGAGGTCTAAATGTGGTCGTTTTAGCTTGTGTTTAGATTACTGTAGCATTGGAGCAGAGCCTGCGGGCAGGCAGCCAGACCTTTGCAGGGCTATTACTCCAATCTATCTCCATAATACTGGATGTCACACTGAGAGTCAATCATAATGTCTCCTATTCTGTGTGACCAGACTTGGCTGGTGACTGGCAGAAAGGACGGTAAAACATAAAGAGAACACTGACCTTATCATTCACCTGCCTAAATAGACACAGCATGTTTCAGCTGGTTTAATAACACTCCACAGTCCTGCGCTGAGGTTTATACAGGGAGACGCAGGCACATGGTCAAACCTCTGAGCAATACGCCTTGAGGACAAGCAGTCCATTGAAACACAATAGAGAAACACAATGGGGAGTGTAATGAAATGGTGAAATAATTAGTCTACGCTATCAGCGGAGAACCAATTTATCATGATTTATTGTATAGCAAGGGGCAAACTTGTATGGGGAGCACAGCACAAAGACAGCCATTCATCAAGACATGACATTCCTTTCTCCAAGCCTCTGGGCTGAGTGTTCAGAGGACCACTTTCTAAAAAGGGCTATTACGCTCTCCTCTGTACACAACAAAAATTACTTGATTCATGGACCCATGACCATCTATAGACAGGCCTCTAAAGTGTTTTTCCAATAACAACGTCTCTGAGCTAATAGATTGCCAGATTGAATTAACTGATCCATACACCGTTGGCCTATTGGGAAGGGCTTACGCCAAAATTTTTAATTCGTTACCTTGGGTTTCAATTGACAAGACACTCTCTCCTCGTTTGAACATTGTTGATTATAATTTCAATCACGCAAAACAATAACTGCCGAACTTCTGAGGGAACAATAATAATACATGCATTGTATTTCCATATCTCGCTGCATTCTTCTTGCAGACTATATCTACACCACGCTGATTTAATACCAGCCTTTCTGCTGGGTTTTGACAGTCCACATCTCATTGTAATGTGCCATAATTCCCTGCAAGCCGTCTGTTGCTTTACATTTAAACACATAAAACAGCTTCCCTGGTGTTCAGTAGTGTATGGAGGTCACTGGGAAGGTTGGATTACTCCTTTTGATGACTCCTGTCCTCAGAATTTCCAATTCAAATGTGGATAAGAATCCTGGCATGGGACAAGCGTCAGTGTATTTTCTCATAATAACAAATAATTGAATGATAACTCATATGAAAAACTGATGACAGGATTGCCTGAAAGAGCAGAGATGTGAGAAAAATGCTATGAAAATTGTCAGAGTGTAGCACAGCAAGTGATATGTCTTAAATCTCCCTCCCAAACATTATTTTGCTGCAAGCCACATTTGTAAGCTTAGTTGAGATTCGCCGACCTTGGAGAAGAAAGGAGGGGGACCATGCATACATTTTCAGTGCTACTGAAAGGCTTTCTCACAACATTTATTTGAACCTCTCTATATTTTATGTGCAATTTTGCTGTAGTCTATTACAAAACATCAATCAAACAAACAGCCAAGTGAAAAAGACTTTTTCATCACTTGCAACTCTATAAATGCTCCATTCCAGAAAGACTGTGTACTGCGTTAGATCTGTTGTTCTGGGGCCACAGATGGCTTTAGTGTTTCAGACCGAGAGCTCAAACAGGTCTACAAAGTGTCCTGTGTTAATGTGAATACGACCACATCCTGCATATATGCTATAATTTCACATATTGTTTGTCTTCATATTCTCATTTTCTCTTCTTTATTATGTATTGTATATATATTGATATTTATATACTTTCTTTTTTTTACTTATCTATCTATCTTTATTCTTTGCTTTATCCTATTAATATTTGCTGGTGCAACAGCCAATTTTCCCCATGGCAAAGTTTCATTTTATCTAATCTTATTTTATCTTATCTTATCTTATCTTATCTTATCTTATCTTATCTTATCTTATCTTATGTTATCTTAGAGTTCTGTTTGAGCTGCCATTTGAATTCTGAGAGTTCTGCCTTGGAATGAATACAATGATACTTTATCTACTGCAAGCTGAATCTTTGAGGGAACCATATGAGAACAGAACAGAATACATGAAACATAGAGGGAAACAAAAACATGCAATAGTGGCTATCTAATAAGGCTTTTGATTTATTATATGCCCCTGCATGCATTTAGAGGAGGGTGAGATACAGTAATATTTGAAATCAAATGAACAAAAGAATTAGATTCCCCACTCACAGACTCCTGTCTTATTTGTTGCTCCCTGACTGAAACATTAGGGGAATATTGTCATTTACATATTTTATGCTTAGGGCTTGATTTAAATTGTGTTCCGCTATTATAGCAAGCCAAACACTGGAGGAAAATCTATAGAGGCAATTAAATGAGTGAAGCTACATTAAGCTGAATGAAAACTTTTGATAGATTGGAAGAAGCTGGAAAACAAGCTCATAAAACTGGCATCACTCTTACTTTATTCCACAGGGAGAACTGGACAACATCTTATGGGCAACATCAGTTCTAGAAGAAAGTTGATAATATTTAATACATCTTGATACTTTAGCTGGATATATATTTCTAACACACTACATGTTTGAGACTGTAGGTTGGTATCTTTCCACTGTATATACAATTCCATTAAAATGCAGTATTGGTTAGTCTCACAATGGGCTCTTGCAGTAAGAACAATATCTGTTTCTCATGCATATGTATGCAGAATTAAGTAACTGAACTGTGACACAAATTCATTTACATAGAGTTTGTTATAGAGTGTTCATCCACTTTTTGTTTCATTATCACACAAACACAATTACGCATAAAATTAGTTTGTATTCATGCTCTCTAATAGCAGACATGCAGTAGTGCAAGGGCAGTAAACGGAAAATTTGTATTCACTCATTTGTTTTCTTTACCTGCTTATTCCTATTCAGGGTCACGGGGGGGTTACAGCTCATGTCAGCATGCACTGGGCAGAAGACAGGGAAACACACTGGACAGACAGGTCACCAGTCCATCACAGGGCAAACACAGACAGACAGACAATCACTCACACGCTCAAAAGAAACAAGTAAAGAATCTAATCTCTATCTCTAATCTCTAATAATCGCTTACCCGCTGCTGTGGCATGACATCTCCATCAAACACATTGATTGTGTGTAATTATTGAAATTTCTATGTTGATACATGAGTTAGTCCCCAAGTTGACTGTGCAGTATATTTTGTTGTGTCATATTTTAAATAATTGTTGGTTGCCAACTCCAATACATTTCATTGTTGTGAACATTGAATTGTCCCCAAGAAACCTTCATTCCTGGTGGGCTCTACTGTACTGTACACAAGGCAGAGCATGCAGCTTTCTAAGAGATCCTACCTCCAGACACTTGGTGGTAAAGCTGTTGTTGCTAATTTTAAGCCTGGGCACAGCAGAGGCTGTAAATAAATCATTAGCAGTGTCTGAAACGATAAGATTCATCTCCCAGGTCGCACTGGGAGATGACAGGCAGCCAGGCGGTGCCAGAGGAGTAATGATGGTGACAGGAGAACAAGAAGAGGCAAAAAGAGAGGAGTCAGAGATCCTGACACCTACTGTTACCGTGGGGACTGCCCACACCTTTCTGCCATCAGGTGTTGAGGCAGTGGTTTAGATGCTTTCAAAGCAAAGCTGCACACAAACAGGAGGCTGGCTTTCTGCTGGGACGATGCCAACATTATAACTCCCTGAACAGATGCTGCCCAGTGCCCACTATTCTTTGTTCCTTCCCCAAAGGCACACAGCGTTGCATGCAGCACGTTGCATGCAGAGTCAAAACACTCACCTTGATGCCAGTAAAGGACATGTCATGGTTATATATACAGTATAGTCTGCCTGAAAGTCTTAGGGGCTTTACATCTGTTGACACTTTCAAACGAAATCTTAAGACACATCTTTTTACCATTGCTTTCTCCTGAAGTGTTTTTTTTTACCTGATGGTTGTTTTATTTTGTCTTATCCTGCTATTTTAATTTAATTTAATTAATTTTGTTTTTTTCCCCCTTGTTTTTATTATTTTATCATAAATGTTATGATTATCTGCTTTTATGTTAAGCACTTTGTGTTGCATTTTATGCATGAATTGTGCTATATAAATCAAGCTTACTATTATTATTATTATTATTGTTATTATTATAAATAATTCCAACTTCTTGCCATTTTTAAACCATCACCCACCTCCTTAATTTTCCATGAGCTACTTTGGAAACATGGAAACATTTATGAAGCACAGAGAATAGAACTATTTTTTTAAATTTTGCTTTACAACTTCAGGGCTCTCTGTTGAAGGCTGTACGGTATACCCCAGAAATGTGTCATTGTTATGCACAACGGGTTTGACAGGGAGCCCATGCCACAGCAGCGGGTAGTGACACTTTGCTGCAGGAGAAATGTCAAGAAGTGCGAGAAATTAAATGCAAACTTTCACTTCATTACCAGCTTTGTAATTACCCAGCTCACCTCAACCTAATGACAAGACATGAAGTGAACCTCATTGTTCAATTTCTATGATTACTACACTACTACTGACAGGTTGTTTCTTCAAGTATGGAAATGGATTATTCAGTTTATTGCGCTTAACTAATTTATTGAAACTGTTATATGTTGCTGAGATAATTAACATGCTGAATTTTCATTAAGAAAGCATCATGAAATCGTACATCCATAGGATCCTACTCACTGTCTTGCATGAATCAAATTAACAATTTAGTGAACTAATGTGTCAGCCTATCTCTGCTCATCTCCTCTGAAAAGTGAGTAACATACCCATTTATAGTCTGCTAATTTACCATTGTTAAGGCTCATTAACCTGAAATGTATCAGTAACCTCACATTAAGGACACAGTAACGTGCAATAAATAAAAGTAAGGAAACATATATTATAGTAATTAGCCTGATTGTTTAGTAGTAATTACTGATTTGTTTACCTTTAGAGAAACAAAGGAGACAATCACGAGTGGGAGAGAGTTGATTTGAAGCTGTTCCTATATTGTACCATATCCAAATATCATCACAGGTAAACATTATGAAAACACATGAGTGCCTTCTTCCCACAAAATAAAATACTGGATGAATCTAACTCTTTAAATATTGACCAAAGTCATGAGCAGCGCACTCCATAAAACAAGGCAGGGGTCAGTTCAGTCTGTTGTGAACTGAAGAATATGAATGAATGTCAATTCACTGCCAGTGGTGTAGAAATATTTCAACTTAGGTCAATAATTTATTGTACAGTCGTCAAACATCATGCTTTTAGTAAAAGGCAGGCTGATATGACTAACAGCAGGGGTTAGATCATTTCGTGTCTTGTCCTGTGTAATTTAGGGTCTTGTCCTGTCCAATGAGCGTCTTGGACCATTAGGTGGCTGCTGTGTCCTTTGGGTCCTGTCCTGTCCATTTCTGTGTCTTCTTCTGAGTAGCATGTGCACGAGACCCTCATTACACAGTCAAAGACATCAAATTACACAGGACAAGGCATTGCACAGGACCAGACACAAATCGTACCCACTGACCCATCTGATCTAACCCTCTCAGAAGAAGAAGGCATTATGGAGTAGTATATTTTCTGGCCTTTCTAACCAACGATCTCAACTAATGGCTAGTGCTCTGCATATGAATGATAAAAATAGCGTAAAACTGTGTGCAGTTCCTTATGAACAAACATATTTGCTCTCTATTTTCAGTTTAATCCTTACCCCGTCAGTTACTTTATACTTGCGTAATTGCAATTATTGAAGGGCAGAATCAAATTTTGATAAAGAAAGTGGTGTCTTTTTGTAGCCGAACCCTGAAGTCTCTGCATACTCTAATGTTTTCTTTGTAAATGATTCCTAAAAAATAGTTATGCCATGAAATAACCTGTAATAGGGGTATCAAGTTAGGTGATGCCAGTGGATGTTCTATTACTTGCCATCTAAAACACGGCATATCAAATTAAACAAATTTATGGCTTTGAATTCCATTTAACTCCAGCAATAAGTAAGTACCTGCGGGATTAATATTGGAGTTTATAGGCCCTGGCAGGAGTTTATAGGCCCTGGTACTAGTCCCAGCCGAGTTTGATGGTTGGGGCCGACAGTGTATGAATGATGAGGACTCTACATGACTAACAGGTCTATTTCAGAGCAGCCAAACAGTCGCACACAAACAACTACAGATGCCATTGCAAATAGGTGCAATAAATTGTTTTTTTTTAGATACGTAATTGCTGTAAAAGACATCTGCCAGAAGGTGACAGCTTTGGGACGAAGATACAACTGAGTCTTTCTTTCACTTCCTAAACACTGATTGGTCCGTTAGCTAGGGACTCTGCTGCCAAAGTGAAACTAAACCCATTATTGGTGTTCCATTACAGAAGAAAGCAGTAACAATTGTTGCATTACAGAAGGGGTGGCAAGCATACGCGCCTAATGTGTTAAAAAAAATCATTAACTGCAATTGATGTTTACTGTCTGGAGGCTGAATATTTGATTTTGACCAAAACCTCACATCAATGTTTAGCAAATTAAATCTTTACCCTCCCATACAGCTAAGTAGAGATAAAGGGTGAGACCCAAATTAAGAGGTTTGGGATTAAGAGTTTGAGTTTTTTTTGT
This sequence comes from Centroberyx gerrardi, assembly GCF_048128805.1. Taxonomy (NCBI): domain Eukaryota; kingdom Metazoa; phylum Chordata; class Actinopteri; order Beryciformes; family Berycidae; genus Centroberyx; species Centroberyx gerrardi. Next base: position 15,119,316 of record NC_136006.1, on the reverse strand, counting down.
ATGTAATCTCACTAATTCTTTATATATGATGAGTTATACCCTTTGATCATAATGTATTTACTCCCCGCTCTGCCAAAGTTGCTGCCCATCACTAAATTATGACAGGCAAGGATTTTCAGAGCAATATCAGATTCCAGCTAGAGGGTTGTTGAGAAATTATTATGCAAAAGCTCATCTTACACAAAATGCCAACTGCACATATAAGAATCAGTTCTCAAATGTCAAGCAAGCACAGCTTTGAGTGATGTGTTCAATGTTAAAGAAAGTGCCCTGCAACTCAGAATGTGGCGACTGCTGAGGTGCCACCAACTGAAATGATTTTTGGCATTTACACACACCATATTTTACCAAAACACTCCTTGATGACTGTTTTGAGATAGACAAATGATGAGTTTATAAGGCAGCCAACATTACATGTTTTGAAAAATGATCTTGTGTTTTGTAATACCAACAAACTGAGTGCTTTGAAACATCTTTCAGATATTCAGAATGCTTATAATATCTGTGAACTTTTCCCTCATAGGTGTGTGATGATAATTTCATGTGTGATTACATGTAGGCCAAACTCCCTTAATGGGACATCCATGCAGGCCTTTACCACAAGCACAATTTTGTGATGTAGAGTGCCAAGACAGGAGCCAGCTGGGGACTGAACCCACAGTCTATTTATCTCAGAAATTCTCACTACAGGTTCACTGAGATGGATGAAGTGTTTAGTTGAAAGTATTAGTCAGCAAAAGCATTTTATTCACAACAGCGAATGGAGAAAAAATAACGCTTACTGCCACTTACAGGACCATATGATTAATTCCTTTTCACAATCCACCCTACTTCAATATATGGTTAGCTCTTTGAAGAAGGACAATGAGAGAGATGTACAACAGAACAGTATGAGCTAGATTTGAAGCCATAATGGCAAAATACATGGACAGTTTCCAAGTAAAGTGCATTAGTCTACTGAACTGTAGCCCCTTATTGTGCAGGTCTTTTAACAAAATTATACATTTTATTATTTTATGTTTATGTAATCCCAAAAGACTGTGCTCTAAGTCAAAATCTCTTAAGATCCAAAATGTAGATCTACTTTAAAAAACAAGAACTACATGGTATTTCAATGACATTTAGTGCGCTTGGGTTTTTTTTTTTATAACCTCCCTGCAATACACAGTATGACTTGCATCAATTTTCTTGGTTTCAAAATGCAACCATGGAGCCTTTCCCTATAAAAAGTGAAGTGTGTATTGTCAAATCTTCAAGTTTGCAAGTTTGTCCACAGATAAGTTAACTTTGCCTTTGGTTTTTAAATACATTTGTTTAGGACCACAGGATAGTATTTGTCATAATTTATTTAAAACTTATTGTGAAGATTAGATTAAGGGAATCTTATTTCCATCCAGTTTATCCACTAATACTGTGAGTCATTCAGCCAAAAAACATGATTATAAAGAGCCTGAAATAGATCATTACCCCGCCACTGAAGAGGATTTCCAGATGAGGGACATGAAACAACAGCATACTATGCAAGGGTGTATTCCAAGTATAACAGACTAATAGATAACAAAGGAAGATGCTGTTTACTTTTTGCTGTTTACATACTGAAAAAAACACTCATAACCTTCTTCTTTCCCCTTGATGAAGGGGTTGGAACTGAAGCTGTATTTCAGTGTGTTCAAAAGCGGCAGCCCTGATCATGTGTCATCACTTCTGCAGAGTTGGGTGGAAATGCGGAGACGTAATGAGAGGATGTTTGCCATAGAGTCTCTCCAGCCAACCGTGCCATATCACAGAGAAGCCAGGTAGTCATTAGAAGGACAGATGGTGCGGCTGCTGATTGGTCTCTCTGCTGACCCATTTGAAGGTGTTTTTTCTCATCATGCCTCCCCTCAGAAGCAGTGAGGAATGCAGCCTCCAATAAAGACAGAAGTGCAAAGTACACTTCAGTAATCTGCAGGAGGCCCATCACAGCTTTGATGTGCGGAACACTCTGAAGGCTTCAATGAGCTTGTGAAATACTCATGACTAAGAATAAAAAACATCTCTTCTTAATGAACAATACCAGAAAGCGATATAGCCTACTGTCATTTTGTCACCTAATAATGTTGGACGTAATGCACAAATTGGCTGCATCCAAGACATGAGATGGGTAGCGCGCAAAACAAAAATGTCAAAGCTGGATGGAATGAGAAAGTGCAGATGATTTTTATGTAGGTCTGTGTTCTGAACGAGAATGTGCTGAGTGAAATATCAAATGCAGGGAAAAGTGGCAGGCTGCTTCGCCGTCTGAGTAACCATTATTTCCAGAGTTCTCTATTATCTCCTTCACAACCTGACTTGAATATGTACAGAAAGTATCTGAAAAAAACAAATCCCAGTAATCTCTCTCAATAAAATTCATCCCTTTCCTGCATTCCAGTCATCGTGCTCTGAATTTACAGCTCAGATGTAGCCCTACATTTTTACTTGCAAGAGTGAATTAAGGAGTTGGACTATTGCTCTGTTCCCCGAGAAGAACTGTTTGGGTAAATCAATTTTTTATTGTGTTGTACAAGTACTGATATAGCAACCAGTGGAGTGACAGACATGAGCTTCGTGTTATGGAACACCTGCTCAGTTTTGCTTTACAACATTTGAGAACAGAATGGAATAGGATGCAGCAGCCACTGCAGGAAGAATGAAGGATAGATGCAGTAAAGATGAACGATGGGTCACTTCTATTATGGCTGTCACTGCACTGAGCTGATGGGGGAGGGGAGGGGAGGGGGGATCTCTGTTTGTCATGATCTTCCCAGATGATGAATAAAGCGATTAAAGAGGAATCTCTAATTTAATAGATAGGATTTGTTGTTGCTTTTGTGGTTAATAAAAACACAAAAGCAACAACAGCTCATGGAGGGGGAATACTATGTTTTGCACTGCTTGACAAACATGGGGAAATTAGTCATGGAGGTTGCATTCAACAAGCTTCACCTTCACACTTTTTCTAAACAGATTTTCATTTTTTGTGAGCTTATGTAAAAATCTAAGAGATGAATGCTTTGAAAAACCTCACAAAAGGTTTTCAAATATTCCAGCAAGGTCTGTGCCTGACAAGCTAACATACAATATGATTTCAACAACTTTGTACAATCATAATGGGTTTAATCAATATTTCAAACACCTACAATCAATTTCATTTATAATGCTACCTTGAGGCAGCTCCATGTTGAAAATTGAAATGAGAAAATTTGGAGCAGTTCTCTGCACTGGGTGAAAAAGTGGTTTAACTGCAGCTCAGGACTGATAAAGCTGGAAAAAAAAAGTTTAGTTCGTTTTCTGGGAATTTCTCTTACGACACTTTGAGGAGCAGTGATCTTTTAAAGTGGGTGAAGCAAGAGATTTGTTGGGTCTGGAAGGTAATAGGGATCCAAACAAACAAATCAGTGCTGTGTAAGAAAAACAGCTGCACAAATGTAAATGACTAACAAAAAAACACACCATGGACTATAATATCAATAATTTATATATTTTTCTTGTTCTTTCACTCTATGGCAAGTGATCCTTAAAGGTCCCATATTCTACACTTTCAGGGGCGAATTCACAAAAGGATTGCGCGGCTTTTGCTGACGCTAAACCTGTGCAAATAACACAAAAAGAAACCGTGTAATTCACAAAGCACTCGCAAAGGGTGAAATGCCCCGCTAACTGCGCTGCCACGCAAATAGCGTCTCGGTGCTCCTGTGCTATTTGCACGTATTTAAATTAGGTAATATGCATACATTTGGCGCAAAATTGCCCCCTTTCTATGCAAATGAGCCTCATTGCAAAAACAGTCCAATTCACAAAGGTCGGCGCTAATTGCCACACGCAGTTAGAGTGAAATTATTAGCGTCTTCAGAGAGTTGGTGGTAACTGAAGCGCATTTATAAGGGGTGTCACGCCCAGACTTTATCACTTGTTGATTTAACTGAGAATTGAATTGAATTGACCTTGCAAATGTCTCTGCAACAATTCCACCTTTGTGTGACCTAAAAAATAAAATTGTCTGTAAATACAGTCTGTAAATAATATTTTGACATTATTATTACTTTAACACAGATTGCTTCACAAACAAAAGCAAATAAATCAGTACAACCAAACAATCAATACAACTCAATTTCATTTTCACTTATCTCACTAGTCAGCACAGTGGGCTTTATTTTGGCCTAAAGATTCAGCACCACAGTATTACCTCCGCCAAGGAGGTTATGTTTTCAGTGCCGTTTGTTTGTGTGTGTGTTTGTCTGTCTGTCAGCAGGATTACGGAAAAACTACTGGCCCGATTTTCATGAAACTTGGTGGAAGGGTGTAGCATGGGCCAAGGAAGAACCCATTACATTTTGGAGCGGATCTGTATATTGGTTGCGCTTGCACATTTGCATATCATAGAAGACTGGATTGGCCTTGGCGGAGGTCTGCGCTCGCGAGTGCCCTTCTAGTTTATTTTGGGATGCAGTGAGATGCAATGACAAACAAAGGATGCAGTGACAGGATGCAATTGTGTCATGAAAAATAAATGAATAAAGCTCCCCTACATTCTCCTTTGTTCTCTGCTTCAAATCATGCCATCTTCTTTTGCAATCTGAAGGTGCGTTTGGAAACACCAACAGCACTGACAGACTGGGATATTAAATCCCAAATATGGTTTCTCGCAGTCCCGGTTAAATTTCTTGCCTGAAGTTTTGAGGAATGCCTCTGCACCTCGTCCGTCAGGACTTGCAGCTCGCGGTCTAAAAAAATCATATTTCTCTAAGGCAACATTTATACTTTGCCACATTGATGATTGCAATCAGACGCAAAACAGGGGCAAATTGCACACAGTTGCAACAGGTTATGGGCGTGTTTGCGCTGGCATATAATTAGCGCAATACCTTTTGTGAATCGGTCCTTGAGATGGAGCAAATAGCGGTTGCAAATGACACGCAATTCATGGTGCTATTAGTGGCCGCAATCCATTCTTTGTGAATTCGCCCCTCAGTGTTTTATTTCATGTCTTGAGGTCCATTAAAAGCTGTTTGTGTGGTGTCATGTACCAAAAACACTCTCAATCCATTTTTACACGTTCATTTTCCAGCATCTCTCTGAGCCTTACCAAGAACAGGCTGTTTCTGTTGCTGTGTCTTTAAGGCTCATTAATATTAACGAGTCACGACCCTCTGTTCTGATTGGCTAACCATTTATTTCAAGAGTGAAATGTGAGACACCACAGCCCCGGCAGCTACAGGTAGGGAAAACTCTCCGGTAAATAAACAATGGCAACCGCTCAACTGCTTTGAAGCCTACTGGCCTATTATTTCTTACAAAAATGATAATGAGCAAACCTTTGTGACGCCATAAAGTTACGGAAGTCCAAACGGCTCGTTTAGAGGCTCGCTTTTCTAATATGGATTGTGTGGATTTAGTTAGCGACCGTGCATTTTGATACTTTCACAATGTCAGATGTAGCACATCCAACTCCTTTATAATCAAAGAGGCAAGGGGAATCCCGTTTTCCACAATATGGGACCTTTAGGATGAGCCCATTCTTGTGTGCCAGATGAATATTATAACACTGTGTAATATCAACTGAACTGTGTACTTTTTGAATATTTCTCTAACAAAGGAGATATTCAGAAAGCTGAACAGGACACAATGAAATAAAAATGTACTGTAGTATTACATGTAGCCACTATTTAATCAAAGAGAGTCTTAACTGAGGTAGGAAACCATCTGTATTGTGATCAAAACACGCCACCACAGGCACAGCATGTTATACAGCCGACGACCTTTTAACACCACTTCCTGTAACAATGACCATTATTCCATTATGTGACTATGCAACCTTGAAACTCAAAACAAAGGCTTTGTATGTTCACTATCATGCTTACACTCAGGTCTCTAATCTTGTCTCAGCCACACGCATAATATCTAAATTAAGAACAGCGCACAGCTATCCCACCGCTTAACAACATTATAAGATTGAATTACACTATTCTTAATGTCGTACAGTAATGTCCTTAAACAGTTTGGCTTGTAAACAACGCTGCTTCAACACAACAGAAAATGCAATAAAGAATATAATGGCTTTATCTTCCTTACAGGAACTTCAGGGTTAAAGGATTACAATTCAACCTGACCTAATTTTATAGAAATGCATCTCTCTAACATATGGCCTCCATATTCCACTCTAAAGCTGAGAGCTAAATGTACAAGATGGCATTTGTCCAAGCACATACTCCACCACACAACTGCTGTCAGATTTTTTTGTGTGTGATTTGTCCAGATGGCCTCTGAAATGCTGAGCGACCTGTATGGTCTCGGCTCAGGTGGCCAAATGGACCATGTGCTTTCACACTATGTCAATTAAATATATGACATGTTCGCCCAAGGCTATGCTTCACAAATATGTTACACAATCCATGGTTTAAGAAAATAATAATGAATCATGAGAGCATTGGGAAATTCTCTTTTCACTGCAGACTGGGGCATAGGGCAGGGTCGACTACAGAACAGCGGCCTCGGAGTTGGCAGGGATTCAGTGACCTCTTCAAAGACACTTCAGCACGGCGGATGCTTCCTGACACGGGGCTTGAACCCACGTTGTCCGGTTGATATCCGTCTGGTTCACACAGGCATTGCAAGATCCACAACTAATCACAGTGTAACTGTAGATAACAATGCAGCCATCTCTAAAACACTTCTTCTTCTGCTCTTGCGGTAAGGATGTGATGGTTGTGTGTTTACATATAGTACATAATAATGGTCGGCATTTACGACACAGAAGCCACATCAGTTTGATGAGACAATTGTTAGTTGAGGCTGTGAAGCACCAGTGTAACATTTTCTCCTTATTTGTAACAACAGAATGAATTAATAAGGTAGCCAGTATTTTAGATTCCTTGCCTGGATGATTGTAAATCTTTAAAGTGTTGACTGTTGTGGATAATGAAAGCAAAAGCTAATTTATTTATTTGACTGTGCAGATTAGTAAATCAAACATGGTCCTAATGAGGTCCTCATCTCCAGGTTAATAGGGGTCTGTTAATGTGTGGTTTATGAAGCCAGGCATTGATGTATCGATGGAGTAAAAGCAGCAATGGGACCTGCGCATGTGAAGGGAAGTAATTAAGGTTCCATTCCCGGGAGTTGCTCATCTCTGCACACCGTTAAAAGACCCAAAAGATCTTCCCTTGTAGGCTCCAGATGCGCAGTCTCCATCAGTGTAAACAGTCGAGCACCGTCTCTCCTGTCACCACATCCTTCCCCTTCCGTGATAACATCGGAATTAATGACGCATCATTATGCAGGAGAATCTGCCATTTTCATCTCATTATCTGACAGTCTGCAGTTCTCCCATCAACCCCGTGGAAGCTCTGTCAGAATTCTATTATCCCTCTCTTCTCCTTCGGGCCCTGTGGCAACAAGAAGAGGATCACCACACCTTCGTATAAACCACTTTGCCGTGACATACAGTGCAGACCAGAGTCACGCCTATGATGTCCTGCACCTGTGTTGGACAACTACATACTTGACTTTATACAATATACCGTATTTCCTCTAATAGTGGCCTGTAGTCAATTAAAAGCCGGGTCTCCGATAATGGCCGGGGCCGTCGTCGATACGAACAAATAAAGGCCGGTCTCAAATACAGGCCGGGGGAAAAAACAAAGGAAACAAGACTAGGTCAAAACCTAGTATATGACTGCACCATGTCCGTCTCCTCTCTCCGCCGCTGCCTCTCCACCGCGCCCACGGCCCGCATTGATCCTCCCGATCCAAGCCCCGGACCCCCGCCGAAATCTCGGCCGGATCACCGGGAACACATCGGCGCCCAGGTTCAGTTAGCTTCAGTTAGCTTTAGCTTACATGCAAACAATGGTGGATACCGGTAAACTCCTGGTGCCTGTTTGTAACTGTAGTTTGTAGTAACATACAAGTGCCACAAGATGGCTCGGCCGGCGGAAGTCTCTGGAGCATGCCGTCGTCGATTACCGTAATTATCGTAATGCATTGCAGTAACAAAAAAACGTCTACCTAACGTACCCCAACAGAAGCAGATCAGAAAACAAGGAGGCTTCGTACTAAAATATGAGCAAATATACTTATCAAACAGAGGGAATTAGAAATAAAGGCCTGTCTCTAATATAAGCCTGCTTCCAATAAAGGCCTGGTACCCTCTGCAGTTGAGGTAAATAAAGGCCCGGGCCAATATTAGAGGAAATACGGTAATTCTCATTAACGTGTGCGCCCACACATAGCCGCGATCACTCACCACACAAGACGCAAGACACAAGTTTCTTTTGTGATACCACCACTGAGTCTTTGTGTGCGCCCCTCAAAAAGCAGAGGTGCTCTCCGACTGGCTGCCCTTTCCTCTCCCCCATTCCCAAAGCTCTGTCATGAAATATGCATCCACATTCAATATGTTGGGACCCAGAGTCAACACACAGAACTGAAGAAACAGCCAGCTTCCTTTGCCAATCCCAGTAGTAAAACCTGCTTCCTCTAGCCTCTCCGTTTCATCAGTACAGTGCTCTGTATAATTTATGATTCAAGTTAAAGCTGTGAGTCAAACACAATTACAACTGGCCACTGTGAGTCGCTCTGTCACACACTCAGACCTTTTGTCTCCATTAATCATCAAGCAATGAAGATGGGACACTTTTAAGTACCACCCTTTCCACTCACTATTCTCAAAATTGAATCCCTCACTGAATCTTCTCTACCTTCTGAATGCACATTTATATTATGTGTCAAGTTTCCAAAAATAGTGAATGATTCATACTGACTGAGCAATTCTACATTGAATAGCTGTTTGAAAGACGTCTAAATGGTTATAGACGTCTAGGCTAAATTTGGGCTACCTAGGGTTTAATAGTGAAAGTTTAGTAGACGTCTACGTCTTCTGGGGTATAAGATAAATAGAGCATTATCTTGCACATATGGTCTTCTCTGGTGCATATTTTCGATATTTACAGCTGTTTATGCATGGTTTAATTATGTAATAATGTATCTATTGCGTTGTCTAAAACTGGGCTATACATAGCTATTTTTCATATTGGCTTTATGACAGCTGAAGCGTAGATGTGACGTTGAAATCGTGTCTAGTGCTCAGTGGGCATGTTTGGATGATGGAAAGAACTGTCGCACCATGCAACTTGGCTGTGTGTGTGTGTGTGTGTGTGTGTGTGTGTAAGCATGGAGCAGAGACCCAGCAGAGCCATTTGAGAGAGCCAGCAGGACTGGAGACAGGGCAGGGGTGGGGGTTGGCGCATACAGCTCTGGGGCTCTTACTGTTAGGGGGGGCAGATACTGGATGCTGACAGGGGGCACATCTTTCTAGAGAAACTTAAAATCCAACAAAGTTTAGTCTGCTCTGTAGTGATGTAAGGCACAACAGCAGGGAACGTGGCAGGGCCATATGAGGTGAAACAGGCTATTATCAAACCTAAGCACTTTGGACATAAATGGCTACCGCATGAATTAGTACATAAATTAGGCGACAGAGGTGGAACTCTAACTTTGTATAGGCTTTCACTTTGTTAATTTGCCTGCAAAATGCGGCAGTATTAGCCACAGAGCAAAATGGATTGCTTATGAATGCATTCACATTACAATACAGAATTCTCCACATGCACTTAGCCCAGACTTGAAAAATAAAGAGGCATTCAGAAACCTTGCTAATAATGCTCCCCTGTAGTTCTTGATTAACACGTCTCTTCTTTACAAGCAGATGGCCCTAGCCACAGAGCCAGAGCTGCTACTTCAAATCCTGCCCCAGAAATACATGTACTTCAAGCAGTCGGCCATGTGTCCACACAGCACCCCTGCAAGGACAGCAAAATAATAGCCATCCAACATTCAAACTAATTCAGGAGCGCAGGAATTCTGACAAGCGGCATATTCATTGTCATAAAAGAGTCTGAATTTTCCAGGTATTATTTGAGAGATGTCACTCCCGTCATGAGAAGAAACACTGCAAGCTAAAATGTTTAAAGCAAAATCAATGCTATCTTCATTCTTTGTGGCACAGCAACAAAGTGATTTATGTTCACATCATCAGAGAAAGCTTGCACTGTCTGAAGTGTTGTTCAAGGCAATGTACTCAGCTCAATGGACACAGTGGTCTAAGATGATGAATGAAAAGGAAAGTGAAGACGGACATGGTAAATGTTGCACCAAATACACGTGTTCTACTCCATTTTCTTTTGCCTGAAATATCAAAGCACAGGCGCACAGTCCCTTTGGCTCAAATTGAAGGTGACAGGAGCTGTGGTGTTCGGGTGACATGAATAGATGTTGGTGATTTCAAGTGCCTTTGTGGTGTTTACACTTATTTGAATTTTCAGGCTTGTCAATGTGTATAAACTTTCTGCTGCTCCTATTTGGCACTTTTGCCTGTTAGGAAATTCTAGTTATTATGCTTTAAGTCAGAAGTGCATGCACAGTATAAATATATGCATGCACAAAGTCATTTTGGCTGGGAGCCTCAGTCTGCTAAGTGGCATGGAAATAAAGAAAGGTAAATTACCATAATACCAATACCACACTGTCTGTGGTAATTATCATCATCGGCAGCTCTAGAGTGCAAGGTAAAAAAATACCACCCAGTATACGGAAACCCACAGAAAAAATAAAAATGCCAATGTGCTGAGCCAACAGCCATTCCCAGGCACTATTAGCATATTAACATGTCACTAATAACACCATCTGACAAGTGTCTCTTCAGCAAAGCAGTTGACCTCTAGATGCACTATGGCTGCTTGCTTTGACTTGACTTTGATGGCTGCATGCCCCATCAAGAGGCAAATGACAATTACTGTACTTGCCATGAATTGTGCTTGAGATATCAAGCTTCATCCATTATCTCATTGAAGGAGTAGAGACAAATTGCAGTGTGAATATCAATACATCAAAAAAAAAAGAAAAAAAAGATTTTTTAACATGCTAGGTGCCTCTGGTGATTTTCTTATTGATAGAACACAATAATTACACTTGACACTCATCAGATGCTTTTTAACCAATTAATTAAATCATTGGGTGGCTTTGATGTGCTTACACCATATAAACACGTCATAGAGGTGCTTTGTCCACGTTTTAGTGCTTTTAAAAGCCTGGAGGTGATGGCTATCTGACTAGACAGAGTAAATCTAAATCCATCACATTAGGGCCAAGAAAGTCTCCTTTCAAAATACCTTTCAATAGAGAGAGAGTCTGTAGAACTGCTGCCAAGAGGAATAAGATGCAAAACACAAAACAAGTCTGTCATTCATCAAATGCCAATGCTTCAGGTTCACTGAGAATCATGGTTTCACTGTATCAGGAATGAAAGACAATGTTGCTGGTTTGTAGCTTAAAGAAATAGCAAATAACAGGCACACCACTGTGTCCTAATTTGTGGCATAGAGAATCAAGCCACAAACCATGTGAGAGAAAAAAGGTTTCCGCATAAAATGTTTCACCTCTGGAAAGGAAACCTTTTCCTTTTCTACATGGTTTTGTGTAGCTTGTCCTACAGAATTCAAACATCCTTTCCACTTGAAAATACAAGTTGCCGTTTGTTTTCATTTGGCAATTTGGCTGCACATCTGAGCTTGCCCAGAGGAGCCCGCTAGAATGTAGGGCTACTGAGAGATGAGCCCAGAAAATTTAAGATCCTCTAGAGACAGCGTGCCCCTGAGAGCTTGCATATGGTGCATTATTTAGGGTGCGTTCAACTGATGATTGTGAAATGCTGTCGTGTGTATTTTCTTGAGAATTTGTTAAACAAAACCTGACGTTAAAGGTGATGACTCTGCACAGGTAGTTTAAGGACAGCCAGACTCACCCCAGCTACCCTAAATCTGTATTCAGAGGATTTAATCCCACTAACGAATCCAGAAACCAGGATTTTTGTTGTTCTTGTAATTTTAGACCAGGGAAACACTGCTGAAAGCAAAACTGCATCGCCTTGTCCCCCCTCCGGCTATAGGTTATCTTCTCTCAGCTGGTGTTAAAGCTGCATCTAGTTAATTATCCACAGTAATTCACACCTGATTGAGCTGTGTTATTTAGACTATTGATCAATCAAAAGGAGGCCAGTTGGATAAAAGGTAACTCATTTACCTACTGGGATGTGTCCTTTAGCTGAGGCTTACTAGGCCAATTGTTTTCACATAAGCATCATGCTGACTGGGCCGCCGTTCAGCAGTCCAGACACCTTAGGGCTGACGCTGAGGAACTTGGGCTTGTGTGTGTTTTTCAATCAAGCCTTTCCCATTGAGAGAGTAAAGATTTCTAGACAGAGCGAGGGAGAGAGAGAGAGCGAGAGAGAGAGAGAGAGAGAGAGAGGGAGAGAGAGAGAGAGAGAGAGAGAGAGAGAGAGACATACCATAGTGCATTGCAAGGCATGTTGACTGCCAGGAGGATAAGCAGCTACTGACTGTAGCAAACAGTCTAGTTCATATCTTGTTCTGATGAAGCCTGCCAATGTCAAGAACTGTTGAAGGTGTTAGCGGTTTATTTTTGTTTTAATGAATTTCCACTGATATGTCTTGCAATGTGGAGGTTTACTGTGCTGGGGACGGAGCATTTTTGCACAGTAATGCCAATTTACAGCTTTAAACAAGCCAAGAAACACAGTCACAAAAAGGCAGATTGGGCTGTCTAAGGCAAGGTCTTAACAAATGGATCCAACAGCCTTGACATTTCTGTCAGTCAGCCAGACGACTTTAAATTTCAGTAGCTTGTACTGTAATCTTAGAAGAAATGCTTTTTACAATTTGACTTGAATCTCTAGCTTTTTACCATTTGTTTAGACTTCATCTGTTAATGTTGATTTAGATGAGAGAGACATGAGGTGACAAAAGACTTCCGCGGTAAGTTATATAATTATGCCACCAAGCATTCATAATTCCTCTGGAGCACAATTCTACATTTTCCAAAAAGAGTGTCTCATTATGCAGATATTAATTGGTGCTGACAGCCAATGACTAGTGAAATAGAACTGCAGAGTAATTACAGTAGCAGATTCATCATAGTTACTGTCCATACTTATGTCACAGCGATGTGACTGTAATTCAATGATGAGACAAAATCTCTGCTTAATTGCAGACTGGAGAATGTGCAAGGGGCGGCAGAAATTCTCAAAAAATAAATCTTACTAAATCTAAATTCATACTCAGCGCAGTGTTATTATGTATGCAGATTTCCCTGTATAGTGAGAACAAAATAACAGGAAATATGGATATACTCTATGCATGCAGTAATGTATGAAATTGTGACTTGAAACAGTAGCATCTGTTGTCACTTTTCAGACAGCAACATTCAGATCAGACTGTTTGCCTGTGCATTCGCTTAAGGTCAAGTCCCTGAGGTGTAAAAGGTTTCTTTCACTGTATCTCCCACATCTCTCCCACATATTATTCCAACCTCTGCGCCCAGGCTAAGAATTAAGTCACAATAGAATAGGCAAATACAAAAAAAAGGGTAGATGTTTATTCACATGATCTCTCCTCAAGGCCATGCCACAATTAAGGCAAAGGCAGACTGAAGACAAAGAGCAAGAACATGCCCTCTGAGCCCTGAGATCCTTTTGTCTGCACGCCCCCCCCCCCCCCCACACACACACACACACACACACAAAGAGAGAGAAAGAAAGATGGCAAGAGACTACACTGTATAGTCAAGACGTTTGAATTGCAGATCAGTTCAGCTCAGCTCCGTTCAGCTCTGTTCATCTAAGTTTATCTCAGTTCATTTCTGTTAAGTTTAGTCTTTCCCTTCTTCACACAGCAAGGCAAGGCAGCGGAACCCAACTGGTCTGGTGCCAGCTCAATTGCAGTCTTAGCCCGGTTTAAAAAGCTGATGGAGTCTGAATCACAAATCCCTGCAAGGCCAGCGGTAATCAATGGGGCCATAGCCTTGGGTGGCTCGCCTCAACCTCACACTCAGGGGCGAATTCACAAAGAATGGATTGCGGCCGCTAATAGCACCATGAATTGCGTGTCATTTGCAACCGCTATTTGCTCCATCTCAAGGACCGATTCACAAAAGGTATTGCGCTAATTATATGCCAGCGCAAACACGCCCATAACCTGTTGCAACTGTGTGCAATCTGCCCCTGTTTTGCGTCTGATTGCAATCATCAATGTGGCAAAGTATAAATGTTGCCTTAGAGAAAAATGATTTTTTTAGACCGCGAGCTGCAAGTCCTGACGGACGAGGTGCAGAGGCATTCCTCAAAACTTCAGGCAAGAAATTTAACCGGGACTGCGAGAAACCATATTTGGGATTTAATATCCCAGTCTGTCAGTGCTGTTGGTGTTTCCAAACGCACACCTTCAGACTGCAAAAGAAGATGGCATGATTTGAAGCGGAGAACAAAGGAGAATGTAGGGGAGCTTTATTCATTTATTTTTCATGACACAATTGCATCCTGTCACTGCATCCTTTGTTTGTCATTGCATCTCACTGCATCCCAAAATAAACTAGAAGGGCACTCGGAGAGCGTAGACCTCCGCCAAGGCCAATCCAGTCTTCTATGATATGCAAATGTGCAAGCGCAACCAATATATGGATCCGCTCCAAAATGTAATGGGTTCTTCCTTGGCCCATGCTACACCCTTCCACCAAGTTTCATGAAAATCGGGCCAGTAGTTTTTCCGTAATCCTGCTGACAGACAGACAAACACACACACAAACAAATGGCACCGAAAACATAACCTCCTTGGCGGAGGTAATACTGTAAATGAGTTTGAGCGGGGCTGTCCATGGGGCTGAATCTTTAGGCCAAAATAAAGCCCACTGTGCTGACTAGTGAGATAAGTGAAAATATTTTCAGAGTGAGAAATTGAGTTGTATTGATTGTTTGGGTGTACTGATTTATTAGCTTTTGTTTGTGAAGCAATCTGTGTTAAAGTTCTATAGTAATAATAATAATAATAATAATAATGTCAAAATATTATTTACAGACAATTTTATTTTTTAGGTCACACAAAGGTGGAATTGTTGCAGAGACATTTGCAAGGTCAATTCAATTCAATTCTCAGTTAAATCAACAAGTGATAAAGTCTGGGCGTGACACCCCTTATAAATGCGCTTCAGTTACCACCAACTCTCTGAAGACGCTAATAATTTCACTCTAACTGCGTGTGGCAATTAGCGCCGACCTTTGTGAATTGGACTGTTTTTGCAATGAGGCTCATTTGCATAGAAAGGGGGCAATTTTGCGCCAAATGTATGCATATTACCTAATTTAAATACGTGCAAATAGCACAGGAGCACCGAGACGCTATTTGCGTGGCAGCGCAGTTAGCGGGGCATTTCACCCTTTGCGAGTGCTTTGTGCATTACACGGTTTCTTTTTGTCTTATTTGCACAGGTTTAGCGTCAGCAAAAGCCGCGCAATCCTTTTGTGAATTCGCCCCTCAGTGTGAATGGGAGGCCTGCTGCTGGCAGGTGGTGAATGGTGATATTACACTGTATGTCCAATGAGTCTGTGAGCTGCAGGTCAATGGCAAATTGAGGTATGCTGTGTTGATCACCTCTACCTTCCAAAACTACAGTATAGTCTGAAATCCAAGGCATTTGGTCCAGCAACAAAGCCTGCACTGTTAGACCGGTGCTCAAATGTGAAATCTTTATACTGAGATACATAAGAGAAACAGAGTGCAAGTTGGAGCCTCATTTCTAATTTTTAATATGTGTTCTTTTATATCCAGTTCAAATAAAATGAAGGATCCCAAGACACAGACTTGATATCGGGGAGGGATAATAGTAATACTTCAAACAGAGGGATGACAGCGTGTATCATACTTTGATACACGCTAATATAGGCAGTAGAGACACATTTCATGAATGTCTGCAGCTCTGTTCCATGTATGTGATGGATTGCACTGGGACTACTGACACAGTAGAGTTCCTCCCGCTAAGTCATTCTCTGTTAAGAGGTCACTCTCACTCACTCAGTGTACCCTCCCTCCTTATGTAGCCTGCTGAACAGGACGGCTTAAATGTAGATAAGTCGACAGGCACTTCAGGCATTTAGGAGCTACAGCTCAAATAAACATCCCTCTCAATTTTCTTTAGTGACACTGCAATTGACTGACAGTTGACACTTCCCTTGGAGAGCTTTCATGCCATTTGTGGTGTCGAGTTAAGCGGCACAAAATGGATAATATATCTATATTTTGAATTATATGTATATGTCTTGAAATTCTAGATGTTGTTTTACTTTCCATGTAGTTATTCTCTGTGGCTACCTTACTTAATGTTGCAGTTGTCTCAAAATCTCAAAGAAGTCTAAAATTTGATATAATGATGTTCCACCACCAAAACACATTATACACTGAGAAAATTCAATCAGTGCACTTTTCTTTAGACACAACAACATTATTTGTGATTATTGCTTTCTGATTAATGACATCATTTTGAATAGTAGGCTAGTAGGCACCTGCCAGTGTTAAGTGAGAAATCTTTGTTGAAACAGCTTGACTTCAATATTTATGCCTTGCAAATATCCATTTTGACTGAGTTTCCTAAAGTGAATGAATGTAAATGCAGAAAAATGAAAATGAAAATGAAATGCTGAAATTCCTGACAACATTTATGACTGTAAATGTTGCGTCTATAAACTTCCACTGAATGTGGAAATTTATAGAAGACACAAATTGAAAAGAGATGAATGACACTAAATTCTGGTGGTGTGTGTTAATTTGCTAATTTAATTTGCAAATGATGAAAGTCATTATGCCTTCAGGTCTTCAGACAATTTAGACAGCACCAAATACATCTACAAATTATCTATCAATTAGGCTACCTTCTGTCCTGGCTGCTGTCTATGACAGCCAATGGTACTATTTTAATCTCAGTTACTGGCATCTCAGCGGACTTGTGACAGTAAACATGCACTTTCAATACAGTTGCTTTGGTAGTATAAATATTATGGCATATATATTGTAAATATAACTGATAGCAGCAATGAACAGGTTACCACAGTATGACAAAGAATACATGAGTTCCCTGACTGCCTCATTTTGGGTATTTGAATCTTTGTTATTGTCACAACACAAATGGGCAATGCCTGTTTTTTTTCAGATCTCAACATACAGTATCAACATGTGGGGTGGCAGATATCTTTAAAATTATGTTTCAGATTAACCTTTAGAATTTCAAGTAGATTGATCACTATGTCATAATTTTACAGTCAGTTTAACTTTTTGTGCAAATTTATAAAAAGTGATAGGTTAATAACTTGGCTATTTTCAGACAGATCTCTTAGCTTTTCTCAAACTAAGTTAAGGCATACCCAATTAATGTACTTGGGTGTCATTCTGACCTGCAGTTCACAGGAAAAAGATTTTTAAAGGTTTTTAAAAAAAAAAAAAAAAAAATGTATGACAGAAATTATGGGTCCTTGAGGCAAAAACAAGACTAAGAGTCTGACAGCCCTGCAACATTGAATTTTGTGGAAGTACTGTATCCCTGCTGGGAATCGAACACGGGTCTCCCGATTGAGAGTCTGCAGTCTAACTCCCTGCGGCACATTTTCACCCATGTGACCAAAAGTGGTGAACAGAGCGACCGACCGACCGCCAAAGCGATCCATAGAGCCCCTGCTGTCGTGGGGCTAATAATAATAGGAATTTGTACAAACACAACAGGTTACCATCGCTGACGCTGAGGTAACGTAATTAGAGTGTGTAACAAGGCAAGAATGGTTTGGTTAAGTACAGAACATGTCAATATGGGTAACCAGTGCATGCATTTAGAGTGCAATGTGAAAACATACAGTATAATTATCAATTGAACATTGATTGATCATGAATAAAGTATTTCATTGGATGTATAACAACATCTTGCCTTGATAATGTTAGGAGAAGCACTGAATGACCAAGAGAAATTATTGGGCCACCTTGTCAGCAAATGCCTTTAACACTGAAGCCATTACGGACATCAGAAAAGATCCTTCATCTATACTTTGTCCTGAAACATTACCTTCCTGCCAAGCAATTATAGAGGGAAGCAGGTAGCTGCAGGTACTATTTTCGAATTCAAAGGACAGCACTGCAGAAAAGGATATGGTTGGGTCTTTGAACACTGCATTCAGTGTGATTAACCTTTATCTTTCAACCTGTCCCATGTCAGACATCATTAGTGAGAAGATGCTCACAAGAAATGATGGCATGAAACAACTGGGAACATCATGTATGCACACCCATTTCATTTTGCCGCACAGTTTAACTTCAAACAAACTGATGTACTGTGTTATGACATACACATATTCCAAGAAATGTAGTTAAACTCAACTGACTGCACTATGCTGTTGAAAATACACAACAAATTGTTTGTAGGTTAGTAACGACGTTGTAATTAAGTTGAATTCACTTTCTGCAGTATTACCTACACTATCCTAGGCTGCTTATAATACTATTTAAAGGTCACAGATGTCTTTACCTATTTGCAGTGCTTTCTTAGAGACTGCTGTCACTCCAACGAAAGGTGATGGGGAAAGCAATTCAGGAAAGCCTTAATTCCCTCATTGTTTTGGCTTAGCTTGAGGGCGTATATCCTCTCCCTGGGCCACCTTTTCTGGAAAGCTCTCATTCTCAGTTTTTGGCGACCTCAGGGGATCCTGTGATGACCTCAGAGTCACCCAGTATGGCTCTGTGTCTCAGGGGCAGACAGGACTAGGCTGGCCTAATGAGGAAGCTGTAGCAGGTGGATGCAGAAGCAAAGTTTCTCTCTCTCCACTAGTGTATCCTTGGAGGGTGCTCATTAGAGAAGAGCTGGGAGAGCATAGCTTCACGGTGGCACTGGCTAGACCTACCTCTGTCTAGGCAAACTACATCCTGGGAAACACCCTCCTCCCTCCATGTAACGATACGCATCTACAAATTTATATACAGCTATTACAGCTGAATCAATGCAGGGATTGGGAAATAGACACAACCCAAGCCCTATGCACACACATTTACACTGAAAAATACAAACACTTGACACACCAAGCAGGTAGACACACACACACACACACACACACACACACGCACACACACACACACACACACACACACAAACTTCAATACTCAATATGGTGGTCAAATGTGTCTGCAGTGATAGTTTACAGTAATACAGAATGCTGTTATTTAAAGTGTCCTGCATCTCCTCTAGATCTCATCTGCCATGCACAAAATTATACTATCAGCATGGCACACTAATATCGACTATCATCTAAGCATCTACATGGTAATTTTGCACCATACAACATTTATCATTGATTGAAAATCAATTATAATCAACCTTTAACTGCAGCCTGTCCTTGTCCTCAAAAACACACAGAGCAAAAGCACACAGGCCGAGCCTGCAAGAACACTTGACAACAACACCAGCACATTTAGAATTGGAAATATGCCCCAATCTCCAATCTATGTTCATTAAATTAACAATTTCATTGAGTTAATATAGAAACTAGTGATATATATATATACACACATAGTGGGGAGAACATTGGCAGAATTACGCTGGCCTAAGGGAGTGCTTCAGCAAGAAAACCTTGAACAAGGATTTCTGCTGCCTTGTTTCAGTTACCATCATGTAATTTTGTACATATGTGCAATTCGTCATGAGAAACAAATTACCAATAATCTGCTAATATCAGAATTACTCTAAATTAAGACTTGTATCTTCCGCTTAATGGAAACTTTAATTATTACTCATTGGTCCAAAGGGGCACTGCATAATTGTTAGGGGACAACATGTTTACTGTAGGTTTGTTCATCCTCAATTCTGAGAGTTTTTCATTACATTTATTTAATTAATTTTATTTTATTTAACCAGGAAGTTCCATTGAGATTAACAATATGTTTTACAAGAGAGACCTGGCCAAAACAGCAACATAAAAACCGTACATAAACCCAAATACACTGACATACCAAATTACAGATTAGAAATATAAAAGTCAGTGCATTGTCAGTAAAAGGCAGGATGAAACTCAGTGTAGCCTACAAAAAGCAGGAACAGTTTAAAAAGGAATTTGCCTCAAGGCCCTTCATGAGGTTTTTAAATTCCCCAAGTGGCACTAGGTGATCCAATTTTAAATAATTTTGTAGGAGGTAGAAGGGGAAGGGTATTTGAAAGCCCTTTTACCCAGCTCTGCACGGACTTTGGGCACAGACAATAGGAACAAGTCATGTGAACGTACCTGTAGGCAATAACTTCCACCACACTTTTGACAAATGTAATTGCAGAGATAGGAAGGAAGCAGGCCAACAATGGACTTATAAATGAAACTATACCAATAACTTTGTCTACGAGAGGAGACAGAGGGCCAGACAACTCCAGCATACAAGGTGCAGTGATGAGTAAGTGATTTCAAGCCAGTAACAAACCGTAAGTTTCATCATAGACAGAGTCCAGCATACGAAGACAATGACTTGATGCATTCATTTAAATCAAATCTCCATAATCAATCAGGGGTAAAAAAGTGTCTGCAACCAATCTTTTCCTGGCCTCAAATGAGAAACTTCTTAACTTATTTCTAAAATAAAACCCTAGTTTTAGTCTTTTTTTTATTTAAAAAAAAAAAAAAAAAAAAAAAATGTATGTGAGGTGTAAAGGAGAGACAAATATCAATTAAAATGCACAAAAACTTAATCTGTTTACAATGCATGGTAACAATTCGGCATAATGGCTGTCTTCTTTTTGGTGTTTGTGAATGCCATTATCTTAGTTTTATCTGCATTTAGAACAACTTTCAGCTGATATACAAACGAGCTTGATTAAGAGTGGGTGTACAGCAGTAAATGAGTATCATCAGCATAGAAATGGAATTGAGCATTAGCTACATTATGGCCGAGGTTATTGATATAGATAGTAAACAAAAGTGGACCTAAAACTGATCCTTGGGGCACACCATGACATTTAGTGAGCTTCAGGAAATACCATCAAGGTAAACACACTGAATTCCTCCAGAGAGATAATTCATAAATCAACAGCAAGATCAGATTGACCTATGCTAAGCATTCTCAGGTTTAGGATAGCATAACAGATCAATGAAAAGGGCTATGCAAGAAGTTATACTGTCAAGAGCGTCAGTGATATAATTTACCATCTTTAAGACAATAACTGTACTATACTACTCTCTAAAGCCAGATTGGTGCTCAGATTGAATATCGCAATCATATAAGAATTTTTTCAGCTGTTCACTAGTCAGCAATTCAAGGATCTTGGCCAAAATCTGGGCCTGTAGTTATTCAAAACAGTAGGGTCACCACCTTTTAACAGTGACAGAGTAACAGAGTGAGATTAAAAAGACAACGTAATGGTTCAGCAATAAACTCTAGACAATTCAGGAGTAAACCATGCATTATCACTGCCCTTCACTCTGTACCTACAGTATGTATAGGTGTAAATGATAAAACTATCATAAAAGAATTTCTACACAGATTCAGCATTATCAATGACAGAAATTTGGTCCTAGTCATAGTAGAACAAATCATGCAAAAATCCTTGTTCAACGAAGTACTTAATGTTACATTTTTGAATGATATGTGGAATGGTGCTAGGAATTTTTATGTTATTGACTGTTGTAATATCACGGGGATCATTCAATCTTTGGAAAATACACCTACAGCTGAAAATATACGTATGAGGCACATTTGTCAGAATTTGATCAATCAAGGATGATTCCTCAGGACATTTGTGATTAGTAGGACGAGTAGGACAGTCAATATTCTAATCTAATCTAAGACTGAATGAGTCACACATAAATTTAAATTCATCAGGTGCAGATGTTGGCCAGTCCCAGTTCAAATAACCAATTATAATAGTAATCACCAATTAAAACAATAGATATCGGTAGGTGTGTATGTGAAGGACTGCAAAGCAAAGCATTTTTGCAGGCTTGTGAGTGTCAGTGATACCATTCATGGAACCTGTAATATATTCAAATTATATTTATCTATTTGTGATATATTTTAAATATATATACAGCCATATACATCTTTAATGTGCTGAATATGTTAAATGACAATTCTTCCTTTACTAAATAATCCTTTAATCTCTCGAAGTTGTTTTTCTGATGCAAAAGTGTCTGGCCTGTAGAATTGGCTTTTCACAGCACCGCAGGCTGGTCAGCCAATCAGCCCTCCTCCATGGCTGCAAAGCTAGATTTGAATCTAAAACTATCCTGTTTACCCTACAAAAGAAATCTTCCGTTGGCTAGAGCTCCCTTAAGCTAGATGTGAAAAGCCATATTTTTTTCCTCTCTCTCACATTCTTTCATCCTCTCCTGACAAATACTACCCCGATTCAGCCATCAATAGCAGCCTCCAAGAAAAGGTCTTTAATCTTGGGCTGATATCACTGCTAATGGACCAAGGAAAACCATGCCCATCTATCTTGCTCTGCTCTGTCTCCATCATGTATTGTTGAGAGCTCGTTCATTGCTTTTGTGTTTCTTTATCATTACTAATTGATGCAATTATCGGTTGACTGTTATGAGAATTGCTCAGACGGATTTTTTCTATAACAAGATATAAATACACCACCCACAGGCAAATAAACAAGATACTGAGATTGCTTTCCACTCATGAATGCATGGGTCTGATTCGATGAAACTGGCCGTTAGCTGTTGCTATTTTTTAGTGAGTGATAGTGGATACATATTGCATGAAGTGAACAGATGAAAGGACATACCATTTTTCTCCAATACATGCCTCTGACTACCAGTCCATAGTACCCCCTCCACAAATCAATAGCAAGCCTGGTCTCAGCTGATTTCAATCAAGTTTTCTCATTAAACAGGTCTAACTGGAGAGCTCTTTACTCTTTTAGTAAGGCGGAACTGATAGAGGACTTTGTCTATGATCTCTCCCCTGTTACGAATCACTGAACGCACGTTGCCTAAGGTGCTGAGAATTTGACCTTTTCTCTTCTCTGAGGGAGAATATCTCCAGACTGGCAAGTTGCAATATTAGACAAACTCTGAGCATGTCAAGACTTTCATTTGACAAAATTGCATAGTCTACAATTACTGAATAGGTAAGGTTAAGAAGTGTTTCATGTAGCAAAAGAAAATAATAGAATGCTGAGTTCCAGCAGAGCTCTTCACACGCATGCCACGCCAAGATAACAAGTGAAAAACCACTTGAGAAATGCTTTGGGGAATGATCACAGTGTTGGGAGATTTCCTAGGTTATGTTTTTATTGGTTCCTTTAGTTTAAAAAGGATTCTCTTTCACTCAAGTTTAGACTAAACTGATTCTCTTTTACTCAAGTTTAGACTAAAAGCTCTTTTGAAAGCAGACGTTCCAGTGACAGCTCCAATGCTTTAGGATATATAGATTCGGGACACTCATCCACTTGAACAACAAAACACAAGTCAGAGATGATGTTGCGCTTAAAGCACATCATATGTTGCAGGACTGGAGCACTTGTCATCCTGAGCCATGTCAAGTACATTTTCTGCAGGCAGCAGCAAGCCTCCACTTCTGCAACTGGCTGGGGATCCTGAGGAATATCAATTCCACACAGCCTGGGTAATGCAGTGTGCAAGGTGGTGGCACAGTGTCACCTTCACTGTCTGCCCCACGGCTCTGTGACCCTGAGAGGGAGGGATAGCACTGAGCTCAGAGGCATCTGATCATTTTCTGTGATCACTGTCCGGGATCAAATGAAAGAGATCGAGAAAACGTACTCCTCTCACAGTGCGAGGCATGGCATGGTGACTCGGCTGAGAAGTGTTGACAGTAACTTCACTAGAGAGACTGCAACAACAAAGTGGCACAAACACTTAGCAAATTAATCCACTTTTTATTGCCATTTGAAAACTCTCATTCATATCCTGAGAGGTTTTATTTTCTTATATGGCCAATTGTGTTTTGTCTACTTGTCATTTTCGTACTCTGGGCCCTGGGTGGCACAGCTATAAATACAGATATAGAAAGGCACCAAGTTTGAATCCTGCCAGAGCTTGTTTGAAGTTCAGATGCATGTATTTAGAAAATAAACACTAAATTCTTACTTTGACGTCAGGTCAAAAAAAAGAAAACAACAGATCCTTGTCTCTTTATTGCACTAACAATATCTCATGGCATTCACAAGTTGGACCTCTTCTGATCCTGCTACCTTTTGCCCTGTACCTAATGTGTCAGTCCTGCACTGTGTAACTTTCATGTAATGTGTCATGTGTTCATATAGGTGACAAAAGCACCTCCAATTCCAATTCTTTAGTTGTTACTACTTTTTTCTTCACAGTGTGAATTTGTGAGTGGTCAGACATTTGTCCAACCACTGGAAGAAAAGGGATTGGTAAAGAATAATATGATCTTTAAGCACAACAGCTGGATGGACAGGCTGAAATAGATGTTGGTGGTAATTGTGAAGGACCCAAACACCTACAACACGGGGGTTCTGTGTTTGTTGGAATAATGGGAGCATGTTAGAAAACGTATGTATATATTCTCCTCCTAAGTGAACCACCTCAAGACAAAGTCCAACACAAAGTAGAATTGAAAGGATTGTTTTGCAAAAAGTCATAGAAAATCAGGTATTAGATGTCATTATATCATATTAAAAAGGGTAAAAAGGAAGACTTCTATACCTGGTGGTCAGGCATATATTCTAAATAACAGCAGGTAAAAACACTTCTCAACAAATAATTCCATCTATCCATTAATGTGATGCTGCACCGGTTCTAACTGTGGTTTCCTGTGTAAAACATAAGCTCTCTTATGCAAACATGCTGCACTACAAGCACAGCTCACATGGTGAATGACTTAACAGTATGTGTAATAAGCTGGAAAGTAAACATGCTGAACCATAGCCTTTTTTGTTTGTTTTTTTCTGCCTTTTGGCAAGATCACAAGGCTGGGTGAGTAGGGACAAGCCATGGAGGATATTTTTGTTAAAGTGCTTTAATGTATGAGTAATGAAATTCAGTAACTCATAATATTACAATTCTATTAAGTTTACTGAAGGGAGCAAGTAAAAGCGGTGTTATGTGGGAATAAAACACATGTTGGAAGTGTTATCTGGAGAGCTTGTTTTGAACACATGATTACAAGTTCTGCTAAACTATACAAACCAAAATGAACTGGTACTTTGATCCTGCCAAAAAAGACAAAATTATGCTGCTCTGTAAATCGAACCACGCTAAACAAAACCCAGTGAGATGAGGATGAGCTCTTGAGAAGAGGATGAGATGGGATGATGTAATGAGTGAAAATGCTCACTGGCTGATTTGGGCACTAGTGTACCATATTAAATATTTAGCTGGGCCTGTGTGAGTCCCGAGAGTGTCTCCTACACTGGGACTTCAGTGGCTGTTTAAATGAGGGGACCCAGCTCCAGAGGGACCGGCTCCTGCTGGCAGATAGAGAGCTAATTTACTCCATGACTTAACAAATTGCCTACTGCATTAGATGAGATTTTGCCTCTTGCGATCTCTAAACTAATACCAGCCTAATTATGTATGTTTCGTTTCTAAACATACACATTCAGTGCTTAACTCTAGGGTGGCCGAGGAGAGATACAGCTGAACGAGATCCATGTGTACTTTTTATGAGACTACTTTGATAAGTGGGATTGAAAAATCTTTGTGGAATTGTCAACCCCCATACCCACTGACATCCACTCATATCTCTGCGAGAGTTTATGTGCCACAGATGAAAATGTTTTGGTTCTTACAGTATAGCTGCCTATAGTGTTCAAATGTGAGATCAGACTGAGCAGTATAGGCTAGAAAATAAATCTATTAATTTTATTACCATGCTATCTGACCACCTATACTCTAGGATATGAAGGTAATTTAAATATGACAGTAAAACACCTCTCTAAAAAAAAGGCTATGTCTCATATTAAATTCACTAAAGGGTCTATTCAGTTTGAATTGTTTGTTTGGAGACAGTTCTTGGAGAAAGTATTTTGCCACTGTGATTTTTTGCATAGATTTTTGCATTAGCCCATTTTTCTCTTGAGAACAATTTGTTATCTCAGAACGTACACGTTGGCTTTGGATGCATTCAAAATTGTAGCAGTGGGAGGAGAATAAATCAGATTTGAGCTGAGCTTGGAGACAGTTAGAGACTGTGAAGTTGCCCAGCTGACTGAGACAGATTGTCAGTCAGAGAGCATCTAGTTTCAAGGATTACAACAGGCTCTGTTATGGTAGACTAAAGAGACACTTAGCAGCTCTATTGAAAAAATCCATAAGAAAATTCTTATAAGCCCAGAACAGCAGCATATGGAGTGCAAAGTCTTTACCACTGACAACTACTCACTCTAAAATAAAAGATATACAATGACACTGGCTAATTACACAATTAACCTTGGTTTTCATCGTGGACACTATGTGGCAAGTTTTATATTATATTTATGCATTGGAATCAGTTGTGAAGATGTTACAAATTCATCAGTGGTCTGATTTAAGTGTCATGATGCATATAGTGGAGACTGGAGAGGTTAATACAATTCTATTTTTTTTTATTTATCCTTTTCTGTAGTTATGATGATACCATTTGCTTTATAAGGCGTGAATCTTTTTTTTTCCATTAACTTCTCTGGAATATAATTGCACTGTGACATTTTCTCTCTTCCCCCCTACTGGAATCCATCAGTGAAGTCTCTGTTAGCTCAGCTTAGCTCATTGTTACAGACTCTCCCTTCAGATGTTAGATAAACAAACTAAGACAGAACTGCTTGTGTTCCAATGTCATGTATGCCTAATGTAGGAGTATTTTAGACAAACTAAAACCTCAGCTATGAGATATTATAGTAATATAGTTTAAAAAGACTTGATCCACAGTTGCAGTCTGTCTAGTCTTGAGTAAATAGATATAGTACAATATTTTTCATTTGGTGAAGCCAAAACCATAAGTATGGTATAATTCTAAATCTCAAGGATTTTTCTTTGTTTTTTTTGTTTTGTTTGTTCTTCCTTTGTTTTTTTTGTTACTCACATATAGTAAGATTTTTATTTATTTATTTATTTTCAAAATGAACAGGTCCCAGCCAGGGTCTTCAATTCCCACTAGACCAATATCCTCACATTCTTGAAAAAACTGACAGCAGTATCCAGCAATCACACATTTTACTGCGTTATTATTACAAAGTTGTCCTTCAACTCAAAAATTCTAGTAATCTGCACTTGAACTGCAAATACACACATACAGAGAGTGTTTTTTTTAAATCATTGTAAAATCAAGTATTGTTTGTGGTCAAATCAAAGAAAGAGAGGGACTGGACTTGAGATGCCTCTTCTATACAGTAAAGAAAACAAATGGCACCACATAAATTCTCAATTCTTGCAATCTTGAACACCAAAAGCTTTACAAACCCACTGAGATTTATATGAATAATATAAATGAATAATATGTGTCTGCATTGTAAAGACAAATACCAAACAAAACAACTCACTATTCCACAGAGGAGTCAAGCATGCTACCAGAAAAGAACTAACCCTTCAAAATATCTTGTATCATCTTGAAACCCTCAACAATGGGCCTATAAATGCTTCACACATGCTGTGCTCTTCTTTGAGAACAAACCATGCGCACTGTACGCTTCAACAGAAATCCTATTAGTCATGATACTAGCTTATGTCAGGAGCAGCACCAGTCTTAGGGCTGCTTTCAAACTTTTTTCTTTGCTATTTGAAGGTCATAGGTTCTGCAGAACGTGTCCAGGGCGGTTTTGTCACAGCAATAAAAATGGTTTGGTCTGGTCACAGGGGAAATCACGTCAAACCTCAACAGGCTCCAGTTCAGACTCATTCATCTAATAAGGTAGCTAGAACCAAGACATGAGCTGGGGTTTTTCCTCAATGCCTCCCCATCAAATTCATTTCTTCAATCCCATATACAGTATATACCCACTAAATAGAGGGAATAGTGAGACAAACTCCCCACCAATGTCTATGATTACTAAGGTGATGTGATATCAATTCAAAAATGGGCTTTATTGAAGCTGACAGTCATTGCTGACATGCTAGACAAAGTGAAACAAAGAAGTATGAACAATGATGAATAATTGGGAAAAACAAAATGATCAATATTTTCATTAGACAAGCCAGTATTTCACCGTCAGGCTGATTGGAACCTGGTGATATTCAATGAAGGACAGGAGGACAGTAGGATATAATCTTGATTTTAGCAGAATAAACAGCAAATCAAATATTTAAATGGACAATAATAGTATCTGATACCAACAAGGTAAAGGTCACTTTAGATAACACGTAATCAGTTGAAGCCTTTTAAATTGCAATTTAAATTGTGATGTTTCAGATAGTTTAACGGTTCATCAGCATTCAATGAGAAGCACACCTGCAGCTGGGAGTGTGCGCTCCAGAGTCTCATTTGATTGCTAATGTTTCCATTAGATAACTCCTGTTAAAAGATGGAAGACAGAAAGTAATTACGTGTGTAGGAGGATTAGAGCGATAAAACAAGGGAACATGTAGCCTGGATGCAGCCACAAACAACCAAGATGCTTAGACACAGGTAGTCTTGGTGGCATGGAGAGATATTGCTTTGATTTATAAAAAAGAAAAGAAAAAAATGCAAAAGCAGCTCCCCCAAGTAAATGGGTGAGACAAATATTTTAGCAGCCAATTGTCTAAGTGGAGAGTAAAGCTATCAAAGAAATGGTTTTCGTTGTCTTTAGCTGGTCTTCAATGGCACTGATCACACTCTTGAAAGTATGATACACTGGCTAAAGGCAGAAAAATGGAACAATGCATAAATAAGCAAAACAAATGACTTAATATGAACATACAAATCTTAATTTAAATTTAAATTGCTATGTTTTTACTGCCTAATTTTATAAAGAACCTCTTTCAGTATCTTTCAAAGCATTGCTTCTGAACTACTGCATCGGGACCCAAATTTGATAATGCAGCAATAAACAGCAATATATTTAAATCATCCTGACTTTGGTAATAGCTCTATATAATTTGTGACAATGACCTCTTGAAAAAAGAAACAAAAAAAATCAGTGCAATCAAATACATCACTAATATGACATTAAATGTGGTTTTGACTGTATAGGTGATATGCAATGATACTGGCTGGGGATCTTCATAAATATAATACTGAGAGGATCCCACAGTTAGACTTTTTTTTTGTTGTCAGCGACATTCATAGTGGTCAGAAGAGAAAATCCAGAAAGAACATATGGTGTGGGTGAGAGGGAAAGGGGACAAGTTCACTTCCAGAGCGCCACTGAACCTACAGTATGTGCTTCACTTTTTCTTAAAAATCAAATAAACAAACAAAAAAACAACTACAACATTGTTTACTAATTGAAAGCTATGGTGGCTTGGTGAAAAATGTTCATTCTCCATGCTTTGTGTCCTATGGAGGTCCCTGCTTGTCAACTGGACTATGACCCCGCCATATTTAATCTTACTTACCAGGGTAAAGAAGCAAACTATCGCAGATGACAAAACAACTGTGCAAACATCATGTAATTATCATACAAACTGTTCTAAGCATGATTGCTGATCACTGCTCCAAAAGAAATAAAGTGATTATGAAATGTAGAACTTGCTATAATGAGCACATACAGTAAAACACTGGATTGTTCTTCAGAGCCATTTCAGGATAGAGAAAAACATCTCTGGTATTGAGAGGCCATGGGAAACAGTGCCAGGATGGAAAACAGCACAAGTTGTTCCTCTACACAAGGGTGGTAATATAAGTGACTTAAACAACATCTTCCAATTTCAAAACTCTCTATGTGCCCTTCTAGAAGTGAATAGTGTCCTACAGCCACAACAATCAGGGTTTAGACCAGGCCACAGTAAAGCAATAGCTGCAAGCCTTGTGTTGAATATTAGTAGACAACAAACCTAGATAAAAACAACTTTGTGTTGTCCTATTCATTGACTTATCAAAGGCAAAGATACTGTTGACAGTAATGCTTTACTGAACAGGTTATTCTCTATTGGTTTAGATAATTTTTACCGTTAACTGGTTCTATGCATACCTCTCTGGAAGGACTCAGACAATTGACTCTGATGGCATTAAATTAAACTTTCTTGAGATCAGTCAGGCCACAAGGGTCAATGTGTTCTCATAAATCAGACAATATGATATTTTACAAAAAATGTATGCACCCTTGATTCGTACTATACCTATGCAATGATTCATACTATACCTACGCATGGCATAACCTATCAATTATGTTCAGGTTAGGGTTAAGGTTAGGCAACTAAAACAACTTCTGATAAGGTTAGGGTTGGGTTTAGGCAACTGAAACTTTGGTTAAGGTAAAGTTTTGGTCATGGTTAAATGTCAGCTGAAAATTAAAACTCTACTAGATTAGGATAATTTAGCTATAGGTGCTCAATTAAGTTGCTTAGCTGTGGACTGTGGTGTGTCAAGAACGAAATGAGGAAGGGTGGAGGA
This sequence comes from Centroberyx gerrardi, assembly GCF_048128805.1. Taxonomy (NCBI): domain Eukaryota; kingdom Metazoa; phylum Chordata; class Actinopteri; order Beryciformes; family Berycidae; genus Centroberyx; species Centroberyx gerrardi. The sequence continues at coordinate 15,088,939 of NC_136006.1, read as the reverse complement.
CGGCGAATGTGAAAAAATGGATAATGGCAAGTTGGTGAGGCCTACTAACGTTATCGCTACGGAGGAAGAGGAAGGTGATGGCGGAAGAGTGACCCGAAGCCTAGAGAGGGACTCGGAGATTGAGGAAAATTCTCCAACTGAAAATGGAAGTGTCGGGGAAACCTGTATGCTAGCCCTGCAAGCAGTCCCACCACTGGCCCCGTGGATTTAAGTCAAGGTGAAGGACCAAGGCGTCCTCAATTAAAGTTGTACCCTACTCGACTATTTGGCTCTCAGCAAAGTCACAGCAGATGCAGCTTTCTGTTATGCATGTTGGCATAAAGTGCAGTGCATGTTGGCATAAAGTGCAGTGCTCAACCCTCCAGCGGCTCTATGACCAGAGGACGGTGAAGAAAGCAAGTAAGATCTCGAGGGACTCAACTCATAACCTCAGCACCTGCTTTCAGATCCTGCCCTCCGGTAGGAGATATGCTGCCCCTGTATTCAAAACAAACAGGGGCAGGGCCAGCTTCATCCCCTCTGCTATCAGGCTTCTTAACAAACATAACCCCCCGGAACCCCCTTGCCCCCTCCGCCTGGAAGAACTGTTGTGCTAACACCCCCCCCATGCAGGCACGCGCGTGCACGCACGCACACACACACATTCCCAGAATTAGTAGATCTTTTAGAATCATACCTCCTGTCTTTTACTGTGGTGTCTTTTTTACTGTTATGTTATTTACTTATTTTATATATTTACTGTCTTGTCTGTTAGTATGATACTGACCTGAACAAAACGAATTTCCCTTGTGGACAATAAAGAACATCTAATCTAATCTAATCTAATAAACAAGCTATGGAAGCTATGGATTGGACATTGACAGTGTGATTTGACCACGTTGCTGTGAACCACAAAAACAGGCGGATCGTTCTTCTGTGACTAGTGAGTAGAGTACACATTTTTTTGGTTGTCGATTTTAAGTGACTAGTTATTATCAGCAATGAGTGGGCCAATCATAACAGTGTGATCATGTGAGAAGTACCATCTACACAGTGAGTTTCCTCAGTTGCTTGCTTTTAGACCATTGGCAGTGAGTCGAGTCAGAGCTCGATTTAGTTTGCTCCGCCCTTGCAACTACAAGCTGTCCAGCACAGTCCACTGTACAGTCCTGTCAGTGGTGTGCCGTCTGTATAGGCTCGTTGTTGTGTAGCAAAACTGGTTGTTATGTAGCGCTGTCTATATGAATGGTTCTATTGCTTTTTATTATAGCACATACTGTATGATGAATGGATGTGCCTGTGTATGTGGCACTGTTTGTTTACATGACTAATACAGTGATTAATTTGTCTGATATAGCACATTTTTAAATCTTTTGTGTAACTTCTGACTATATAAACACTTGATTTGCCGTCTAAAATTGTGTGCATAGCTGCATAGCCTTGTGTCTAACTGGACTCGGTGTTATATCATATACAGTCTAATAGGCATAGGTCTAAATACACAGTCAGTCTTCAGCTCATTGAAGCACGCATGCATATAATGTTGGGTTGGGGATTTGGCTCCCAATGGAAAAACAGTGGCCCTCCTTGTGTAGCAGTATAGCTTAATTCACACCCTAGTCCATTGTATTGTTATTATTTTTTATATTATTTAGAAAAAAGTTAGCACCTGCTGTAAATAATTAAGCTTCCCCTTAGCTCCCCCAGCCACAATTATCTGCAGCCACTACTGTCTATAACCACAAATTTAATTTGAGAACTTGCTCCAAGGGTCTACCCTTGGTCCATTCTTCAGATTAGATACTGGATAAATAATATTGTGCTTTCAGCATTTAAGCATACAGCATAATAATGTCCACTTTTACACTGATAATACCATCTTATATAGTACAGGCTCCACTCCAAACCAGGCTCTTACTATCTCTCATAAATCTCAAACTTGTTTTGTACTGAGACAAAACAAAATATATGACATTCATGCTAACTCCCAATACTAATACTGCTAATTTTGGTATCCATACACCAAAGATAGCACCCAAATTGAAATCACACAAATACCTTGGAATAAGGCTAAATAACAAATTCTCATTGTAGACCCATGTGGAATTACTGAGGATAGAAATTGGATTTTTGTACAGAAACAAAGGATACTTCTCTTTTGATAACAGAAAAAAACATTGTACAATCCACAAAAGCATTGTACAATCATCTCTGTATTTAATTACGGAGACATTTTATATTCACCTGCTGCCCTGTCTACTTTGAAGCTATTGGATGCAGTATACCACAGTGCAGTGAATGAAGTGAAATGCATTGCACTGAATTTATATATAATGCTCTACTTTTGAAACTACTCTTGGATAGGATGGAACTAAGTGATAAAATAAAGAATAAATGAAAATGATGTGAAATTTGAAAATGAGACAGGACAAATGTTACAACACAAATAATGCTTTACATTGTTACTTTCCTAATTTTGCTTTGGTCAAGCTTTTCTGTCTACTGATGAAGATAGTGTAGCACAGGAAGCATCACCCAAAAGGAAGTGAGAGATCCAAAACATATCTACAATTGCTTACATCTTATTGGTAGGACAATAGTTAAATTGGGAGTTTGAAATTACTGAGCGGAACAATGTCAAGTTCCAGGAGATGTGTGTGCAAGTTATATGTGTACTGCTAGAAAATCTAATTACAGTATGTTGCAGTCACTAGCTTTCAGTTGGAACATCCACATAGTAATGATCACAACAGTGATTCTGGGATACACTTGGCCAGAAGCTCTGAAAGGTCATGTCCACAATGATCATGCCAAGGGGTTTTTCAAACCAGAAAATCCCTACAGAGAAACCCAATTAGGCTACAGCTTCACTACCTCCTCAGACAAAGTGTCAAAATTAAGTGTTTGGATATATGCTGTAGAATAACATAAAAATGCATAAAACAGGGGTAACTGTGTTATTGTACTGTAACAATGCTGCTGTTTTGGTGAAAATGCCATTGAAATGGCATATACCACTGGTATTCCTGGAGCGAATAAGGTACATGTACATGTATTGGACATGAAATACCTCAATCTGTCTGTCTACCTCTGTATGACACAGACAGAGATGGAAAATTAAGGGAATCTTCAAACAATTAAGTGTCTTGTAATAAAAATTGGACCGTTAACTCCTTTCTACTGGACAGAGTTACAGTTGAAGCCACTAAAATGAAGAAAAAAAAATGATACTGGATAACATGTCTGAGTGGATCCTCTGAATAGGAAGTGGGGTGGCGGCTGTAACCACCTGGGATTCTCCAAACCACAGTAAAAGGTAATGTATCACAGTGTTAATTCCACATGGTAATTTGAGGTGAAAGTGGTCTAATCATCATTTCTGAAATATTCTGGGTATTGCCCAGAAAGAAAAGCCGGCCATCAACTCCTGTGCAGTTGAACAGTTGAGTAAAGAATAGGGGAATAGATCATCCTTAGTGGTAAGAGCAAAAGACTTGTAATCAACATTTAAATGTGCAGGTTTCATAAAACATCTAGACAGTGTTGAAAATTACACCGATATATCTGTCTGTCTTTTATGTTGGTTAATTAGATTAACTGATTTGGTTTGAGACTTTGCATCAGTGGCTGTAGCTCACATTTCATGCTAAAATTAAATCCCTTGCTGGAAGAGTGCGATACTGGGGTTTTGTTGGCCATTCACTGCACTACTCTTCCCCATTGAGCAGGCAGTACCTCACTATCTTATAATCAATATAACAAGACAATATACAATATTAGTATATCAGTATAGTATAGTATAACAGTAAATTAAAACTAAAACCGAGACTAAAACCTGGTATCAAAAAAACATTTTAATAAACTGAAATAAAAACTGACATTTGTGAAAATGGAAATGGACTGCATGCTCTCTGCCTCCAAAAGTAACTGAAAAACAAAACAAAAACAAAAAAAAACATAGATTTATTATTTCCAGTTTCAGCCTATTGTTCAAAGCCTAAATGAACGTGGAATATAAGAGAGAACCATTTAGAAATTAGTAAGAGCCACATCAGTAGATAAGGCACAGTTGTGCTTGGTGTACATTTTAATTAATAATGGACTTAGAGATGCTTTGGAGACATTGTATCTTGGTCCTCACAGTATAAATACCAGAATAATTGCAACTTGATGAAATAAAAGTATTAATCGACTAAACTAACAGCTACTTAGTTTTATCGCTGTAGCAACTGTGGTGAACCAAATAATGCTATTATGATTCAAAGGACAATAAGTAACATTTTTACTGGCCCACAGCACAAAATAACCATAATATATCTGTGGGTGGTTGATAGGGTTACAGATCAATATGGATGACTCAACGATTACTTCACCAGGTGCTGAGGCTTCTGGCTTTCAAAACTCACTTTCTGACTCTTACTCTCTGTCCTGGAACAAAAGCTCCCCACCCACTGGAATTCAAGAAGGCTACAAAGCCTTGTGCTCAAGCCAAAAAAGCAAATGACAAAGCAATATTATTATTACAGTATTTTGCATCAGTATATTACCCCTTCACTACAATGTTTGTGCTCTCTGCTCTAATTAACTAGATTACCTGTCTATTGTGAAAATGTTGGGGATGGGAGGAGTGGGGGCTGGGACAGAGATTTGTGGAGGAAGAGACAATTTCTATCAAAGCTGTTGCGATAACCCTAAGATCATAGATTACTTAATGACCCTTTAATTACAAACACTGTTCACCAGGTAGACATTCTCAACCAGAAACTAGGCATACAGTTCCACATCTACATCAGAAATTACATAGATGCTGCATTTATACCTTTGAGAGCTAACGTGAAAGTTGGACAACATTTAAGAATGCGTCATGTAGCTGTTATGCTGTTCAGGTGTTATGAAGTTGACAAACTTGGAATTATAAACCAAGTTTCAACTTCAGGTTTCAGACTGAGGGAAGGGCAGAGAGCAAAGAAGAGAAAGAGACAGCAGAGACAGAGCAAGAAAAGGTGCTGTGCACATGGAAACCCTTTACCATTAGCAAGCCTAGGCCCAGACTGTATTAATGGACAAGTAAATGCTGTGGTATTGTGTTGATGCCATAACCATTATAGCCTGGAATGGACTGACTCATTGTGCACCAATAAACCAATACCACAGAATAGAGAAATGCTTTGCTGTATATACATTTGCAGGCAAAACCTCAAGTTTTTATCACTGCAGCTTTTACCAAAGTGTACAGGTTACATTTCACATATGTAACCTTAATTTCTTGAATATAAATTAAAATTCTCTCTTCCAGGTGAGCACCAAGCTTAAAGAATTACTACCGTGTATAGCAATTTCTATTATTCCAACAGGTCTACAGAATATCACAAGTAAAAATTACAACTTTTTCTCTTTTTTCCTTGCACATGGCAACCTTGAGTAAGTCTCATTCATTTACAACAAAAGCCCAAGCCATAGTGGATATAATACTGAGAACATATAAATAAATGTGATAATAAGGCCTGTGTAACAGGGGAAACAATACAGACAAAGCAAATATACAGTACACTTAAACCAGGGATTAAGGCTTTAGACTCCCCTAGACTAATCACACCTTGCAGAAATGTGATTAGTGAAAGTAGAGTCACAGTAAGCACAGGAGAGTCACAGTAAGCACAGGGATGGCGTGACATGGAGTTACAGTATAAGCACAAGCTCTGCAGCTAACAATATAAAACTAAAGAAAAGTGCTTACAGAACGCACAGACTGTCTGGCACAGAATCTAACACTATATGGCAGGGCAGAGGAACATGTAATGGAAACCGTCATGTGGTAGAATCAGAAAGAGGATTCGCATTTGATCCAGATAATGATCTAAAAGGTCCTAGAGGCAGCAGCAAGAGGAAATACAACCCCACTACAAGGTTCTCTCCTATGTCTCAGCTTTACCATTTGACATGAACTTTTAACAGCTTTCTAAAGACCTTCAAATTATTATGCACTCTGGGCTTACATCCTGCAGAAGTGGTGAAAGAAATCTTAAATTCCAAAGGAGAATGGTTCAAAAGTCTGAAATTCATATCAAGTGAAGTAAGGGTGTGTGTCTCATAGGGAGACTTTAGCCGTGAGCAAAAAGAAAAAAGAAAAAAAAGGAAAAGAAAAACATATTGAAGCAAAATGTGGCTCACTTCAGTTGTTAATTTGAGATAGCTATATTTTCAATGACATAAACATAGCTCTTTCTTCATTCTGTTTATTATGTGTTAAAGCTGATGTTGAAAATTATGTATATAAATAAACTGGATGCTTAAAATTGCATTTTAAAAGTAAAAAGTAAAATTTGAAAACACCTATTGGTGTGGTTGTCATGTCTAATTTCATACATGATTTTCAACCTTCAAGTTTTGTTCAATAAGATATTTGTGTGTTTTGACCTATAGGCTTGCATCTCTGTAAGATATATTACAGCTGTTGAAATTGAACCCTTTCCTTCCCTTTTATTAAACCGTGAACACATTTTCTGTCTGAGTTTACTATAATCTCTAGGAATGTTCAAGGACAAAAATTCCAGTTGCTAAGACTACCATCACTTCTTAGAGAGATGTTTTGAGACCTTGACATCTATATGGAAACAATTTTAGAGCATTTTCATTTCCACTTTTCCCATGAGCTAAATCTAATCATCATTAAACTCAAAGTGATTTACTGGACATCATTCCTAATAATGTTAAAGTGAGGAGCATTTGAAGAATTTAAGATGATTTGATTTGTGAGATGATTTTTGGTCCGTACAAAGATGATTGCGCATTTGCAGCGTCACATCTTATCTCACTGCTCCTATACAGCAGGACTGAAACTAACAAGTTCAGAAGCTCATGTACGAGTAACACATTTCATATTTCTTTTTTGGAAAAAGGAAAACAAATGCTTATATATGCTACATTCTGGTATCTACTGAGAGACGTTTCCAGGACCATTCCAGTTATTCATAACGTAATATTGATTTTCTCATTTTCTATCATTTTCTACCTATTTACCATGGCTGGAAAACTAGTCTTTAAATTTGAAGGAATCCAAGGAAACACTGGAAGCTTGGTATTCATCATTCTCCTCTATCATTAACAATTAGAACTAGGGGACGGGCAAAAAAAAGAAAAAAATCACATGTATTAAAAATGAAAACACACGAATTAACAATTCGAGCGTGTGCTATCGGTTTAAAGTTTGATACGCTTAAGTGTAACTTGCCCAGCTCCCCCTCCACCATCCGCCCCCGTCCTGTCCTGGACAGCCTATTTCTAACCAGTCCAGAGGTTACATCCCTTCCATCAGATAAGACGCAGATCAATGTTATACTTAGCATAGGCTTGAGCTGAAGTAGCCGCATCACCAAAAAGACACACGGGTAGCCTATAACCGGATCCACATGGACTACCGGGAGAGATCAAAGCCACACAATACTGGGGACACCCGAATATCTGAGGATGAGCGCACAGGAATTAGGAAGGACAGCTTTATTATCTGAGGATAAGCGCATCCACTATCATGACAGTAATTACTAAGAAGTAAAATCACTCTGTAAGACAAGGGAGGCTCAACCTCACTGCCAGCAGCATGTCAGGGGGTAAAAAGGAGCAAAAGCATCCTTGTTATGCCTACCTTTTTCAGTGTCTCCATCCCACTCAGAGTTGTGGTCCTGATGATACGGTACTGCCTGCTTCAGCATCCTAAAGCACTATTTGACTGGAGAAAACATGATGGTTAGTGCACTGAGCTGACGCATGGCTTGACGAGGCGGAGTCGGCCAATCACAGTGTAATCCGACAGATTCTTTGCCAATCGGCTCGGAGAGAGAGAGCGAGCAAGGGCTCCACACATAGTAGCAAGGTAGATTGACGCTGTGGGAGAATTTCCAGTCAACTCCTGACAAACTGTTTCACCCCAACTCATTTTGTCGATATAAATCGTCAATTGCCTGTACAAGTGTCACAAAAAACGAGGAAACAGCATCCAAAGACAGGATAACGGAGCGAACAAAACGGTGTGTCTGATAAACTGGTAGGCTACTGGTCTGTTTCGTGGTCTCATCTGTAGCATAGTTTATCCTAAAGGGCTCTGACAGCTTCCAATTACACCGGCTCTCCTCTATTAGTAACACGTATACCCAACGTGTAACTACAAGCTTAGGCTATATCAATTCAGAACCCTTAATACACCCTTTGAAGATAAGGCAATGGCAGCCTTTTGATTAAAAAAAAAAGAAATATGATAAAGGCAATCTATACTGTCACAGCAGTTGCACAGACCGCTCACAGTCAGAAATGTCTGTCCACGGTGGATCTATATGCTGAGAGGTAGGGGAGCGGTAAGAGGATGACAAACCACATTTGGTCATAAGCCTATTTTAGACTGGTTGTAGCATTTATTTTAAGACATGTGCTTCCCCTTGCTGTTGCACCGCATGTGTTCTAATTCCATCATTCATCAGCGTTTTCAAACGTTCAATCTCCAGTTTTCAATAAGTGAGAATTGTTGCCTACTGTGTAGGTACACCTGCGGTTTGAGCTCAAAATCCCCCTGAGGATGGGGATAGCTTCTAAAGGAGATTATATTTAAAGTGTGAAAGGGATCTGCTGACCTACTACTGTCTACTGTAGACTACTTCTTTACTTCTACCAGCTACCTGAAACTCCTGTGACAACACATCCTCTCTGTGTTTGATATTGGTAAAGTTTGTAGACAACAGATTAAAATTGTATTATCATATAGGCGATATACACTGTGTCGTTGTCAGACTTAAAGTAGGCCATAGTCTAGTACCTTTCAAACCTGCTTTCAGAAAGACAAAAGAGACATTTAAATTCAATATTTTATTGCCCTTGGATCAGCAATAAAGTAAGTGAACCAGCCTGACAGCATGACAGAATCAGGAATTCTCTTGTACAAAGCAAGGTATAATAGGCTACTCTAAAAAATAAAATGTTCATTGCAAAATATTTGCTGTTCAAAATAGGATACAAATGTCCAAAACAAACACGACTATTACCAATTCATTGTTTATAGTATATACTTTATATATTATAAATAAAATAATTCCAAGATCATTTTATTAGGCTGCACACCAGGTGCTAGAAAAAAGGCAAATGTAAAAATGTTGATATGTGGAAAGAAAAAGCCCAGGGAAAATAAAACAGTAGTAGAGTCCTCTGATTGAACTCTCTCCATGAACTGACACGAGAACTACAGTTGCAATTGTACAATAAATCAACTCATTTCAGAATTAAACAAAGGGGGTAAAGAAGAGACTGTGTCAAATAATATTTGCAAATACCTGTCACGGTTTGTTTTAGTCTACTATGTGCCAGTGGGTTTGCCACGTGGGACACTGCAATGAGTGCCACAAGGTTTAGAAAATAACAGGATTTAAAAGTGTATTTAGTACACTTTTGAAATTAACAACTTATCTGTCAATAAATTCTACCCAGCCAGGACTATAGGTTAAAACCAACCTTAAGAATTATTTGTAATGACTATTTGATCCAGATCTGCTAAATTTGTCATGATGCTGTTTCCATCCCACTGCATGTGTTAGACCCATTCCCCTTCAACTTGCTGAAACTAGGTGACACTACAAAGTAAAAGCATGAAACCCATTGTAGCAATTAAAACTGTTATCACTGGTTGTCAAATTTGATTTGGTCTCTTTGTGTTAAATACTAACTGGTATGCTCATACAACTGATTAATTGGAGAAAAGAATCAAGTAAAAATAAAAGGCATTGAATGACAACCTATATGGTCAATTCAAGGCATACCATTTCATGTCTACATCCACTTTCCACATTTTGTCCACTCTCTATCCCTCTAAAACTTACTATTACAATCTCATTTTCCACTCGCACACCATTTACAAGTATGTACACTACTTCCTTCACTTTTTCCCCACATCTACTATATCCCTACTGTTCATGTTCCCTTTTATATCACTTATCTCTACGTCCTTCAACCAAACATTTCTAATTTTACCTACAGGATTGTTCTTTTTAGGTATTTTACAGTACCGTTCACTGTCCCACGTTTCTTCTTTGTATTTATTTGTCTAAACTGTGTAAATGTGTTGTTCCCTTTCAAAGGACACTTTTGGGAACAGCTTTTCTGTGTTGGTGTTTGGGTGACATGGGGGAATTTTCTGGAGGGGGCCATTGTGGTTTAGTTAGCTGAATGTCTTCCTCCACTTTAAAGGCTTTCTTTGGGGAGTCTGTCTGTGGAGGCCAAACTACAGCTATTTTGTTGGTATTTGGTTTGGTTTCATCAAATAATTTAATAAGTTCTTTATTAACAGTATTTCTTTTGTCCTTTTCATTTGAGGGTGCATTGCTGATTGAATGTCTCCATTCAAGTTGCTCTTGTGAGGGGATAGGTCCACCACTTCCTGGGGGAGGTTCCTGCCCAAGTCCATTATCGTGGTTCCCTTTGGACTTGAGGAGTTGTTTGTAATGGGGTAGACAGTACAAATGTCCATGGAGAGAGACATAATTACCTAGGCTGAAAGAGAAAAGAATAACATTCCATTGGGAGCTGTGCAACATGAAAATCATAAAACAATTACCTCTTTTTTTTTTTTTTTTACGGTTATACTGTAATTACAAACACTAAAGTGTAAACTATTGAATATTACAATCTTTCATGGCATGTAGCTGCTTCTTTTTGAAATATGCAAGTTCACAGTGACTATTTACTTGAATGAGAGTGACGTATTTACCTTAATTTACTTCTGCAGTGCTCACAGCAGAAACAGGATTTATGGTACTTTTTTCTGTCCACTATCAGAGCATCCATCGGATAAACCCTCGTCTGACATACAGTGCAAAGCTCCGACTTCGGAACTCGAATCTGTTGGAAAGAGATATAATACTGTTAGTTTTTTAATCATTCCATGGGAGTGGCAGATCACAATGCAACAAAAAGCGGCAACTGCATTGTTTCTGTTTTTACTAGTTATTGTGTTAAATGCAAAGCATTAGACACATTTGAAGTATACATTACATGCTTAGGCTATTCAATTTTTAAACAGACCTTGCAATGGTTATACAGTTCACTATATTTAGATTTTTTTGTATTCATTACCCACTCACTCCCACTCCCTCCCACCCACACACACACACACACACACACACACACACACAGATTTACAAGCAGTCCCCTACACATGACAATTCACAGCAGTATCTAGGCTCAGTGTCAAGAGATTCGACAACTGCACTTTGACAGAGTTGGTGAGTGCCACAGATGAGCTGTTAGCCACTGTTCAATGCAGGTCCACATCCAGCATATACCTTCTGGCTTTAGGGATTGAACCAGGGATGCTCCAGTTAATGCGCAGCCTCTTGAAAATCTAGGTCCAACTACCATGCCTACCATGCCATGCCTAGCAAGTCTACAAAATGACTAAAAACAATATGCAAAAACAGATTATTAAAAATGTGATCAGAGATAATTTTTCACTTAAAACATAAATTTACTTTCAGTTATTACAAGCACATTTAGTTTTATTGGAAAAAAACCAAACAAACCTACATTGCATTTGTAATGCAGCAATTGCAAGCACTCAAAGACAATCCATCCATCCAATGTCCATGCCATTAGTTTCTGTTTGGTTTCACCATGCTGCACAGTTTTTTACCGGCTATGACAGTCTTTGCCTGATGTGACACAACTTGTGACGTCCTCTCTTCAGAGACACTGTAGCCAAGACTCTTGAAAACTGTCTCACTCTCTGTCCATGTTTTGTGGAAATTCCGCAGCAATTCCTCAGTAGAGGCTTCATCGTAGGTTTCTGTACGCCTCGCTGCTGCAGCTTTTCTTTTAACTGCATCAGCATAGGAGAAAGGGGCCTGTTGGGTTGACACACTTTCTGAGTGCTCAGAGACAGTTGTGGTGGTCCTTGTTCCACTGGTGTTGTTGCCAAATTCATCAACATTTGAGAAATGTTCTGTGATTGATTTGGTTTCAGAGTAGGCTGATGGTTCTGCTGGCACAGTTTCTACCACATCTTTGTGGGGGGGAAGGGGGGTGCTCCGCCGTGAGCTCCCCTTTGTCTCTTGAGGACTCTCCTGCTTTGAACTGTCTGTTCTCGTTTCACACAGGTTTGAAACAGGCTCCTCCTGATTCCATTTCTCCTCGATGAATGAAGAACTTTGCTCACCCAGTTCAAAAACATTTTTAATAGCCTGGATGTCAAAAGTTGGCATTTCCTGATCGAGAAGGTCTGCTTTTTCTTTGTCAGTCTTTGCGTTTTCAGCCTCATTCTCAAGTCGCTCTGCGAGTGGGATAGGCTCTTTTCTGATATAGAAATTCTCCTCTGGTGATTCAAATTTGTTCAAAAGTCCAGACAAGTCCACCTTAGGAAGCTCATCCATTTCTTTCTCCTTATGTTCTGTATCAGACTCCTCCATGTCTGGGCCCAATCGTTCAGGAATATCGATGGGATCCTTTCTCACATAGGTCTTATTTATTTCAGCTTTATGAGCCTCTTCAAAGAACTCTTTCTTGTCTTTTACAGATGCAGTTACAACTGATGGCTCTGATATGTCTGAAGCTTTAGCAACATCCACATCATTTTGATATAATGACAGGCTTATCTCAGTGGTTGGCTCAGACTTACTTTGTAACTCACTTGCATCCAATCGTTCTGGAATATTAACTGGGTGCTTATGGACACATGTAGGATTCACGTGAGTCTTCTGAACCTCCTCAAAGATTTCCTTTTTGTCCCTTTCTGATGCAGTTATCGTAACTGACGTTTCTGAGGCCTCCACAGACTGGGCCTCAATTTTGATTTGCCGATGGAATGATGCAGGGGATTCCACAATCTCCGATTTCTTTTCTGTGACTTGTTGGGGAGAAAGAACTGGGGGTGGGGTCACGCCGCGCGAGAGCTTGGCCGTTGTGTCTTTCAGTCGAGCCAAATTTTCCGCTCTGTCAAAAGTGGGAGAAGGTGTGACTCTGGTGATGCGTGATGTTGGGGTGTCGCACCTACGTTGGGGCGGTGTGGGAGGCGTGGCTGGCCTGTGCAGCAGGGTAGGTGATGGAGTTACTCTCTGGGGTGAGTCAGTTCTTCGCGTGGATTCAATAGTGATAAAGGTTGGCGAGGGGGAGCGCATCCTCAATAATGGTGAGGGGGAACGCATCCTCAATAAAGGAGAGGGGGAACGCATCCTCAATAATGGTGAGGGCGCCCTGAGGTCAATAGACTTGACCTGGCTCACCTCTTCTTTTCCTCTCTCATGCGAGGTCTTTTTCTTTGTTTGGCTCTCAACTTTTGCAGAACCAATACTGATCTTAGATATTCTTGGTGTCGCCGCACCAGCAACGACTTTTTCCGAAATGGATTCACATTCATGCTTCTCCACTGTGTCAGTACCTTCTAGGTGCATTAGTTTAGTCTCTGCTAGTTTCCTCACATGCAAAAGAATTTCTTCAATTCTTTGCACATCATTTTCAATTGCAGATCCCTCCAATTCACATTTTTCTTCTGGACTTATGAGCCACTCTGGAACTGTATTGAGCAGAGTCTTCACAGATTTAGATTTGGTCTTTCCTGAAACTCTTTGTAACTCTGTGATGTGAGAGATTAACGCTTGGATCTCCCGCCTCTGAGAATCCTCTGCGCTCTCTGTTGTGGACTTAAACGGTTCATTTTGTTCTGACTCGCCTGTCACTGTAATTGGGACATTCCTGCTTTCTTCTGTTGGTTCCTCTGTGTTCTGTTGATTAGCTGTCACCCCTTTCTTCTTTTGAGATGCCTTTACTTGCTTTTGAACATTAACTGCTTCATGTTGCTGGAAACTCTGATGGACTTTGCTTTCTGCAATAATAACTTCTTTCTGGACCTGAATGTGCTCTTCCTTTATACTTTTATGCATTTGGGAAACCATGATTGTCTCCTGGGTTTGAGGGGATTTTTCAGACACTGTTGTCTTAGTTTCTGTGGGGTCTGTCTTTGATTCTGTGGGTGTATCTTTACCTTGACCTGACTGGGCACCGTTTTTGGACTTTTTGGACTTCTTTTTCTTCTTTGCTGGGGTTGGAGTCGCTGGTTGGTTGTCAGTGGTGATAACAGTACTAGCAGTAACAGTAGGCACAGTAGGAGCAGCAGGAGAGGGAGCAACTTGTTTAATATCCTTCTTTAACTCTTCTTTATGCTCAGTGATCACTTTCACCTCAGCAGCTTCCATCACCTCTACCTTTAAATCCTGTGAAATACCCTTTCCTTCACTCTCATTAGCCTTTTTGGTTTCTTTCATTTCTTCTTGCTTTTCTTGCTTATTGCCCTTTTTTACCTTTTGGGTTGATTTTCCATTTTTCCCATTTGTATTGGGAGCCGCCTTTTCTGCTTTCATTGGCTGATCGGAAACTTTCTCTTGGCCTTGTGTAAGAGAACTATCGTTTTTCTTTTTGTTATCAGGCTGTGCTGTTTTGGCTGCCTTTACATTTTTGTCTGTGGTTACATTTTCTCTTTCTGAGGGCTGATTGTGGAGGTTATCGAATACTGCTGTATTATCTTTTTTCTTCTTGCCCTCAGATTGTGATTTGCTTGAATTTACATTGTCCTCCGTGGTGACAGTTTCAGGCTTTATTGGTTGAGCAGGGATTTTCTTTTCATTTTTCTTTTTATCCTCAGATTTGTTGGAGCCCTTTGTTTTCAGATTTTTGAATTCTTTCTTTCCATCAGTAGTCATGTTTTCTATCATTTTAACATCACTGATTGAGGTCTGGACTTTGTCAGTAACAGCAGACTGTTTGGAGGAAACGGAAACTATTTTCTGTGTAGTGGTTGTAAGCATCTGTTGTCTAACAGTTGAAATAGATGAGGTCTGTTGAACAGAGGCAACGTTGGAAGTCTCATTAGAGACAATTTGCTGTTTAGCAGAAGACATAATCGTACATTCAGGGAGATTTTCCTCACTTATAGCATTGACAAAGGCATTGCTTTGAGTAGTATCTGAGATTGCAACATGCTTGGATGAATCAGGTGTTGGTGAGTCTGACTGAACATTTGACACAGTCTTTTCAGCTCTCTCCTCAGTGAAATCTGATGTGCTGTTCTTTGACTGCTCAATATCTTTGTTAGAAAGCATTTCAAGAGCAGCTGTAACTGAGTCATGTATGTAAGTGGGTGTTGGAGTAGTTGGGGGTGTATTTTCCTCCTTCAGCTTCCGGTACTTTCCTTCTGCTTTTATTAAAGGAGTGTTAAATTTACTCATCTTCCCTCTCATGAAAGGAGGAGGGGATGGTGGAGGTGTGAATTTTACAGGAGAACTATAAACTTTCTTTAATGGTCGTGGTGATTCTGGTGGTGGGGGAATTTCACATGAAACTGTTTTTGATGTCTGCATTGTTGTTTTAGATTCAGTTTGGCTCATCTCTACCACAAATTTGTTGCTGGTGGTGACGGTCTCAGATGTTACCTGTTGGGTTTTACTGAGTTGTACTTTAGGCTCAAGCTTTGGAACTGGGTGCAAGATGGGAGCTTTCACTTTTTTCATTTTTGTTGCTTTTGCTGGTGCAGGATGAATTGCCTGTGACGGCATGCTGTCCAGTTCTTGTTGAGAAGGAGGAGGAGGGAGGAAGTCCTGCTCACTAGTAAGTGGTGGCGGAGGAGGAGGAAGGTGGTCAATGTCAGAATCAACAGATGGTGGAGGAGGAGTGGGAGGAGGAGGAAGGTCGTTGTCTGCCATTGGTGGAGGTGGGGGAGGGAGAGGCAGATCAGGCTCCGGCACTTGTGGTTTTGGGATGTAAACATCTTTTTTCACTTTGGTTTTATCTAATCTTATCATTCCCTTGGGTTTAGAATTTAGATTACGGAATTCTGTCTTTAATGTTTTGATGCCATGGTTTTGGGTGATAGTTTTGTGTTCCACCACTGTTGTCGATTGCTGAGTAGACTGCTGCACAGACTGCTGCACAGAATGTGATTTTGTAACAATTTTAGTTTCATTGGAGTGGGAGTGATTTTCTTGTGATGTTTCAACCAAATTAGCCGTTTTTATCTTTTGGACGTTCCTCTCTGCATCAACATTTAGGTTTTTAACCGGAGGGCTCTGTTTTACTCTGACTTTTCTGTATGCTCCATGTCTGACTTTGGGAGTTTCACGCTGTGCTGTCTGCAACAACGACTTAATAGTTCCTTTAACATCGCCCTTTATCACTTCTTCTTTATCCAACTGGTTTTGCTCCTGTGTCTCATATAATGACTTAATTGACATCTTTACATCACCCTTTATCACTTCTTCTTTCTCCAACTGATTTTGCTCCTGTGTCTCATATAATGACTTAATTGACATCTTTACATCACCCTTTATCACTTCTTCTTTCTCCAACTGGTTTTGCTCCTGTGTATCATATAATGACTTAATTGACATCTTTACATCACCCTTTACATCACCCTCAAGGCTTTCCCTTCTTTGCATTCTTGGTGAAGGTGGATGCTCCAGTAAGAGCTGAATAGTTCCTCTTACATCTCCCTGAACATCAATTTCCTGCTGACACATTCTCCTTTCATTGGAAGCCTCTTGTAAACACTGCATTGCTGTGTGAATATCACCCCTCACAATTTCTTCCTTTTCAACCTCCCTCACTGCTTGCTTTGCCTGCTCCAAAGATTTCAGAGTGGCCTTAACATCTCCAGAAACTAAATCCTCAACAACAGCCTCAACTTTGGAAGTTGCTGATTTCTCAAGGGACTTTAGAGCCCCTTTGATATTGCCCCGTATAATATCTGGCTTCTCCACCTCCTTGTATCGCTTTTGAGCCCTCTCCAAGCACCGCAGAGCTTTTGGTATGTCGCCTTTCACCACCTCCTCTTTCTCCACAACAACTGTCTGATTCGCAGATTCAGACAGTGAAGTCAAAGCAGCCTTTAAATCACCTTTGACTATTTCCTCCTTTTGGAGTCCTTCCAGTGAGATGGTTGGCTCTGACATGAAAACTTTAACTGTGTTGTGAACATCACCAGGAACAATATCCTCCACTGTGCGCTCAATTTGTGTTTGATTACGACCAAGGATGAGTTTTGTGCTCTTGATGTCACCTCCGAGAATCTTCTCTTTTTCTACTCTGTCAAGTGGAGTCTCATCAGGCCCTAAATGGAGTTGTTTAAGATAGTCAAGACTCCCAGATTCAATGCATGTGGAGTAAAAGTTGACATTTCCTTTTTCAGCGTCATCTACCCTTATCTTCACGGTCTGATCTGGATTGTCTGGGCTAGACAGTCTTTGGAGAGCATGCTTTATATCCCCTCCTACGATATCTTCTTTTTCAAAAGTAGCATTCTCTTGTTTATTCAGGAGGGAATATATTGTCATCCGCACATCTCCTTTCTCATCCTCCTGGATGAGTATTCCATGTTTAGCTGACCCCCCTTCCTTCAGAAGGTTGTTTACAGCCTCTTGAATGTCACCTCTTAATATCTCCTCCTTCTCAACACTGGTGTCTCTCTCTTGGTTGAATAGTTGGTGCACAGTGGAACTGATGTTACCCTTCTCTTCTGAATCTATTACTATCTGCCTCTCCTCTCTGTCCCGTCTGTTCAAAAGGTTCATCATAATGCTTTGCAGATCCCCTGTGATTACTTCCTCTCTTTGAATCTCCGGAGCCTGCTTATTCATTAGCTGGTATTTTGCCATTCTAACATCACCAATTTCATCTGCTTCAATGAGTATTCCTTTTGAATTCACCATTTTCTGGCTATAAAGTTCCTCAAGGGTTCCCTTGACACTCTTACCCAGGATTTCGGTCTTCTCCATGCTTGTCTCATTAAAGTCATCGAATGGCGTCGTTTCAAAGAGCCATGTTGTTGTCTTCACATCTGCTTTGGGAATTTCCTCTCGAGTGATGGTTGCATCTTCATCTTCATCTGCCTCTTTAATGTGGTCAAGAGGATTTTTTTCAAAGAGCCACACTGATTGTTTGACATCTCCCTTTGCAACATCCTCCTTTTTAACTGTTTCAACCAGATTTTCAGAGCTCATGCTTCTTATTTTGTCCATGGACTGGGTTTCAAATCTCCATTTTGCTGTCCTGACATCACCTTTTTGTATTTCACTCACATTAACTGTTCTAACAGAGTTCTGTGATAGGGCATCCGACTCAAAACGATGTTTATTCATTCTAACGTCACCTCCTTGAATATCATCCACAGTTTTCATCAAAACCTTATTTTCCTCAGCGATCCTATCAAGAGGTTGTGTTTCAAATTTCCACTTGGCAGAAGTGACATCTCCTTTTTGCACATCCTCTTGTGTGACAGATTTGATGATATAAACCTCATCTGTGTCCCTGATTGAGTCAAGGGGTTTGGTTTCAAACAACCATCGAGACCCAACCACATCTCCCCGCATTACCTCCTCACTTGTGACAGTAGTGACCTCATGGTAATGGCCGTCTTTGTCCTGAATGGCATAAAGGGGCTGAGTTTCAAACATCATGGTGTAGTTTCTCACATCCCCCTTCTCATCCTCATCACGGACAATTTTTTGCATTTTTGTCATGTCTGTCTCTGTCTCAGAGGATACCTCCTGAATTTTATCTAAGGTGTAGGTCTCAAAAATGAAACGGCCCTTGTCAACATTCCCCCCTTGTACATCACTCACAGTGCGGCTGCTCATGGACTCCTCTTGGCTGTCATGTATAGTATCAATGGATTGGTTTTCAAAGAGCCATTTGCAGTTCACCACGTTTCCCTTTTGTATGTCCTCAGACTGAACAGTTTTAAGCTTCTGCATTATTTCCTCAGATGTAGAAGTCATGATATCAGATGTTTGGTTTTCAAAAATGTACTTCATCATTGACACATCTCCAGACTCAATGTCTATCTCAGTGACTCGCTTGAAAGAGCCCCTTTCCTCCCCAGTGAGGCTCTCAAGTTTCTCTGTTTCAAAGAGAAAACGAGCCGTGCTTACATCTTTGCCCCTAATGTCCTCTTGATTCACAGTGCATGTTCTCAGAATATTTTCTGTCTCATCATGGATAGTATCAAGTGCTTGTGTCTCAAAAAGCCATGTGCAGGTTTTGACATCTCCCTTGTGAATTTCCTCAGACTCTTTTTCACTCTTTAACTCTGCTCTTTCATACAGAATGTCCATTGGTTTTGTCTCAAATAGCCATTTGCAGGTTTTCACATCACCTTTCACGATGTCAACATTTTTGCTTGTTCCCACAATTTCTTCATCTTCAATATTGCTGAAGTACTTAATAGCATCAAGAGGCTGTGTTTCAAACAACCACTTGGCAGTTTTAACATCGCCAGATTCTATTTCTTCTTTCGATATACCCTTAATAATTTGGTATTTACTAATGCTTTCATCAAACTGATCAATTGGGCGTGTTTCAAACATCCATTTGCAAGTTGTTACATCTCCTTTCACAACCTCTTCACGGCGCACTGTTTTCACCTCATGAAAATGCCCTGAGCTGTCTTGCATGGCATACAATGGAGTAGACTCAAATAGATTTGTATTTGATTTCACAGAGCCAGAGGTTACACCATCTATGAGAATCTTTTGAGATTCATCCCTTCGGCTTAAATCGGTAGTCTCAAAGATTTGCTTGTAGTTTGACACATCCACCTTATCAAATTCTTCCACGTCTATTGTCCGAATGACTTCCTTCTTTTCCTCTCTAATCTGCTCCAAGGGTTGACTTTCAAATCGCCACTTTTGGTGCCTAACATCACCCCTCTCCTCATTGAGTGCCACTGTTTTTTTCAGTTTCCCCACTTCAGCAAGCTCTTTCAATTCCTCACTTGGCTTTGTTTCAAAATAATGTCTTGCTGATCTGACATTACCTGCAATTACGTCCTCTCTTGTCAAGGGTCTAGCATTTGAATCATCTTTTAAAGTATCCATTGGCTGCGTCTCAAACACCCAGCAGTTCTTACGAACATCTGCCCTGCAGCTTGTGCCATCCTCCTGTGTGAGGTCTTCCTCAACATTCACAGTGCGAGTAACATTTTTCTTCTCCTCTCTTATGTGCTCCAGTGGCTGGCTCTCGAAGCGCCATTTTTGGTGTCTCACATCTCCTTTTTCTTCTTTATTCATTGTTGTCTTTTTAAGTTTTCCGACCTCAGGGCCAATCTTCCTCTCTAATTGAGGGCTGCTTTCAAAAAAGTGTCTCGCAGATCTAACATTGCCCCCGATAATGTCCTCGATAGTTTGAGGTCTGGCATTGGAATCGTCCTTCAGAGAATCCATTGGCTGCGTTTCAAACACTAAGCAGTGCTTACGCACATCAGCTCCAATGATCTCTTCCTTCTGCATGTTTGAGCTCTCCCACTCATTGACAGAGTTTAAGGTCTTTATCTCAAACAACCACCTGCCCCAATCTCCCTTATTGTTGTCTTCCATGGAAAGACTACACACAAGTTTCAAAGGGGTAGAATCTCTGTTTGTCATGTCCAGGGGTTGGGTATCAAACAGCCAACGTGAGGCAATGGAGCTCTCCAATTCAGTTTCAATTTTGCGCACAGATTTGATCTCCAGCATCTGGCTCGATTGTCCCATAAGGATACATTGGAACTGTGTGTCAAACGTACTTGTTACGGTCTTCACTTCTCCATTAATTTCCTCTAACACTGACCTTAGACTCAGCAGGTGGCTCTCGTCAATGGTCTCAGTGTGGCCTAAGGTTTCCATGTAGTTATTGTCAATCATGTAAATGGTAGCATTTCCATCCTCTTCTGTGAATACGATCTCTTTTGTTAGATCTTCCTCCACATGCATTTTATTTAGAGTGTCCATTGTTTGGGTTTCAAACAGCCAGGCTGCAGCGCGGACATCTCCTTTGTCCAGTTTGTTGAATTTGTTTTTATATTCTGTCGAGTTGGTATTGTGTGAACCCAGTTCATCCATGGGCTTGGTCTCAAACATCCAAGCTGTGTGTCTCACATCTTTTCCAACTATCATTTCCTGTTGAGCTATTTTCTTGGTGTCATCGTCCTCATCTGGAGTTTCATCTTTGATGGTATCCAGTGGCTTATTTTCAAACATCCAACGCATTGACTGCACCTCCCCGTGGAGAATCTCATCCCATTCCATGTATTCTTGGTCTGGGCTCATACTGATATTATTGGGACTGCCGCCATCATCCTCATACACATACTCTTGGCTCTCTATCTGGTTGTTCTCAATTTCAGCTTCATCATTGTAGTACTCTCTCTCAATATTTTTACGGACCTCAGGATGAATGTGCTTGTAAAGGCGTTTCAACTCATACATATTCCTCTGCTTGAAGTAAGCCTCTTTGTTGACTGGGTATTTGGAGGAGTAAGCTGGTTCTGGAGGCTCAGGTGAGTAATAGCACTCTGGAATATTTGGACTGTCTGATGGCATTTGTAGTAAGTCTGGAGGTGGGGGTGGAAGATAGTCAGAATCCTCAGCCGGTGGGGGAGGAAAGTCCTCATAATCCATGACTACAGCGGTTGTGTCTTCTGTTGCTTCAGTGGCTGATGCTTCATACAGCTCACTAGTTGCTGCCTTTTGTGTCACATTTGAGCACCACTTAGATCGATTGATGTCACGTCCAATCTTTTTGAGGAACAAAAGCGATATTTGTGGGTAAATATTTATAGATCCATCACATTACTCCATGACAGAGTGATACATACATTGCATTTCACTTGGTTGTAGTACTGTTTACTTTGAATGCACATACAGTTTAACAACAAGATTACAGAACACAAGTAACCTTACAGAGTAAAGTAGAACACCTTCCAGTTCAAGGTTTATGGTACTGTGTATATTTGATTCACTGGGTAAATCAAAAAAGGAATGTCCGCTCAATATTTTTATGCTCCTTAAAGAAGCATACAAATAGTGAGTGGAAATTCCTTTTTTGATTATGTGGATTGCTGTTTTTGTCCAGCTCCTATGAAAAATATTTTTGGATGTGAGTGAAACCTCTTCTATTTTACTGTGAAAATTACCATGTTATGCTCTTTGAAGTCACAACCAAATAAACCACAAATTCATGAATATAGACAGTATCTCAAATACACTCTCGAATAACCTAAATTTAATATTCTTTCCTTTTTCCAGTATATACCTAATGAGCTCAAGTGAAATCCTGTGAATTATTACCTTAATTTGTTTGTTTGGAGCGGCTTCTTGTATGGTTCTTTCAAAGTGATCCCTCAGTTCTTTTGTAGTATAACTGGGAATCTCCTCTTCTAGAAGTCAGCACAGAAATAAATATATAGCCTTAACATTGTTAGACAGGATGTCATTGATGGTGCATATAGGAAAGTATAAAAATACCTAAACAGCATCCTACCTGTTTCATTTTTATGGTTTTCATAACTGGATGCCAAGGTATTGTCACTGTATGTCACCTATATGTGTTAAAAACAAGAAATGGCAAAAAGAAATTAATGAATGAAAAAAAAAACCTGCATTGAAAAGTACAGAAATTTAACAGTTTTTTCTGCTGAATTAAATCTTTTTACTCTAAAGGCAAACTGTCAAACACTTTACTAAAAAAAAAGTTTAATTACACAAATGAGAAAATCTGATTAATCACAATCAGTTGCAGTTTTTACTCAATATGGCAAATGAAGTGTCTGGCTCATTAGCAGAGTTTTATCGTACTGCCTGCAGGGACACAATGACAAAACACCAATGCGTACCGTCGCTTCCTGGTTGAAATTCAGCTGCTGACTGCCTGGGTTGACTTGCCTGGTGCTGCTCATCACTGTCACCTCTGAGTTTGACATTTCCTGTGAAGACAAAGACAGTTGTTGTCACACACAGTCAAACATGCGTACATGCGTGTGCGCGCGCACACATACACACTCACACAGATGACTGTCTCATTTCACTCCCCGTCATGTCACATAGCCACAGATCTCCATTGAGTTTACTCCATTGAATTTGCTCCAAGCTTAAGTAGACATCAGTGAGCACCATGCAGAGAAGAGGCTTGATTAGATTGCTTACTGTAGTTTCAAATGACGCTAATTACAGACCAAGGCAAGATGACAAAGGAGTATTGGTTCTATCATGTCCCAAGTCGGTCACTCATATTAGCTGCCACCATAAAGAGAGAAGAAATTGTTTTCCATTTAAAAGTCCATCCAGTTAAAGCATAAGTATTATGACAGCGGCTTTTGTTGACACAAGTCCATTGAGAAACTGTAGTCGTCTTTAGGGCAAGGCTTCACCTTTCTAACAATAGCATAACAACTGCTTGAAATGTAAGGTCTGTATCTTAAACCCGGCAAGCTTTGCTGCGGTATTGGTGCAATGGAAAAGAATCTAATAAGCAGTGGGAACCTCAGTATTAATATTCGACCTAAATGTGTTCTTACTGGCTGACTGAGTAACTTAAGCTCCCCGGAGGATCTAATGCAGGCAGGAACACAGCGATGCAGACGGATGGATAAATGAAAGGGTGAACGAATGGAAACCAGCTCAGGTCAGAACAAATGCGCCCGTCATTCCAACACAGGCGTCCGTGCCTCTTTCATGCATTACAGCATCAGCCTGACAAATGTATACATGTTGTATTTTAGTTTGTGTACCTGCACCGTTCTGTGTTGGAAATGGAACTGGGTTACATTGTGCGATGTTGCAGTTTCCTTCGTCTCAAATTGTTTCCTCACACTGGCAAGTCCCCCAGGCAGGGAACAGACCTCCGACTCCTCCATGACCTAATGAAGCAGGAAATATCATTAGCTGCCTCCGCTTCTACATGGCCTAAAATCAAACTGATGCCTAATAGGGCTATTGTGCCTGGTATACACTACAGGCTGCCGTCGTAAAAATACAGTGCAGCTAATTCCATGTGCATCTCTCTCTCTCTCTATCTCTCTCTCTCTCTCTCTCTCTCTCTCTCTCACTCACACACACACACACACACACACACACACACACACACACACACATGCACACAAACAAATGCACATAACAACATTCTGTTTACATGATAGCAAAATAGCGAGAGTGCTGTGTAACAGGACGGCGCCTAGCCAGATGCAGTAGTTGCCACTCTGCTGAGTTCAGAGGATAATTTAAAACTCAGACTTTTCTGTTTTCTGCCGCTCCATTTTATATCCTGCCCAGTGAGAGCAGTCTCATGTTTCCCCTCTATCTATAGGTCTACATGTATATGCGGAGCCCCTGAACCCTCCCGCTGCCCAACTGTCATCACTTCCACTAATACTGCATGACAAAGCCATGAACAATGATGACAATGCCAACTCCATGCAAAGCAGCTACTGTGCAACACTGCTCTGCGGCGGCAAAAGACTACACAACATACAAGACAACCAAACCAATTAAGATAATGTGGAATATGGCCATGCACAAGGTTGGGTTAGTTATAATTACACCAGCGTTCATCTCAAAATGTTTCAGTGCAGACAGCTCTAAACAATCCACAATATGCAGAGGTGGAATGAATATGGAAATATGGATTAATATGGAAATATTTTACTCAAGTATAAAATACTTGCTCAATTAGAACAAAAAGAGATTAGCCCCAGACTTGTTCCCCAGTAATGAAAAGAGTTTTTCATTTAGCCAATCTATTCATATTAGTAACAGGTTAGAATGTTTTTCATTTTTGACATTGTACTCTCTACTTTTTTGACTAAGAATTACTTGTATTTAAGCAAAATGCTAAGATGGTTACTGAGCTAAAACTACTGACGTTTGTAAGCACTCAAAATTTTTATTTGCTCACAAATCTACTCAACTGCAAGTAACTGCAGTAGCTGTAATTAGTTACGTTCCACTGCAATAGACATGCTGTAGCCAGAATGACACATTGTCCATGCAGAAAGTATTGTGGTACCCCGCTGGAGAAGGTGTTGTCCTCTTGCTTGGAGACAGCTGCCTGGTACATGGCCATGCAATTGGTCAGTGGGACGACCTCTGAGTCCGCAGAGCGAATCCGGTTCCTCTGGTTTAAATCTTTCAGGAAGTCCTGCCCTGGTTAAACCTGCGCTGCCAGCAGCTAGAGCACAGACAGCCAATACACTGTTTAGTCTTTGAACTGGAAGAAAATGTTTGAGTGTCTCTGTTGTCAGTGACTTATTAGGTGTCATGTACTTATTAGGTGGCTATAATACTGAGTGGTGTAAACGCATGTAAGGAAAGTATTGCTTAGAATGTCAGATCCCCTTACGTGTGTGCAGTCATTTCATATTCAAAGCCACATATATCAAGGGACTGTTTTTCAAATGTAGTTTTAAGAGCTTATTGGTAGATTCCAGCATATTCGTAGAAAACATACAGTAGCTAGTGTGGTGATCATTTTACCAGTGTGTACTAAACAGCAATTATTCAAACTAAGGACTCACAAAAATCCACAGTGGGCTACCAACAGGGAGTTTTGGATTGGTTGAATCCAATAGTCCTCTGTGACATCCTTTCAATTTGGAAATATATTCGCTAAGAAAACAAAACTTATAAAACGGATATCCCTTTGAGGACGCTCCCATGGAGAGTGCAGGTGGTGCTCTCTTGAATGATGCATTCAAACTCCTCTACAGGGACATTATTTAAATCAATTACACACATCCCGCTAGACCTCCAGTTACACAGAGGATGTACAGGATATAACGATATACAGGGCTAAATAAAGAAACGCCAGCATGACACTGTACTTCCCAGAGTGAGGGTTGCTTTTTCATGATGTGAGGTGACAATTTTGGTCTATACCTCCTAGATGGAAAAGTTAGCACTAATCACAACAATGATTTTGAGAGATCATCTGGGCCTCTTCATGTTTATGATAGCCTTGGAATACACTTTCTCAGAAGGTGAATCAGCAATAAATGCTCAGTTTTTATCTGTTTTTTTTGCGAGGGTCTTGGTTTATTTTAAATCATTATTGTGCTCTTTAAACCATGGGTGACCACTCATACCTTGTTGATAACGTCAATGCCATCCTTCTGGACTCTACTCCAATCAAGACAGAAATGTATCATGGGATTAAAGTGATCAACCAGTATGTGGTAGTAATAGTGATTCAGATTTGTCTTTTCCTCTTAAGCATAGTTAGAATTTATGCCTGGAATTGCGCCAACCACCAGTACAGAACCAAAAGCACCTCTCGCTGTTGCGTACCTATAGAATTATATTTGCATAGCGCTGCAAAAAATGGTGAAGGAGGTAATAAACTCCAACACTTTTAACACCCACAGAGTGCATATTAGGCCATTTGCTGAGGCAGCATAGTTATCTATGTCTGTCACATTAAAGTATTCACACCTCAGTTCTGGTGGACTTGCTGTATGAAAGTGTTGATGCACATAAGAGGGTAAAATTTGGATTTAGCCAGTTTTGATGTTTGGAAAATATACAGTGTCAAAATATGGTCATCCATTGCTTTGGAGACTAACTGCATAAAGAAAGATCTTTGTCTCTGCTGTGTGAAGCATAATTAGCATTAGACAAAACTACTTCTTTATCCAACTGAATGTAATATTAAGAATAATGTCAGCATAAAAGCTGCCAGACTGGGGACGGGAGATGATATTTCACTTCTGTAATATGATTTATGGCAGCAAAGCGCAGATTTAATCACTTCATATCCTATTTCAAAGTATTAAAAATTCAGTGAAGCACTGACTCAATGAAACATGTCAAATCAGATCAAAGCACACAAGAAAAGTTTTTTTTGTGAAAGCTTTGAGTTACAGATAATGGTAATAAGCTTTTCAAAAGTAAGTTGAATAGTAGGCTTACGAACTATGAACTTTTGTTATGGTAGCCGATTTATGATGATTTGTAAATATCTTGGTCAAAAGCTTTTTTTTATAATAACCACTGGTGCATGTTCCATACTCCTGTAAGCTCCTTTCCATTGGCATATTTCATTATTTCCCCTCCCTGCTGCTTTTGATTTGTAGCTTACCAGTCTACTGAAAGGGAAAATCTATTTTAGCCTGGGAGGAATGATGGGTATGTTTGTGTAAACCAATCAGTCCATCAAGACAGATGATGGACAACCATGGCAATCTCTGAAAATGAGCCAATTTTTACCTACTCTAAAATAATAAATCCTGACTTTAGCACACAACCTTCACCATTGAAAAATACTGCACAGTGGAAGCTTATTCCATTTGGTCCTTGAGGGCATTTACACTGTTCAATTTTCAGGTAGGACTTGAAATTTGTAGCCAGCGAATGTGTCAACAGTCTTGGGCTATCTCATGACATGTTAGGCTGGGTTGAGAGCTCACATAACAGGAAAGTGAAGTAATCTAGGCGCCAAGTACTTGCAAAAATAAATCAAGCCTATTTTAAACTTTGCCATGAAGAGTCGTATTTCTCTGTGAAAGATGGGGAAAAGCTGGGAGGTCAAGGCTCTCCTTTTGGCTAGAAATCCATTCCAAAAACTCTTGGCCAGCCTGTATTGATAACCTTGTGTTTGTGCCTTTATTTGTAATTACTCTTCAGTATTCCTTATTTCATGCCTTGCTTGGTGGAGTGGGAGCAGAGCAGCATAACACGAAGAGATATTGGCATTGGTAGAACGAGCTCAGAACTCCTTCTATCTAGAATTAGTTGGGAACAGAATAAATTGAACCTCTCCTCAAGCAAAATTTCCAAATCCCAGAGTTGACTCAATATTTTAGTCACAGATTATTTGTCTGCAGGTCTGACATATGATTTATATTTTGCCCCCGTCTTCTGAGTGCAAGGACACTCAGCGTGAGGACAATGATAATGATTTTTTGGAGTACAAAAAGAAATTCTAATCGTTGCCAAACTTCAAATAACATCTATGAACCCTTCCACGTTTTTCTCTTTCTTGACTGCAAACTAGATGGGAGATTGTATTACCTATCAATGTATTCCATGCACACTAAATTACTGTCTTAAAAATGTGAAACCACCAAATATGAACCAGCTAGAATCCACTCAACACAAACAGACACACACACACACACACACACACACAGACACGCATGCTTCTCTCAGAGGCTTCATCACCTACCAGGTAAGTGGGTTAGTAAAGTATAAAAACGTGAACTCAGTAGGTAGAATCCCACAGGATGGCCACTGCACCCCTGGCCTGCAGGGTCTTTCCAAGCCAAAAGCAAATCCCAGTCAGTGTTGGAGACCAGCTCCAGTAGTATGTGATCACCTCTGTCCAACGAGCAGACAGTGACAGCTGATTTTATTTTAGACCCCCCGCCCACTTGTAAAAGATGGGCCAGGGGGGGCTTTTTTTAGAGAGTGAGGCCTTCGTGCCTTCCATGTCAAGTCCCCAGAAAATCCACATGCAAATACTTCCTGTGACTCCTCTGCCGGCTCCTGTGGACTAATAAATCAGATCAGCCCAGTTTCATCATCGTAGGTTCCATTAGAGTTCACTGTGTTCACTCTGCGACTAGCAGCTGTTACCGCCTGTCATGATATGCCAAATCAAGCACATCCACAACAAATACCTTAAGAATCTCTCATCATGCAGACCTCCTAAAATTCCCTAGGCAGTGTAAACTGGATGACAAGGAGGCGCAAATTTGAGTGACAGTAAATGCTGGTGAAACATGTTGGCCATGTGATGTGATCTGCAGCGGGTTTGAAATGGGGTCAGTGATGTAATGTTGGAGGGTCGGGGTCGGGGTCGGGGGTGGGGGGGGTGGGGGCGCTGTATACATGACAAGAGACACCTTGGAGTGTGGAGTGCTAGCTAGCTCGTCCTGTTTGGCCCAGTTGGAGGCAGAGGCGCCAGCCTGGCTCTGGTATCTCCTGGAGGCTGGGCCAGTGTTTGGAGACCAGACATGGCTGTCGTGTGTTAGCACAGCGCCGTCTGCAGCATGTGTAACTCATACCTGCCTCTCCATAGGTCACCTGTCTTAAAGAGACACTGTCGGATTCCTGCTCCCGACAGTCTACACAGACGACTGAAATGCCAAAGGATCCTGTTCATCAGAGGCTCTTGGATGCTTCTTCATAGATACAAAAAGTAGATTAATATGATACAGGCATTTACTCTGGGGAGTGTAATGTTTAGGTAGTTGGCGTGCTCTCCAGGAAGGTCACCGGGGATTTTCCATTGAATCGCAACAAGTGCAAGAAAGGATTATGAAGGAATTTGAACTTTTTAGTCAGTGTTTTGAAGTCTCATGTTCTTTTCATGGCGACCTTGCCTCATTCAGCTTGAAGTCAGTTCTCTGTCTGTGATCCATGACAGAGTTAAGTCATGCAAGGAGGGCAAAAGGCAGACATTTAACACACACACCCGCACACATATATATACACACACACACACACACACACACGCATGTACACAAACGCCAAACACACACACAGACTGTCAGATGGGGAGCACTGACGGCACAGGAGATAAGAAGTGACTTCCATCAGACTCTTAGAGCCTTTTACATATCAGTGGACTCATGCCAAGCGTGCCAAGGAGGAGAAAAGACCAGTCTCAGTCCAAGAGGAATAATGAGCTAAGTATTTTAGTGACAGCATCTTTCCTCACTGCTTCGGCTGAAAAGAGAAGAACGGTCTTGCTCTATTCCATATGCCCCCAGACACAATGCCACAGTGAATTCATATTTCTATACTGACAGCTTTATTAGCTGGACCCCTGTAGTATATACAGTGTAATAATGTAGACTGCAATTGCTAAGTGAAGGTTTATTAGGGACCATACGTGTACGTTTACTTGACAGTTAGGAAGAGGGAATAGGCTTGTCATTTATAACATCGATGATAAGCCTGGGGATATTGTCCAGGGATGCATGATGAATTGATTTCCATTTTAGGCATTTATCTGACACTCCTATCCAGAATGATTTACAATAATATACGATACACTTCACGCGTGGAGAAATGGGTTTTAGACTGTAAGGTATATGGGAGGAGAATGTTCTTTACTCCCTCAGTAACTTCCGTCGACATGCCCTTGAGCGAGGCATTGAACCCCCAGCTGCTCCTTCCAGTGGAACTGCTCAGCGCCAACCAACACAAGTCTTTGCTAGTATTGGAGAGCTCCGAAGTGTGAAAGTGTGTAAAGCCTCCCTCCTCTTGCAACTACTCACCCAGGCTGTTGGTGTAAATATCAGTGAGCTCTTTGTCACAATGCCTGATTAAATAAGGGTTTTAAAAAATGAAAACACTCTAAGCTGTTGTGCTCAAGAGAAGCCAAGAGGACACTCCCTTAAGCTATTTAGAATATACTGTGAACTCACCGTAGATTATAGCAAAGCTTTCAGTGTTTCAGGAGATTTCTGAAGAAACAAAGGCGATGTCACATTTACAAAGGCTGACAGACATTTTTGCCTGATATATTTTGGTACCGCTGAAAACAAGTTTGATGTTGATGTCAGAGACAGGAACACGTATCTATCCCACTCATTTTTATTTTTTTTGTACTTACTGTGTACCATCAGAAGATTGCAATGAAATCAATTACATATACTCCATATAGCTCTGCATCTACAATATCAGAATATTCTAATGCAATTTAAACACAAATATCTGCAATGATTGCGTAGTCATAATTAGTTGCTTGCTAAATTATGAATGCAAGAAAATTTGCATCAAGCAGCATTTTTCACTGCAATAGTTTATTATGACTGCAAATTAGATTCCCACAGCAAAAACACATTTATTTGGTTAATGTATGTCAACAAATAGCTGTTGTTTTAGAATGAATGCTAACATTCACCCAGCATTAATTACAATGGAAATGTTCACCTCTGCAGTTCTTCCAGGTACTTTAATCATCTTAGAATCATGCAGAATTTTGACACTGCTAATTAACAGCACTGCCATCAGTAACATGAAATTTACTACTGCAGCAATGCTCATTTATATCTACAACAACAGTGAGTTGTGACAATCCCTGACAGTCATCTCATGCTCTATGTGAACTCAGCTCTCCACTACATAGCTGATAACACATAGGGGAATTTTGCAGACATGTCAACTGTATGGTTTGATCCAGATTTATTTGGATTATTTGGATGCACTCTGAAATATTTTACTATCTTTGGAAATTCTGTAGAATATGTTTCCAGCAGTGTAGTCATTTTGATTCTGCCCCCCAGAAGAGGCTTGGTGTAGCTCACTTCACTGAGCACTGCATGCGGACCAGAGGCAGATAGCACCACGGGGTGCATGACAATGAGCCACATCTCCGCCAGATGCCATTAGAGGTGAGCCTATGAATCACAAGGATTCTTGGATTCACACAGTTGCAGAGAGAAGATTTTTATTTTGAGTCAGATTTTGTTCTTTTTGATTCTATCACAGGGTTCCCATTTACATTGACTGATAGGCATACATATTCCCCAAAGCTAGGAATGACTGTCTAAATACTGTAGCTATCTAGCTAGATAGCTTAGTTATCACAGGCTGCTTTTCTTCTTTTCTCCACATGCAGTATCCCTCTGGCATTTGTGAATCCATTTATTATTGTTTTGCCTTTTGATTAATCCAAACTGGAGGAGTCTAATAGTTTATGCATTAATTTTGTTTGAGATGAAGAATGGAGATTTACCAAATTTGCCAGACTAGTCTAATGGATATTGTCAGGTGTGAGAAGCCGATGATATGCTGTATTTTAAGAAATGGTATGAGGCAGCTCGACACTGTCTGTGCACCGTGGCGTCATGCAGAGAAGCAGCAGCTTCTCTCGGCTCCTCATGGTCACTGCTCTGTGTGCGGTGGGCTCTGCTATACACAGAGAGTATCACTATGTGCTCTTGAAAAGGCCTGGACACAGGCCACCCAGCCCTACTGGGGGGAGCAACACACTGGCCCAGCCAGAATCAGAAACAAAGAGGAGCAGCTCTGTAAGACTGGTAAAGATAACACGGTTTGTTTGTATAGAGAGACTTATGAGGTGGAATAAGGGAGAGGACTCTACATTTAGATGTTTGAAATCAGAAAATTCCACTGCAGAACATAATAAAAGTTAAAATGTACTATTTTGAAGCACAATGAGGGTAAAAAAAATGTAATAGTGTGTGATGCTTTGTTGATTGGTACTAGCTCTATTACTGTCAGGAGATTGTGTTCCTAGAGAGAACCAGGAGACTATTTCTTCATTATCAGGATAGCCATTATCTGTGTGCGCAAATGACAAGTTAGGCCTCCTGTGGTCCAAAGAAAACATTACAACACCTGAAACATAACAAGTCACAAAGCACGTAATGTCCCAGCATGCTCTTTGATGCAATCCCCTCTATATTTCTCCCTAGAGATACACTTTGGAATACACAAGCGGACAACAGAAAACAGCCAGCAGTGAAACAGCATTTTAGTTTCTAAAACATAAAGTTTTTTTTGTGTTTTTTTTAGGTTTTGTCCTCTTTCAATGGAAAAATATTTATTTAATATTTAATGTAGGCCTATTGCATTTTCAAGTCGATTTATATTAATCACCACTGTCTAGTTTGTGGGTCAAGTTTAAATAATTATATGCACAATACATAATACAGAATAATTATAATAATGTTAACATAATATGGAAATTATAATAATTACAGTAGTACGGTTATTATTATGAAATTCCAAATGTTTGTGTGCTGAATATGAAAATCATTGTGTGTTTTGTGACAGCAGAGCAGAGAGAAAAAAATGGGATGGCATCATTTTTGGAGAGTCTCATAGCTGTGAGTCCTGAGAGTCCTGGGTCTGTACTGTTACCAGTAGAAAACAAATAAAATATGCAATGAAATGATATTCTTTTCACTGCATAATGCTGCTGTGCCTGCAATCCATAATGTGGTCTTCACTCATCTCAAACTGACCACAGGGGGTTTGGTAGCACCTGCAGCATGACAGATGGGTGGATGAGCGCTGTGGCTTAGAGGTGACCCACACTCAAATAAAGAAAATACACAGAGCGCATGCACCTGTAAATTAGCACAAACACACAAACACACACAGAGACACGCAGAAACAAATGCAACTACATTGGAAACTCCATTATCTGTCCACTTTCATCACTCTCAGAATCCCTCAGTGTCCCGGCGTGAGACCTTGACCTTTACACAAGTTCATATGGTGCAGGACTGAGGGCCATAAAAAGGCTTGGATACTGGTGGCTGTGAGGTTTCCGGCAATTGAATGAGATTTCATTTTGACATCCTTACAGTAAATCTTATTTATTTATTATATGCTTTTGCTGACAATTCAATAAAAAACTCTGCCTCTCAAGATTAAAGTGGAAGTCACATGGTAGGAAGACAAAAGGCTCTGCTTTGTGCTACAGCTGTCGTAGAAGCCTTAAAAAATGATACATGATTTTTAAGAGTCACGCAAGTTGGGATTATTGTAGCGAACATTTACCTTTGTATTTATATTTACAAAATAGACATTAGCTAATGCTGTAACCCTGGACAGCAATGAGTGAAACATTCAAAAACGTTCTCTATTCTAAACGAATCAATGCACATGCTGCTCTAAAATGCTCTGAAAAAAAATGGGTCCTGATCAGAGAGACTTGCTGTTTCCTTCAGATCTGCAGTCCTGCTATGGACAACCACAGAGACGGTGGGACACATAAAATATATGATATGCTCCAAGTCAGCCTTGCATCATATTGTATAATATATGATGCCATATTAGAACTGTTCCAAAAGTGGAAAAACATCCCCACGAAAGAGTAGAGCATCCTAATCGCCATGGAAGTGGTAAAGATTAGTGACATCATCTGTAAAAATCTGTTTACTTCTATCTTTTCATATACGTAAATGCTCTCAGGGTGCAGTGGGAAAACAGCAGTGAGGATATACTGCTTAGCTGCTAATCGGCACCGCAGGGCTCAGAAATACCTCTCCTTTGGTTTTCAAATTGTTTGCAAATTAAATATGCCCCTGAAGGCGCTTCCCCAACAGCCCCTCGGGGGAATTAGGTAGAACAAGTCTGAGATGCAGGCAGTGCCAACCTTCTGCTAGGAACCTGCGGCGAGGAAGCCGCACACGCAAACCTCAAACCTCACAGTGAAACTTTGTAGGCTGAAATCCAAATCTTGTAAGATAACAAATGCTAAACAGGCATCCGAGAGACACGAAACAAAGCTGAAAGCGGAGCTCCTTAGGAGGCGTCTCCCACTGGATCAAATTATTGCTTTTCTAACTGTCTACAAAATATCTATGCTTAGTTTCAAAATGACACTGTGATCTTCTATCCCTCCCTCTACCACTCATACAAAATAACACAGGTTGTCTTCCATTAGTGTGTTTTGTTGTTGCTTAGGGCATGAATACAGAAAATCTTTGCAAACTGTCATGCTTATATGCCTATTTTTGACATTTCAGTGCTGCTGTGTACGGATTAGATGTTAATTTTAGGCTAGAAGTAGTTTACAGCATTTAGTAGGCAGTTTACGTCTGGCATCCAGTAGCTTTCCCACCTCTATGTTTGTCCCTGATATATTTAGGGTGGTGTTGGATCACTGGCTACTGTAGAGAGGTGGTTTCCAACATGATCGCCTAATCTGACTACGAAGAGCGCACACACACAGTCAAAAATGAAAAATTGAACATAAAACATGATAGGCCCACAGATCTAATTCTTTAGACAGCTGATTTAGAAATTAGAAGTAAACTCTCGAAGCAGCCCATTCATTTTATGTATTGTACTGCATCTTAAATTGCAGTGCAGCTATGAAATAAGCAAATAATAATAATAAAAGTAATCACATTGCAGACTCCTACAACCTGTACTATCAAACACACCTCAGGAATAGCATCTCCCCCCTATGCACCAAGAACGTAAAGATTTGTCTACTTATAAAGAGTGTGCCTACAGATTTCCAGTTGTCATTACCTATATAACAGAGACAGACTGAGATGCAAGCTGCGTGTCTGTGGATGTTTGAGCCCTGCAAGTGACTGGAGAAGGAGGGATTTGTGTGAAAGCTTCAATCTCTCACTCCCAGCTGTCCAAAGCTGGCCTTTAGGAAAAGCCTCATTTGAGAATGCTGATGGACAGAATGGAGGCAGCTCATGTGTGACTCTCTTGGAAAGGAATGTCTGATTTATACTGCGGCTCTCTCTCCTCCTTGAAGTACTCATCATTTTATGCATAATTAGCTCTTTATGCATAATGCCATTTCTTTCTGGACTGAGGTTTCTGTTTTGCTTTCAGTGTCTATCTCACTAACCACATGCAGACATGTAATTTCTATAACAATAAAAGTCAAATTTTGAACTTCAGATATTATTCAAAGCTAATGATTATAACATTGTTCAGACACTTTAGATGAGTTGCTGGTAAGTTACAACTGGTAATACTGAGGAGAAAAAAATAACCAGTGATAAACAGTGACCTACAGCATTGGCCAGTACAGTGTAATACATACACAGCATTTCCTCTCACTTTGGGACAAGTATGAAAACAATCCAACAGTGCACTTGGTCCATTGTTCAGCACTGTGTTTTAAGACCATAATTCAAATCATCAACGAACAAGGAGTGTAGAAGATGGATAGGACTAACAAAAAAACAACATTAATGTCTAGCTTTTTTCCTAATTAGAATTTTCTTCTCCAAACTACATAATGCAGCTTTAAAGTCTCTCTGTAAGTCAATAATATATCCGTAAAACCACCAGTTTCCCACCGTGTAGCATTAGCATCTGAGGTAACACCAGAGTAATATACAAATTCATTGCACAAATTCATTAAAAACCACAACACTGGACTCCCGTGAAACAGTGGAATATCTGTAGATAGATAAATAGACAGAGTATCAGTCTGGGGTCTTTGATGCACAGAGGAAAGTGTCCTCTGGAGCAAATAACTAATTCTTCCTGGCGTAGCATACCCACGCATGCAGGTATACTGTGAGCTTTCAAGCCTCTAGCCAGCCCTCAGAACTAACTACCAGTGAAAACAAAACACAGGCAGCACTTTGTCTCTGATGCTGGGGGTGGGAGTGTAGGGGGGAGGTGGGAGAGGAGGGGGGGGGGGGGGGGGGGGGGGGGGGGGGGGCAGCATGCCATAGTGGATGTAGGGCCTGCTTCTGCTCCCCAGGCAGTGTTTGTGTACGTGTGTGTGTGTATGTGTGCGATGGTAATTGGACGCACACTTTGGTTCAGCTGTGTAGTTGATCTTTCTTCATGACGGGAGTGAGGAATATTCAGCACAGCGAAGGCTTTGAGTTGTCCGACTTCACCGAGACAGAGAGGAACACACACACACACACACACATGGAACACACACACAAACACACACATAGAACACACACACAAACACACATGCAGCACTGCAACTAGCTGCTGTGGTTTTACAACTGTTCAAGCATGTGAATAGATGGACTTAGGGGATTCCCAGATTGGCATAGTGTGTTCAGTATAAGGACCTTTGGGTGACTGCCACTCAATATGACACCCACTTTGGTAGGACATACAGTCTGCATTAACTGAGAAAGCACAACACCTTATGTAGCTAAAAACAATCAGTTGCAAAGCAGAGGCAAAGGGCTTTTTACAATCAAAAGGCCTTCAGTACGATGCAGTGAATTTTTCAGGTCAGTCCTGTTATGTGTTCTCTGAGTGGGCTACTAGATGAAAAGTCCATTTTTTGCTGTCTGTGCAATCTGCATGTAGTGAATGTAAATTATATCCTATGTTCTGCCTTCATATTTCAGACAATACTTACTTTCATTTGCAGAAAACCAGTTTTGTACTGTGTGATTCTGTGACATTCATGTAGTGCTTAAGAACACGAGGTGAATATACAATTCAGATAATGTGAGGTGAATGTAGAAAGTTGGAGCCAATTAGACATTCATTGAATCGTTTTTAATAATTAATATAATCATAGTTAATTAAATCATGATATCTGACTGAGCTCGAGACTTAAGCTATAAAAATAACCTTCAAGGTTACTTTCTCATGTATTCATTTCTCACACACCTGCTCATATCACTTTGCCATGGCAACAAAAATTGAACAGGACACAACTGAAAAGTAAAAAAAACAACAACTCTGCAACCTATGGCAAGTTACAATTAACATATAAAATATTAAAAACACCAAGTACATAAGCCTTTCCTTGGGAGCTGCAAACCAAGCAGTGAAGGTATGACTGAATGGTGTTTTCAATATTTCAACATGTTTATTGAATCTGGCCATGGGATTTGGGTGTAGTAACCCCTAACCAAAGAGACCAAGGAATTGAAATTAAATTAAATAATACCTCCACAAAATACTTAACGGTTGTGTTCGCCACCTTTCCTTTTAGTAATACATTTTTTGAATGTTTAAAACACCTGTATGGCAAATTGTGATTTATCTCAACCTTTCATCTAAAGGTCAAATTGGGATATGTGGACTGAAATGAAGGTCTAATGTAATAGAAAACATTCATTTCTGATTTCTACACAATTATTTAAAATAAAAACAAATAAAAACTAGCTAATGCCTCCGACTGTTTATCGGTGCAATGGTGTGTGTCTGAAGATTGTACCCTTGGTTGGAATAATTAATGCCGAGGCAAAGAGCATACTGCTAACCCTGTCTGCCGCAGCCTTAGCTTTGCAAAATTGTGGCTGTATTAAATGTTGTAATATGTTTGCAACTCACTGATAGTAATAAAAACTCTTTACTGGAAGGAGCTGAAGTAGCACTTGGACAGTATGAGGAATGAGGAATTTGGATTCCCCGGGACAGGCAGAGCTGGAATTATTTATGGACTGGATGTTTAATTCAAACTAGTGCTATGGGCATGGTGGGTCAGTTTTGATAGGTCAGGATAGCTGCTTGGTCTCTACCCCCCCCCCCCCCCCCCCCCCCCCTTACCCTTCACCCCCAGTCCCCCTTTCTCTCTCTCTGTTCATGATTGGCACCACATCATAGCAGGCAGGGATTCGGCACATGAGGGAGAGAAGGGAGGAGAACTAAGTGAAGTACAAACCATTTCTCACCTTAATTAGATCTGTGGTATCCAAAAGTGGATTATAAAGCATTAACAATTAAATGACCTGATTTCTTTGGAGGATTACTGCTTGGAATGATTAAAATGACACATATAATATCCAATGACTCAAAGAGAGCGTTCTCTCCTGTGCTGCTCTGCTCTACACACTCTGCCACAATTTGATCAAATCAAATTTCTGCGGGGGAGAGATTTTGCAGAAATAAATATCACAACTTGCTTGGATCTGGGTCATTCTACCTGAGGAGGAGCATCATTAAAATGGAATGGCAGGTATGTGTTTCCTATAATCGTCATGTGGGACCGCGACAGATATGTGGCTCCTGACTGCCTCCACACACAGCTGTCCGTCAATTAGGGTGTCAGGTTTCTGTAAAATAATCACACCACACTTTTTACCCTGATCTCACAGGACTTTGTTTCTCAACTTGTGAGTGCGAGGCATGAAACCAACAAGCTGAAAAACAGAAGAAAAAGATAATGGCAGGCTGAAGATCATAGCATGCAAGTCAAATCCTGCCTCAGGGAGACAACAATCAAGGGAGAGTGAATGTTGACACAGAGCGGTAACAGGGCTGAAAATGGTCAAGGATAAACTAAATATCCCATTCCACAGCTCAATACACCTGTAACAGCTCCGACACTTTTTATAAGGTGCATTATGAGGTGTGAAATACAACAGTGGCCTCTGAGACAGTGGTGCAATCAATATGTGAAAAAAAAGCACAGCATCACCCACATTCATAGCAACAGGGCATATATTTAGCCCCTGCTTGTCCTATGACATAGTCATGCCTGACACCCAATCTCGGCACCCAAAGCCACGACGGAAACTCAAAAAGAACCTAAAAATAACTGTCTCAAGTGACAAAAGACTAAGAGCCGTGACTCAAGGAAGGGTGACCTACATTACTGTCAATAAAATGTTCAGTCTGGTCAACTGCATCCCAGTGAAAAATTTGCCCACATCTACATTGGTCTCTACATTGCTGAATAAGGACCGATGGATGCATTTGGAAGTAATACATCACTTAAACAAGCTAAAAAGCATGTCTCCAAAAGGTGTTGGCTAAAGCTATTAGTGGCTGTATATTAGGCAGTAAAATGGTTTGAGTGGCTGGTGATGCCATGAGTATAATATCTAACTACATTTCTGTGATGGTATTTCTGCAACTATAGTTTCTGATGCAGCTTAGGATGATGGTCACGTGACGATGGCAGACAAAAATAAGACGGGAGGACAAAACAAGGCCATACTGTGGGTAATATAGTAACTTAGTGACTTTAAATGCTTAAGGTGTTCATTGCACATCTATAAAGGTATCAAGGTCATGATACCACCATAACACAGTCATAACAAACACTCCCCAAAATATACAATGAACATGACATTTGGGTTGATTTATGTACTCACTAACTATAAGCTGTTACTGGCCCAAACTGTCACATCAGTCATATTCGCCATTGTTTGTGCTGAAGTTCAAAGATCCACAACTCATTCAATGGACCTATGTTAGCCTACCATTAGGTTCACAGAATACGCCACTTTTCTGACTTGTAACAATTTATTGCACATTAATAAAGAGTGTGTTCGATCCCTTCCATTTAATGCCAATGGCAATTGCTGTTTACCTACAGCACCATTAACACCATCTGCATGAAACTCCACAGCTGTAAACTGTGAGTTCAGCAAGAATTCACTGAGGATCTTTAACTCATGACTTTCTAGTCAGTGTAAAGCATTTCTCATCACCTGCATTGAAGTCAGCCATAAATTGTAAGTTTGTATGTTCATAAGGATCTATAACTAATAACCATTCAGTTCTACACTAGGCTACAGTGATGTAAGAATGAAGCCTTATTCTTACATCATAGTAACTTATACAATCGGTATTGTATCTGCTTTATATAAGACACAATGATGTAAGAATTAAGTTCTATTCTGTCGTAATTGTTCTTTGCACAATCTGTTACCTGTTTTAAATACATATAATATAATGCCACAAAAAGCTACAGTGATGTAAAAATGATGATGCCACATATACAGACAAAACAATAAAACAATAATTATCACTTAATTAGCCAACACTTGGTTCGATTTGGTTAATGCCAGTACAAAATGAGATTTGCCATATAGCGAATGATGGAAATTGCATCGTTTTTTTTAAGTTATTAAAAATCATCAAATCTACAGACATCCATTCCTTTGAGAGCTAAATATGTACGCTACAACATCACAAAGAGCATTTTGAGATACACACATTTTCCTTCGGTCATGTTAGAAAAGGTGAACAGCCTCTACACACACACCTGGAAAAGCTGCAGCAATCACAAATGACCAAAATGCCAAAAACGCCAACCAACTGTAAGCACCAATTAGGCAGCACACTCCTACATTAAATGAACTGTCATCAGGGACAATGTACACTTCATAGAACTGTGGTTAACTTGTGGTTCATAGCTATGAAGTTTAGTTCCATACATGCATAATGACAGATACACAACACATTGTCTCAGATTAATTAATGCGGCAGTCATCAGACACTCATATTTAATGTAGCATTAAATTGTTGTTTACAAGTAAACAATATGGGCATAATGGTTTAAAGGTACACTAGTTGCAGCCAGCAGACTGTGGAGGGGGAAGGCCCTAATGGTTTGGGGAATACCCACAACATGATTTCTCCTCCATACACCAATTGCCAGCCTGCCCATAGTGATTTATGTTTGCTGAAATTGTTTACTAAACACAAATGCCCATTATGCAAAATGTATTGAGCTTGATTAAACTTTGCTACAGTAACAGTTTCTTGCAGTGTAAGCATATCAAATCAGGAGCAGCTTGAACTAAACTGGAATCACTGGGGAACTTCACCAGTGCAATGGTTTTGGCTAGTGATAGATTAGCAACGGAGTCAGTAGATTTATAGTGGAGTCATAAATCAACCAAAATATCATGCTCATAGTGTTATGGAAGCACAACATATTTATTTGGATTTGATATATTTTATCAATACTTAGACACAGGGGATCGAACCAAGGTCCAAAGCATCTTTATAATACTATACACATATTACATGAACAATTTTAAGGCAAAAATCTTGAGTTTGAATTGTGTAGATCTGTTTAAAACTGACTATGCCTACCTGGTGTTGTTACTGGCAGCTTTTCTATTCCAGTAATCAAAATATAATTAACTCTGTTTTGTCTGGAGACAGTCACTCATCACTCTCATGAGGAGGACTTCAGAGTGCCAATCAACAAAATACCTTTGTCAGGCAATGGTGAGGTCTCCTCATTATTTCTATGTAAATTTGACTGCCACCTTGTGGTACAATACAGCCATTACAACATTAAATTGGTTTACATGAAGGCAGGCAACGAGATACGAGGGTGTCATTCATTTCTCTACCCACTTAATCCTTTTAAGGGTTGTGGGGGGCTGGAGCCTTTCCCAGCATACATTGGGTGGAAGGCAAGGAGACAACCTGGACAGGTCGCCAGTGCATAGCAAGGCTAACACAGACAGACTGACAATTGGGCAATTTAGAGTCTCCAATCCACCTCACTTGCATGTTTTCAAAATGCAAGGGGAGGAAACTGGAACACTGCAAACTCCATAGAGAAAGAGCTGGGCATCAAACTTGTGTCCTTGCTGTGAGGCAACAATGCTAAACACTGAGCCATCATGCCACCCACAACATGTGTTCTCAGATATTGATCACAGGTTACAATCTTCAACCATGCGTCAAATTGCAGTTTTCATGCTAATAGGAAAGAAATTTCTTATAGCAATGCAGGGAATTCTTCACACACATCAACTACAATTTCTCATGGCTGTTGCCTCTAGAGTCTGAATTACAATGGACCATGGGAAAAAAGCAAGCCAGCCTGCAGAAATAAAGTTATTAGCTACTCCTACTCCACACAGTGCAATGCCCATCCAGTATTTCTGGTTCATAACAAGATGAACAGGAAATACTGGGTGGGCAGTGTGAGATGGGCTGAGAGGTCTGAAAGATGACAATCCAGCAGGCTAATATGTTCATGGCCCATTGAACATACATGCTGATCCTTTCAAACTAAATGAAGCTTTACTATAGTGCAGACAATCATTTGTTATAGTTGTCATGAACAGCCTGTCATTCAAATTCATCAGCGATTCACAAAACTGGAACATGACATGATTGGCTCTCACACACTAGCAATCATGCATTTCTGTATTCTGCCAGAATGCCTTTCTCAATTAAAATCATTCACGTTAGACTGATTGTTCTCATTGTTCTCCACGCAGTTTAAATATCTCTGAACAACAGCATGGGATGAGAGGAGAATTCATTGCACCATTCAGTACAAAAAGGAATATTTTATAAAATTATGTTAGCAGTAGTACCCTGAACAACATCATGTTCTGACTTTACTCAAGATGCAAGGATGATAAAAAAAGGCTGTGATCGAGATTAACCATCTTGATTATCTACAACATCCGTAATCGACACCACAGACATGCTCATGGTTTGGACATGCTCATTATGTATGTAAAGTCCTCTTCCTGGAGAAGATTCACCACATGAACCAGACTCCAGAATGAAAGCATCTTACACCTAATTAACACAGACAAAAAATTTACTAAGATGCTAAATTTTCATTCGCACTCCCAACGACAATTGAATTACAGTTGTTAGTTGTAATTACAATCGCTGGTATTAGCAATACATTAGCTTTGCAACAGAAACAATACACAACAACAGAAACAATACACAACATTCAACCGTACACTTGAGTTCACTGACTCAATCAACACAGAATGAGTACATGGTTGTGGATGTGCTTTACTATATAAAGCTTTGAATGCCGCTGATAATAATTATACCCCTCGTACCATGACCATGACTGCAATTCTTCCGTCCCTCAGTCACCACCATCAGCATCACCGCACACACAGACACACACCATAAACAAAAAGAAAGTCAAATAACAACAGTACTCACAGTTTGCAAAACTGTAAAGTTAATGATCCTCTATCCAAACTTCTCAAATAGGGAAGCCTCTTTAATCCAGATGTATTTGAAGTTCCTCCTTGGATTAATTGATTGATTACCGGGGGAGCTGGAGAGGGAGACGAGAGCGGTTGCTACTCACTCCAGTCCATCTCTTGATTGAATTTCCATTGTAGTGGAACTGTATCACCCTGCTCCAGGTGCACTGGCTGCAGGAGGGGGAAGGGGACACAGGTCACTACACTCGACAGGGTTCCACTTTCTATGCAGTCGGAGAGGCCTCTATCAGCAGTTGTATGGAGTCGGGGAAATTGACAGGCTCCGAACAAAAGCTCTCTAAAGCTTCCTAAAGAGAGACATGCTATGTCATGTGGGTGCAATGTAATGCAGAGGCCTTTCACCCAAACCACACACACAAGTGCACACATAATCATTTATCGTTTGGTCAGATACAGTAACATAATGGTCAATATACAAATACATTTAATTTGGTATGTTAAAGTATGTTGAATCATTTAAAATAATCTTAACTGAGCCTTTGAATGCAAAAACAGCTTATATATAAAACAACCTCGTTGGCATTGAACTTCAATATAGAAGCTCACCTTTTTCTGTAAGTGGTTCCTAAAGGCCCTTCTGGTTGCTCTGGAGGAGGAAATAATGTAAGAAATGTTTTTAATGATAGATCTATCCAATGTGACGTGCTGAATGAAGGACACCAGATATCCTCAGTTCACCTGAGAGTGATGCATAATTCAGAAGAGGCTAGAGCAGAGTGTCACATAGAGCCTGGCCCTTTATCCATCCATAGCCATCAGGTTACACTGATGGGCGACAGCTGACAGCAGACCACTTTCTTCACTATAAACTTAGGTATTTCAATAACACATAAAATACATCCTAATGCCTTTAGTGACATCCAAGGTTCCAAAAGTGACAAAGCACAGCGTTTTGTTTCATGTAAAATGTGAAATGTAAACAGATCTTTCATAATCATATGATTTTATTTTAATGTGCCAGGGGCTAAATTAACAGGCTCTACACAGACAAAAATTCTCATTAGCACTAATGAGGATGCCAAAATAGAGTCACGCTGAATAAAACAGGAATGGGGAGCAGAAAAGCATTAAAATACATTTGGAATCCTGAAATAAAGGCGCTTAATGTCACAACAGTTGGTGCACTGTCAGCTTTCACAATCCAATTTCTTGACAGTGTTTACTTATTGTTTCTAGTAATGCAATAGTGGCTAATGCCTTAGAAAAAAATAATTCTGCTGTTTTGATGTAGCTCTATAATAGCTTAGCAACTATCTTATTAATTATGTGTATTTTCAGAGACAAATAAAAATACTGAATCCCTCTTAGTTCTGTCTTCAGTCTATAATTTGAAACAGTCTTTCTGTGGCTTCAATCCCTCTTAAATGATTTCCATTAATGAGAACTCTCTTTTGATGTGAGAAATTACAAATTACTGGTCATCTGGCTTATGTCATTAGTGACATCTGTGTCCACACTTAAATAGTATTTCTTGACTGAGAGAAATTAGTAATGCAGACAGCAAGGCTCCATACCACATGGCCCTCTTCAAAAGAAAGAAAAAATATTTGAACAATGTGAACGCCGTCCTTCAGAGTACAGCTGCCTTCTTGCATAGTTTATACAGAACACTGCGCCTGTTTGCTTTATGTCTGTGTTTTCTTACTTGAAGAAATGTTGTTGGAAGGAAATAGTTTGTGTTATAACTGCATAAGCTATCAGTCACTTCTGCAGAATGAGCAGTCTAGCATCATCTACTGTTCTTTATGAGAAGCACAGGCACCCTATCTAATCCAAACCCAACTCCATATCAGTGATCTAACCATGTTATTCAACCATTAATGAGTAACCAATGACACACATGGCACACATGTGATAATTAAAAATGTGGATGTGAGAGCTGGGG
Source organism: Centroberyx gerrardi (assembly GCF_048128805.1). NCBI lineage: Eukaryota > Metazoa > Chordata > Actinopteri > Beryciformes > Berycidae > Centroberyx > Centroberyx gerrardi. Next base: position 15,044,120 of record NC_136006.1, on the reverse strand, counting down.
CGGTGGTAGCCTACAGGTTAGAGAGGTGGGCTTATGACTGGAAGATCACCTGTTTGAATCCCTGGAATGGCTGGGGAGATGTGGGTGGGGAAAGTGACTGAGTAACCAGTTGTTGACGAGCCCTTGAGCAAGGCACTTAATCGCCCAACTGCTCCTGTGAAACTGCACAGTGGCCAACAGCAGAAGACTGTGGTTGTACTGGGCATCTCCCAAGGGTGAATGCTTGGAATGGTGAAGCATTCGGCATTGCTGGAAAATAATATGCATGCTCAGTCACTCTCCTTGAATAAATAAAATAAAAAATAAAAAAAATCCAGCAGGGAATAATGATTGACCCTGGGAATTTCCAAATATAACACCCACTATCCTCCAAGCCTACAGTAATTAACAATAACACCACCAAAATAAAGCATATTGTATATAGCTGGCAGTGACATAATTCCCTTTCCTCTCAATATCAACAGGTTCAGAACCAACCATTAGGCTACCAGCTGGCAGTTTTGGCTGTGTTTGAAAACAAAGGTGACAGGAGATTTTTGATATATGTAGAATAGGTCTGGGCCTGCACAACAACAGTAGTTTCACACTATATCCACTAGATGGCAGTACGCTTCAGTTGTATTTTATATGTGACTAGCATGGTACTCTCGACCCTGAAAATCGAATGCATATAGGAGTTTACGCTGAATGTTTGAATTCCACTCATCAGACATGAAAACAAATATATACTGTATATATATTGTTTATTTGAAGCTGCCCTAATCTGGCCGTACCGAGATATTTTACATTTGGCTGTAGCCTAAGATTGATCTAGCCTGCAAGAGCAGTTCAGGCCTTCAGTACAGCTAATACTGAATACATTAGTGACTAATTAAATTTTGTACGTAAGGTATGGGTATTTGCTCTTTTCATAAGCCTCTTAACTACAGGATTGCTTCATTAATTCATCATTATAATGAGGGTAAAGGTTTGCCAAGTCTAGCCAAATTCATATTAATCATCCCTTATGAAAAAGAACTATAGTAATCCCATAATAAAATTTAGAAGGATAGTATACAAATATCACTATGACAGGACTGTTACAGTGACGACATAGCAGACAAAACATTATAGCCTAACAAAGGCTACTATAACGCCACTATACATTCATTATTGCGTATCACACATTATAAATCCCTATAGGAATATTAGCGGAATATTACAGTGATTTTTGAGTAAGCCCACCTTCTCTGGCCACAGTAGTCGCACATGATACAGTGAGAGTTGCATTCAAGCCCACAGTAGGCAGTGCTCTGCGGCTGATTCCTGCTCTGTGAAGACGTGATTGGACAGAGGGAGTCACGTTGTCCGCGAAGCTGTCAGTCCGATGCTGCACCATTGTTCCCTCAGCAGCCGGAAGGAGTGTCTATGACGGCACTGTAGATGCGACAATTGTGCCGGCTAGTCACTAATTGGGGATCGAGTACCATTATTAATGATGTATTTTCACAACAGTGGAGCCTTTCCATAGATGAAAAGGGTGACATGGTCTAGGGAGAAATTTGCAAGTCCATTGAGAGAGGGGCGTCATTGACCGAGCATTGGTTACTGATGATAGTAAACGAAATGAATGGTAAGCGAATCTATGCATGTATAGACTATATTTCAGTATTTTTTTTTTAATCACATGCATGTTGACTTAAATTAAAAATGTGATATGTGATGTCATATGTACCTCTCACATCTTTACTGTGTTGCATAAAGGAAGGTTGTTTTTTAGCCTGCTGTTCACATTTTGTTGGTCACTTGGGATGCATCACTGAATTGTCCATTTCTCAAACTCTTATGGGCATCATACTCAAACAGTCACTCTCTGCTCAGGCCTGTAGCTCCAGCAAACTGACCATTGATATTTGAACAGTATGTTAGTACATTAAGATATTTTTTTCTTTGTACCATCCAAAACATTGACCATGGGTTTGATTTTGTTGATCAAGCACTTTGTTCACAAATACCTCTTCAGAACTGTACTCCAATGTGTGTGTGTGTATGTGTGTGTGTGTGTGTGTGTGTGTGCGTGTGTGTGTGTGTGTGTGTGTGAGAGAGAGAGAGAGATAGAGAGACAGAGAGACAGAGACAGAGAGGGAGAGCTAAAGGGAACATGCATGTTACACCTCTTACGCCTTTTTTGTATTATTTTTGAGGACGCACGTGTGTCATCCTGGTCACTAGAGGCTAACTGACTGGTATAATGCCAACTGGCTGAAAGCCTCCCATGCAGACCACTGGTTCCCTGCAGAGCCTCCTGGAGAACAGGCAGCTGTGGCAGAGAGTGCCTGCTCCCCTTCTGCCTCCCAGGGGATCTCTCCCCCTTCTGCTGAAAAAGAGTCTCTCACAAAGAGACTTTGAAAAAGCTCTGTCAATCATCCATATACCATTACTGTAATGGTAAATATACTGTAGGTACATTTCCCTGAAGTCTTCGTATTGCTGTTGCACAATGCAATACAAGCATTACAAAATAATGACTCGACTCTGTGTGCAGTGCCAGTTCATCCTGTTATAGTGTCTTGTACCAGCTGGTACAACAAACAAAGCACAACAAACAGCATAAAACAAAATTACTTAGTGTCACCTTTTGTATGATCTCTTGTGAATATAGAAATGACATAGTTGTTACCTAGACAGTTAAATACTCTGTTACGCTGGTTGTAGAAATAACAACTATCATGTATCATTTATATTTCTCTTCTCTATTCTTCACAGAACAGAAGCGGGTTACTGCAGTGTAATATATTTTATTTAAGGTAAGACCACGTCTATTCTCCCCCTTTTTGCAGTCTGAAATATCTTGGCATGACGCTGCCAGTCCCAGCAAAACACTAACATATTGAATTTATGACTAGGAGATAGATGGTGTTAAATGCTCACACAACTGTTGCCACGCTGCCACAAAAGACCCTCTGATAACGAGATATGATTTGATCTTGATGCAGACAACGGTGTTCAGTCAATACAGACAGCTGCTCCAGTCACACTGGATTATACTAGATACTAGATGCCTCTGATATCACAATGAAAAAAAAGAAAACACACAGTTATTTCTGGAATATGTTCGATTATATGCTTGATATTGAGCATTTTTACTGTAAGTCAACCATTAGTCCTATATGAATGGGAGACTTACAGGCCTTTGTAGTTTTACAAGGCAGTAAAGAAAGAGAGGTCAGTTTTATACTGTAATCTAATCAAGCCACAGCGTTCTGACATCTATGCATGTCATCAAAACAGATAGTAATATCCTTTTATGAACTATTTTTTTCAATACTATGTCATTAAATTATTTAAATCGTTGTTGGTATCTGAATTGTTGATCAATGAAAATATCAATTTAGCCACATATCTAATGAGTCAGTCATTGAAATCATATAAATCAGTGTTTGAATTAATTACATTAAAAAAACTGCTGCTCCTGTGGCCTCGGTATGGTATCGGTATGCATCTACATACAAGAATGTAGTCACTAATGGATTTTTTTGATCTTGTCATTTTAAAGAGATAAATCAGTGTCCTGACCGCCTTATAAAAATGGTCGCATGGCAAAGGTCATGCAATTTGATGTCAGTCTTTGGCTAGAGCAGGAGAGCCATGCTGTGCCACTGAAGTGGTAATATTAGGTTTGAATATGGCAGCATGTCTCATTATCCAGCACTGCCTTCTTTGTTGTTCCTCCACCAGCCTCTTTTGTCAAAAAGGAAGGAAGCACCGACAGTCCTGTGCTGTGTGCAAGCTCATGCACTCGTGCGCTCAAACATGCATCCATGCACACACACTCACACACTCACACACTCACACACAACCCATTCCATCTTTGTGATTGAGATCTGAAAGGTGAGGGGGGTGGGCAGTCTGTGTGTGTGTGTGTGTGTGTGTGTGTGTGTGTGTGTGTGTGTGTGTGTGTGGAGGGGTCCCTCTCTCATTGTGGCTGTGTATTTTTCCTCCTGAATCCATCTGTTTCTCCAATCTATCAGCACGCTGTCCTCATAGGAATAGGATTTAATTAGTACATGTGGCATAGAGTTAAAGGACATTGAAACATTAAGTAGATGTATTTACTGGTGCAAAGCAGGATCATTAAACTGGCTTATTTGAATAAGTGAATCTACCCTGCTTTGGTATTACATACTGTAGCACAGATGGCTGTGGCTCTATAACAGCGAATGTGATCCATAAAAGATTCACGGGAAAGGTGGCATGGCTTAACAGCACTGAGAAGAGTCTCCCTGCATGACTCTGGCGTGGGTGAGTTGTGTTCACACAGAGGTTCCCATTCACAGCCAAATCAATTTGGGTTCCTTTTATGTGGGAATAACAAGGATTCATGCCTTTAAACCTGACCCAGAGGTCCAGCCAGATTCACTTGTAGAGTCACGCTAAAGGTCAAATGGTAAAGTTCTTGTGGGGAGGACTAGCTGGATTGTGCTTTACATTATGGATTTGTATCTTTTTGATCAGTTGGAGTGTTCTGCTTGATATCCAGTACTTACCCTCAGGGGCACTGAAGCACAGACAAAACAGCAATTGGCCTTTTCAGCGTTCCATTTTTCATCTGTTTTTCAATAATTCCCATTGTACATGTTTTAATTAGAGTTTCCCTTTGCAGATACTGAATAAAAAGCATAGCATCAATTAAATAGAGGAATGTAGTGTGAACTAATATCAACCTTTTAGATTAGAGAGCAACTTTGTGTCTCAGCAGGACTCATGGTCCCAGTTTAGCTTTTGATGTGACTCTTTTTGTGTCTTTGGCTGCTTCTTGGCTGAGCTCTGGGCTTTCATGGTTTGGGATCATGCTCTCTTGAGATTTTGCCATGACACCTATTTGGAGTGTTCTGTCTCTCATCAGCTAATTAACTGTTAAGAAAAAACTACATATTTTTCTATCTTAATGAGTTTGACCTGTCAGTACCATTTACAAATGTAGCATAGAGCCTTCTTTCATGCTTTCAAGTGGAAGAAAATATATAGTATCATATCTTTCATTTTTAATTTCACAATTTATATACTCGATCAATGATTCCTGCGATTCCTTCAGTGATGAAGCCACTGCATTGCTATGGTAACCAGTTTTAATCTTGGGAAAGCTCTAGTGAAATGAAAACAATGTTGGATCAAATCATTAAAGACAAAATAAATTGTGTCCAGTACATAACAAACCAGAGCATTGCAAAACATTTAGATATGAGGTAACCTACCACTTTGCACCAATGTTATCAATAGAGGTATTGGCTTAACATTTTGTATATACACTAAACCTGAAATTGATATTTAAAGAAGATGTAGGCCTTCCCTAAAAAGGATTTCATAAAGGTTCAAAGTCTGGTGGTATGGTTCTGTTTCAAACTTTTTTTAATCTGGGTTAGAGGCCTTAGAGATAGTTCTCGATTGTGCATTTTTCTAATCTGTTGTAGCCAGAAAGAAGTTAAGTGACTAACAAGTGATGCAAAGTCTGATAGCATAATATAACCAAAATTGTGATCGTTTAATCTCACAGGCTGTCTAATCAACAAAAAGCCTTGTCGAAAAAGTGCTGATAGTTAATCAGATAATAATTGAACAGCCACATTAATATTACGTTTAACACCATTGTTCATTTTGATATTTATAATTTTGTCCATGACGCCGTTATTAAAGCATCCCAACATGGTTTTACAATGCCAAACATGATAAAAGTCCGATCAGACAAAATCAACAGAAGAAATTAGAGACCATGTTTTATTTTGAAATTAGTGACTGAGTGACCGAGCAATTAACACATATTGAATTGGATTATGATTTATTAATTTAAACTGAAGCTGTAAACTTTATGTACATTTGCATTGTTATTGTAAACTTTGGAATAAAAAAGAGCTATATTTTAACTTAGAAATGTTCATTTTCCATCCACAAGACAGACCCTTCATGAATGTATTCATAATCTAGGTGAAAATGAACAGAATGTCACCTTTTGCACACATAAACAGTCTTAAAAAGGGATTCTATCAGAATCTTTTAGACACAAAAACATTTTATTGGAATTACACATCCTAAGAACCTTTGATAAGAACCCCTTGATTAATACCCCTTTTATTTAGTGCGTAATCTGAATCACCATTCACATTAATTTCTCTCAAAAAGGAGTTTGTCACTTTGTTTTTATATCAGTCTAATTCACCTTATAATCACATACAAGCCTGGCCTACTTCATGAATTTTCTCAGATAACGGCGCTGATGTTTTGCATATGAAAATGCTTCAAGATCTCAACAGATACTGGCTATATATAAATGATAAGGCTTGTCTGCAGAATATGAACCCCACATCCCACAGCTTTCCCAGCCTGTGTGAGAGATGAAAGCCTCCCTGTCTCTATGAAATGCTTTGGCAGCTCTGTTTCTGCCAGCAAACCGGCTTCTGCGAACTTTCAGGTGGCATGGGAAAATGCAGTCATAAATAAAATATAGTTCCATGAATAATTCAGGTGAGCATTGTGATTGACACGAGGGTGAAAGTACCTGATTATGCCTCCACAGTGTGTGACTCGAATTACAGCAAATCAAAACAAAAGTTTGAATGTGGAGCTAGTAAGTTCTATGCTTACTTATCTGCTACGCTATATTTTGATCATAGCTTATAACAACAAAGGCTGTTGTCTTAAGAGAGACGTTGGATGAGATATCTGTGTTTTCGCTCAAAGATTAAACCCTGATTCAAGTGTGCAGCTGTATTTCATTCAAACACTGGTAATCTCAGTAGAGCGATGTGAAGGAACAGAGCATTATCATGTCAGGTGTCAAGTGACCTGCGCCTGCTACCAGCTCACAACAACAACTTTATGCCAGCATATTCCAATACAAGTACGCCTTAAAATCTATTTGTAATTTACCCCGGCCACTCATAATAATAGCAATTATCTCTAACCTTAGGTGCTATAAAACAATGAAACTGGTCCAGGCAGATGTGTATTAGCAGGGCTCTCAACCCCCTTTTCCTTGGATGATAGTCACCCACTGCTCTGGACCCATATGGTTAATAGGGAGCTGCGCTTCCTCTATTGTTCTATGAGGAGGAAGAAGAGATCAATGGTTCCCAGCACTAGGCTGTACTCTAGCTGCAGGAGGGAGGCTGCAGCAGGCATCACCAGGCTGCAGCTCCTCCGTGTGCTGAGTGCTGAGCAGTGGGCTGGACTCCCTCCCTCTCCTGCTCTCTCTCTCCCTCCCTCCCTCCCTCCATCCCTCCATCCTCCAACCCTCCCTCCCTCCCTCCCTTCCTCCCTTTCATGTGTGTGGAGCAGATCTGTCTGCAGCCTCAGGCAAGAGCAAGTTAACAAATGTACAGAGCGCATGTGAAGCCTCATTTGCATAAATCTGTAGATGTCGCTACATTTCCTTAAATGGATTCCTTTGTGTTTAATTGCGGAATGTTTTCCTTGCGCATGTGTAATTCTCCCAAAGCTGACTGAAAATGAATATGACCGAATATGACAATTGATGTTCTTTATTTCTATAATTTATCCATCTGATCTTTATTACACAGTACAATGGAAAAACAGCCTAACCAAATGGTTGTAGTCACTGCCAACTGAGGAAATGAATGTGAGTTGTCTTTCTCACTGGTCTTCAGTCGACTCATTATAAAGAGTAACAACAGGACATTTTTGAATTTGGCAAGGAATTGAGTATACTAGTATAGAACATTTAAGAAACATACTATACCTTCATTGCAGCTTTTGCACATGCATGGTGTTTTGATAACCACAGGGTGATTTGACAGTAAATGTGCTTTATTGTATCTGTTCTGCTGCTGCCATTTCTATAGCACTGATCATTGTTTTCTATTAGGAATGTAGACGTAATCCATAACCCTTTGATTTAAACCATCCTTTGCATTGATTTGTATGTGGTGTGTGGTCCTTGTGACTACGTGTTCCCCAGGGACATGAGGATGCAAATTACTGTGCATATTGTGTTATTGCTGAACATGTGTGATGATGGCACACACAGACTCAGGGAGAGAGCATGCTAGAGACAATGCCCCCTGACCTCTCACAAAACATATTCTGCTGTGGCCTTTTCATGTATAATTTAGGAGTCTGTATCAACCTCGTCTACAAAACAGTGTCATTGAATATGTGAGCAGTGTGTTTGTGTTCTCTCAGTGGCAGGGATCCTCCATTGACATCATCTGTAGCTGTATAATCATCCAGGCCGCAGCCTCTCCTCAGGGGAGCCCAGCTGAGACCTAGCCTCTCTCTCTCTCTCTCTCTCTCTCTCCCTCTCTCTCTCTCTCTCTCTCTCCCTCTCTCTCCCTCTCTCTCCCTCCCTTCCAAGGTTGCCGTTTATGGCTGAGTGTGACACCAGTGATGGATGAGGTTGAACACAACCTCAGACTGCCTGCATGGCCCAGGATCTTTTGTGGTTTCAGGGTTTGTCTTTGCTGTGTGATCCCATCACTTGGTTACACTGGAACGCACCCTCAGTCGCTCAGACAGTCTGGGTGTACTGGCAAAAAAAAAATGTTTCTCCCACTTCAAAAAAAAAAAAAGATCTGCCAAGCCATCTGGGCTGGATAAATGTGTGCTGCATCACTGTGGAAACACTAGTACTCTGTGATGGGACCAGCCATATTGAGTGGCATAGGCATTTGGCAGAAGATACAGATACGGAACAAGGAAGCAAATTTCCTCTAGCAGGACAATAAAGTATCTATCTATACAGTTAGGTTGGCTTCAGAGAAATCAAACCATGGCTTCGGAAGGACCTCCCTCAGGGTCACACCACCACCACCCCCTACACCTTCCTAGCGCACCTGTGTCACCAGTGTTACACCATCAAGGGATCCTGGGAATAGCTATTGCAGGAAATCCTGAGTTTTTGATCAGGTAGAGCATGTGCCAGAGTTCAAGCTACGTAAAAGGCAGGAGCTCTTAAATGATGCCTCTCTAGCTTTCACTTTGTTCATGCTCTGTGAAACAGAAAACAAGTGCAGGCGGCAAATTAACTTATAACGTTTAAGAATAAGGACAATAACAAGCAATCTGCTATTTGCTCCTTATTTGTTTAAAACAATAGGACACTATTTGGAGATGTTATGATAAGCCACATTTCAGCATTCCCCTCAATTTTCTTTTTCAGTGGGAGTTGGGCACATCATTTGCATATGACCTCAATACAGCATCACAGCCTGGCCACACAAATGAAGTTTGATTAATTCTAAACCTTTTGTATGTTTATTTCTATGCCTGCTGTCTCCAATTTGCTTCATTGAAATAAGAAAGCCACTTGAAAGTCAGAGCAAATATAGGTCACCATCACTGGCGCAATGGTGTTCTGTGTAACAAATGCCATCTCTCCAGCTTATGTTTTGCATTTTTATGTAATAGAGCTGCGTATGTGATGCTCATAGAAGAAGCATAAAAGGAATGCAGATGAGGTCTTCCAGTAATACAACCGATTCCATCAAAGTGTCTAGAAGAAGTAATGGGGAGAACAACCAGGTTGTGAAATTAGATTCATATATGATGTGTACTATCACCATGCATTGTCCTTCTGGTTACTATTTTCACATTGGAATTATGATCTGCACCGTACTGGGCTGACCCATTTTTGCCCTGTTCAGACAACCGAATTTTGACATTTGTAGTGAAAAGTCAGCTTGACCAACACAGTACAGCAGAGTTTAGATTGGTTTGCTTTGGTCAGTCTTTTTGCCCCTATTTATCAACTAACCTAACCTTGTAACCTAGACCTACACCCTATAGTGAGGTCTAGCGAGGACAGATTACCAAGGATCATGTTCCCTCCTACTAGTAAGCTGGTAATAATTTGAATTCAAACTGTGGAAGTTGGTGTCCATTACATTAAGTGGGGGGAGTGACACAGATGACCGACATCAACAAACTCATATATCATTGTTCGATTCAAAAAAGTGATGCTTCAATGAGGGAATGCTTCCATAAGAAAAAAATCAACCTCCTCATTACTGCCTTTAAGTAGTCAGCTACATCAAAGTAACATTAAAGAAGTGGACTAATGATTTACCATCATCACTCAAAAACCTTACAGAGCTCAAACATCTATATCAAGTATCCATTTAGGTATGTAGTGTATCTTGTTGCAGCTGCAGCAGTGATATTATCCTTACTTGTTCTGTGATCCATCTGGTTCAGCTGTGGTTGATTAACTCTAATCTTGGAGTGCTCAACAGTGTCCGCCAGTGTCCTCTTGGAGTTTGCACTTCGATAGCTTCCTGTATGTAAATTGCATATTTAGGAGGCATTTCAATGGCCAAAGTAGCTTTTACCCTCACTGAACTCAGAAGGCATAGAAACCCTTTAGCCTAACATGGGCATTAAGAAATTAGATTAAATAATGTCATGACGAACGAGCAAACAAGCTTTTCCTTATTAAATACTGTGTACTGTATTTAGTAGTAATAACAACTTCACAGTAGTGATGTTTGCGTAAACAAAGCTGTGAAATCTATCATACTCTTTGAAGGTGACACAACCACCTGAACTCATTGCTGTTTGCTAATGAGGCTTTGACTGTAGCGGGTGACTGAATGATGTTATTTATACCATACAGAGGTGGTATGCACGGTGTTAGGAGGAGAAGACAGCGTAGTAGGATGGAGGAGGAGTGCAGCGCTGTCAAGACGAAGGTTCATTGAGGACACTGGTGGGGAAGCAGAACACGGCTGGGTCGGATGACAATTGTGTTTTTAAGGGTGCACCAATGAAACAATACAAATCCACTCATACCAAACAGAACTGTCAATAAAAGATGACTCTATCAGACACTGTAACCACCTACCTAAGCCATAAGGGATTTAAATCATGTCCTTTATTAGACGCATAAAAAAAACTCCTACATGCATCTGTCCCTTTGTTCAGGGCCTTGCAACATTATTTTAGGATATGGAATACTATGCTTTTCTACTGCATTCTGTGTTGTGTTTGTGCTCAACAACTGACATTTGTCTAGAATAACTGCAATAGTGTGCTGGCTGTAGAAAAGCCTCTAGGCTTAAGGCTATCCTGTACGAGGAAGTGCAGGGACTTTATGTTGATTCGCTGTCCAATTGAGTGCAAGAATGATATCATGGCTCTTTGACTCCACAGGCTGTGGCCTCACTAACTCTCTGCAGAACTTCCTGGCATAGGAAGTGTTGGGACCACAATCACTTCACTGCTGACAAATGTTATTGCCTGTGGCTGATTAGCACTAGCTTTCGCAGAGATTAGGATTACATGAGATAGTATACATTGGTATTAACTTGCAGACCTTTAATAGGCATATGCAATATGTTAAAATTCCCCTTTTGCGTTGCAAAGCTCTGCAGCTGGTAATGATTCATTGCCAATTTTGCCAAAAAAAATTTTGGAATGAGAACAATGTATACTGTTCTCTTGCTGGATTTGACACTTCCTGGAGTTTTTGTTACCAGTCTCTATATAAGTCATTTTAGCATTTCTTTTGTAGTTTTATGCTCTGCCCATTAATGTGACTGGCTTATTGTGTTGTTCTTGGCACCAAATTTTTCTCTCTTTCCTCCTCCTTGCCCCATTCTCTACCCTTTCCACTTCCCCACTCTCTCTTACTCACTCCACCTCCCCCTCATTCTCCCCTCCCCCTTACTATTCCCCTCTGAATCCCCTCCTCTCTGCATCTCTCTGTTATACCCCCCCACCCCCCTTTCCCCCTGCCCTGTATCTCTCATACCCCCCTTATCTATTTCTCTACTATTCTGTCTTTTTCTCTCTCTCTCTCTCTCTCTCTCTCTCTCTCTCTCTCTCTCTGTCTCTCTCTCTGACCCCCCCATACCTCTGCCTCCTCCTCCCTCCCCCTCCCCCTCTCCCTAGCTCATGTTGGTAAAAATATCTGCAGACAGCAGGAGCAGAGGCACGCCTGACTCTCTCTCTCTCCCTCTCAGACATCCCACCCATGTGATCTCACAGGCTGCCTCTGCTCCGCTCCACTCTGCTCCAGTCAGGCTCCTGCCTTTCAGCCGGCTGCAGCTAATGAGCCTTTGTGTGGCCAGAGAGAGAGAGAGAGAGAGGGAGAGACAGAGACAGAGAGAGAGTTAAAGTGAGAGAGACTATCGTCATGCAACAATAAAGCATATGGTACCGGCAGTGGAGTCAGAGCTGGAAAATTACAAGTCTCTCCCACACTCCTGCACCCTTTTTCTCATGCCCCTTGAGCACAGGGGTCGCCGCAAGTCAGTGGACTGAAGCAAAATGGGAACCTCTTCATTCATCATGTTTCACCTTTTTTGAGTAGCCACATTTATTATTGTTTGCCTGTGCAACTGTGAGAAGAGGTGAAAGGAGTCGCAATCTGCCAGTGGACACAGGTCAGTTGTTCCTGTAAGGGCTGGCACACAGAGAAGTGTAATGTATTCATTGTAGGACTGATGTGTCATGACTTGCTCCAGATGCCATGGGCTTGTTGGCATCACTTGGGATGAGTGTTTGAGCCTTGTGTTGTCACATCAGTTTATTGTGATTGTGGGAACCATGTGAATGAATGGGGGAAAATAATTGGATTCAGAATGCAAGTGTACTAGAGTGCTGTGAATGCTGTTGATTAAGGACTGGAGTTGGTTTCCACAGTGCATGTGTGTGCTCAGAGAAGCCAACACAGGGAGGGGCTTTCCAAGCAGGCTTTTGCTGCATTATTTTCCCTGGGATTTTCTCCCTTGCACCATGGTGTATGCTGCCCAGCCATGATTAGTGGGAAGGCAACATTGAAGAAGACAAAGAAAGAGCTGTTGGAGAGGAGGAACAATCTCTGATCTCTGGTTTCTATTAAGCCCTGAGGATAGAGGCTCAGCCTACATTACCCACAGTTCTGTTGCACATGATGTCATGCCCATCCAGTGTCAGATTTTAACTTTTCATATTAGTTCAGTCCTAGACATTGAAATGTCACTGAAATGACAGCATTCAAATAGAAAATGAGCTAGTAATGTTTTAATATATTTAAAATAAATAAATAAATAATAATAAAATAATTTATTCGCTCTAATATAAACTCATGAATGAAGGAATGAATGAATGCTTTCTATTCAATTAATGTGATAAATATATAAACATAATTTGTTTATAATCTGTATGTTCACTTTAATTCGTGCTAACATTGGTGCTTTAGTATGAAGGGTCTCTATACCCAATGTGTAACACTGGATACACTGTCAGATGGGAAATCACTAGTTGTGTGAGAGTACATTAGAATCTCCATGGAAACCACTTTTGGATATCAAAGCCTAGTGCAGCATCTGCTGAGGTCTAAGCATGCGAATGGGTTTCCAACAATGGTATCTAATTAGGATCCTCGCTAGGAAATAGACTAAAATTGCATGGGTCATTCCTTGTGGAAATTTCCACCCATGTTTGCTAACAAATGAAGTGGGTTATGAAAAAAAAAATCTATGCCTCTTCGTTGTTTTGATGTGAGATGATCAGCTCTGTTGGTGGACATTTTAGATCCTGGAGGTTGATTTTGACTAATTTAATATATTTCAGTAATATAATATATTCCTGCAGAATAAAAATTTTTCAATGTCATTATGTCTTGTCATAATCATTCAGAAGCTACCGTACATACATCATCTGTTTCTTGTCAGCCAGTCCTCTTATTGGCTTTAGAGAATGTGAAAGACACTCAGCCAGCTGTAGCTTAGGACAGGAGACGTTGATGTTCATTTGGAGGGGAAGTTTTTACAATGGGGTTGTCCTGACTGACTCCTCTCTCCTCCACTCGCTCCCAGACGGAGGATGCCTCACATTCCTTAGTTGTAGGTAGAGCTGTTGACTCTGGAGGTTCTCCAAGTGCTAGCGGTGCCATGTCACAGCACTGAACAAGCACAGCCTCCTGGGAACAATGACCCTCTGGCTGGCAGCGCCAGTCCTCTCTTGGTTCCACCTCTTTCTCTCAGGCAGCATGTCTCTCAGGCAGCATTTGCATCTGTAATGAGTCGATAGCAGAGCTCAGATGAAACACCATGGCTCTCTCTGAATGGAACTCCCCCACAAGCTGCTCTGGCAGATAGACAGACTAGGACTGGGTGAAGCTGTATGCTGTCTTTCCTGATTCCAGTTTCCAAGAGAAAAGGGAGCGAGGGGAAAGCTGCCAGTCATAGCAGTCCTTGCTCTGCTACAGTGGCTGTGTTGTGGTTATGGGTTTATTTTAGAATGTGACATGACATTCCAACTGCTGCTGTCTTATGAAAGAGCACAAGGCTTTGATTGTAACAAACATGAACTAAATACATTTAAAGAAAATGTTTAGATTATAAATTCACTGATGTACAGTATAATACTATGAGTAGTGATTAACATCAAAATAAGTTCTGCTATATTACAAGCCATTACAGACTGCAGAACTAATGGCAGGATATTATTCAAAGGCGAAAGGCAGCGATCAAAATAATATATCGTTTGACAGTTACAATGCAGCACTTATTAGAGCCAGTTCCAGTATAATGGTGATTAGTATTAGTGTAGGTGACTGATGAGCGTGTTCTTGTTTATGTGTCTAATTGCATCATCAGTCAGAAGGAGTTAATGGCCCCTCTCAATTGACATTGAAGTGGTCTGCAACACTTCTGTTACAACACCCCTTGTATCAAGTGCTATAACCACAAACATTCATTTGCACCTACACAGCATAGGCGATTATGGCATTTAATGATAATATTATCGCTACAAGGGTATGCAGCAGGGCTAAATTGATAGTTGTCTATTGGTCTTTTGTATCTATTAGTTTTACCATGCTTTATAATAGCTGACTTGATTATTGACTGCATCTGTAAAAGATTGTAAGGCAGTGTAATAGCCCAGCTAAATTATAGCCTCTCATAGTATAGATTTTTTTTACAGTGGTCTGCTCTGATAGTAGCTGCATTCAGCTGAGGCCTTTTGTTATTCTCTGTGGGAGAATTCTGACCCTTTCACTTCACCAGTGGCTCTTTACAGACCTACAGGATGTCACTCATTATTTCCTGTCAACAGCCGCTTCTTCACCTATCCCTCTTCTAGCGCTGCAGGATGTGATATATTTACAAATCATTTTTTGTTGTGCAGATGGTTGCCAAACATACGTATATCATAATATAGTATAACAAGCCATATGTACAAGGAAATCCACATTAGCATATCTGTGCACGGAAGCACACATGCACACACGTACACACACACGCACAAATACATATGCATGAACGCACACATGCACACACGTACACACACACACACACACAAATACATATGCACGTTTGAATTCATTGCATTCCCTAGAATAAGCTGCAGATGTTTATTTATTTTTTTTATTTCCCATAAGATGCCAGTTAATTAATTTTGAAGCCAGTGGATATTTTCAATCAGTTTTTTGATGCATTGTGTTTTCTAGGTGAAACAGCAATTAAGTGCAATCACATAATTCCTCTGTTATTTGCTACAGGCAATAAACCTGCTTAAGGGCATACAATACAATTCAGCTGTTCCTTGTTTGCATTTAACAAAATCTTAAGTGTTCTATGAAACAGTTGGCCAGCATTTTTTTTCTTTTGTTGTGTTTCTTTATGAATGCCATGCTGACCTGTAGCAGTGCAAGACAAGTTGCTCAAGTCTCTTATTTCTCTGGCCACTCAATCAAAGACAGCGGAGTGAACTTCCTGTGAGGCAGACGTAGTATGCAATTAGCAGCTTTCTCCTTCCATCTCAGCTCCTTTGTGCCAAGGTGATCAATTGCCCAGGGGACGCCTGGGAGCTGGGATGGCGGCAGGGGAGTGAGTGTGTGTGTGTGTGTGAGTGTGTGTGTGTGAGGGGAGGGAGAGTCTGGGTCTCATAGCTAATTGAGTGTGTTGAGGATTGTGGAGGTCCTAAGCTGGATATTAGATAATGTGTGGCCCCTGCGCCGTCTTTCTGTTCCAGGTGCAGATGCGGAGGGCCATGAGCGGAATACTGAAGAGGAAGTTTGAGGAGGTGGAAGCCTCCTCCTCCCCATGCTCTTCCTTGAGGGAGTCTGATGATGAGGTCTCCTGCAGCGAGAGTGGGGATAGCAGTGACAGTGTCAACCCCTCTGCCTCAGGCCCCTTCACCCGTGAGTACCTGCCTCCAAAATGCACGTGTTGTACTCAGCATGGCAAAGACTTACGATGACACTGAAAACCAGTACGATCAGTGTCATTATTTTATCTCAAGGAAAACAGTGCTAAAGCATTGAAGTGATTTTTAATCAAGGTGGGAATGATATGCAAAGCCAGCCTAAGCCTGTAGCTCACAATGAAAGCAGCATACAGGTAAAAAAACAGGAAAACAAATCTGTATGTTTGTTGATAGAGGAGTTCTTAATGTTTCTGTGTGATGTGAGGCAACAGTCATGGCTGTGCAGAGGAGAGGAGAGGAGAGGAGAGCAGAGCAGGCAGGGCAGACTGACGGTAAGAGCCCAGTGTTGTAATAAAGGGGAAGGATGCGCAGGCAGCCTCTCTCATTAGGAACAGCGTCAGCATACAGGCCCAGCCAGATGAATGAGCTGATGCAGTCTCTAGCTGTGTGTGTGCACAACACCGCTGGTACATGTACCATGTAACCACTCTCAAGAACACTTAGTTCATTTACATATACCTGTGCTCCGCTGCTCTTTCAAGCAGCTGTACTCTAACCTAATGCCTTAGTTGGCTGCTTTAAAGAACCTACTAAAATTCTATTTTTTCATGAGATAAACAAAGCATAAACAAAGAATGGGGGAACAAGGCCAAATGAAAGTTGACAAAAATTAATGGTCCAATTAGATTAAGCAACAGCAGCAGATCTGTGAAGCTAGATTAAATCTTTGAAAAAAAAAATTATACAAATTCCTCAAAGGTGGGCTTTGCAAACAGAGAGATTCCATAGTAATTCCTAGCTTGAACTGACTTTGTATAAAAGAATGCATTTCTTTACTAGAGATAAACTCCTCTGTCTCCTCTGCAGATTCCAAAGGACTATAGAGAGGTGCTTTATTAATCCCTGGGGGAAATTTGGTAGCGTTTAGAGACTTGCCTCCAAAAAATCTCAATAATGGGATACTCATAAAACAAAAGAAGTGATTCATGCTGGAGAATGTGTGTGTGTGCAGGGCTTGTGTGTGTGTGTTTGCATGTATGTGCATGATTTGGCTATTTGATATTTTTTTGCCAAATCTTGAACAGTAGAAAATAAATCAATCCAGTTTATTAGTTGCAGTCAAAGGCAGTGTCACCACAGTTTAGATTCAAGTCTTGAAGATGCAGTATTTTTTGTTTCTGTGAGTGACGGGTGGTTGGGTGACAGGGCCCCTCCCTGTAGAGAGGGGGCTTGGAGACATAAGTAGGGTGCTGTGTCCCTAGGGGCTGAGCTTGGCCTCTCTGTCAGCTGCAGCTGCTAGTAGCTGGGGGCTGGAGAAGGTCAGCTAAAAGGGACAAGAGAAGTGTGCGCTATGAAGACTGCACTCCATAGTGAAGTGTCGTACTTACACAGCGATTGACTGTCGTGACAGCAAGATGTGGGACAATCAAGTCTTGGGTGGCATTGCAGTCCATGCGTTTGTGTCAGGGAGAGGAGAAAAAAAAAAATTTCTAATGGGTTTGTTTTTTTAGAGCATCTGAGAACCAGACAGGTCTGAGTCTGAGAGCTGTAATATAATGCTTCAGGGGTAAAGGAACATTTACTAATAATAGCTTGCAAAATAGGAAAATACCTGTGAGATGTTGTTTTTCTTATAGGCTTTAATATTAGACATGATAGGTAGAGGTAAAAAAAATCTTCAACAGAAGCTGATTATATAAAAGTAAACATATCCCTTTACTGTTTTGACACCAAAAATAAGCTGATTGCTGTTTTACATCTCTTTTTGTGGATAACAAAGCTAGGTCCTGCTCAGCATCCTCAGACTGACAAGTCTATGTCTGTAATGAAATGCATTGTCCCTCTTGCATGTGGTGGAGAGCTGTTGGAACCAGATGGTTTCTATTTGTCCTGTCTGTCTGATATGGGGTGAACGCTGGGAACACTGCGTCTGTGAACCAGCACTCTACATCTCTGGGCCAGGCAGGGGATTATTTATGCTCCACCGTTGCCCTCGTCTCTGCCCCTCCCTCTTGTAGAACTGTCCTTAAAAAGACACACTGAGGACTTGCATGCAAAGTGGAAGCACAGAGACATGATGAAATCCTTCCCTTCAAAGCTGTGTTGAGTTCAAGATATGTGGAAGCTAGCTGTAAGGTTGGCAAATGTTTCAGGCATTAAAGGACAAGACTGTTGACAAGTATGAATCCCTATTTGCCATATAAAACATTAATTGAATATCGTAATAGGCTTTACGTGGATATAAAATGAGATACAATTGCACTGTTCGAATATGGAAGGACATATTTATTTGAACAAGCAAATGATAAAAAATCACTATGAAAGTGTTCTTGATCTGCAGTGCAGAGCTTTTATTCTTACCATGAAGAATTGATAATTGCCGCATACTGTTTACAACCAGGATCACAACTTCTTGTTTTACTTTGGTTGATGCAGTCTACCACAATTTTTGAACATTCCCATTTTTAACACCTCCCTTGGCCATTTTCCTTTGCAGCTGACTCAATATTGAAGAGGGAGAAGCGCCTGCGGACGAGGAGGGTGCATTTCGAGAATGTGACAGTGTACTACTTCAGCCGGCGGCAGGGCTTCACCAGCGTGCCCAGCCAGGGCGGCAGCACGCTGGGCATGTCCAACAGGCACAGCTGGGTCAGGCAGTACTCCCTTGGAGAATTTGCCCTGGAACAGGAGAGAATCCACAGAGACATGCTGAGAGACCACCTGAAGGAGGAGAAACTCAACTCAATCAAGCTCAAGGTAACGGCTTTTCTATCAGTGTCTGACTCTTCCTCTCAAAACCTTAGTTTATCAGTCTTGCTGTACATAGATCAATAGCTGGAATGCAGGAATTTATATCCCATATGTTATTTAATATAGATTGGTATCAAATATGTAACAGATTTGGAATTAGTTTGTTGTGAAAGGCGGACTGTAGTTCTGTGTTCCAAGAAGCAGTTTGTCATTGGGCTCAGCTGTCTGCTTGCTTACTCTTCAAACTGGCTTGAATGTGATCCCTTCTTGTTTTCAGCTGACTAAGAATGGCACGGTGGAGTCCGAGGAGGCCAACACGCTCACGGCGGAGGACATTTCCGATGATGACATCGATCTGGACAACACAGAGGTGGACGAGTATTTCTTCCTGCAGCCCCTTACCACTAAGAAGCGGCGGGCGCTGCTGCGCTCCTCTGGGGTGAAGAAGATTGACGTGGAAGAGAAACATGAGCTGCGGGCCATCCGGATGTCCAGGGAGGACTGTGGCTGTGACTGCAGAGTCTTCTGTGACCCAGAGACCTGTGCCTGCAGCGTAGCAGGAATCAAGTGCCAGGTAAATCCCATGATGCGCATATCTTCATTCGATGCTCTATCCTCTCCCTTGTAAACACAGGGGAAGCATTCTTTATATAACAGAAACAGATGCTGTATACCAGGCAGGTAAGATTTAAAAAGAAGGTGGCTGTTTTTTTTTATTAAAACATATTTGCTGCATTCGTTTTCTTTAGGTGGACCGCATGTCGTTTCCATGTGGCTGTACAAAGGAAGGCTGCAGCAATGCAGCAGGAAGGGTAGAGTTCAACCCCATCCGTGTCCGGACCCATTTCTTGCACACCATAATGAAGCTCGAGCTGGAGAAGAGTCGCGAGCAGCAGCAAGCTTCCCCCACCAACGGTTACCATAGCGAAACCAACGGCCTAGGTAACGGCAACCCCCTCGTCCAATCCCAGCACAGCTTGGAGTACTCCCTGTCGGACCCCGTCCCACAGACCACCATCATGCACCTGCAGACCGCGGACGAGATGGACGAGCCGTTGGATGACGAAGAGGAGGATGAGGATGAGGAAGATGATGACGAGGAGGAGGAAAATGAGGAAGATGAGGAAGACGAAGAGGACAGTAGCAGTGTGTGCAGCGGACTGTCTGACTCCAGCACTCAGAGCTTAGCCAACAGCGACTCCGAGGACGAGGATGACGACGACGATGACGAAGAGAAGTCTGAGAACTTTGAGGACGGAATGACGACTCCGCCTGTGTCCCACACTGAGGTGGTCCCTCTGTCTTCTGTGTTGTGTTACACCGATGGCGCTGTGGCACATGATAGCCATATGAATGGAAACTCTTATTTAATCAACCCCTCTTCAGCTGAGTACTATCAGTTGGAGAGCTCCGGTGGCGTCTCAGCCAATGGCCCAGCCAGCCAGCCTAGTGAACCCTACGGAGAGGCCTTAGCATTCCAAGACCCAGTCAGCACTACCAATGGCAACGTGCCCCAAGGACCATTCAGCGTGGCTGCTGAGCAGTACACAGACTACCCTAACCAGGCTGAGGAACAATACACAGCTAATCACCATTTCACTTTGACCAATGGCGCACCAGCTGCCCCACTGGCCTGCTGCACACCTGAACAGGAGAAGAAAGTCCTGTCCAAAGCAGCCTTTGTGGAACAGCCTGGGCCGCAGAACCAGAACCAGAACCAGAACCAGAACCAGACAGAGTTCCAGAACTACCTGAACAATAACACCCAGGATTCCTACAGCAGTAATAGCACTTGTTCAGCAGCAGAGCAGCCACAGCAAGAGTCCAGCGTTAACGGGCATTCTGACGTTCCCTTATTAGCAAACAATACTAAGAACCTCCCATTACCAGACCATTGCCCCGAGGTCACAGCCGTCTAGTGGGCCTCACCTTTTTAAGTGTTCTTTCATTCTGTGTCTTTACTTGAGAACGAGCCTGACCAAGTGGTATTTTATGGGAACATATTCATGGCCTTTTACAGTATCTGACCTTAAATTTCAAAGCAATTTACAGAACCGTAGTACATTTTCATCTGTAGCTATTAAGCCATAGGTTCATGATGGAAATGTTTTTGAGGATTTCTCCACTCTTGAGGTTTCTCCACTACAGTATTCTAAACTGCAAGGAAAGATCAAAAACATAAAAACATCAAAAATGTTATGCTGTGCAATGTATCTTGTAATTTCAGATGTAAAGTTCTAGTTTTAAGCAGATATTGTACTGTAGATGGAACTTTTCTATGTCTACTGTATGTGTCAAATGTGCAAAAAAGGTTTATTGTCACAGTTTATTTATTGTTTCTGAATTATGTGTATACTTATATATTGTAAATGTTTTGATAACAATACGCATGCTGTTTTGGGGGATCTCAGTGGCATTTATGAAAAATTGACCATTGTTTTATAAAAAAAAAACATGTGTCAATATACATAATGTACATTTCTCTTCTTCTTTTTGTCACTAATCCATGCTTTTTCTATGGTTTTGAAAAGCATGAAATACCCTGACTTGTTATTTGTATCTTTGGAATACAATGTCAATAGCATAAAATTATTTCAAACATGTCAAAATCAATTCACAGCCTTTTGCACTTTTGTGTAGGGGTCCAATGGCATGCAGTTGTTTTGATACATACTTGAACAGTGGAATAATGTGACCCCTCACGTGGTTATGCTCCACCTTTTTATTGTTCACACTTAGAATAACTTGGTAAGGAAGTGTCACCACAAATTAAAGATTTATTCTTTGAAGCATTCACTGATACAGGGATATTACTAAAGTAGCACTTTGACATATCTCCAAAAGCATATCGTATATGAGAAGCTATACGATCCATTATGGGAACAACATTATTATCATAAGCAGTAAATTGGCATATGGGGCTTCAGATTAAATGAACACGCAACAGTAACCAGTCTCCATCAAAGTATATGTACTGTAGACATGGTTTTATTGACCCAAACTAATGTGTTTCAGTATTCCATAAATTAACTGGTGACAACAGTTACTGGTTTTGAATGCAGTGTAAGATCAAAAAAACACTTAATATACACATTCCACGCAGTTATCGTAACTTCACTGTCAAATAATTGAGATGTTTATTTATGCAGATCCACTATTGCTGGTTTGTGCTATTGAAGTGTTAAGTGCAATAGTTTGAGGGTTATTCAATGGTTATTCTCGCTTAGATGAGAATCCACAATAAAGCGAATTGAAAAAGGGTTTTGATAGACTGTCAGGGTACTCAAGTATTGTACTTGGAAGCATCAATAGTTTCATTAAAAAAGAGATACCCACAGTTTTGTTATTTGTATGAGGGGAAAAAAAACATTCAAGGTTGACAATCAAAGCTTATTATCAAACATGATTCATATCAGCAATTGATAACTATATGATATGACTCCTATGAGCCATTGAAAATGACTAAACAGATAAAAAGAAAAAGATATTGTATAATTTACCAAAAATCTGTAAATAACCTTTTAACACCTCTTTATAAAATGACTGACATACAAAGGAAACTGAAGTGACTGCTTGTGATATATTCAATGCCTCAGATATCAAAATTGCAATTGGGGGACTGCAATAATTTAGTGCATATATTTACTACTGTAATACCTTGCTGAAGTTCTCTACCTTGAGCTCTTTGCTCCTGCATGAATAAGGATATTTGACCCTCTTCCAAGCTTGCAAATAACGTGCCCATCCATTATAATCAGAATGGTCAGAACTGGGATTTGGTGGTTCTGTGTGGCTGTGCAGTAGCTGCGACCTCTCATGCCACCTCAGTGGTAAAATAAAGTGTACAGACTGCTTGCAGGCAATCAATGCATCAACATGGCCTATAATACAGAATAAGTGTGCCAAAGCATATGAGGAGGCTAGATACAGTGACATTGCATCCAGTTAAGTAATCCTGTGTTTGATTTTTTCAATATTTATTATGAATGATATATTGAAATGTGTATTTATTGTGGTTTACTAAAACAGTCTGTATTGAGTAAATTGCTTCTCTGTCTTAAAATTGTCCTATGTTTCATGCTGGTTGTGAGTTGTAAAGCTTCATGTGCCTGATTTCTTTATTTTGTTTCTATTTCATATTCTGTGAAACGGCATAAGTTTTGCACAAAATGGTATAAATGTTTCAATGTGTTTGGTTTCTAACTGTAGATAAAGCCAACTTCACTTTATGTTGAGTTGTTTCATTTTTAACATGATTTTGAAATAAATTGAAATTGTCATTTTGATCTTTATCACTTGTGCTGTAAGCTTCCTATATTTATGCAAAATTAATTTCACACCATTGAGGCAGTCCCTAATACATCACCTTGTCTGGGTTATTCAACAGCATATTTAGTGGATTTCTTAGTACAAAGCGCCCTCTGCAGAACACAGTTGGAAATGAGACAAAGTGGCTCAGTACTACCAAATAGAATTTAATCACCTTAAAGATAATACATCTTAATATCAAGGCACTCTCATTGGGTGAAAGCACTACACAATTATTCATTTTTAGGCAAACACACACAGTAGATCTGTTTCTCACCCAGCCACAGACATAAAGCGATTTACAATATTCCATAGCCATTTAAACACTAGTGCCTGCACCAGAAATTCATCAATGGACTCCTATTTAGATGTACAGAGGGAGCTTTTTAGGCACTTCACCAACAATGTTCACATTATGTATTTTACACTAAAAAATTTCCCTTTTGATAACCACCAAACCATATAATTTGAAATTATATAGGCAAAAGTAATTACATTTTACAGATTAGAAGACCGAGTCACCTTACAAGTCACTTGTGACTTGCCATTTAATGCCCATTTTTATTCAAGCATTATGTAGGTCAATTAAAAACATTTTAGCTTTCAACAATGACTTTGCACTATGGTTTTGCACTAATTCCACTCTATTGTCATGAACACTTGCAATGAACACCTTCAGTCTGGAGTTCTGATTCATTGCACATAATTTCTTGTCTGAAGCAGCGTTAAGGCCAACTCACTTTCAGTTCACTCAATTTAACATGCAAGTCTAAAGTGGTATTCACATGATAATAGAGCATTCGTTCTTAATTTCTTTATAGATGGTTTCTAAAAGCCTTTGTATGGCAAAAGGTTTTCAGGTTTTGAATTTTGAAGGAAAAAAAAACCTCCTGAAATGAAATAGGGTTAGGGTTAGGGTTTAGGGTTAGGGTTAGGGTTAGGGTTATGAAATGAAAGTGCATTGACCAACCCTGATCTGAGGCCGCCCTGTTGTTGTGAGCACACTGTAGAAGTCATTATTCTGCAGCAACAGAGAACTGCAATACAGAGGAACGCTCCCCCCCTAGTGGTAATTATGATTATATCCAAGGCACTGGACGGTAAGCAATAAAGAGGCCCATCACAAATAAGAAACCAGTTATGCATTATATAAAAAGATAGTTCTGTACAAGGAAAAATGTACATTACACTCATTTGTTTCAAGTTTTCTTTTTCAGTGTCTTTGGTGCACAATATTTGGGATTTTGGTGTGTCCAACTTGCACCTCTGGTGTCTGTGATTTTTATGTTTTGCGTGATTTTACATGGTATGTTTTGTTTTGGATTTCTATATTTCTTTTCACAAATTATTCAATGTTGGCATTAAAGAGAAATACATCATGTATATTGAATACTGCATCTGTTGGCTGTATAGACTAGGAGTAGTGAAAACATCTTAAAACACAAAAGAGGCACTTGTCAAAAGAGCGCATCTTCATTGTTCGGTGAATCTCAATTCACAGTCTCGCTGCCTTGACTTATACTTTACCAAAAATAAAAATAAAAACTGAGAAGGGTAATGTAAAAAGTCTTAAGAATTAGTGTGAATGCTTCCTTCCGGCAGTGGCACAAAGTATTTTCTCCAAAAATCCAAACTTTCCAGCAGCAGTTCAGTTCTTCTATGTATAAAAATAAATTAAAACTCATTGTGGTAAGAAATCTAAAAAAAAAAGTATGTTAATTCCTTTATACTCGTAGTCCTAGTATGCCGGTGCATACAGAGTGGCCATTGGTAAAGTGGTCTTTGTATGCATGCTCAGGTGAAGAACCAGAGCTGGTATCTGTCTGATGGGTTGCACGGGGCCAGAGAGGGATGCTCATGACGGGCGCTCAGACACATGTTCCATCCTGGGATGTAGAACAACTGGTTCTGTATGGAGAGAACATAAAGGTATTACTTTCCTAAAAAGATACCAAAGTATATGAAACTCAAAATCAAAGGGTACATGTAAGGAAATGCTGAAGACCATACTCACATCCTTTAACTCCCATTTTTGCTCTGCTCCTACAAACGTGTTCTTGCCTTTATACTGGCAGTCCTCCAGCTTCACGGCCCCCTCTGCCCCATGCAAACATAGCTCCTTCTGAATGTTGTGTCTAATCTCATGATGTGTGGAGTACTCAAAATACTGTGGCACAAGAAACAGAAAAAATACAAATGTCATCATCCATTCTGATAAAACAGATTCATATTTTTGTCAGTCAGAAAAGAAGTACATTCTCTAGCTGACCTGGTTTCCTCCTAGGCCATGGCATGGGTACATGATCAGTTGTTTCCCACCCTCGTTGTTCTCTCCAGCATCCAGACATGAGTCTTTACCAACATTTTTCACCTGCAGGGGGGTGAGAGAGGGTGGGGGTGGGGAGCAGTGAGAGAGGGAGCAGTAAAAAAAAAAAAACCCTAACATACAGTGCAAGCTGTTCAAACAACTTGAGTCTCTTGAGTTCTTTCAGTGGTGTCAAACTGGAACTGCTCAGTCTGAAGCCCTCATAACCCTCTGGAGATCCTAAGTGGAAACCCACAGTGGCTAGACAGCGCTCTGAGGTTTTGAAAGAGGAGGGGCGGTGGTGGTGGGGTATGCGGTCTTACCGAGCCAAAGTGGAGCGGGTTGAGATCAGGCATGAAGACCTCTGGATAGACGTTCTTCAAATACCAGGAGAAGCTCTTACACTGCAGCCGCTCCCGGAGGTCCACGCGTCTGGAGACATCTCCAAAGGTCCTCTGTGGAAACAATTCCAGGCAGCCATTAAAGCCGGGGAACTTCCCACCATGAGGAGAGCAAAGCACGGACTCCTTTACCACATCTTGCTGGTCATCTCACACTGCAGCATGGTGGTTGATGACAATGAGAACAGTACAGTTTAAATGCCACATTTCCATTAAACCCTGATCTGATTTTCGACCAACTGCACACATTTGAAAAAAATCTCTTTAACTCCTTCAACATAAACCTGCAGGGGAAAAAACAGAATATTCCACTTTCTTACTTTTCTCATTCAACTTTTAGTCATTCATGATTACTGCAGTATTCTAACTGCAATGACAGTTCCAGTGCTCTAATGACCACTTTTTTTTAAACAAATGAAATAAATGAAACGATGAAACAGACAAGTGTTCAATCACTGTTCTTCCTTTTAAAGTGCGAGGTGTAGCACATTTAAAGGGATTTGGGGCACTTCCAGCTCCTGAATAATGAGAGCACTTACTATAATGACGAGGATGCTGTTAACACTAGTGCACGCTGATAGCTACTGCAGTGAATGCCTTGAAGCTGTTGAAGACAGCGTGTCTGTTTGAAGCCAGCAGGAGAGGGCTGGCCCGGCTCTCTGAGGTATTGCCCCAGGGGAACTGTTTATGGCACCTATGAGACCCTGTGTTGGGAAACGCTGACAGCCTGTGTCATTTACCAGACCAGACTTCCTTTGGGCCTCTTTTTCTGACAGTTAACAGCTTTCAGCCTCTAATAGCCTCTAGCTGAGGGTTTTCAAGTCAATAATCTATTTCTCTCCATTTCAAAGAATGCGTTTCATTTCCACAGATTTCATGCATCAAGAATCACAATAGTAAAATGCTACAGTTCTCCACATGTGTGCTCTCCCCTACAGAATGTGTTTCTGCATGCAACTCATGTTCAGACATATTGCTGACTATATATAATTCACAGACATGACTTAGAGTTGCCCAAACTTGCCTTATGAGGGGATAATGAGTGGTCTTAAGTCTTAAAAAAAAAGCATCACGAGTGATAGAACTGGGGGGAAAAAACATTCCAGAGCAAATTGCTACTGCTTGAAATTAATGAATTCAACTTTTTTTTTTAATGTATCACAGCAGATAGCAACACAGTGGATTTCTGAGGCACATTAGATTCAGAGGCAGTACGTACATCTTTGGCCATCTGCGCGGCTTGTTGGTTACGACGGTAGAAGATCTCCTTGTAGTCATCCATCCAGACCTCGGCCAGTCGAACTTGGTTGCGGGCGATCACCTGTGTGCCCTTGGGGAAGGTGTGGGGGCTCTTGGTCCGGAAAACGTGGCCAACAATGGAGCAGGGGATGATCTCCAGCTGTCCCCCACACTGCCACACCTGCAGAAATTGGCAAACAACATAAGAAGCTTTGTAAAGACATACAGTTAGACACACCTATGGAGACATTTTGACACTAGAAAGACTCAGCAGGCAACAAAGGTGCAACAACAACAAAAAACAGGATTGCTGCACATCCAGAATGACAGCTATTTCTTACCCTGAAAGACATTTCAATGTTCTCTCCACCCCAGATTTCCATTTCTTCATCATAGCTTCCTATATGATAGAAATATTCTTTTGAGATTGAGAAGAGCCCACCGGCAAATGTCGGCGTCCTGTGGAGGAAGAAGATCTATTAGTTTGGTGAAAGGTTTTTGATGGTTTGCAATCTGAGTAATAAAAAATATGAGTTCATATAAAGTTCACATGCTACATTCATGCAGACTACTTGCTTACTTGATAGGGTACGTTTCATCCTTCCTCCTTTGTTTCTCATGATCTGGCAGACTCTCCCAGCCAAAGGACAGGCCCCAGTCAAAGTTGCCCCGGTTGTGGTTCTGGCCATATGGGGACGGTTTCATGAACTCAAAGGTATTGAGATCAATGGTGGTGATGTCAGGACTGACTACTGCGGTGTAGTTCTCTGCTATCCTGGCCAGGAGAGGCTCCAGCCACCCATTAAAGCATTCACCTGTTAAGACACACAGTACAGTCACCATACCATCAGCCTTAGCAATAACCACTATATAGCTAATTTTAGAATGTAGGATACTATAACAACCAATAGCAACCAATTGTGGTAATTCCTAAACTAAACATATTGGAATCTATTTTAGTGATTATTCAATTTTAAACCAAGGGCTGCCATGCCTAGGCCTTAAACAAAAGCATGTTTTGTTGAGGTGTGGCTGTGTATGAATGGGTGTGTCTAACATTGGACTATTTAGCATGTGTGGTTTGGCGTCAGTGGTGTTGACTAACAGTGGGCATCCAGAAAGGTGAGCGTATCGCCGGTGGCCACAGAGGCACCCAGCAGCCGAGCCGTGATCAGTCCTTTCCTTTCTTGCTGGCGGACGACTCGCACAATGTGCAGACGCTTCAGATACTCATCCAGCTCATCCTTTAGCGCATCTGGAAGCACAGGATATCCAGCAGCATCAGTTACAGACGCATTATCAGTAATAACCAATTCATATTCATACTAAGACACAAATTAATGCATTACTTTGCCAAGTTGGAGCTCCAGAGGCTGAAGTTTGATGTAAAAAAAAAATCTTCTGATCAAATAATATATGAGTGAACACTGAATATAGTATACAGTGCATAAAGATTCCCGATTATTATAGTGATAAATATGCTTGATTTCTCCACAGCCCTCAGCATGAAAGGTAACACTGAAATAGAGCAAGAAGAGAGAAAGCTGTCTGCCTTCCATCCTCAACATGGCTGGCTGTCAAGTCTGTCTGACCAGTTCCTGGACTACAGAGCTAGAGAGTCGTTGTACTGCAGGGTTTTCACAGTGGCCTGCTCCCAACAAATAACAGCAGAGTTTAGAGTGTCAGATGGACTGCATTCCCTGAAACCCCTCTCTTCTCCAGTATTTGTTTCCCCCTGCCTGGGACCTGTTTACAAGAGCTAACTCTGACTCATTTCTAAGCACAACCACTGCTAACTCCTCTTAGGAAAGTATTCACTAGCAGCCCCTTGCTTCCTGTTGTAACCCTCTTCATGAGCCACAGAGCTGGAGCTCCACTCTGCAAATTTCATGGCACACCAAAGGGCTGCCCACTCAACAGGCTGTCTGAAATCAAATCCAAAAGAGAGCAGGGTGGTCCTGGTGGGCCCTGCCGAGCTTTACCGTCCACGCTGGCGTCGTCCACTAGGATGATCTCCTTGAGGAGAATGGCAGGGGAAGTGTGGAGGACGCTGTATACTGTCCTTAGCAGAGTGCTCCACGCTTCATTGTGAAACACAATGATCACACTGGTGGTCGGCAAGGGGGGGCATCGTTTGAAGGTTTGCTCAATACATCTGCAGAAAGAAAGAAACAGAGCACAAAGATCTAGTGTCCTGTTTAGTTCCTGAGTGACACAATAGTCTAGTTATTACATTTGCACGCTCTCCCATGTGGGGTGTCCATTTCAGCTGTGACACTGCATGTGTAGCAGCCTTTGAAATACCAGCCATATCAGACTGGGAGAGACTTTGTAAATTACCCCAGTAAAAAAGTCAGGACATGGATAGACCTGTGTAATTAGCCAAACATAACCCAGCTTCTTCCTGAACTGGCCACATTAACTGGGCAGCCATGCTGAAACAATGTTTCAGTCAGAAAAATCATCCCTGTGGTTTTGTGTGAATTTTTCTCCAATTGCTAAAAGCAAATATTAAGGATTTGTTTGGGTTAGACAGCCATGTTTGCATTAAACAATCTATATCATACCACCCTCTGTGGTTTTTCAATATGTGACTCTGGTTATATTTTGGGCCAAAAAGACAATTCATGGAGAACATAGGAAAACTAAATCCTCTACATCCCCAAAGAAACTACATTTACCACCACTAGGTGGTGCAATTCTATTAATCAAGTGATGTTTCTAAAGCTAGATCTTTTTGATAAGGTATTCAACATTATTTGCCCCACTATGTTCACAAACACGATGATCCACTTGTTCCAACATGTTCACTTTGATGGAATAATGCAATAAACACAAGGCATTTCTTAGAATGTGAGGCAAACTGTGTGGCTTTCACAAAGGCACAAAGACTTGACAAAATGACATACTCTGGTGGTCTAGTATCCGGGCCCAGGTCTCTGCTTAGGGAGATGCGGTCACTGGCATACAGATTAAAGCAGTGTTTCTCTTCGCCCCTCTCCTTCTCCTTCTGCTCAGCAGGGCTCAGGGAGTCTGTGTGGAAAGGCTTCCCAGAAGCCCCGGGAGCGACAGGGTTCTGAGGCGGGCGCTCCAGAGCCGGCCTGAGCTCAGCAGCAGTGTAGTGGCCCGGCAGACAGGACAAGCTCTCTGCATTATCCTGCTGACGCACAGGGGCTCTGATCTGCATCTTTGGCATCGCATCCCTGAAGTTATTGACCGCTCCCATCACCATGCCCAGCACCGCATCCCGCTTGACTGCCATCTCCTTCAACCATGGCTCCTCCTGTGGGCCTTGGCTTCCCACCTCTCGTTGTATGAAGAACACAAATGTGACAAACACAAGGGCCACAATCACCAGCTTAAGTGGGTGCAATCGCCTTCGGAGGACTCTGCGAAAAGTTGTCATTCTTCTTCAATGGAGTGAAGGCTGCTTCAAGACTGAATTTCACCTGCAATAAATAAATACACTCTAGTCAAATCTGTTAAAGTAACCAATGAAATTTAGACATTAGGAGTAAAGTAATGGCTTACTGTCAAAGTTTGACAGTGCCATGTCACCACACTAACATCTTGCTACTGAACCCACTTGAAGCAACCTTTGTACTCTATATCTTTGAACATCATCTTGATGAGTACATTTATGACACCTCATATTAAACTCCTTATACATATTACATATTTGAGATCGGCTCATAAATTCAAACAAGCACTGGATTCCTTTAGAGAAAATGATCACGTACCATGAGTCATTATAGATTAAGGTTGGAAAAGCAAAAAATTAAAATCGTAAATTGTTTCTGTAAAGTCCAGCGAACGACATCCTGATTTGACTGGAGACGCGTTCTTATTGTTTCGTGAATTCCAGAGCAACTGTTCCTCGGGGAGAAAAAGATTTCCAGTCAGCACTGTCAGTCCGTGTTGCTGTACTGTCTTCGCAAAACTTCCGTGTCGTTGGATCCAGGTGCGCTCTCTCAGGTAGAGGGAGGAGACCTGCTGGTGCGCTTGCGCAGAAAGGACCTCTGCGTGTCAAAATCCATATCTGGAATTTAAATGAGTAAGCATTAACAGGACAATCGACATTCCCCACTTGTATATGATGCCCCTATTTGCCTTATAGCTTGACCTACTGCCTGTTTGACTCATGAGTTTGCATCTTTGCATTTGCCAAAATCACTAGTGATCCAAACATTTTGCCTATAAAAACAGCTCCTGGTAAGTCCAATTTGCAGTTTGGTAACTAAAGTGGTCTGGAGTCACTTTGTCTAGAGTAGTATTGGAAATGGTGTTCTCCGCGTAGTTCGTCTGATTCAATAATGGTGTCATTTCTTTAAATAATAGGATTTGTTCAGCCAGCCATTCACTGGGACAGTTGCTGGGTTACAAATAGCAGAGGAACGCACTCTATACCCCTCACATAGGCTACCGCATCCAATCAGGCTCCCTAGGAGAAAATGCCACATCTCCCACCTAGAGAGAAACTGAATTTGATGTATTGTATTTGTCGGCCAGTAATATATAGTCGTGAACGTGCACACTTTAACAAAAATTGAAAATAACTAGCAAAACTGTCAGCTGGATCAATCAGGTCGAGCGTCTTTTCGGATGATTATTGTCAGGAAAGAAATGCCCCCAAAAAGCCAAAGCGCTTAAACTATTTAACACATCTGTGCTTGAGTTATTATTGAAGAGTTTGAAAAGCTGACTCACCTATTGGACCTGGTGAAGTTTATCCCATCCTCAGGTTTTCCAAGTTACGCACAGCAGATGGTCTTGATAAAGAGTTAGGTGCTTGTGGGGGTAAAGACGTGGACTCTGAATCCATCCGGAGGCGCCTGCTCTGGTGCCCAGTTTGAGCTCTTTCTTGTTAAGTATTGCAGCGAAGATCAGACTTGCACAATGACTCCATGTGTCGCGACTGTGCTCCCCACAACCTCCTGTCCATGTCAGGCAAACCAGCTTATTTCGTCCATTGTGCGTAAAAGAGTTCAGTGTGTATGCCACATTTTTTCCAATCATGCCTGTAAATGGCTGGCTATGTGGCAAATCTGTTTGTACGACTGATAGTAAATTGTCAATTCAGATCGTGTATCCGCTCCAACACTAGTGTGTTCACATGCTTGGCAGCATGACTGTGTGAAACGTGATGTGTTTCATTAAATCTACAGACAATAATGGGCTGTGGCACAAAACTAAGAGTCACCAACATGTCTTTATGATTTTATTTTCAAATTAATAAAATAAATGAAATAAAACTGTTCAAATAAGTACCATTAACTCTAGAACCTCCCCTAAAATATTCATCACATTAAAAGATAACATTTTCAATATTCATCAAGTTTCCATAAATAATTTAAAAGTCAGTACATTGATATCATGTTAATTAGTATCAGGTAGATAAGAAAAATAGCTTGTCTTGACTAGAGGAGCACAATTCTGTTTAATTAATTTTACACACACTCAAAGCAGACTAGACTGTATTGTGCCCCTCTGCAGGATCCCTTGCATCCTTGTAAAGTTTGTTTATATACTCCTCTCCAAACTCACTACAAATAAACATTTGGTGCCTGGTTTTGAAAAAAAAAAATAAAAGAAGTCACAGTGGTGCTTAAGCCTGGCACCTCTTAGCACTGCTTTCCATCAGGGTTAAAACCCCGGAGTGTTCATACTCTTGATATGCAAAAAGAAGACATGTACATGGCAAGAAGTTGAAGTCAATTTTCCAGAGAACTAAAATGCAAATAAATGCTCATTCTTTTCATTTGAAATTAAAAGACGATAAAGCACAGGACCCAGTCTAGTTCACAAATTTTATTGCAGAAACAAGAGTTACATTTATTTGAGTTGTCAATAAAAATATGTTTAATCCATCACTCTCTCTCTCTCTCTCTCTCTCTCACACACACACACACACACGCCTCCAAAATCTAAGATCTTAGGGCAGCACGCGCTTTGTCCAAGATGTCCTTTCTCATTCTTGGATAATTTGGATGAGCATCCAAAACCTATGAACAGAAGCAAAGACGATATACAGAATAAAAAAAACAAAAGATCAAAGCACTCGAATAAACTCACAACATCAAAACTTCTCTCACCTTATGACACACATCTATGGCATCAACATGCCTCTTCGCTTTTAAGTAGTTGAAAGCAAGCTTGTATCCTGAAATAAATACAAACATTATGTCTTGTAAATGTATCATTAATCATCTAAATTATGTTTGGCCTTCTAAATGGAACTGGACATATGATTTTGGCCGACGTACCAATGGTTGGGTTCGTCTGATTTCCATATTTCCAAGCCAGTTCATAGTTGAGTGCAGCATCACGGAACGCCTGCTCTTTTTCCATTATGTAGCCCAAATATTCATAAGCTTTACAGCATGACTGGGGGAAAAGTGCAATTATCATCACAAAGTGCCAAAACACTTTACATAAACGAGGGTCACTGCATCATAAACACCTATGAACTGCTACCATAGGGGAAAAAGAATATATGCATGAATTGTATTAGCAGATATTAGAGCAGAGTGACATTATTATCAGTGCTGACCTTGTTATGGCGGAGGCATCTCTTTAACAGGTCCCCGGCCATGTCATACTTTCCCGAATGGATGTAGATATCTGCCAGGAGCAGCCAGCTCTTCTCAAACTCGTCAGCGTCAACGATGCTCCAGTTCATCTTAGCTATGCGTTTGAGCTGGTTCCTGGCTCGAGGAGTCTGTTTCAGGATCATGTAAGCCGTCGCCATGGCCAGTAGTGCCGGCACGTGGTCTTTCTGAATTCAACCAAAGAACTCTAGTTAGTCGCTGTCTTACAGGACGTGCCTGGCATCACCTCCACCCACTAACCAGCCCTTACCCATACGCCTTTACCCCATACCACCTTTATTGCAGTATATTAAGTTAAATAGGGATCTGCACTGTTTCTCTGACGAACAAAATTCAATAAACTGAACTACAATAATGAAAACGATGTTAAATTCTGACAAAGTTTAGCATGATAAAATGTACTGTACAGTTTTTAATCTCTTAAACCAAATGGGATGAGTAAAGCTAAGAGAGAGCCTGAAATAATGCATATATCCTGGTGAGGGTATATTTGCACTGGAGTGTGTGATGTAACGCACACCATCTGGAGTTTGCTTACCTCATTGTTTGCAATCTCTGTGAAAACATTGAGGGCTTTCTCCACGTTGGCCTTCTGTTTAGTAGCCAGGAAGCAGTAGTTCTCCAATATGCGGAGCTGCAAGTGTCCACCGGGTGTCTGGGGCTTTAACTCCTTCAGCAGCTTCTCGGCTGTTCGCACGGCAAGCTGCTCCGACTCCTGCTTCTCCGTGGAGTTCCTGGGGAGAGACGAAGATGAAGCACATTAGAGGCGAGTCTGTGAACTCTATGTTTTAGAATACAAGAATATCTATAGGGTCTAATTATAAACTGTAATGCTTCAGTCAGTGTGCTGCGTGTGCATGTGCTGTGTATGACATACCGTGTATTATGTCAACTCACCCGATGTCACCATCTAGATTCTCAAATACTTCTCCTCCCATGGTGTCATTGTCAGGGTTTAGGCAGATTTCAATCATGTTGTAAACAGCATTCTGACCCCAATCATTGTCTTTCCGCGCCTTGTTAAAGTGTCGCAGGCCATCGTTAGGTTCTCCTGTGTACCTGAACAGCAAGCACAACTTAAAATCAGATAATGCTAAACAGATGACACTGTAATCCTGAGGAATCAGTCTACTTTAAATGAATGACTTTACCACAGACAAAGTCCTTTGCAGTAGTTATATCCAGGGTCAAACTTAGCCCTGGAAGAATGTTTGTCTGCCATATCAAGAAATCTGGGAACTTCTTCCAGCTTCCCAGCTCTCCTCAACAAGTCAATAAGACGTGACAGTGTTGGGTAGTTGTCTGAAAACAACAGATGTGAAAGTTATTGCACTTTCTGTTTAGAGAAGATCAAATCAGCAGTTCACATTTACATTCACCCCAAGTTTCCTTTGTAAACTAAGAAACCTCCACTATTTTGGGAGGGAAGGTAATGTATTCAAGTCTAAGACAAACAGGGCGCTGTCACACCTGGTTTCCGCTCCAGAAGTTGTTGAAAGTGGAAAACGGCCTGTTCATAGTCTTGCTTCCTGAACATCAGGTCAGCCATCATCTAAGGACAAACATAAGTGAGAAATTACAGAGTTCCAAAAAGATTATGCTCAAGACTGAGATGGCATCGAGGGAGAACAAACCAGTGTCGCATCTTCATTAAACTGGTCATTCTTCAAAATGATGCTGCATTGCTCCTGGCAGGCGTCCACCTCATCTAGGGTAAGGTACAGCCGTGCCAACTCCAACATCACCTAGGAACAGGGGGCGCATTCATTTGAATGAACTTAATGTTACAACATCCTTTATGGAATAATGGAAGGTGGATTTAGTTTTCTGCTTGAATTCTATTTGTCTCATGTATAGTGTTGTGCCTTGACATTTAACGGTACTTTTCTTTCTTTTCTTTCACCTAAATCAAACCATCAACAAGTAAGCCCAACACATTTTTACAAACACAGGGATGAGACTCTAAAAGATGCCAGGGCTTGTCAACTACAGCTGCAGTGAGTACACAGGACGTTTTTGATTCAGCTGCACTGACCTTACGATCACTCTCACAATACACAAGAGCTTCTTTGTAGAATTTGACTGCTCTCTCATAGCCCCTCTGACTTGTGTAGTGTTTAGCGATCTCAGCGCAGATCTCAGCAGCAAGCTGCTTCTGCATGGGGACGGCGTCAGGCTGCTCCAACTGCACCCGCTTCAGCACCTTGGCCTGCACATCCCGGGCCTACACACAGCAGAGACACAACCTCATTATGTAATCCATGCAAAATTGTGATCCAAAATGCGAACGGATGATATAAGAGTCTCAGAGAAACAGAGAAACTGGAACCACTTACTCTTTGTAGGGAAAGTAAAGCGTCTTCGTTTTTGTCAACCTTATTTTGGACCTTTGCTAACAGGACCAGATAACGACAGTCATCTGTGAGTGCTGGCAGTTCATTCACTGGGAAGATCAAAAGGAAAAAGCACAACAAAACAATAAATTCATCATATCAAAACCAACCAGCAATGTGTTTTTCATTTTTCTAAAAATACCTAAACAGTAACAAGAGATGTTTTGATTTTGGGTTCACAGTAGTCTGGCATGAACATAAACAGCATTTCCAATCATCTTTGCATCAAGATGTTTACATTTTTGCACCACATATTTGCATCATCATGTCTGTGCAAAAACCATTATTGTGACTTGGCTACTGGACTCTGTTATTCTGTTACTTTATTGCCAAGTTTGAAGTCAGGGAACCTAGTCTAGTCTAGACTGTGAAGACTCAACAGCTCCACTGTACCTGGGTCATGGGCCAGAGCATCATGCAGGACTCTCTCACACCGCTCATACTGCTTCATCTTCATCAGCAGCTCGGCCAGGTCATAGCGGAGGAAGTTCTGCTGCTCGGTCTTCAGTGCAGCTTCATAGTAATTTATTGCCTGTGTAACAACAGCTCTGTCAAAACTGGTTTGTCCCCTTACGTGAATTTTCTGTTTATCTTTGGCTGAGTGTTCATTACAAACCTTGACATAGTTATGAGTCTTGACGAGGGCTTTCCCAATCTTGCTGGCTAAAGCGCCTTCTTTGGGGTTTTTCTTCAGAGCCTGTTCGTAGACCTCAATGGCTTTCTCTGGCTGAGGATAAACACATCTTACGGTGAGTGATGTGGCTCTGCATTTGTGTGTATGGACATGATAACACAGTCTGTTGTTGATGTGACATTTTTCTAAACATTATTTGGAGAATCTAATACATTTCAATATTTACGTCATGTTGTGAACACACGGCAAACACCTTAAAAGCCATGCCAAGTTAGCCAACATCTAAACAAAACCTGTTGTTTTGGGATAAATAAACAGTAACTTGCATCTCATCTACTTACTTCTTGAATGTTCATGTAAGCATCGCCTAGCAAGAGATATGTGTGAGGGCTGGGCAGCTTCTCCACCATTTCTCTGGGGAAAAGACAGAGATAGCACATTAGAGCTCAGTTATGGTGTAGCACTTCATTATACACGTGTCTCTGTTCTGAGGTTCATTCATGCTTAATTACTTCTTAGTAGTGTCTCAGTGTGGGAATGCCTGGCAACGCAAGTATAGCACCAGAGAACAGGAGAGGACTATTGGCACACTTCTGGAGCACTGGAGGCAGCTTTGCACATTATAGCTTTGCTGCATGAGTGATTTTCACTTGATTCACTTTGAGCTTGTGGCCTTCTAAATCCTACTACGGACTCAACTGGATGAAATGTGACACTATGACTGGGTGGCCAGGAGTCATGGTTATCTGGAGCACTAGAAAAGATAAGTGGTATTTGACTGTACCACGCTCAGCCGTTACTGCTCAAGCCAGACACTTGCTACGCATCGGGGTCAGATAGAGTGTGATATGTGCTCACGTGTTCAGCTACTAACACAAAGCAATATTGTCTCTTTCAGATTTAGATGTGCTTTTATTTGTTTGTTTGGATCCAGATGTGCTGCTCACCTGTAACAGCTAGCGTACAGACGTTTCTCTTTCCTGTGGTTGAGATATATGTCTGCCATTTTCCCCTTGGCTTGGATGTAGTAGGGCTGCTCAGGGGTAATGTTTCTGAGCATGCTCAGTGCCAGCTCTGTGTCGCCACGCAGCAGGGCCAGGTCAGCATTGGCAATGGTGACACGCAGCTCCTCGGGGGTTCCTGAGAACTCGTTGATGGCATCCTGCATCACCTTGGCTGCTTCATGCTGAAATATTAAATCCATGCATAAACTTGAAATGAAAACCTTTAACAACACTCATTGTAAACTAAAAAACAATAGTACATACACTACCTGACACACCTGACTGAATGTACTATGTTTTTCATTATCTTCAAGCCATTTTGATCTAAACGCTTCTGCTTAAATGCTCGAAATGTGTTTCTTAGACAAATATAAATAATGAAGTTGACGCCTATGTATGAATTTCTTTCTGAAGCCTTTGCCTTTCCATCAAGGTAAAGGATGCCTACTTTAAAGAATCTAAAATATAAGATAATTTTGATTTGTTTAACACTTTTTTGGTCACTGTGCATAATTCCATTTGTTATTTCATAGTTTTGATGTCTTAGCTATTATTCTAAAATGTGAAAAAATAGTAAAAAATAAAGAAAAATGCTGTGTCCAAACTTTTGACTGCTAGTGTATAAAGCATGCCTTTTTTTCACTGTACAATATCTTGTGTGTTTTAAATTACACAGGATATAAGTATGTACCAGCCCTCTTACTTTAAAACTCACTGTTTTACCTGTTCTCCATTGAGCCAGAGGGCCTCGGCTAACTCCAAGAAGACAGACACACAGTCAGCAGGACTCAGCTCAATCTTCTTGTTCTTGGACTTGGATGAGGATCCGGCCCTGTGGACCCCAGGGAGACTCATGGCCATCTGCAAGGTCTGGATGGCCCCCGTCAGCTCACCCATTTTCTTCTGGGCTTGAGCCTTGATCAGGTGGTACATGGGGTGTTCTCGAACCTGGAACGGACAACACGTCAGTCCAATCAATACAAAGAGGATTCCTGAGAAAGACAGTTACCCAATATCAATATTGTCCAGGTCTTTTACATAATTCTGTTGCTGAGTTCCTGATTCCAGCCAGTAATAACACTCACCATTAAAGTTGCAGATTTGTATCCACTGCCTTGGTTAAAATAAGAGCCTGAATGCACATAGGCGGATAAGAGACTGCTGACACTATTGTTTTGATTTTGATTTTACCTCAAAGTTATGGCTGAGGCAGAGTTCAAGAGACTGGGAACACAGTTTAAAGTTCCCCTGCAGCAGGTGGATCTGCGCCATTAGCAGATGAGCGTCTGCATGAGACGGACACTGGTCCAGGCAATGATGTAGACTGCTCTGCGCAGCTTCAACATCACCTGAATAAAGACAGCAGCAACACAGTTAAAAATAGCATCTATAGAAAAAAGCCAATACACATTTTCTAACATTTTAATGCAATCCTCACCAGACTGGAATCTGACTTTGGCTGACAGAAAGACTCCCTGGAGGAGACCTGGCACAATCTTGACCACAGTATCCAGCACAGAGGCACAGTGCTGGAGCTGAGGAGCAGGAGGCTGGCCCGGGGCTGGAGGCTGGAGCACAGACAGGAACACTGGTTACCTACTGCAGAGGGTCTCAAACCTTTTCACGGTGAGTCTCACTACATGAGATGTAATTATGCATAAACCCCCCGTCTCCAAATGTGTAAAATGAAAAACACAATCCTAAGGGACTATAGGTGTATGAGTCTGGACTGATTTCTTGCTAGAAATGTGGAGAGATCAATACATTGCTGACATTAACTAATTCAAATAATTTTTCCTCAGCGAACAATCAAAAAATGAAATTGTTCAGCACCATATTGGAATTGTTCAGTACTACATAAGTGCAATATTTTTAGCACTGAGAACTGCAGCAAAGACTTATGATGGAAACAAAACTTTGACAGGATTTAAACCTACTATGTTGTCCCACAAATATTTAGACAATTGGAGTGAAGGTCCCACATCAGTTTTTCCCAGAAGCTTTCTTGCAGCGCCTCAATGTAGAAATTATGGACGGAACGGCAACATTAGATTTCATTTGTATGCAATGTGCATTCACCTTTTAAAGATACAGTATATCTAAATGTATTTAAGACATTATAAGGCCTGGAATTTAAATAGACATTTTAAGACTTTTTAAGGACACCCTGTCGTCCCTGAGTCTCCTAGTCGTACCTTAGCAGGACACAGTGCTAGGTACTCTTTGACGATCTCCAGCAGAAAGTCAGGGTTGAGCTTCTCAAAGTACTCCACTCCCAGAGGTAAACCCTGCAGCGTGTTAAAGTGTGTGTCCACTGCATCGTTCAGCAGGTTGGTCACGTCTTCCTGGGGCCGACGCTTCTTCACCGCCAGCACAGCACGCAGGTATAGTAGCTCCTATTAGGGTAAAAGGGAAAGATTTATAAAAAAAAATAAAAAAAATAAAAATTGAGTAAAAGGCAGAGATAATGAAAAAAGGGAGATGAAATAAAAGAGGTAGAGGAAGGTATTCCCCTCAGAGAGATGGATTTAAGACACCAACACAAAATGAAAAGTCTCCCAGGAAGAATAACTGAAGTCCTAATACTGAAGACCTACAGGACCAGCTGTTGCTCATCCTGCCGGATGCTCCTGCTTAGCGCTTAACAAACAGTTTTTCAAAGCAAAGTAAACGATTCTGAACCATGGTAACCCATGAGTCATAAGCCTCTAGCTCTAGGAAACTCCTAATAGAGTAAAGGACATGTCGTGATTTGGTGCCGTTTGATGAAGTCTTCAAAATGCATTCAAAAGCAGCATTTAAATATAGACCTCACCCCTGATTTTCCAATAGATTGCTGGATCTCTGTGAGGAATTCCAACTGTTGCTCCGCATCTTCTATGTGGCCCTCTATCAGCTGGCAGCGAATAATACCTGTGTGAGAGCGGAATTTTGTAAAACGTGAAATCTTCAGAAATTAGAAAACGTTACAATGCAGAATGTTGTGTAGACAGTGGATTAATCACTGTGACATGTCCAGGTACCTGTCAAAGCAGAAACACTAGTCTCATCCAAAGTCATAGCAGTCTTGTACCACTTCATGGCCTCCTTGATTCTGCCCTGAAGCACCATCTGGTAGCCGAGCTCTGTGGCCAGATCTGAGTCCCCTGATGCCAGAGAGAAGGCTCTCTCCACCATCCTGTGGGTCTGCTCAATCACCTTCTCATTTCGTCCACACTGTTAAGGAAACAAATGGAGACATGACAGAAGGCCAAATGCTGACATCTCATAGAAGTTGAGGACCTGTTCTAAAGTGAAGTAGCTTGAAATTGTAGCATCGATAATGTGGAAAGTGAAGAGTGAGAGGCGTCTTACAACACGGGTGAAGGCTAGAGACATCCTGTACAAAAGCTCGGGGTTGTGAGGCTCTAGAAGGTCCACGCTGCTGATGAGGTTTGAAAGCTGCTTCACCGACTGGCGAGGGGGATATAAAAACAATTTCCCATTAATTGATTGCCACTACTAGATCATAAATTACCGGTACTTAGAAATGTATTCTGATTCCTTCAAGGTTCAAGGTGTGAGGATGTGATGATGGATGAACTTTACCTCAGTAATATCGCCATCTCTACATAACGAGTGTAGAGCTAGCATCCTCAGAGCCTCCAGGTTATTTTTATCCCTCTGTAAAAGCCTGAAATATGACACAAAGTCCAGTAAGTGAACACCGTCTCCTACAATACGTCTAAATAAGGTTAGATTTCTTTGATTGGTGGTAATAGAATATCTGATACTGCTGAGGTACTGTATTGAGTGCACAGACAAATGAGATTAAAACTAAGAAGGGAATTACGCGCACTGGGTATCCATTTATGAATGGTCCTGGCCAGCAAAGGATGTATACTGTGCACTACTTGCACCCCCCCCCCACAATTCACAACACTAATGCTCAGCAGGACAACCACAGTGGCTCGGGACTTGGCTCAACGCCTTTAGGATTTGGCTCCACCTGAGTGATCACTCTTCCTCCTGTTCATAGAACCTGAAGCAGTGAATCCTGGGAAATGTGTGTGACTCTAGCGCTTCAGCTCAAAGGCCTTTTTATGCTGCCTGGCACTGGCCGAGGTCCAGAGGGGCGAGCAAGCAGGAACAATGGCTTAGTCAGTATGCACTGGTTTGAGGCATCACGCTAGTTTTTCATTTGCACTTGAATGCTGAGCCATTTGCAAAGGCTGACTGTGTCTTTCCTTACATCGCTGCCGCTGATTACAAATGCTTTTATGGTTTCTGATCTCACCAAAGAGAGAAATCACACCTCCTTTTTAGGATGTATGATTTTATGAGACTAGGGAAGAGTGTGCAGGTGAGCTTGGAGTGAATAGGATGTGACAGTGCGTGACAGAACCCCTAACCTTTGTGTGTATATAATTCAATAGTAACCTCCAAACCACCTAGTCAGTTACCTCTGTGCTGCATCTATGGTTTGCTCCCAGTCTTGCAGGCTGAGTAACAGCTTCATCTTCTTGATCAGCGCAGGCAAGAATCCAGGGAAACTAACAATGACTTGGTTAACCATCTCCAACGCTCCAGAGTAATTCTGACGATATTCACAGTATTGTGCCTGGGACAGACAAAACGTCACTTAGGGTGTATCATGTACCGTGCCAGTGGTCAGCATTAATGAAAGCCTGTTACTGTTCAACTGAATGAAACAGGAGTAAAGGTAATTATTTATCAGAAAGCAACAATTGCAAAGAGATTGTTGTAAAGTTATAGAGGAGTAAAGCAAATAATATATCCTGTCTGAGAGAACAGTAAGACACAATAGCTGTAGTAAACTGTAAAAATACAGCAATCACAATGATGGCAAGGGACACTTTAAATCCAGTTCTTAGTCGATTAGCACTGAGACACAATAAGTATTGTAAGCACCATAGGAAATACAAGAAATGACAGCAATACTATTTGTTATAGGTCTGTTTCCCATCTTACCTTTCCCATCAGGGCAAAAACATCTGCTCTCTCTCTCAGTCCCTCGTCAAAGTATTTTCCAGCCTTTTTGGCATATGCGTCTTTACTTGATGTCAGATCTATCCAGGCTTTTAGGATTATCCCCTGAACAATAGACATCAATCCAAATTTTACAAAAGTGCAAATAAATGAGAAGCCAGACTGGGGGCATGACACAAATGGACAACTCATCATTCCACTCACATTATGTAAAGTGGAAGGTCCCATATGCATATGGAAACACAATATTGATTCATTTTCTCAAACAGACATGACAAAAATCCAAATCTCACCTCTCTAGAGCCGTTGGAGAGTTTGATCATTCTCTCTATGTATTCCCTTGCTTTATCGTTTCGACCCAGTAGCCAAAGAAACATCCCAGCATAGTAAAGACTCTTGGGAGATGCACTTTTACGATCCTCTTTTACCTTAGCGTCAAGCTCTTGAGTGACTTCTCGGTCTGTCAACACAGAGACACTTATTAGAGCATCGCTGGTCAGCGTGTACAGTCTTTACAAAGGCCTGGACAAAAGGCAACGACAGTGACATAAATAAAAGATTCTTGTTGGTTTACCTGGGTTTGCCTTTTTTTTCTCAGCATAGACAAGGGCCATCAACGTGCAGAGGGACACATCTCTGCTGTCTCTTATCATCTCCAACTCTGCTATGGCTCCTTGAATTTGATCTGTGGTCAAACAATGACAGATGTGCATAGATGCCACGTGACAAAGAAACACTTGTCTATCCAGAAAAAGACATTGTTTCTTTATGTGATCAGGAGTAAAGGTAATTATTTAATGGCCAATGTGCTTACCTTGCATTAGAGTCCCATACGCATGGAAAAAACTGTAGATTGGATTATTGCTGAATTTCCTTAGAGCACCAGCTGCAGCGTTTACCACATGGTTGTAATATTTTTCATAGCAATAGTAATTGATCAGACCCTAGGGGGAGGAAACATAAACACGGAACTGTTTGCAGGAGTTTAAGACTAGTATGGTTGGTATTGGCAACGACTTAATAGTTCCATGTACTACACTGTAGTAGCAAAACGCAGCAGTTTGTACGACGTACAAGGGTTCGGTACAGTAAACTAAAATATTTCATGTTCCCACAGCACCAGATAGCCTTACAGCAACTGTACGGTTACAATCCCAGGCCTTACG
Organism: Centroberyx gerrardi; assembly: GCF_048128805.1. Taxonomy (NCBI): domain Eukaryota; kingdom Metazoa; phylum Chordata; class Actinopteri; order Beryciformes; family Berycidae; genus Centroberyx; species Centroberyx gerrardi. Next base: position 15,000,197 of record NC_136006.1, on the reverse strand, counting down.
AGCAACTCTCTCTCACTCAGCCTTCTCTGTATCATTTTGCCTGAAAACTGATCTCGCTGAATTGTAACACTAGTTCACTGATTCTACAGGTCGCTTTCGTTTGATTCCTTTATTTACGTTGTATCATTAAAACATGTCAGCTTACCAACGTCGTCTCCTCGTCCTCCATCTCGGCTAAAACCGTTTGTGTCTTTTCAGCACTACTGACGCAAAAAAAGATTTGTTTCTTCCCTTTTTACACTGGATTGGGTTGTATCCTCTGTATTCGATACAATATTATTGCTCTGGTAAAAAATAACTCGAGCTTTTTCGTTGCGTTTTCGCCATCTTGCACCAACTACTTGGCGTTGCCCGGTAACTTAGTAACAACCTCAGCCGCCATCTTTACAGCTTCAGCTAGTAGTTTCTCCTTTTCATCGCCAGGTGGCGCAGTCATTCTTTCACAGAAAAAAAAAAAAATCAGTCTTACTGTAACTCAGCGGATACTACAAAATAGAGTAGGCGATATGCACAAAACAGCAAACAAAATAATAATAAAACAAATAAAAAAACAGCAACAGAGACAACACTAAAGACATAATATGTTGATATGTGCATGCTTGTTGTGATTTTTATACCCTGTTCTGAAACTGTCACAATTGGGCTTATAAGACAGTCTTTAACTAGGCAATTCAGCTTTATGCAAAGCACACACACACACACACACACACACACACACACACCACACCACACCACACCCCACACACACACACACACACACAGGCTACTTTGATTAAATGTTTTGTTTTATCTTTGAGAGTCTTGGGTTACACAGCATTTACTGAAGCTGAGGAGGCGCATTAATCCTGGGCAGATAGTCTCCCAATAAGAGCAAGGACAATACCAGTTACTAACACTGTCCAAGCCCCAAGGCACATTGACATGTCGTGGCTGTTGAAGTGTGTTCCCTCCTTGTGGAAAACCACAACATTGGGTGAAGAGGGAGAGATCCAATTTACTAATTATACACATACAGGCCTATTCTACAACTCACTGATTTTCAAATCTATTAACAATTAAACTGTGTTTTTACGTAATAGAATTCTTCCATGCACCATAATAATGTATGATAGCACGTTTTGATGTCTACGGCATTTGAAGCAGCATGCAGACAAAATCACTGCATGTAAAAGTAAGGTTAACCTACTTTGAATGTATGGAAATAAATGGAGCCATCTCCCTGGGTTGGATTAATGTGATCACTAGAGCTGGGCTGGCCATCTGCCTGCCAGACACACACTTCACCATCAGTTGAATGCAGGACAGAAATTTAGAGATAATGTCAATTTTACAAATTTTATAAAATTTATATTTGTCACAGATCAGCATGATCTTTGTCTATAAGATAAAGCACAAGGTTTTGTTCATGTCATTCAAACCATGAAACATACTCTCACTTATAGGCTACTTACTATAGTTTTATTCATCATGTGCAACGGAAACATATTTCCAGCCAGTGATAATTGGGGGACGAATGTTATGCAACACAATGCATTGATTGTGAAATACTAACTGTTGATGTCTAGAGTGCAGAGCAGGGCTGAGTCCATGGCAGGAGCAGCCAATGTCCAGCATGGGCACAGGACAACTGTCCCAAGGGAGACCTTTCCATGCCTTGTCAGATACTGTTTAGCACTAGCTTTGGCACATAATCATTACTCACTGCAGCACACATCAGTGGAAGAGTAAATCAGGTTGGTATTGAGCTCTGAGCATGTGCAGCAGTGGTAAACGACCGTGTGCTGTACCACACAGTTTAGCACACAACATTTAACCCGTATGGTTGGTGCTTGTTTCACCAGAATAAATAACAACACAATACTTTTCCATTAACCAAAATGAAAATATTAATCTATACCCTTAACCTGGAATTTGTCTTTTTTAAAATTACAATGAAATAAACTCTATTTTTGAATAATACTCATACAGAGTAGTTACATGGTAGATAATAGAGGTGTTGTACTTAGCAAAGAGAAATAAATACTGCATGTGTTGTTGCACTTACAAAGAATGCATCTGAAAACCTATTAGAGCAGAGACTGTGGAATATGTATCCCCTGGGATATAGGCTACTGCTATAGCATTCTAATGGCTATATCCATTGTGGTTTGTACAGGCCCTTATTGATCAAAGAGCCATACTCAATAATAAAAGCAGCTCACTTGCTAATGAACTCCTTTATTTCTTTTTCTATATGTGTAGCAAAAACATGCATCAGATTTGATGGCTTTGCACTTCAGTACACACATGGATGTGTTCATTTACCCTCATAAAAGGCTAATGTATTGATGGTCAGAGACTGTCATTTGTGTCCAGGGCTGACATTTTCAGGGTAATTGTGTAAACTAAACGGTCTTTGGTTGTAATATCTGATGACTAAACATAAATAAGGGAGAATTTAACTCCATAGCATCAGATGCAATCTCCTATTCTGGGTATGCCTGCTAACCTGGCCAAGGTATTGTCTATAAGCTGCAGTATTTGTGTTTGTCTATGTTTTGTGTGTGTTTGTGTGTGTATGTGTGTGTGTGTGTGTGTGTGTGTGTGTGTGTGTGTGTGTGTGAGAGAGAGAGAGAGAGAGAGAGAGAGAGAGAGATAGATAGAGAGAGAGTGAGTGAGTGAGACTGGGTGAGTGATTGACTGAGTGGTCGAGAAAGAGTGTGTGTATGTTTCATGTGTGTGTGTGTGTGTGTGTGTGTGTGTTAGCACAGTGAAGGTGGAGGGGAACTCACCAATATCTGTCTAATGGGATTTTCTTCCCATCTATCTACAGCAAATAAAATTACAGAGCTGTTATGGATAGCTTTCTCAGATTTCTCTCTGCTTTATTTTTCACTTTACTTTTCCATGCACGCCAGTGGCAGGAGCCCAGGCTCTGGCTGCCACCAAAATACACATGTTTTCACATACTGTAACATGTTCACATATTATTGCCTGGCTAGGTAGACATGAGGGAGGGGAAGGCAGAGCAACATCCCACCCTCCTCCCTGTTAAGGCAACGTGGAACCAGCTGATCAGTCAAACGCAGGAGCTTGATGTCATGTTGCTGGGCAACAGGCGAGGAGAATCTGCAGAATCACTCTTGATTTAATGGTCCTTCAAAATAAACGTTCTGTAACCCCACCTGTTGCCATCAGTGGGGCTGCGTGCTGGTTTTAGTCTTGGGCCACAATTCGTAGCGAATTTGCCCTCATTACAGTAGGCCTCATCTTTTTTTACATTATAAGCAAAGAAAAATTGTACAAAATAGGAATCTTTTGACATTTTCATTTAAATATCTAATAATATATATACGTATGTCTATTTAGTTTCATTGTAAGGTTCTGACTTTTGAGGGCATACTGGAAAACATTTATTCAGACAGCTCAATCTTTGTTGTACTGACAATGCTTGTCAGGAAAACAACATGTGAACCATAAAGCACTGTGAGTGGGTGTGGTGCAGACTGATAATCACATCATCATTGTGAAACGGAATGGCAGAAATAATCAGCACTTTGCCATCAGCCTCTTGTTTACTGCCCTCAAGATTCAGCAGCCACACTAGGTAAAAGCGATGTTGGACTGTGTTGAATGTTTGGACTATGATTAATAATTAATAAAATGTTCCACCCACTTAAGATGCTAATAGCTTCCGGCAGGAGCCACAAAGCGCCACTCAGAAACCAGATTATAGCCTCTTGACAAACAGATGTTTGCTGATACATACAGTACACAAAATAAAAATGTCATAAACCAGCACAATTTTGTCATTCTAAAACATTCTTCTTGGTCAGTGTTGACCACAAAACAATGTCAAATTTATTATGAACAAAATCCTTCCATATATTGCCAATTCTCTTGTTATATACAACAATGTCACTCAGGATAATTCGCTTTAAGTCTCACAATCATAAGTGCTTTCAAAATCCCAAGAAACCCTAGAGAGAGAGATCAATGAAAGTTGAACCATTTACAATTGAGTGCTCATTAGATTTTGCACATGAAATGGACACTGAGAAATTAGACATTTCCAGGTTCTGAAATGACACTAATGCTGATTGCGGTTTGGTAGCTATCTGCATTGTAAAAGTCATAAAGCTTATAACTGGAAAAGCTAATGCTTAATGCTTCTGCAATTATCTATGTGGTTAGTACTTGAGATACATCTTTCCCAATTAAGTCCTTTCAACTGAGAATTATCATGAGTCTGATGATTGTCCATCCCTGACTTACTGACATCCATGACGTTAGTTTACCAAACAAGTGGGAATAAAGTTGAAACACGTTGTCAGCTCTTAAATATCCACCATTAGTATTGGATAAATATCCACAATGTTATTCCTAAAATAAAAAAAATACTCACTTGTAAATCCTATTATAAATAAACACATTAAGAATAGTGTATTTTAATGTAAAATAGACATTCTCTGAATATATTGTAGGTATGTTCGGATTTTAAAATTGGACTTTGCATATCAGATTCTTGCAAAACAAAACATTACACCTGAACCCAGAAATGTGGTCTTTGCTAAGCCTTTGCCAATGACATTGCCTGACATTAACTTCAACAGAGGCAAAGGTTGATTAATCAACCTTTCTTGACCAGTGTAACGCTGATGAAACAAGTGTCAGCCATGCATGTCAGGGAGAAGGAGATAGGCATTTGACAGTAACATTATGATGAGTGTACATGCCTTCAGAGACAGGCACCAGACACCTGCTTCTCACCCATCCACAATGATCAGGTTAAGATTAGCTGGATTCGTTCCTGTTGCTGCACACTGACTCGAATGTATGAAATAAATGACCTTTTCTGGTGGACAAAGTAAGATGCATGTTACAGAGTGTTAAATTGATGGTACCCGAGAAGATGCCAAGCAGTTGTACAATCTCAAAGCAAATATTTCCAGAGTCTGAGACTGATGCTGTATAGCACAGTAAAGGCAATGGGTATTCACATATCAATTCAAAAATTAAAAAATCAAAATGACTCCAAACTGCAACAGATTTCAAAGTATACAGTTTCACATGATAAAAAGACAAATGAAGGGATCTATCACTGAATGACAGCATTCAAATATGCTCTTTTTTGCCCTCCATCAGTTAAGCCTGAGAACTTTCACTACTCCCTCCAGTTTTCCAGAAATGAGACCAACCTGTTTATATATAAAAAGGCAGTGACTGGATAATTTTCTTGAGATGTATTTACATATTCTGGCAAGATAAGCAGTCAGTCAAACTGCACAGAAAAAAATGGGTCAGTGTCATTAAGATAAAACAGAACAGAAGCATTAACAGGAGGTTTGAAGAGACAGACCAAACAGGGTGGCGTGCAGATAATAGCAGGGTCATTCTGATTGAAGAAAGTGGTTGCTATGTCTGTGGCAAAAAGTATTTTACAGTTAATGTTGAGTCCTTAAGCAAAGAACGTAGGCATGAAAGCTGACAGCAGAGTCTTCATCCATTCAGTTGCAAAAAAAACAGGGACATACAGTGTCATAGATGTGAAGCAACCTACATAGTTCAGCAGTGTCGTGAATGATCAGCAGTGAATGATCCTGCTCAGTGTCTGTAGACATTGCCATGCCTCCTAACGGCCGCTAGGGGACAGATAGGCTAACCGTGAGTGAGTGAGTGAGTGAGTGAGTGAGTGAGTTACTTTACAGGTCGATGAGTTATGAGTTGTCCATAAGATTTGTAATCTTGCATAGCCACACCTCCGTGTCAAAGAAACTGAGGTCTGGAGAAATTCAAGCAGAGTTGGTTAGAAAAGGGCGGAGACGCTGTGGGCTGTCGTCATGCCTCAAACCAATAAAATTGGGCTAGGGCGAAGCATGGCGCTGGTGCTCAGCTGTGTATTGTCTTATTAGCAACTACTGAACAACCGAAGACAACAGAACATTCACCACTCTTTATTTTCGCGTCTTCCTCTGAATTTTGAACAGCATAATGCAGCGTCAATCCCTTTAGAGCGGCTACCTGTTCCACCATTACTGACATGGGAGGGCAAACCACTAAAACTACATTTCTCTCTCCATGTAATGCATCACAGGCTGTCAGCCAGGTTTGATAAATCAAACTTTTACTGTAGCCTGTTGGTTAACACACAATTACATCCCTATTTTGATGTCGAGAGCAACTTCTGACAAAACAGAAGCAAGTATTTTTAGTGTAGCTAACTAAAAAAGGAAAATGGTTTCTATCTGGACAGAAAGACACACCAGAGGTGTTGTTTCCGATATGTGTGTTTTCAAACTCGGAGCCAATCGAATGGCTTATACAAAATTTTCTGATGAGAAGTTCTCCAGACGTCTGTTTGTTTGAGATGGAGGTGTGGCTATGCAAGATTAGTTGATTATATATAATGAACCAAATTTTGGTCAGTTGGCTTCAACCCTGGGAGAATATCTTCCTCACTCACTATGATCTGTTCATTTATTTCCCTGTGGCATATTTTTGTGTGTGTGTATATGTGTATGTTCCTGTACTTCTATCTTTATGAGGACCAATTTGAGTTTTAAACCTCCAGAGTGAGGACATGTTTGCGAAGTGAGGTCATTTTGGCCGGTCTTCACTTCTTCAAGAGGCTATTTGAGGGTCAGGAGTTGGTTTTAGGGTTATGGTTAGAAATGGGATTAGGTTATGGTTAGGCTAAGGGTTAAGGTTAGGCATGTAGTGGTGTAGGTTAAGGTAAATGTAGTCAATGGAGTGTGTGTGTGTGTTTATTGGTTTCAATATAGAATTCAGACTAAAAAATTACAAGCAATAATAAAAACAAAAACAATACATAAGTGTTGCTATAATTTATACAAACAACTTTCAGCTAAGTGATGTTGAGAAGTTGAAATTACATAATTTATACACGTTTTTCATATAGGTTCAATGAAAGAAATGAATATTTTGCAGCCATCCTTGAGGTACATGTAATCTTTATTCTTTTGGCTTTTCAGTGAGATGGGTTATAGCAATATCTTGCATGCAGTTTACTTATACACTACAAGCATAATGCATATGAACGATGGGAGCTGTTAAATTCTATGTAATCAAAACATTCATCGTTTATGTATAAAGTATAGTATACATATTGAACGTTTTCATTACATGCAAAATATACTTACATAAATGTAATTATACTTTTATAACATGGAACAACAGATGTAGCTGTGACACAATTTAAGGTGGTTTTCATACTATGGGAAAGACTGACAAGAGTAACACAACTATAACTATAAAATGTAAACAAAAGTAGGAAACAGCCAAGGGCACACATGATGTGTGATGCTATATCCTTGAAACAATCATATTCAGAATTTTCTGACCCATCTTTTATCCATCTTAGATATTTAGTATGATAAAGACTGAGAGGTAAACTGTGACCACAGTTTACAAAGTACATGAATATCCAAAAAACAAACAACAAAAAAACCCATTAAAAATCAACTTCCCTTTTATCAGATCACCAGGAAAGTTTCTGAATAATGTGCAGTTGAATAACAACAGTTGCTACGGTGCAGACAGTACAGCCATATAACATTGCTAATAATTAAACATAGGGCTTTGTCATGAAGAAAAATGATCATTCATATATGCAACAGTATTCATCATATAGACATTTATATATCAGAGTAGTCATCTTTCAGCTCCAGTTAGATATATCATATCCCTGTCTATCTGCATACAGCAGCACATGAAGAATATATTTGGCTTTATATCACATATAAGAATATTGATTGTTTCAATTCTATTACACATGAAATATCACATCATATAAAATGTATTTGTGTACTTCATATATTATAGAATATATATTGAGGTTCATTTATAACAACAACAAAAAATCTGAGAAAAGTAAGGGATGGAAAGAGGAAACCTGTATTTGGGAGATGTCAAAGGAGATTTTGAGCACTGATCAATGATGTTCCTGTGCCAAGAATATGGAGTATACAAGCAAATTCTCCAGGAAAAATCCCAACTTGGAGCAAATTGTAGCAGAAACAGTGTTTAATTGGCAAGAGGTTTATGGTTAATCAAGGTAACTTATGCCAAGGTAAGTTACAATGTGCAAACAACGTTGGCTTTCTCTAGCATTCCAGCTTTGAAAGACAAACCTGCAGGTGCATTAGACACTGCTTTTAGCAAACAGTTGTATGCTAAAAGTTGTATATAGCAACATGGTGGTTAGTGAAGTTTATTATTAAGTATTGTACACATAGGTAGCAAAGAGCAAGTTGAGATGAAGTATTTGATAGATTTAGATTAATCAACAAAACTGAATGTGCAAAGTATTTCTGTCAAAGTGTTACTGTTCTGAGATTGTACTTGATTGGGTTTGTTTGGACTGTATGCTAAAGTAATGTTTTTGTAATGCGTACAAAACACCCATGTGATGACTCAATACTTTACATATCATGAAGCATGATGGACAGGGAGAGAGCTTGATGGTGATAGTATATTCTAGCATGCATAATTATGGAGGAGCATTCATGCAGGTCTATATTTCTAATTAACTGCAGTAACTCCCATTGTCCCCTGGATTTGTCAAGTATTGTAAGTCCTATCAGTAAGCAAGACTAGCCTTAAAGCAATACCACTGTTTTTCAAGACTACCCCTGAAGCAATAACCCTATTTAAAAATAAAAAAAAAAGTTTATAAAAAGTCAAATAACCAACCTAGAAATTCTGAAAATAATAATTGTTTTTTTCTGTTTGAAAAATAAGTAGGTAAATAATACAACAGTCATTAATATAACAATAATTCAAGACACTGGATAGCAGAACTAGCTGCAAGAGAAGTTAAAGCATTAACTAATGTTTCAGACTGTAAAACACTCAAAATGTTGCCCATTCCCACAAACAGCCGGAAGCCATTCTTACTCCTTAACACCACCAGAAAGGAATGGTCCCAGTGCAGCCTGAATATGAGTCATTTTCTCATTTTAGGCACCAACCTTTAGACTCAAGTAAGCATGGTCAGTTTGGCATAGATATCCATACTAAAAAAGGGAGTCCAATGGATGTATTAGTCACCTTCAAAGGCTGTAAACATTTTGTCATGAATTTAAATGTCTTTGTTGCATCTCCAGCGTTCTTTTACATATCTTGCTCCCTGACATCTTTGCCCACAACCTCCTTTTCACTTTTGTCTTTTTCATATTTGTTTTTGCCTGGTGTTGTCACACTGTTACATGAGGGTGGTGAGGCTGTAGAGGACGGTACTTCATTTTTATCTGTACTAGAAATCTCATTGAATTTGTCTGTGACAAGATCCTCTTTGTCAATGGGTGACTCCCCACTCTGAGTCTTCTCATTAAACGTGTCAGCGGGCTTGAAAGCAACACGCCTTATCATATATTGTCTGAATGCTCTTTGAATGACAAGGGCCGACAGGTCCTCCTGTTTGCGACGGAGGGTGGTGGTGATAGGTTCATAAGACACCTTGGAGGGATTGGAGGCCATAAAGCGCTCCTCCATCTGCCCCCTTAGCATGTCCATCTCCCCACCCTCGCCCAGGACACGACTGGTGAATGCAAACAGGATGTCCAGGCAGTGAATGCGCTCCCCACTCACCATGGGTAGGTCCATAGAGATGAGTTGGACCTTGTTGGGTTTGGCTATGCGTAACGGTGGGTCCAGGGCATCTGCAAACTCTGACAGCTTATTGTACTCCATGAACTGGGTTGCACGAGGATCAAACTTCTCCCAGATCACATAGAACATTTCAAAATCATCCTCACTTAGTGGCTCAGCGCTCTCCTCAGTGGCCACACTGAAGTTTTCCAGGATGACTGCAATGTACATATTCACAACAATAAGGAAGCAGATGATGATGTAGCTCACAAAGAAGATAATTCCCACAGTCGGGTTCCCACAGTCTCCTTTAGCAGTGGAGCTGCCAGGATGCTTCGTTTCATTATTACAGTCAGGGTGATGTTTGTTGAGAATGGGAGCTAGTAGGCCATCCCACCCTCCTGAGGTGGTGATCTGGAACAAACAGATCATGCTGTTGCCAAACGTCTCAAAATTGAAAAGGTCATCAATACCTGATTCCTTCTTGACGTAAGCAAAGTTCGACATGCCAAAGATGGCATAGATAAACATCACTAAGAAGAGCAGGAGACCAATGTTGAACAAGGCAGGAAGTGACATCATCAAGGCAAACAAGAGTGTGCGGATTCCTTTGGCACCTTTAATAAGGCGGAGGATGCGGCCAATCCGAGCCAATCGGATGACTCTGAACAAGGTTGGTGAAACAAAATACTTCTCAATAATTTCTGAGAGAAACATACCTAGGAAAAGAAGCAGAATAAATTAGACATACAAGTATAATGACAAAATTAATGGCTATAGTTCAAAACTCAGCACCACAGTTTTAGATGGAGGTAAGTCGTACCAATGATTGACAGAATAACTACGATGAAATCAAATACATTCCAACCGATGGTGAAGTAGTAATGGCGGAGTGAGATCATCTTCAGCACACACTCTCCAGTGAAGATGATGATGAAGAATACATTAATATTGTAGAGAACCTTGGTTGTATATTTAGACTGGTCTTCAGTTTCCACCATCATGGTGATCATATTAAGGCATATGAGAACCATTATTAAAATGTCAAATGCTTGTTTTGTGGTGAAATCAAACACAAATCCTTGAAGCTTGTTCTGAAATAGACAAAGAAACAAAAATACGTTTTAAACACTATAAAATAAAGATTAGATTTTCACTACAGATGAGATGCAGTCTCAAAGACGCTCAAAGATATTTTGACATACAGCTGGTCTAGGAATAGGCTTTTGTGGTTTCTTTGACCCCAACTTTTTCATGGCATTGTAGTATTTCTTCTGTTCCTCAGTCATGAAGATGTCTTGACCTCCAAAGTAAAAAGAGGATGCAAGGCATGTTAAATCACTGCAAAGGCAACACTGTACAAACTGTAAGGCTTGCAAACAATGCAGTTGAATGAACAGTCAGTGAGCAGTCAGTCAAACTTCTTTTAAATGATTAATACATTATAATCAGTGAAATAGGCTTTATAAAAAAAAAATAATTTAGAGACTAAACCATTATTATCCATTTGTCTAACAATTATAATGTTACCAAAATATAAACTTTTACATTTCTGCATTTGCTTTAAATTTCTATACTTCTTTTGAGCAATACACACAATTTGTGTGACAATGAGTTTTAATTATTGCTGAATGAATGTTGCACAAATACCTAAATATATTCGAATACCATTTTGTTTAAAAACCAAGATTTGACACTTATCTTTTTCTTTTGCTGATTGAAATTGTCTATGATGACACCAATGAAGAGATTGAGTGTGAAGAAGGATCCAAATATGATGAAAATCACAAAGTACAGGTACATCAGTAGATTGGCCTCATACTCAGGTTGTTCCCCCGGCTATAATAGGGAAACAGAATATGAAAAATCAGTTACAGCACTACACTGCATCACAAGAAAATGTTTTACTCCCTCTCATGTAATTGTGAGGATATTCTAGAATTCTAAGTACATAAGCAAATATTCCTGACATCTTCTGATGGAAATCAATGGCCACCCTTAATTTTTGCCAACTACACTTGAGTAAACTCTCATGGTTTGGGAGGATTTTCTTTATTTGTAATCACATTCTTTTTTAGGTAATTTTAGGTAAATGGTAATTTATCATTATTTAACATTAGTTAAGTATTATTTATTGATAAATTCATTGACAAATAATTATTTTTTTTCCCCTTTTAATTAGTAAATTATATAAATAAGACATTGTAGACACAAATTAGACACTGTAACAAAAATTTTAAAGTTTATCATTTATATATTGTATCATAACTGATAAGAGATGAGATCACAATGGCTTCTGATTACATTAATTAACCATGTATTAACACTTTGTTTTTATCTTGCTTAAAAATATTAAATTCCACAACAATTCCAAGTATTGGTTAATGATTGACAAATTATTCTTAAAACACTGATAAAAATGTCTTTGATTGTGTTCAAAATTTCGTCCCATACTTCACTGTAGAGCTTTATGTAGCTTCAGTTTGCAGGACCACTGCTCTCAAATACACACTCAAGGGCCAAAGTAATGCTCCAACAGTTGAACCCAAAAAGCAATAAAAGCACGTCCTTTCAACACAGTAACAACCATACTGCACTCCAATGGCAATAGCAATAACACTCACCCGCCTACATCCAATTTCTGCTTATGCATTGCTTGAAGCTTGCATATATTAGATGTTACTTTAACTAGCTAGTTGGTAGTAGACCAATTCTTGTCAACCACCTAGTGGTAATCACAAGTAGGATGTGTGAATTTTTTGCAGGCACACAAAGTTATGAGTTATATTAACTGTAATGCAATCAATGTGCTTACAAAGCTGCAGTTAATTTATGGTTGACTGAAATTTGCAAATGATTGTGGAAATGAAAGTGCAAATGATTTTGGATGTGGGCTTTCCAACAAGTAAAACACGCAAAGAACACTTTCAAGTTGAAACAACAAAATCCCGTTCTTCTGCTTCTTCTGATAAAAGGTGAACGCAGCAGAAGACCAGCAGCCAGCAAAGTAAAGAAGGAAGTGTGAGAGCAACACTAAAAAGTATTAAATGGACTATTATAACTGAAATGCCATGATAATTGTTCGATCACAACTATTTAAAGACGTATGTAACTGAGTGTAATTGTGTTGAAAGGACATGTTTTAATAGCTTTTTAATAGCCAAGTTAGAGCCGCCCCAGGGTCAACTAGGGTGGTGCTTGCCTTAAATCTGCTCAATCCCAAACTTCATCATATGACATCACTACCTGTGCACGGTTTTGTTATGTTTTTTTTGCGCCCTCTTCAGCATTTTTTAAAATCACATCTTTGACTTGTTCAAAGAACAAGGCTGTGTTCACATTGCGGAGCAGTTTCTGCTTGAAATCTGCCTTGCTTTTGAAAAAAGTGGTGCTGAGCATGTCATTTCTGTCATTTTGATTGGTCATCTTGTGAGAAGAGACACATGATGTGCAGATCTTTTCTGCTCAAGTTGAACTATTTTCAACTGCAATCCTTAGTAAACTGCAAAATACAACAATACTACAAAATAATAATTAATTATTTGATAGTTAACAATAAAGTAATAATTAATTAATGTTAAATAATAATTATCAATGTGTTACCAAACAGGATGAAATACTGTACTAAACATTAAACTCTGACTACCTTGTTTGGAGAGTCCACAGCAGCATACATAATGTCCATCCAGCCCTTGAATGTAGCCTGTATAGATGTATAGATGTATGCATAGAATGTTAAGAAAAATCATGTAGACTTCAGATTTAAATAATAAATGATAAATTTGCAACATTTATGTACTGTACAATATGCACAAATAGTGCAATTATCTAACCACTTACACAGACTTCAGAATTTACTTACCACTTGCAGCAGTGCAAGGTAACCTGCACCAACATTGTCAAAGTTGATCTTGACATTCTTCCAGCGAGCAACTCCTACTTTCGCCAAGGCCTCACACTGTGACTTGTTGCTCACCTCTGATCGACCGAAACGCTCCCCCGTGGTTGTATTGATACACTGGTAGTACTTTCCCGCAAACAAGTTGACTCCCATGATGCTGAAGATGAGCCAGAAGATGAGACAAACCAGCAGCACGTTGAAGATGGAAGGGATGGCCCCCAGTAGGGCATTGACAACCACCTGCACACCAACACATGAACACATCCCATCTTTACAGTGGGCAGAGCTCACAGCAAGTAGAGTTGATGTACAATATTGTATACTTTGGTAATGGTGAAAATAGGAAAACACACGAGTGAATGTTTAAATACCAGCGTACAAATCAGCATGAACTCATCACAAGTATCACTAACACCAAAGCTCATTCACATCAACGACAACTACAAGGTAAAAGGTGGGGAAAGAATAAGGAGAGGAGGGAGGACACTGATCAAAGGAAGTATATGTATGATGTATCTTAACTGTTTTTGGTGGGTTACAATTACATTTTAGAAAAACATCAAAACAGAAAACCTTGTAGAGGCAGGAGGAAGCCACAAAATTTGTTTACTGTAAATGAAAAAAACAAACACATGAATAAAAAAAGAATGAATTAATGTTAAAGGCACCCAGCAAACAACATCCAAGCAGTACAGTTGCAACGAACGCTAATGTAGAGCTAGTGAAGTAAATGAGAAGCCAGTCATGCAGATGGGGGAATTCGTTGGCTACCACGTGAGGAGAGACCATCGTCATAGCAGCGTTGGAAATCTAGACCACCACAACATGCAAGCAGCTGATCAATACATTGATTTTCAGCAGCCGACAACCCTCCCCTGCCAATTACATAAGTTATCAACCCTCGTTTAGACCACACTTGCATTGCACAGCAAAATATTGTTGGAGTATCAGAACTACACCATTTATATATTCTTTTATTTATGTTACAACAAATATGGAACCACTAAATTAACATTCTGCATCACTGGTTTACCATTACAATGTAATTTAGAAAGCATCAGTCAAGTAGGTAATTCAGCAACGTTGATTACTACATGTAAGTACAATTTTTAAGTCAACCCTGAGAACAAATAACAGCCGGATCAGAGGATTAGGGAAGGATAGGAATGCCTTGTTTACATGCATTTAATTATTTGGATTTCTACTCATTAGGTCTTGAAAAGTGGCAAAGCTTGTGTGTGCTGCCCTTTGTCTGACTGCAGAGTGCCCATGCTCCATAGCAGTGCAGAGAGTTGGTGGTGGACAGTGACCCTGGTAAAACACTGTGATGATGTGCACTGTGAGCCAGGATGGGTGGGGGATTCTGGTGACTCTTACCCTCATGCCCTCGAACCGTGACAGGGCCCTCAGGGGCCTCAGAGCTCGCAGTGTCCTCAGGGATTTGATGGCACCAAGCTCAGCATATCCCATGGCATTGGCTACCAAGCTGACCAGTGAGACCTAAAACACACATACACACACACACACACACACACACACACACACGGACATAATGTCATCAGAATAAGAGAGAGAGACAGTGAACACAATTTAAAGCTAACTTGCCGCAGTCCCATGCTGAAGCAATTCTAACCATTCTTCAACAAATAAGCAATTCTTCAACAAATAAGTATAACATTGAACATTTACATGCCTCCCTGTTTCTGTGTAAACAGAGAGGTGTTTGAAGGGAGAACCTACATCAACAATGAGGAAGTCCAGCCAGCACCAGGCATTTGTGAAATATTTGGCAAATCCATATGCCACCCACTTCAGTAACATCTCCAGAATGAAGATGTAGGTGAAGACTTTGTCTGCAAACTCCAACACAGTCTTAACAGTCTTCCTTTTTTCTATGTAGATGTCTTCAAATGCCTGTACGTGAATGCAATCAAAGTGAGTAATTACCTGCCATACAGATTTCAGTGATGTCAAATGCACACAGTCACTGTTGATGCTATTGTCAGAAATGAGGAGTAATTAGGTAAATGGTCAACATTTAACTTTGGGGTCTTTTTTCACAATGGAAAAATGTCAATCTCGGACAAAATCCAGACATAACTTAGTATATAATGATAAATTTGCAATTTGTACAAAATCACAGCAGTGATTAGTGAACAGCCCAAAGTGAGTGTGCACTAACTCCTTAACACTAAACAAACCACACTTGCTACATGGTGGTTTGAGTATCTACTGCCTAGCTTGTGATGAGAGCGCCAATTAGGATAATGAGATAACATGAGAGCAGCCAAATCCGGCATTCAGAAACAAGCCATTAACAGCACTCATCCCAGCTCAGCTCCTTCCCTTCTGCATCAACAACCAGGGAGACTTACCAGCGCTCCACTGCTCAGCAGGATCATGAAGATGATAAAGCTCTCAAACCAGTTGTGCTCCACTATCCGGTAACAGGTCTTTCTTAGCGTCCACCACATCTTCCACCAGCCCACCTCCACATTTACCTGGCAACACTGGAACTTTTGCACACAGCCTGAGTAGAGACAAAGGGTTAGATGGCGTTTGAGCCGTATAATAAATATGTAAAATGTAAAATCAGAGTATTCTAACACCAATGTGGTAAAAAACTTGGTATTAACATTAGATTTAAGTAAGCCTGTAGAAACATGATAAGCTGTAAGTTACATCAACATGTTTATGTGTAGCCAATTTGGTATGTTTTTTTTAAATAAAAAAATAAAAAAGGCATTTAATCGATAACTTGTTTTACTCACATAAGGCAGTAGTAAGATTATTTATTTACTTATTTTATATTTTTTATATGATTTCTGAATTGTTGTTGAGTCAGCCACAACATGCTATATGTTATTGATGTAAGCAGCACAAGTCTTTCCTTTATTATAGCTGATGATGATGTTCATTTATGGTTGTTTTCTTCTTTCTTTCTTTTTTTACAGCACTTTGTGACTTTGAACAGGGCTATAGCAGTAGTGGTAGTAGTAGTATTCACCATCAGTAAAGCAGGCGTCAGGATCCATAGACTCTTCCAGTTCAAAGTCCATAGACTCTCCTCCCTCCCCAGGAGCCCTGATGTCCACTGTGCTGCCCTCAGAAGAGCTGAACTGGCCGTCATCATCCACCATCTGCAGAGGGAGCCAAGTAAAACTAGTGTTAGATGAGCAAATATCACTGATAGGACTGGGGATGCTACATGGCAAATGTAGCACCTATCCAGGAGCTGACATACTGAACATCTGTGTCTATGACTATGGGATAGTAAGTGATGTACAACTACTTGCCATATGCAAGTTCACAGGGTCCACATCTCTCCAACAAGACTTGTATTACTTCATGCAAAAATGGTCAGAAATACCAAGAGACTTATAGCACAAGACACATTAGTTTGTATTGTAATTGGTTAAGTTGAATTGCTGTTGGGACAGATCACTGTGTCTTGCTAAAGGCTGTTGGTAAGAATGATGTCACAAGTGTCAATGACATGCATTCACTCAGACTGCATGTTTGAATCAAGTTTGTGATGGCTGAACTAAAGAACATGTATGGTCCAGTATTTTCATGTCCAGCACTTTTTGAACCAAATGTTGCATCTTTTGTAACAAGATTTTTTTTACAAATACTATTGACATGAAAACACATATGTCCAGTTTCTACACAGTAGACAAGCCTAAATAATAAAACAAACAAACAAACAAACAAACAAACAAAAACATTAGGGTCCTCTCATTAGCTTAACAGCAGAATAGCAGTGCTTTGCTCTTGACCAGAGAAGGCATTAAGGAGTCTCCATTACAGTTGCTACTGTTGTCTAGTTTCCTGATCACCACCACTTAACTTGGGAGGAGAAATCCAACTCTGCCAGACAAGATAACTTGGGAGATTGATGTAATAAAGGTGAAGGTGAGACAATCAAGTTACTTCCTACAGGGCTTTAAATAAACCAGTGTTTTTTTCTTCTTCCAATTTAAATCATACTATGGCTATCATATATTAAAATAAACACGAATACAAAAATAAATACCATATGCATGTCCCACAGGACATGTTTGCCCTGTCAAATGTTTGCTTAACCACAAGAAACAAAAGAAATATATGCTGCTTCACAGACAATCCTGTGAAGTATAAGAATTTGGTATGCTCGATATAGAAATATCTAAAACCTGTTGACTGGTGATTCTTGAAGGTTGGCAGTATCATACAGTCGCTACATGGTCTCTCCCTCAGCCTTTTGTTGTGTGCCTTCTGCAGGGTGTGTCTCTTAATAGCTGTGAGATGAGAACAGCCTGAATGCCTTCCTGAGAATGCAGTAGCACTGGGCTGTCCTGGGACCAGCTAATGCAGAGCAAGGAATGATGTAAGCATGTTACTGTGATATACTGTGAGCACTAAACCCAATGTGATCCTCTGGAGGTTTCTGCTACCACTCAAGCTTCAATCTATCCATTCTGTTGCTGTCAGATGTGATTTACACCATTTCTTGATATTTGAGCAAAATCACATGTTATTTGTGGAAGGCTAAATATTACGTCTAATTTGGAATTATCTACAGTGTGTTTAGCAGAATGCACTGGTGATGTGCTGCATGCAGAAAATCACACAAATGTCACTACAAAACACCAATGTGTTTACCTGAAGTTGTTCATACCTGCATTGGAAAACTTATCTATTTTGGAAAATATCTAAATACTAGGTCTAATGCTTGCATAAAGCAATCTGCTGTCATCATCCCATTATTTTAAATGAAAATGTCATGTTTGGCAGTCCAGTTAAATGAATTTTGATGTCACAAAGCAAAATCCATTGCTCCTGGTGTTCAATGGCTATGTATACACAGTTGTGTATAACCTCCCACTCCCCAAAACAAAACAAACCAAATAATCAAATAAAAGAAAAACTTGTTGATGAAGTTTGTGATGCTGCTTATCAATTTTGCATAGAAGCCTTTGAACTTATATTAAATTCAATAAAATCTGTTTGCAGCATCAACACAGTTACAGAAACAATAATTCAAAACAGGTGTGGGAATGAAGTAAGGGCACACAAAAAAGATGAGTGATCCAATGAATAGGTTGAATATTGTAGATGGGACAGGCAGTGTCCATGGTAAGTGTTATGTACAGTAAAGTGTTCTTACAAGTCTCCTCTCACTGAAAACTTTGAGAGCATCTGTGAAGCAGCAGCAACAGCAACAAACGGCGTTAAGTGTGGAAAAAAGTCACACAAAATGTTACCAAATAACACTCTGCCTGTGAGCAAAATTGTTAAAAGATCTAACAAAGTACATTCACAACAAATGGAAATCATATCTGTAACAATCTGATAATAACAGCAATAATTAGTAAATAAAATGTTTTGAAAAATGTGGTAGCAACAATTATATAATAGACAGCTGTGTGTGACATTTCTTTCACACTCTGTACCTAAAGAGGGCTGAAATGAGCCTTTCTCTAACACAAAGCAAACAGCCCCCTTAAGAGGAGGATTCAGCTCCCCAGCACTCAGACTTAAATGGCACATAATGTAATCTGAACGCTGGTATTTTCCTGTCTCTGTGGCCTCTCCTCGTTAAAGGGTCGTGGTATATGGGGTCTCCACGGGAAACATCATGTCACATGCTCATACCTCGTTGCCATGGACAGTGGGCTAAGTGCTTCAGCGTGACTGCTGCAATGGAACATCCTACTTATCTAAGACAACAGATGTATCCGCCAAGAACCACAACCAATATTGAAATCCTTCTTCATCGTTCGCACACGTTAATCTCCCTCTTATTTCCTTCTGTCTGCCTGTGATATGCCTTATAAACTTTATAATCATGATGAAACCCTGCTAAAAGGAAATTGAAAAACTATCACAAATGCAATATTAACATATTACATTTTAAAAACCTGGTAGCATGTCAGATCAATCCACATAAGCATCCTTACCACTTTGCTTCCGTCTACATCGGAGGAGGCACTGCTGAAGTCCTCTGTGTTGAGATTTTCAAAGTCTGACTCTCCCACAGCAATAGGGACAATGACAGTCAGACTAGGATTGTGGATAAAGGACATCATAGAATCCTCACTCATGCTGTTGACTATGTACTTGTCTCCATTTTTGTCCACTCCAGTAACATCCCCGTTGCCATTCTTAGGAAAGTCTTTGATGAGCTCCACAGTGGTGTGGTTGGGGAGAGAATTGTGCCCTAAAGGTTTGTGGAGCTCATCCAGGGTTTTGTCGTCGCCCATGCCCTTCTTTCTCCTCTTTTTCCTGAGGCAGACACTGTTGAAGGTGCGTCGCAGCAGGGACTTGGTGAAGGCAATGCCATGTCGGATTCGTCCAATGGCAATCTGCAAGTTGTTCATCTCGCTGTCGTCGTCTGGCGTCGCCAGGTTGTCAGCGCTGAATGAGCTCAGCAGCAGGGCCAGGAACAGGTTCAGCACCTATCAGATCATGATATTACTTCATAAATTACTACATTATCTATTTATCTATTATTATACCTTATGATAATATATATGATAGCTGATAACAATGTACCACAAGGTTTCCAATGACCATGACCATCATGAAGACGACGATGCACATGGACTGTCCAGCCACCTCCATACAGTCCCACATGGTCTCTATCCACTCTCCACAAAGCACTCGGAACACGATGAGGAACGAATGGAAGAAGTCGTGCATGTGCCAGCGGGGCAGAGTACAGTCTTTCGAGATTTTACACACACAGTCCCTGTAGCTCTTTCCAAACAGCTGCATGCCCACCACAGCAAAGATGAAGACGATAATGGCCAGCACCAGAGTCAGGTTGCCCAAAGCCCCCACTGAGTTACCAATTATTTTAATCAGCATGTTGAGAGTGGGCCACGATTTAGCCAGCTTGAATACTCTCAGCTGTGGAAAAAAAAAGCAGTAGTGTTTGAGTCATATCGCATGTTTGTGCACTCAAAATGCACCTGAAGATATTGGCAATGGTGTATGTTTGCACTTACCAATCTGAATGACCTCAGAACAGACATGCCAGAGACGTTGGCCAAACCAAGCTCCATCAAGCTCAGACTGACAATGATTGAATCAAAAATATTCCAGCCCTCCTGGAAATAAAAGTATGGGTCCAAAGCAATGATCTTGAAGAACATTTCAGCTGTGAAGATGCCAGTGAATACCTTAATAAAAGACACAAATATTAAATGTTAATAGACATGTTACCTGTTTGCAAAGAACAATTTCAATTAACAATGCTCAAAATACCCTGCAATATATTACCGTCCACTCACCAGATTCCCCACACGGAGCATCTCGGTGAAAACTGGGGTCATTGGAGAATGCTCCATGGCCATAAACATCGTGTTTAGAACAATACAGATGGTGATGGCTAGGTCTACGAATGGATCCATCACAATTAGTTTGACCAGATTCTTGATCTTCAGCCATGCTGGACAACATTCCCAGATGAGGAAGGTATGGGCAAACTTATACCAGCAAGGAGGACACTTCTGCCTTGACTCTTCAAGCTCTGGTGCACACAGAGGAGACAAAACCAATGCAATGCCATTCATGTTTTTGAATATCCAAGATATCATCATGATAGTGTTATCAGGCTATGGTATCTATTACCTACCCTCCATTGTGTTGGTTATAACACTAGCTACACTAAAAGCTCTCTGTCTGGCCTCTGGGCCCTCCAGGAAGTCCATAGATTCCTGGTATGATCCACAACCGGCCTGTTTGTACTCTGTTTCAGTGGTGTCACCCTGGAGACAGATGCAATCATGTATTACAGCCAGGAAGTTACATATTTGGAAATTTCTGCAAATGTATGGATGTAGGAACAGACATAAAAAAATGTGTTAGTAATGTATATCAGTAACACAGAGCAAAGCTACATCAGAAACAAAAAAATAACCAGCACAGGGAATAATGCACCAGAAAGCTGCATAGGTGTGTAGAAAGCTGACCACAGTAAGAATATCTTAAGTTTCAAAAGACAACCAGATCTGTTTATTGCTTTTTTTTATGTTTTTTTTATTGACTTCACATGTTAAAGGTATAAACCACATTAAGTGAGTCAGACAGCACAGGGACAAAGAGAAAATAAAATAAACAGGAACAGACTACTGAGGATACAGCAGAGCTATAGGGCAATCAAAGGTGCTAACAGCACAGAGGGCCATCGTCCTTACATTGTCATCAGTAGAGGCCATATCTACTGTCACCTCAGGCAGAAGGAGCCCCACAGGTGACGTTGGGAGTGAAGCCCCGCCCACCAGAGACACCACCCCGTTGCAGTCTACAGAGCTGTGCTTCATCCCATTGGGTGGAAGCAGGACCTGTGACAAGAAGCTGGTCTGGCTCATGCTGCTGCAGCGCCGGTCACGGCTCTGGGGGACAAAGAGAGAGCCCCTCCGACTAAGGTTGTCCTCGAAAGTGCTGTTCTCATCATCGGCAAAGTCGTTCTCTGAAACCACGTCCTGCGCTTGGCTCCGGAAACTGAAAAGGCTGGCCCTGCTGTTCCGTCTGGACGAGAACAGGGGTCCACGGAAACTCAGAAAGGACTAGGAGAGAAAGATATTCTTCAGTGAAGAAGAAAGAATAATGGTGATGATGACGACGGTCATATGTGGCAGTGTAGAAAAAATGTTATATTCCACGGTGAGAAGCAAAAAAGAAATAACCCAACAAGAAAATGCAGGCACCACACATAGTGAAAACCATGCAGTATGATTCTACTAATTAGGATGATTGTAGTGGTAATAAAAATTATGATGATGATGAAGATGAAGATGATAAGCATTGTAAGGGGAGATAATAAAAAAATTGGGCAAAAAGAAAAATGCATCTTGATGATGATGATGATGATGATGACGATGACAACGACGACAATGAAGATGATGGTGAGGAAAAAGATAAAAATGATGATGATGATGATGATGATGATGATGATGATGATGATGATGACGAAGAGGAAGAACAATGTTGCTTGGTGACAGCATAGAAAGAACCTTTACATGAGACGTGCCTCTGTAGGATTGCCCAGTAGGGCGTTGGACTTGTTTACAACTGCGTGTCATTCAAACTGTTTAAATGTGAGTCCAGGGTTAGTAATCACACCCATATAAAGCAATCCATTCTCTACTACTTCTATGGTCATTAAAATTGCAGCAATATATCTTGTCAATTAAAATTAATAAGTTCCAATGTAGTCATTAATTTCAATCATTGCTATTGAGTGAGTGTGATGGACACTGTAGTTGAGTCAGCAGTTTCACATTCATTTACAGCAAGATAGAAGCTTATGCTCCTTTAGTTTGGTGGGATGGAAATTAAAATACAATTATTTTAATTATTTGTGGTTATGAGTTGAAACAAGTTTTTTGGCAGAACAGGTGACCAAATTAGATGGAAATTTGTATAAAGACATTATGAAGATAATCAACAAATTATCTTCATTAACCATGTGCAAATTCACAGCTTTTCAATTCTAAAAAGTAATAGAAAATGCATTGTATAAAGGGACTGTAGAGTCCCTATGATCCATTAGGAATAGATTAAGGTGAAAACTGGGGAACATTTCAAGATAAAGTTAGATAGCAGAATGTCACTGGTTTGACACAGATCATACTGACAGATCATACTGAACCTGATGTGCAGACGAGCATCTCATGTCATAGGAGAGTAAGTTAGCATCCACAGATAATCGGAAGCGAGTCTTCTTTATACTGTCCTCTGACTCGGGTTCAGGAAACTTCTCATCCCCCCCTTTGCCCTCCTCTTCCTTCCTTTTCCTACGTCTGTTGCGTCTCTCTTTGGCACTCTTGGAGCTAAACTTGGAGGCTTCAGAGGAGCTTTCTGTGACACCCCCCCTGTCACTGAACTCCCCACTCTCAGCAGCAGCTGCCACGGCTGCCTGCAAGAAGAAGAAGAAGAAGAAGAAGAAGAAGAAGAAGAAGAAGAAGAAGAAGAAGAAGAAGAAGAAGAAGAAGATTGTTATTATTATTATTATTATTATTATTATTATCATTATTATTGGGCTTTTTTCACAAGGTAACTGGAATTTGTCTTTTCACAAACACAAAGGCCCAGCATGTAAGCATTTCTGCAGAGAAATTGAAGTGCAAGGTCATTTGCAGTTGCTGTGTCCATGGAGCAGTTTGGATTCAGTGCCTAGTCAAGAGCCCTTTGGCACTGTAGGTGGGCACCCAAGATGTTCTAGCACCCTCTTGCTCACAGCATGGACTACACTCTCTTGTAGGTGCTGGTTATTGGTCGACCTGTCTACCTCTAGACCAACTTGCTGCCCCCCAGCTTGTCGCCCCAACCAATCTGTCATTAACTGGAAGCCAGTTACGATAGAGACATTTCTATTTATTTATTTAGCCATCATTTAACCAGGAAAGCCTTACTGAGATACAGGATCTCTTTTACAAGCAGGACCTGGCTAAGACAAACATAAAGGTTATTGACACACAACATAAAATCATGCAAAGCATAAAAACTTCAAATAAAAATAACACCAAGTTACAACAATACAACAACAATATAACAAAAGAAATCAGTTGACGCAAAACTTCTTATGGAGTCAGCCTCTAAGATTTTCACCACAGTTTTAAATTCTCCCAGAGAGATCAGATCACGTAATTTCAAATCAACCTGCTAAGAGTTCCAGGTAGTGGGAGCAGAGTGTAGTAAAGGACTTTAAAGCCTATTTCAATTTGTTACGGACAACACAGGAAAACTCTCAATTCTCACATAGAATACTCTCATATAGAATATCCCATGAAGAATAAAAGGTATGATATCTATGGTAGGAGTTTCAAATGTCAGTAAATGCCATCTAGTTTCTAGGAATTTAACAAGACATGACTATACTTTAAGATATTTTTGTCTGAATCAGTCACTATTAGGAATCCCTGTGCAGGAGGGATAGCGTGGGAAAATGAGCTCATATGGGGATATTGGGGTTGAAATAGGGAGCAGATGGTCCTGTACCTGAGCATCCTCTTGCTGCCGCCTCAGCTGCTCCAGCATGGCCTGGAACTCTTCCTCCTTCTGCTGCGCCTCCTCCATGGTGGCCTGGTTCTGCTCATCGTAGGCCATTGCTACCACAGCCAAGATCAGGTTGACCAAGTAGAAGGAGCCAAGGAATATCACCAGAACAAAGAAGATCATGTAGGGCTTTCCAGCTGCTCGCAATGTCTGGAAGGAATGCAAACAATGTTCTGCTCTCAGAGAGCTGACAAATTTCATGGGTATTCATCGCTGTTAACTTGTTTACGTCTACTTAGATTGTGGAACGCCCTGCCTGAGGAACTTAGGCTAGCTAATTCAGTGTCATACTTTAAATTACTTTTTAAAACACACTTTTATAAACTTGCTTTAAGTTTTTATCTCATCCTCTTTTAATTTTTTGTTGTTTCTTATGCTTTTAAAATATTGTTTTATTTTACAGTTATTTATTTTTCTTTTAACTCTTTTAACCCTACTCTTGTGTTTCCTATCTTATCTCCCCATTATGTATTATTATTACTATTCTTCTATTCTTTTTCCCTTCCTTACTTTGAATCTTCTTTTATTGCTATTATTAATATTGTAATTATTATTATTATTATTGTTGTTGTTGTCATTATAATTATTACATAGCCAATGTTATTTAAAAAAATGTTTATTACTAATTGTAATCACACTAATTTATTGAAACAATTGTGAAATGTAAGTTTGACTTCAAAATAATGATTGTCATGAAAGTCAAAAAACTTTGAGAAAAAAATGAATAATAGCATTGTTCTGCACCATGACAAAGAAAAATGTACATAAAGGAGAGCTTGTTGATAGTTCATAAAACAAGCAGTGCCACCCAATTACACATTGTGCTAAAGACAATCTCTAATGGGAGCTTTGCTGGATTACTGTTTGCTTTACTTGCTGAGATTACAATGTTTAGCAATGCTCTATTCAAGGGACAACCATTCACCTGTTTAGGGCCATTCATCTTGTGTTTGCCTGAGTCACAGCGGGACTCATCTTTGTTCCCTCTGGCCAAAATGCACCTGCACTTTATTTGAGGATTTGTTTAAATAGGATGCACACAATATTCTCTTTCATGGCGATATTGTAATGTGAGAATCCTTTCTTACCACTGCAAATGCTGCATGTTCATGTATTTAGAGAAAGAGGCAATACAAAGAGAGCATCCTGAAGCACCCATGAGGTCAAACATTTCATCAACCTGCCACTAAACATGTTGTTCCCACAGGGGCTTTGAGCAGCTGAAGAACAGAGAAAACCCATACTGGCATTCATACAGTTACCCAAGAGCTTCACAGAAGACTTGTCTCTGCCATGACACTTTCACATAACATTCGCAGCTACATCAAATCAGTGAAGACTGATACAAACATCTCTGTAATGATTTTTTGCTTTTTCCACAGTTAGATTACATTGTCTGTAAAACCTATTTCAGTCTATCACTAATTATTGTAAAAAAAAGAAAAAAGAAAAAAACAACAACCATCCTTTTACGGGCAGATGCTTTCTGCTTTACAAGTGTAAGTGCTTCCGGCCTTTCTGCTTCTACTGCCTACCTGCTGGTAAAGGTTTTCCCAGTAATCCTGAGTCATCAGTCTGAACAGAGAGAGGAAGGCCCAACCAAACGAGTCAAAGCTGGTGTAATTGTAGTCTGGGTTCTTTCCCGCTTTGAAGCATGCGTACCCCTCTGGGCACTGCCTACAACAAATAAATGGCCTGTGAAGCTCAGAAGGTATCCCCCTCTCTCCCCATTCACAATGTACTGTGATGGTTTATGCAGGAACACATACATCACACAAACAATATCAATATTGCATCAAACAACATTATGGCCAGTCTGCCAGTAGTTTGGGTTTAAACTTACCCAGCGTCACTGCCGTTTCCACAAAGCAATGGATCCCGTTTCTCTGGGAGTTTATAATAATTCTCTGGTGGGGACAGAATTAAAGTCAGTTTTGTCGGGGCTATGGTGGGGATTGTGGTTGTCAGCACACCACAGATTATCATAACATCAAGCAGAGGTAGCTAAGAAGACTGGGAAATGTGTTGAAAGAAAACACATGGAAACATTAAAATATAATATAGCTTGACTCACTGCCCTTCCTGCTCACTCTCTACATGCATCGGCTATTACAAAGGAACAGTGTTAACATTGTCCCACACATTACCACTCCTCATCACGTTACCTCTCACATATCCCCCAAAGCCATATCTGTCATTTGTTATTATTCTCTCCAACCAGGGCCAGCTTGTTTAGTCGTGTTAGTAACGGATAGCATTTCTCCCAAGCAGTGGGATCAGGCTGGTATTGGGCCCTTGCAACCACAAAGATAACTGAAGAAAAATGAAATACCCACTCTCATCAAGGAAGTACACGTCCCGGGCTGTGTCATTCATCAAGGTGGAATTGGCTGGCCACCATATACACTTATTTCTTAAATGGCCCATGAACAATTGTAACCCTATGAGGGCAAAGACGCTCAGGCAGAAGACGGTTAGGATCATCACATCGGACAGCCTCTTCACTGATTGGATCAATGCACCAACAATGGTCTTCAGGCCTGCCAGACACAGTGTCATCTGTTACTGTCAGAGTAGTATGAGTATTAAAAAACAAAGCCATCAACAATAGTATACAGCTTGAAGCCAATGTGTTTGAAGTAAATCATCTCATTGTCTAATTCTCTTTTATACACTATAATTTGATGAGCTTTACAAGCCATGATGCTCAAAATATTTTCTGAAGACGTTCCACAACCCAGTGATGGATGTCTTTATAGCAAACATTCATGTCAACATACTAGAACACAAGCCTTTAGCCACACCACTAGTCCCTTTTGTTCGCATTTTGCTCTCCATTTTGTTCACAACATGGATGAATGATATTTTTTTCAAATAAATTGACAAATGTATTAAACTCAATGGGGTATGAATCAGACAGAAGTGACCAACAGAGTAAAATAACACCATGCATGTTTGTGAGGATGAACATGCAACAAGTTCATGATGGGACACACTCTCACCACAGCAAACTAGCTACAGTCAGCCTTCATTAACCACAGCCAGTCGAATAAGAGCAAACCACAATCAAGGAACAGTCCACAGAGAAACATCAGTCCAAGGAAAAGCAAGGAAAAGAAAAAGCAGATTGCTCAACAAACATAAACAAATGGGACAGATCTCACAGTCACTATGCAAACACAATCTACTATTCCTCCCACAGGTCCTTCCATGGAAAACATACAGGAAAATAAAAAGGTATGTCTAAAAGCATGGAATCTTTTTCCGTTTGCTGCTTTAGATTCCTGCTTTTAATGGCATGAGAGGCAAACATTCGAGCCTGCTAGACATTGATGAGAGTGATGATCTGAAGCCCCTCCCATTTGACCTGGCTCTCACCTGGGATGACCGAGATTGTTTTTAGAGCTCGGAGAACCCTGAACGTTCTGAGGGCTGACACATTGCCCAGGTCCACAAACTCTGTGACATATCTGTAATAAGGAGGTGGGTGGGTGGGGTTGTGGGGTGTCACATACACACGCCATGACAAAACAATAAGGAGCAATTGCAGGAGGTGAGGAAAGTGGAGGAGGTGGGGTGTGAGGGGCAGGAGGAGAAAATCACATAAGCAGCTAGCCAACATGTGACTGCTAGCACTGCTTACCTGGGATTACTGAAATAGTTTTCAAAGCTCTCAGCACTCTGAAAGTGCGAAGAGCTGAAACATTGCCTAGGTTTACAAACTCAGTAACATACCTGCAGGGAAATTCACAATTACTATGGAATATTGACTCAGATGGGAAACAGCAATACATGTGATATGGATCGGAGCCAACAATCTTACACAGAACTACATGGTTACATTATGATCCTTGACATATCAGGTGAAGACACTGAAAGCACAGTTAAGTTTAGACTGAGAAATGCATTTAAATTCTTTGTAGCTAAAATGATCTGTCTTGACAAATACAACATGCACCATTTCCCAGGTGATATAAACTTAAGACTTAAAATGGGGCTTTTGAATAAATTAATATATATTAATATATATATATGGAATAAACCCTTACAGCTGCAAAAGAACGGATTGCATTAGACAGCAAGTGATGAATTTATAACAAAACATGTGAGTGAACAATATATTCAAATATTTTTGTATAATACTGAGCTTTTTAAAAGAACATGTATTCCTTTTCTTTTAAAATTAATCGATAATGCTTTAGATTATAGCTCCATTTGACCAAAATTACAATGTGTTTAGACTGTGACAAATTGTAACAAATTTTAGCAAATCTGTTCCTTTTGCTACCAACAGACGAATCATTCACTTGACCTTGGCTGAAAATTTACTCTTCAGTCAAGTCAGTAGTCTCTGTATAACAATCATAATTTCACATATATTGTATTTGGCTATTGCCTAATTACAGTGAAATTTTGGAAATGAAACAGTTGTGCTTTAGAGGTTGTTAAATACTTACGCCATGACAATAACACAGAAATCCAGCCAGTTCCAGGGATCTCTTAGAAAAGTGAACTTCCCTACACAGAATCCTCGGGCTAAAATTTTTACGAGGGATTCAAATGTATAGATTGCAGTAAATGTGTACCTGTTGGAAATAAAATGTATATGTTACTCTACAGCACTGCCTTCACTGGGTTTACTAATTACTGAGATATTTCTATTTTGTCATTCAAGCAAAACTTACTCTACATTCTTTGCCCAGTCTGGCGGTTGACTCAGTGTCATAAACGCACAGTTGGTAAGGATAGTGCACATGATCACCATGCTGAACAATTTGCAGGCAGTTGTCAAGGAAGCCAACCAGTCCAGAGTGGATGAATCAGCTTTGTTCACACATGGTTTACAACACTTAATCCTAAAACACATCAGCTGACCACATGTGTTGAGGTAGCTATGTAAACAATTAATCCTCCTTAACGTATCATGTCTACAAACAAGAAGCGGATATGGGATGCCAGCCACAGATTTAGTGTGGCCTTTAAATAAACATGATTATAATGCTTATCAGATTAATACTTTAATGAAAGGATATGAGTGTACCAAAATCTTAATTGATATTCTTCTAAGAGGGTTGAAGGGGCCCAGGACATGCAAGGCAGGAGCGGCGTTGAAACGGAAGATGGCCTTCCCTCTGTTTAATACTATGAAAGTCTGAGAGAGAGAGAGAGAGAGAGAGAGAGGGGGGGGGGGGGGGGGGGGGACAAAACACCCTATGTCAGGAGGAGTTTCTATTTGACTTCCATGCAAGCTCTTTTTGTTCTCTACAAAAAACATATACAATATAAAAACAATAGAAACTTTGCTGTAATCTTGCTTTCTTTCTTTATGATCTATGGCACACTTTTCAGTGTACAAATAACAAATCACATTTTAGTAGATTGGTGATGAACCTTGTGTAAATCCTTTTTATTGGTCCTGTCACCTGAGATATAAAGGCTTTGGCTGGATGACAACATCACCTAGATAACAGCTGAACTACTGCAGGGCCAGATAACAGAATCCTCACTCCAATGCGTCTCTCCTCCAGCCTCTTTGGGAATATTAAACCTCCTGGTCTACTTCTTTACATAGTCAAGACAAAATCAAAATACGTTTTATCATGATAAGACAAAATTGAAATGTAAAAAATGAAATTGAAGCAGGTTTGAACTCAATTTTTAGATGTTAAAGGTTTGCATCTGATCTTAGACATCATTCTCTAGCTTCAAATCAAGCAAACCTACTTTCTGATTATTGTAGAAGGGGTCCAGGTCCTCCAGCGGTGTGGACACCATTCCTTTGGGGATGTCCCCATATATAAAGGGGAGTGATTTGCCCGCCTCCAGGTCACGGTTGGGCTTGAGCTCATTCTCATCACTGTGTTTTCTCTTTTCTCCTTTGGGCTTCTTGGCTTTCTCCTCTGCGATCCGCCTCTCGATGGCTTTGAGCGACTCATGACAAAATGGGTGGAAGCTGTCTGGTCCTGGTGGTACAAGCAGCTGTGCCATCTTTTCATCCTGCACCTTCAGAGTGAACAGCTAGCATCCAACATGAGAAAGGGCTGAGGGGTCAAATGAGATAAGGAGTTACGATTAGAGGTTGAGAAACTACTTGAACAGCATGAAACATTCTGCTATCACAAACACAAAAGTGAAAGAAATCAGACTTGATTTTGTGGTTGCAACTCCAGCCCACAAATAAATTCTAAACATTGAGAGTAGACTGGGGTAGAGGGTTGGAATAATAATGGATCACTTAACTCTTACATGATTGAATCCTAATAAACCTCTGATTGGTCATCTAATTGGTTGTCCTGGCCAGCAAATCTCTACTGACAGATTAGATCTGCTTTAAATGGAGGAGAGGGAGGTGGGTGTGGCTCGATTCTGTGGCCAGACATCATCAACCCAAGAAGTGGCAGGCTCTAACGACAGTAGAGGCCTGCCATACCCATTAATCCCTGATCTAATGATCTACACTCCTGTGGATTAAATGAGGATTTGAGATGAGAATTATCGATTCCAGGTTAGCCTCTTCCTCCCTGATTCTGTCCCTCGAAAGGTTCACAGGCTTTCTTTCACATGGAACATGGAGAGTCCAGTTTTTCCCTCAGAGCCAGAGAGAGAGCAGCAGGAGGAAAAGACTCCTGACCTGGTCTGACTGGCATGGTGTGGTGGGGCAGAGCTATGCAATATTAAATATGAATGCAGTAAGACCGCACTGCATCTCTGTATGTGCCACGCCACTGAGAGCTTTTGCTTGATCTGAATGCAATAGTGTAATAGAATACTTCCACAGTTTGCACTATGATGCAAAAAATCAATCACATACATTCTGGCCAATCAATTTCCCACAGGACTGGACAACAAAGTAAGATCCAAATGTTAGGAATTCATAAAACAAACAAACCAAAAAATACTATTTGCTGTGATAATTAATATATAATTTGAGTTAATGTCCAGTTTACACAATCGCAATTGAGCTGCAAGTCAAAAACACTGTAACAATTATTCACACGCATTCTAACAGTATATTTCACAAAATAAAATAGATTTTAGTAGAACCAGAATTCCATATCATTACCATACCATTTCACAGATTCATTATTGGTGAATATTGTTTTTCATGAGACTGTTTTATAGGTGGGTGCAATTGATTTGGCCATGTTTGCTAACTTGCTGCTCATAATGGTGTAGTCATCATTAAAATGTCTGGCTATCACTATCAGTTGATACTGATATTATACTATTGATGCTCATCACTCACAGACCATAAAAGTTAATGGATGAATTACCCTAATTTGTCCGGCTTTCTATGGGTTTTGCTCAGTGGTGCAGCATGCTTAAAATATGCCCACTTCCTCGTGTGTGATCTTGTTTTTCCCTGCCCATGGAGCTGGAACTGTTTTTTCCCTGTGCTGTAGCATTTGCAAGCCTTAATATAAGAGGAACAATCTAATAAATGTGATAAATGTCTATATACATGTACAATTTTGAGCAAAATAAATGTGAGCGCCTTAGCTACAGAGTAGATGTGGAGCTATAATGCTTCAGAAGATCAATATGTTGCAGGAGTGTCAGTATGGGCAAATTGGGCAGAACTGTAGCACTTGAGGGCATTCACTACAGCTCTGCATTTGGGGGTCACATGTCAAGCCCTGCCCTCTGCTACATTTTAATAAACAGGAAATGTTTCCTGTTCAGTGCACTGCGTTCAGTTTACATACTGTACAATATGTACTGAGGCCATTGCTTTCTTACTATTTAATATAGCTTCCTCCTTCATCGAGTGCACAGGTAAAACACCTTGGATGTGATGGTTATTAGCCTTCTGACTGGTCTAATATAAATGATGACAGTAACTCCATTCAGCATATAACTATGGCAACTGAGTAAGACTTGGTTTTAAAGGAAGATTTGAACAACTGAGAAGTTATTCAAAGACTATACCCCATGCTAGCAATGAAATATTGTTACTTTTGAACTTTTGCTATATTTTTATTGGTACTACATTATGCCTATCTTTGTGTATGTGAAGGGATACAGTAATGTTGACTTGGTGTCCACATCATGAAGGTCAACCTACAGTGACCAACCTCTAAAATGGTATGCATCATTCATCTGCTCCCTTCTCATTACGAACAACTTGAGATATGAGCTACCACTTTGAAGCTTCAAATAGGCCCACTTCAATTTATCTGCAACCTGTCGACATCATGACCTTACGCCGACGAACCTAAAATGGACACATTAGTTTCCTCTGTCTCTCGCTGGCCCAGATTGTCAACACATTGGTTTTGTCTTTACCATTCACCATACGTTTAGCCCTGTCCTGTTGATCAACATCAAGTGATGAAAGGCCTTGACCTCGGCCACCTGCTTCGCCTAGAAGTGACTCACACAACGTTAAAGGGAAGCTCAGCTTGAATATTAAACAGACATTATGGGCAGGTTGCACGGACATGGATTAAGCCTAGTAGGCTAGTTGACTAAGATTTCATTGTCAATGCAGATAAAGGACTAGGCATAATGTCCAAGCAACTATCCCTTTATCTTTCAAAATTGAAATTCACTGACCTAAAAACACATTTTGGTCCTTACCTGAAAAAAAAATGATCTTGTTTGTAACAGATTCTAGCCTACTGCATTTTTGGCTGCCAATTAAAACCAATGGAACCAATGTGGAGGATGGGACTGTTGGAGGAATCAAAAGGGCAAATACTTCAAGACAGAAGCCCCAAATCCATTAAAATTAAATATTGGGTTGGGTATGACAGTTCAAGAGAAATGTCTCCAAAATCTGAAGGTCATTCAGATCAATGGACAAAAGCAGAACAATTCATAGTCACGGTGCAGTGTGTTTCCCCTCCTACTCCCCACAGCACATTGGCTTATGTTCTCACCATGGTCCGCTGTCAGCATTTTGTCAACATTTCGAAACTGATTACTTACTATAATATATAAACCTAGTCCTTAAGCTACAGGCAGACAAGACAGGATGTAAACAAATACAGACTTTTACAGAGGTCCAGAGAAAGGGACAGAAGGTCTATAATATTACAGGGGAATCATATGCATTTCTCAAGTGGCCCAGTTCCGGCTACTATCCATGGTGCTGAAAAGGTTGTTTTGCACAACAAGCTTATAAAAATGCAGCAGTAGGAAACAGAAATAGGTGTACAGATTAGGGGGAAATGTGTTTATGCTTAGACTGCCATTGACCTACTCAGGCAATGCATTGGATAAAAGTGATACTTGATAACAACAGAGTTAATACAGCATAGGATTTCGACATATTAGACATAGTTTATGTCTATAGTGGTCACAGATCCATGGCTAAGCTCCTGGGGGACCAACACACTCACCGTCCACGGCTGCTAAGTGCTCAGAACCACTGCTTGCTGCTGCCTCTCAGACTACAGGATTAGATCTTGCCGAGATGCTCATTCAGGGCGTTGGCGAAATAGCTGATGATGAGCAACTGAATACAACATGAATCTTTCAAACAAAATTCATGGTTTTATGTACCGAGGGAAAAAAGCTGCTGGCGTATGTCTACATTCTGGATAGATGACAAATTGAACAGCACAGTCTAATCTCTAATTGACAGCCATCTGGTAAATAGTGCCGAAATTCATGCGAGCAGGACAGTCTTCTTCTGGAGAATGTAGGCTAATAATTCCTGTCCCATGCCCATGAACTGTAGCAATATACCGTAGGCCATGATTTGGACCCTGGTATTTGTCCATATGAACTACAGCACACGAGATCAATAACTTTTTTCATGTAAACACACGAACACTGTTCGTAACCTAAATTGACGTTTGTAAATATAATATAAATGTGATTTATAGTCTTTAAAATTACTTCCTTCATTTTGTCAAGTGTGCAACCTTTAAGGCACAACTATCTTAGGCCGTGCCTACATAGACCAAGACCGTTGTTGTAATAAAAAGACGAGAAACACATTCAAAACATTTTTCTCTTGTAAACTTTCCAAATAATTTGAATATACAGCTCTGAAACGAGTCCTCAATAGATAAATAATAAATAATCCTCAAACTCCAAGTTTTTCTCCAATACAAACCTCCATACATAATTTGGGCCAAAGAAAAGAACTAGGCAATTCAGTTAGGCCTAATGCCGCACATATTAATTCCTTTCCCAGCAAAAGCAACCACAGTGGACGGACACAACTTTCAAACCTTTTCACATGATGGCAGCAACACTAATTCTCTATAGGCAACTCACCGTCAGTTGTTCATCCTCGGCAGGTGAAGGATACACGAGAATAAAGGCGAGGCAGTTCTTTAGTGTAAAAAAAAAAAATATAATTTAAAGACATCTGTCAGTTCGCTTTTGATTGTTGCTGTTTCTCTCCGTACGGAACGGGTATTTTCCACAATTAAAAAAGAAAGCCTGTGAGTGTGGTCGCGGTCTCATCCGCCCCTCGGCGCAGCAGAGTACTGTACTCTGTTGCTTCCGGATGTTCCTGGGTACCAAATGACGGCAGAGATTCAAGCGTGCCAGAATGACTGTTCAGATAATATTGTGCTGGGCATCAACACGCGTAAATGTCGGGAATACAGAGGGATAGTAGCAGTCAGAATCAGTAATTGCAAATCACACAACTGAATCAGACTTCATTCTAAGTATTTGGAGTGCGCGCGCGCGCGCGCGCGTGTGTGTGTGTGTGTGTGTGTGTGTGTGTTAAGGGGGTGGGGGGTGGAGGGGGGACTGACTCTGAAGGGTGTCAGGAGAGTGTCTAGATTCAGAAATATCTCTAGTAGGCTATGTTGTTTGAACCGTCTGATAAGAAAGAGTCTGGATGACGCCAGTGCATGCATTCATTTGGCCTAATTTAAACACAGGCCTATATACAATGTCAAAGAGACACAACGCCGTGGACGACATAAAGCTGCAGCATGAGCAGATGGTACATGCCTATATAAGACTAACGTGAAATACATTTTGTAAAATGAATGAATGAATAAATGAATGAATGAATGACTGCGCGCCAAGCCACTTGCTTTCAAGAGTCTGATGGCACCTGGTGGCTGCAGGCAGCATTGTAAAGAGAAACCAACCAATTCTTTGCGTTGTGGTTCAAAAGTAACACAAAGTTTTCAGTATGGGAAAACACAAACCCACACTGGCCAAATGTAATCATGGTCAGAGTGAGCACACCTGCTAAAACAGAAAAAGCTCTGCCACATGCAGCAGCTAGACAATGTGGCCACCAACACTGAGCTAATTATACCATAACCTATGTATGCACTATTTTCTCACAATTTGAAAGTCATTTCAGATTGTTGCTTGTCAAGAAAAGTAGGCTTATGATTGTCGATATTGCTGTTATGCTGTTATAAGGCCTTAATAGTGTTTTTTGTTTTTTTTCGTTTTTATTTATTTATTTATTTATTTCGTGGTCACCTGTCTAATGATTTGTAGTTCCTTCTGCTACTTAAAGTGAACTAGTTTATTGTCTAATAAGAAGAAAAATTACTCTCTTGACCTAAATTGCGAATAGTTTACAGAACCTGTCAAATCAAGACGTGATGTAGGGCATTTTTCTCTTTGAAAATAAGTTTCACACTATTACATAAAAAATGGTCCAGACTGAGGCGTCACTCATTTTTCAAACTAGCTGTTTGCGCAGTCGTATTAGAGACTATTCATAATTGTATATTGTTCCTTTATTGCAACTTTTCTTTTTTTCCATATCTGAACAAAGGATTCTTTTAAATATACGGCCTTCTAATCCTTTAATTCCAAATTTCCTGCATCATGTGTGTCCATGCAGATTTTGGAATCGGGTGTCAAACTGTGGACACCCTATAGGGGCGCTGTTGCGGTGTTTTAATACAGTAGGCTGTGGTTGGGTTAATTTGACCGACTTTTTTGGAGTTCTGCTAACTCATTCAATTTTATGGCAGACATGTGAGAAGTAAACACTGAAGATCACGGTTATTTTTTGCACCTGCAGACAAAGAAGAACCAAATCGGCGACCAGCAGGTGCGCAAAATGGCTCAACAGGTAGGCCTATAGTGATGTTTATGTTATGGGAGATGAACTACAATGTGATATGTTTTTGCTTTATATGTCAATGCTGTTTTACATTGCAGTTGAACAATGAAGAAGGCAACACATTCATTCTTCCACAAAAAGTTGCCGGACAGCCAGGAAGAAATTCAATGATATCAGCGTCGTTTAATTTTATCAATTCCATAATAGGATCTGGAATAATAGGTAAATAACTGACTTCTCATAATTCATGGCAGGCATGTTTAGCAACTGCATGTTATAGCTTTCACACTCTAATTCTGTGATGATCCCGTTAATAAATCAGTTGTCAATGCAGATTTTCGTGCAACAACAACAAGAAGCGCTCATGCTATCCAAGCCCTCCAGTGGTAAACCCTCTGCATCATATGACTAGCGCCTGTTAACCCCATTCCCCCTTTTAACTCTTTCATCCTCAAACATTGCATGAGTCACATCCCAGAGTATTTCCTCAGCAGAATCATGTGGTATGATGTTTTTTTGTTTGTATGCAATGTCAAATTTAACCGTTCTGTTACAAAACAATAACTATCCAGTTTGGAAACGAATTATTAGGTGAAGTATGGCAGTTAGTATCTCTAAAATATAGGGTTTGTCAACCAGGGGCTTCAGTTAGCACCTATCCTTTAAAAAGAGCCACAGTTTGTTTTAATTGTGTGCTACTTCTGTAGTTGTCATCTCACTTTGGAACAAAACTCTTAAATTGAAGTTATGTGTATCTCCATTGTTTTTCAGGTTTACCATATGCATTGAACCAGGCAGGGCTTCCCTTTGGCCTTTTGCTTTTGATAGTTGTAGCCTTCATCACAGGTGGGTATAAGGCTCATTATGGTAAAGAGGACTTTATTTTTTATGAAATGAACAAACAGATAACATGATGTTTATGCTTCATGGCAGACTACTCAATCATCCTATTGATTAAAGGAGGTAATCTATCAGGGACAAACAGTTATCAGTCACTGGTGCATAGCACTTTTGG
Organism: Centroberyx gerrardi; assembly: GCF_048128805.1. NCBI lineage: Eukaryota > Metazoa > Chordata > Actinopteri > Beryciformes > Berycidae > Centroberyx > Centroberyx gerrardi. The sequence continues at coordinate 14,962,640 of NC_136006.1, read as the reverse complement.
TTTCCCTGGATTCTTGATTCTGTCTGGACTGCAGTTCCTTTACCCTTTCATTGGTAAGTTATTTAAAGTATGTAAATAGTTAGACCCAGAGTCGAAAGTCACTGTATGCTACATACATTTTGTCTAAATTCAAATCTGGTCTGAAAATTTATTTGTATGTATCTATTCTATTCTATTCTATTCTATTCTTTTGATTACGATAGACTAACATTGCCTTTGGTTCAACCTAAAGAATGCAACATTGCAGATGACAGGAACAGAATGATACGATGCTTCACCTCTGTCTTCTCCCTCAGCCATGATCAGTTACAACATCACAACTGGTGACACACTGACCAAAGTATTTCAGAGAATACCAGGAGGTATGATGCATGTGGTTTGTTCCACTTAAAATTAAAGCCAAATGACACTGTGTGTAATTAAAACAAGGCTTTACCAAGTTACTAAATGAAAGCTGATGCATTTTAGTTCCGGAAATGATTGCAGTATTCTGAAGCTGATTCCAATTAGCCAGTAATGCCTGTGTGCTCGATGTTGTTATTCTCTCTGTTTGCAGTTGGCCCTGACCACATACTTGCAGAGCGTCACTTTGTGATCTTGGTATCAACCGTTCTATTCACGCTGCCTCTCTCATTTTATCGCAACATAGGAAAGCTTGGGAAGGTAAGTCCGCTGATCAGACGGCAGTCAATGTGATACATTTAGTGATTTCAGAGCACACACGGTGCTGCCTGTATCACATCTGTGTGTGTTATTAGGTGTCCTTCCTGTCAATGGTGCTGACCCTTGTCATCCTCATCACTGTAATCATCAGAGCAGCTACCTTTGGACCAGAAATGTATGTTCTACTCATCTGCAATTTTGCAGTTTCAGATGATCCAGTTGATGTTAATCTGAATGTTCCTGTTTGTGAATCATAATGTTATTTTTAGTGAATGCCCACTAAAAAGACGCAATGCAAATATAGTAGATGAACTACATTTTGTATTGTGTTGTGTTTCTTATCAACTGAATATGAATGAAGTGTGTAATTTAAATCACTTTCTAGCGTCCCTACAGAAAATGCATGGGCATTTGCAAAGTGGAATGCAATTCAGGCAGTTGGTGTAATGTCTTTTGGTGAGTTTGTCTATAATGATGATGCTGCTGATGATGGAGGTGATGGTGGTGGGGAGGGAACAATGATGACGGTGGTGCCGTATGCCTAGAATGCCATTAATGTTATGTTGCTGTCAGAGGAAAGCAGCGTATCTCCAAAAAGCCTGTTCTGCAGCCAAAAACGAATGAGACCCATACGGCAAGCCAAGATGACTGCCAAATACACTTAAAGGATAGAAAATAGATCCTGTAAATCGGGAAAGAATATCCACATGAGAAAATGGGATAAAAGGGATAATATTCCTCGCTTTGCACTATAGGTCATGTCTTTTGAATGAATAGAGACCTCTTGTGGATATTGCCTGAGCCAGTATTAATGAAGTTGTCATTAAATTGCTCCCATCAAGGGGCCAAAGCCCACAGCTTCCACATATTGCCTGTGTAGTGTGTAAGACATGGTGTCCAGATATTAAGCCCATTTTACTGAAAATGCTCCAGAGCCAGCTGAACTATGAGCAGATCTCGGTAATTAATGTGGTGAGCACTCTGTCCCACTGAGTAAATACAACCATACCTTGGCAAATTGCTCCCCAGCATCTCAAAGAAGTGTCTGGTCATCACCTCTCTGAATGGGACTCTGCCCATAATTGCACCCTGGCAGTAGAGAGTTGGGTTTCTCCTGTACTCCAAGGCCTTTATGCACAATGTGCCGAGCATGAAGGCCCAAGTGCCTCGGAGGGGTCTGGACGAGTGGCCAGTACCCATCTCAGAAATCTGCTTATGCGTGAAAAACACAGTAAGACAACCATTATGAGGGAGTCCATGAAGACTAATATGTGCATGCACTGCTGTGCAGCCTGAATTGAGACAGGCGTAGTTGGAAACCTCTCACTCTTTGAGGGGTTGGATATGCTCGGTTTACCATCAAATCCATTCTGTGTCGAGGAGGGAGACCCTCTGAGTTGAGACAAGGCAACACGATAACTGCAAATAGGACACTAACCTTAATGTGTGTAAAGTTGCTGTCTCTTTTGAGGTATTCAGCATATTCAGCACCTAAAGGAGCATGTAAAGTTTCAGCTCAAGCAAAGAAGTGAAAAGCATCAAAACTGTTGTCATCTAAAAGCAGCAATATGTTGAATGTTTTGATTTTGTATGACTACGCAAATTTGATGGCTGATAACTGTATTCTGTCCCTGTGTCTCTTCAGCTTTTATATGCCACCACAACAGCTTTCTGATCTATGGCTCACTGGAGCAGCCCACTCTGACTAACTGGTCTCGAGTCACCCATGTGTCGGTTGGCTCTGCGCTAATAGTCAGTGCTGCCTTTGCTGTCACTGGCTACACCACCTTCACTGGCTACACACAAGGTGGTACACAATCGTCTCAATACTAAATAGACAATAGACACCAATATGACAGGTTATATGACCTCATTTTTCTGTTCTCACATTTCCACTTTTTCAGGAGATATTTTTGAGAACTACTGCAGAAATGATAACCTGGCAACATTTGGTCGCTTCTGTTTTGGCCTCAGTATAATAACCACATTTCCACTGGAGTGTTTTGTGACACGAGAGGTAAGCCATGCTCTCTCATGTTGAGATACCTCACCCTAGGAATCTAACAACATTTACTTATGTTAAGGGCAGTGGTATCCTGAAGGTTAGATAAGTGGGCTTGTAACCAAATTAACAAGAAGACAATTTGAAGAAGTTTGCTTTGAGCTCGACACTTAACTCCCAACTGCTCCTGCAGAGCTGCACAGTGGCTAAAATTACAACACTGTCAGTTGTACTGGGTAGTTCCCAGGTACTTGACTTGCAGGTAGGATGCTGCTGTAACGTATTCTTTGTCCATTTCATCTTCATATTCCTCTTTATGTTTTCAGGTGGTATCCAATGTCATTTGCAGTAGAGATCTTTCAAAAGCCGAACATGTGGGCATCACCTTGCTCATAGTTGCAGTGTGCACAGCGATATCTTTGGCCTATGACTGTCTGGGAGTTGTTTTGACGCTGAATGTAAGCCATATGTCCTTTAAGCTGTCGTTTATTGACACAGTACAATTACTGCCACTGTATCACCCACTACTGTAAAAACAAGACAGTCTGCATTTAATCCTCCAGGGCTTTAAGGCTGTCTAAATATGCCCATTTAGATTATTAACAAACAGATGCTGAAGTGTGTGTGTGCTCATTTCAGTGTGTGTTTTATTTAATGGTATTGCGGTCGCTCTTCTACCTTCCAGGGTGTTCTGAGTGCCACGCCCCTGATCTTCATCATCCCATCAGCGTGTTTCCTCAAGCTCTCCCCCGGCCGCTGGTTCCAGGGTGAACACCTGATATCTGTCATCTTCATTGTAATTGGCTTGTTTGTCATGGTAACCGGTTTGACCATGACTGGCCTCTACCCGCAAGACTGTTCACATGGTGTGGAGATGTTCTACTGCGCAGACGCCAATGTCTCCAGCACTGTACCACCTGTATAACAAGACAAATACTCTCAACAGCATCCTTAGTACCTATGTTTTCATCTGGTGTTTTGAACATACGTTTTTTTTTAACAATACTTAGGTATAGACTTTGTTGTTGTTTTATTTGTTGTTGTTTTTGTTTGTATTAATATAATGGCAATAATCACTGTGACATTTTAGTATAAAACAGGGATGTGGGCATAAATTCATTTGGCAACAGAGAGGAGAAAAACAAACAAAAAGAACCCAATAATGAACTTTCAAACTTTCACATCCTCCCATTCAATACAAATATCAACTCAAAAAAATAAAAAAAATAAAGAAAAAGGATAGATGGACAAATGAGAAAGTAAATATTATGGCCATAATCTGTAATGATATCTATTCTGGATTATTTGTAGCAGAAAGTAAGACATTTAGGTATAGACTGTGTAGTTGTTTGTTTATTTTTGTTTTATTTATTTTTGTTTTATTTGTTTTCCTTTCTTTCTTTTTTCGTTTTTCTTTCTTTCTTTCTTTCATAAGGCAATAATCTGTAATGATATTTATTGTGGATTATTGGTATCAGAAAGTTAGAAACTGTCCAGTTGAGTACGGAGCCTCCAAAACCGTCCACACGATGTCGCTGTAGACAAATAAAGCATTCTTAAGAAAAAAAATAAAAACAACAGTGTACAAAAACAACAGGTTTAATGTGTTGCTGTAGCTTATTTATCAGTCACACCAAATAAGTGGACTTTAATATGTCGTTTTTCACGGCCTGGTTGTTTTGTTCCGCTACTTCTTTGTATCTTCTAACCAAGTCGTAACTCGCAGAGGACATGGCATTGCCAAACCCCCTATCAGGATGGTAGGGAGGTGAACTGGATGAGACAAACGCCCTACCGTGACAGCGTATGGTTGCAATGCAATGCCTTCGATGTGCAGAGAAAAGTTGGCGGAGTTGCGTACGGTGTCAGCGCTAACATGGTCTAGATGTGGCTGAATGCAAAGTTACAGGGAAGAGAAGACACACTGGCACACTGGAATGTCTTGGGTAAAACGGTGGAAATAACACGGGACTTCAGTACGGAAACTATGGATCATTTATCAAAACAAAATCTATCAGTAACATTAGTCTGCTAATGTTACCTTTTTGAAGACTGATGAAAGTTGACAACTGCCCAGAAAACCAGCGGCATTCATGGTAAGACTAGAGCAATATTTTTTTTTTTTGGAGACAAAATGAATAAGCTCTATCTCTTGCATAATAAAAATGGTTCCTATGACTGAGAAACTGATGACCTCATATGGGATTCGCCCATTTGCATCACTTGAAAGCAGCAGGTTATAGCATTTGCTAAGAAAGTTGTTACTAAAAAAAAATGAATTGTCCTTTTTGTCTGTTTTTGACTAGTCCGAGGGATTTTGTTAAACCTATGAATTTAGCCATGGATGATCATGGATCCCCGGGTAATTCCCATCGACGACGCTCTGGTATGAGGTATGTGGGCTGTGAACTGTCATCTGGATTGCCAACTCTCATAATTATTTCTGTGTACTTTATTTGTCAATGAGATAAATATTCAGTATAACTTATAGGGCCTGTGTTGTGCAATAGGCTTTTTGTGTTGTTTTTTCACAGTGACACTGTAGCTTTGAAAATGAAATTGTTAAAAGGGCCTGGAAAGGCAACTGTATGTTTTTTTATGTTTTAATTGTGCATAAATGTAATTCCACCAAAACCAAGTTCTCCCACCTATAAAATGTGCTATTTGCTTGCAAAAGACAAACAATGACTGCAGAGAAACTGCTGTTTTGTGACTACAGTGTTTAAGCATAATGCCAGAGGGGTAAAACGCAGTGCATCTTCTTAACCAACTTTTAACTAACATTCCTCTCTCTCTCTCTCTGTAAGTCTCAGTAAGTGAAGTCACAGTTGTTGCAGACATTTCAACCTTTGAACTCTACTCATTTCCTGCTCTCAATGTTTTACTGAGAAATTGCCTTGACCATATGTAGAGGTCATGGGAAGTATTTTGAAGGCAAACCATTCTGCATCCTCTGTCTGTGCAGTGATGAGCTAGATGGTATGAGCCTGACTTTTCTCTTGTGGAAATCATGCATTCACTGTGCTCAAAACCCTGTGTGCATTGCTGGTGTAAACTGATATTCTATTAAGTGCTGATTTGTCATGTCCAATTGCAGTCAAAGATGATCACCTTAAAAGTGCTGTGAGTATATGACATGCTGGAATTTCCCATCAGTTTTGGTTCAGGGACTCGGAGATGATGTCAGCTGCCTGTATTCCAGTGGTTGGAATCATTAAAAAGGGGGAGTGAGTTTCCATAGCTTTTTAACAGAGTCACTACTCACTCCTCTGGCATTCAGAGGAGATCTGCCGAGTTTTTGTGATTTTAATTAGAGGTGAGATGGAGAATTTGAAGGTTTGATAGCAATCCATGCAAAGTTTCCAATCCTATGTTCCATGATAGCAATCCATGCAAAGTTTCCAGTCCTGTATTGCCCAGGTTTCCATTTGTAAAAATAGTATTCAGGCACATCATATACAATTTATTGAAAAAATATACTCTCCTGGTGTGACTCCTATTCATATTTCATAAGTATTGTGTAATTTGGGAGCAGAGCCACACTCCCTGGCAGTGAAGAGTAGCAGACAGCCTAAATCTTTCTGTGGTTTGACTATTATTTGGAAAAGCAAACCACTCTCTCCATAAGCTGTTGTGGTGTGGGGGAAAGCACATGTTCTCTGTCTTATTTGTGGCTTCTTATATTTGGAGCCAGTAAACCGCTGCTCCCGAAATACAGTCACTTTTCAAATGCAGTCATATGTGAAGATTTCATGTGACCCCCAATGCTATGCTACATTTGTTTTCCAACTACTGACCCTGCCAAAAAAACACTAGGGCGGCTGTTCTCCAAGCAGAGCAGTTGGTAGCACACATAGATGTATTACCCAAATGAAAACATAAGGTAGTCTTCCCCAAATTGCAAAAAGAAGGTTTCAATTCCTACTGTATGTATTTGCTGTGGTCATTGGAAAGCCGATCTCATGAAAAGAAACGTTTGTCTGTGCAGTAATCATTCTGTTTAGAATGACAACTGGTGCCTTTTGGAAAGCTTGACTATTTGGCACTATTTTCTTCACCATGATTGTGTATCGTCAAGTAGCGTTTCTATCCATGCTTAATCTAATGGTGTACTGCTTGGAGCTGGTCCTGATAATTGGACACACCTTAAACCATGATCTCACATGGCTGGCTTTCCTCAGGGCAGAATGTGGAATTGGTTAAGGTATTGTGAATCCCCACAGCTGTTTCCAGACATGCAGGCAGTCCAAGGGCACAGCTGCTCACATGAATCCAGTGATGAAAACTAAGGCTAGAGGAATGGGCCAAACTTACTACAGATACAGTAGATGTAAAGATGATAGCGCTTGAAGCAGCAGGCCATGTCGAGTTGAAACGCTGCCCTAGCAAAACGTTACAGTCACTTGTTATTTTTACAACAATTACGAAACATGTCAAAAGCAATACACAGGCTTTTAGGCTCTTATTAACACCAAAGAAAAGCGTGACACTAAATCACAGGGGCATACACTATATTATAGCATATAACAACATTCTCCCCTTGACATTTTCCACAGAGGCAACAAGACGCTGTTCATCCAGGAAAAGAATTCCCAATTGGATGGGGAGCCGGGTTATAGATCATAAACTATCATTTGGTCCACAGTATGCTCCCCTCCGAAAGCCTGCTCAGAATTTCTATACTCAAAAAGCCCAGATAAAGAGTGTCATTCAAAGATATACACCCACTTGATATATACAGAAGAATGAGAGTCAGCATCAAGGCCCGAGACAAGCTTGTACTGGGAGTGAGCTGGTGTGTCTATGAAAACAGGGACTTTTTATCTCATGGATGGTAGGCCTTCTGCCTCACAGGGCTAAAACAGACAAAATGGCTAACATCCAGGGAACAGGGAATAATGGCTTGTCTTTGTTACCACGTTGAAGCCAACGCAATGACCGTAAATACCAATGAATGCTTATTACTGGGCTGTTATGAAAATTATGGAAGACAGTTTGTGAATTATTATAGCTTAATTTTAGCTTAATTTATAAACTGCGCGTTATTGTGTATAGATATTCTATTGATGTTGTGTACAACCATTTGTAAACATATTTGAATAGATTTGCTGCATAAATCCTGCCTGGACACTGGCTAGAATGTAGATATGCAAACAACTTGGAAGTCTTGGCCCTCTCTTTGTTTCTGTTATACGCTCTTCCAGCACATAACAGTTGGATGCCTCCCACCCTCAGCCTTTGTAACATTCGGAATGACCTACATGAATTTGCTCTTTGTATGCTCTCAAGAGGAACTTTCGCTTATCTCTAATAGCATGCAAAAGTCTTATGTGAACAAGGAAGAAATTGCCTTGATTTGTTTGACCTCTATTATCAGTGTTTGCCTTGGTTAGATGAGATCTTTTTCAGAAATGTCCTGGCCAGTCATGGGTGGCCTTGCTTGATTAGAACAGATAGTTTCCAACTGGTCTGTTAAACAAGGCCACGACACGTTTTCTAAAATCTAACCAACTGTGATGACAAACCACAGCTCACAAGTGTTGAAGCCAACCGTAACCCAACACTAGGACAGCAAATCGGAGGTATGAAATATGAAATCAAAAATTACACACCTTGAAACGATTCTCTAGATGGCGCTAACTCCGTGCACGTGTTCATACCCGCTGTATCAACCCGGTTGTTTGTGCATACAGGATCTGCAGGGCTAATGCATGTGTTGAATTTGGCATAATATCAGACTGGTAATAAGTACCTAGGTAGCCTACAGCTTAACACTTCATGACCTTCAGTTGAAGTGCAGCGCTCTTTTCCAATTCTCTCAGCCTGTGCAATATCAAATACTTCTCTGTATTGTATTAGCAGTGAAATAAGACCCAGTAATGTGCCTGTGTAACATATGAGATCGCTTGTCTGCATACTCACTTTAGAAACCTCAGTTCTTCATGTGACCGGCAAAAGGGGAAAAGCATGCTGGTGTGTCTTTGAAAGATGCCTCACTGTGGACAATGCTGCATTGTTTCAGAAAGAAAGGACACAGTGTGATAGTTATAATTACGACTCAAGGGGAAACTTTCTCTCTTCCCAAGTCATTTTATGTAAATGTTGGTCTCAAAAAAAAGCACACACTTGGTCAAACACCCAGAAATCTCAGCGGTAATTACCTTCTCTTTGCTGTGCATGTTATTCCATAGGCAGCTGGGGACTATTGTGTGTATCTGATGGATATAAATACCGGCAAGCCCAAACAACCCATTCTAATTTCACCCTTTAAATGGATTTATGCACAAAGTTGGACTGAAACACACAGCTTGCTGTTCTCTTAATGTTTGGCATACAGTACAATATGTTTACCATGTGTTTGCTGTGAAAAATCACGGGTTCGTTCTTGGGCAATGCTCGGGGCGAGAATATTTAAGCTGCTGTGAGATAAGGTGAGGGGAACGTAGCAGACCCCGGTTCACAGGCTAGGATGACCTCTGCTGTTTGGGTTCATATACAGGGAACTGAGAGATCACCCAGTATGATCAGAAGTCTCGTTACCTAACTGACTGGCAGACTTACTGACCTGCTGGCTGTGCTGTGGTATTAGGTGCTGTACAATATATAGTGCAAGACAGTCAGTACCACAGGGAGCAATGAGTATCGGATCGTAACAGAGGGTTATTACATACTGTATAGGGAAGCTAATAATGCCACAAGGTTGGCAGTGTCCCTAGATCTTTATCAGAATTCTTAATAATGGTGTGAAATACGCCCTCAGAGTGTGTGTTGGGTTAGGCCCGTGCTGGAACATGTTGTGGGAAAAAAGCTTTTGTTTTGCCTAAAATAACGAAGGATACACATAGGAAGTGGGAAGTTCTCATAGGGTCCCTGTGCTCTTTTTCTTCCTAATCTCTTTCCATCCCACACAGCTCCTGGAGTAATGGCCTTTCCAGACCCTCTTTAAACAGCTTGTGTTTACTGTGAGTGACCTCTCACCAAATTACCAGCTGTGGCCTTGGCCCTGTGTTTTGTCTTTCCATAGGGATTACCCCCTCTGTGTGACTCTCCAACTCCACCCCTCTGGCCTGTTCCCACCCACTACCATCTCTATCCACCACTTACTTCCTTATCATCTGATGGGATTTGTCGGTGGTGGTGTAGAAAGAGGGGCGAATTCTTAAGTGAAAGTGTAGGACTACTGATTAACGATAAATATCAAGGCAGGTAATGGCCTCTTATTTCAGAATGGAAAGGCAACTTAATTGTTTCCTTTACTTATGAGGCAGGGGACAAAGTGCACTTTGCTAACACAAAGGCAAAGCTGTTATAGTACATCCAGCACTTACTTTTAAATCTATGGAGAATAACATTCGCATACTGTAGGGCAGGGGTTCAAGGAAATACCTAAGAAACTTTGTTGATGTAGTGGTCTCATTGTAAGATGTAATGTAGGAAATTTACATGCGTAGTAATACTGTTTGAAGTCAAGGTCACAGCTTCCTGCTTTTTGTTGTAAATAGTCGGGCCTCTTGCAAAGACTTTTCAACTGCCATCGTGTTTGCATGTCATTCCTCAACTTATCAGGAAATGTATTCCCATTTGAGCTTGAATGCTTTTTAATTTTCATCTATTGTAATGTGTTGACTAATTTAACAATGAAAACATTAGAAAGCTTGCCAAAGCAAACGCATTTCCTGGCTTAATTTGTAAAGTGACAAGTGCTGACAGACCCTTTTGACAGCTTTAATTATTTACAGTAACACCCATCTGTCTCTAATGAATGTGTCTATTGACTTTTGGATATTGTGTTAGTCACAGCTTTTCACATTTATTTTTGTAACTTAAACCATATTATCAGAAGTCACTATGTGTAATTAGTCAAGAATTTGAACTTCCTGGAGAGATTTATATCAGTGGTCCTATATGCAAATTCAATCAAGAGAGATTCTACATCGATAAAGAAAAATAATCATATCATCACAATCCAAATGTTAGGCTCATCAATATTCAGATGTAAGTAACTGCTTATTGTTTTAAAATATAGTAAGTTTTGTCAGATATGATCATCGTCATGTTCAACCAACAAGTTTTCTAACATGATTTCAGAATGAGTCAGCTCTCAGAGGTAAGGTGTGGCTGTGAAACTGGCAGAGTTTTTGATAATGAAAAACAAACACAGGAAAACCACCTGATTGAATTAGGGATTGGGGAGGATCCAGAGACTGTTTTAACCCTGTCAGAAGACAATCCTGGGGGTAGAAGGCCCTCTGGCTTTCCTGATTATTTTGTTCTCCTAATTACATCATTACTGGCATGTTCAGTATTCAGCCTGCAACTGAATTATCCTACTATGCATGATTCAAAATACATTATAGTAAACCAGCATTTTTACTCCACTGTACGTTCTGAGCTAATAAAGAAAGTATGTGCCCACATGCTGCAGTGCAGTTCAGTGCACTGTGGTTCCAGTAGCCCTGCCCACAGGTTCATGTCCGCACAGGGAGGCAAAGCTGATTACCTTTCTGCTTATTACTGATTGTGGGGGGAGTGCCTCTTTACTGACACGCTGTGCATAGCAGCTTTCTGAGACGCGGTGAGGGGCCAGTGACAGGGATTTAGGTACAGGAGACAGATTTCACGGCTGGGGCGTGGCATTAAGGTAGGCCCGCTGCTGCTTTACAGACAGAGCTGAGTCCGTCTGACCCATGGGAGATACACAGCAGCATGGGAACTATTTGAGCGGGGACAGCCTCAAGCAAAGAGGTAAGGGCATGGAATGAAATTTTGGCAATGTGAGAGGAAGAGCGGGTCTGTCTCGTAGGCACACCTGCTTTCCAACTTTCTGGTTCTTCCTCCTTGCTGTGTCTATAGTATCGTCTCTATGCAGCACAGCAATGCTGTCACTGGATTGGCTTCCTCTGTAAGTGTTGATGAGGACCCTTGTAAATATAGGTTAGGGGCTCCTTCCTGCTTGTGCCAAGCCTTAAATAACTGCTGATAATATATATAATAACTGTTGAATACAAGAGAATAAAACAGGGGTGTGAAATATTTTTTTGTTTAGCAAATTTTTGATTCAGACTGTTACCTACTGTGTCATTTGGCTTAAGGTGGTGGGTGCATTTGAGTAATTGTGCAGTGGCATGTTTGAGCCTGTACAGTTGACTAGCCAGGAAACTATTACAAAGAGGAGTGGTGCTGTGGTTGCTGGAGTGTATGCATTGTTGCCCTTGTTTCTTAAAATACTTGGGGTGTTGTCTGAAGGGGGGATTGAGCAGGAAAGGAAGGCCCCTTTGAAAACTTGTTTGCTTCTTTGTACATGAACCTAACCATTCCCCAAGGGGCCTACTGCTACACACCAGCTGCTAACATACCACAGCAGGCGTTCTTGCTAATCTTTAGCCTTCTCAGAAACTCTGAGCAAATGAAAGTCAAATTTCTACCAGTGGCTTGGCCTGGTTACTTCTCCTGGCTACTCCCACCTGTCCATTGTAATATTTCTTCCCGAGTCTTACTTAAGGGCTTTTTATTGATTGGGTGGAAGAATTACAAATGCCTGAAATGGTTCTGGTTAAAGTCTCGCCAGCTGGAATAATGTGGAATGGAATGTAAGGAATTTGGATATTCCTTTGTTCGGCTGTTTTGCTCATTTTTGTCAATATGATTATTTGTTAAATTTCTATTGCTCATAACAATAGACATACTGTATTTCCACCTAGCCTACCTATATGTACAGTATGAAGGACAAATAAGACTGTAATTTATGTATTAAGGGGAAACACTACATCAGCACATATACTCCAGGTACCTGCTACCTGCATTTACATGGACTCAAATGGACTGAAGGCCTAGATTCTAACAAATTGCAATTTTTATTGGTCAAACGGCAGGTTTGAATACCATGATGCATTGAGAATTCTAGAACCTCTCTCTCTCTCTCTCTCTCTCTCTCTCTCTCTCTCTCTGTCTCTCTCTCTCTCTCTCTGTCTTTTTCACACATAAACACAGAGGTATGCCAAATATTTTTACATGAGAAACTGCAGCTGGATGTTATGCTAAGCCTTTGATGTTCATTTGTCATTTTGAGACCTATTAGAAGAGGAAATTGTAAACCTGAGCTAGAACTTAAGTTTATAAAACTTTAGGTTATTCAGACATTTTGTATGAATATTTTTTAGTGATGTTTTTCCAGTTTGCAGTTGTCCTGCACATTCTTCTCAGGTGTGAAGCAGAACACCAGACATCTGCACATCTGTTATCGCCATTTCACCATTTCAGTAGCAGATTACAGATCAATTGTTGGCTGCAGTCAGGCCACACTAGATGGCATGCAAAGTTTCCCCAAGATATGCTGTTCAACACAAGACCATACAGTCTTTATCTGTCACAGTAGCTGCATCTGGGGTAAAGACTCCATTTGTCTGTGCAATTGAAGTTCACAGGATTATTTTATGATGAAACAGAACACATGGCACAATGACAACAGGCCTGTTATTTCCTGGTAGCCTATGATCATGTCTGTCAAGCATGTCCTGTGGTATTGAATGGGCTTGTTTGTGAGTGTCAGACCTCCCAGGGAAACCCGGTGAATGAGGCATCAGCTCAGTCAAGCTTCGACACGTCTCCCCTCATTCAGCAACACACCCTGAGCCTCTGAAAAAACATGGGCTTGGAAGGCAAAAACAAAACAGCCTGTGTCTCAGCGTCTGTCACCTGCGCTGAGGTGCCTTGATAAAACCACTGATGACACAGCTGCATAAACTAGGTTGACCCTGAACCTAAGGCATAGCTATTGTGCTTTTTGTTGTTTGTTTCATAATAATTTATTGATCCTTTCATTTTGGGCCAGAATAAAGGTTTCCGTAACAAGGTTTCATCTTCCCAACACGTCACATGATAATATTTCTTCATGATAACTGCATTAATATAAATAAACCTACTTGCTGTGGGAGAAAGTTAAGTGCAACAATGTAAAAGGGTTATAATCTCATTGCCAAATAAACAACCACAGCCATGAAATCTGGACTTTGTACCCAGTGGGGACCACAGTATGTATGTCTGTTTTAGCTAGGGCTGTCTATTGACAGATTTGCTGGGACTGAGGTATTCATGGTCATATCTGGTCGCTCCAGACCAACAGTGTGTGTGAGCTGTATATTATTGTTCCTCTAACACTTCCCTGCCTGCTCTGCACCCTGCTAAATTAGGCCTACCCTCGACATTTCAGCACATCCATGAGTCTAGCTTGGGACATGTTACTAAAAACACATATTGACAAAAAATGGTGTCCCAATTTAGATACATTTAGATGTGTTAAAAATGACACATCCTTTTTAAGAGTGTACTTTGGCTCCTGGCAGTGTTCATAATCTTTGAATGTATCATTTCAGCAACCATGACTGAGACAAGAATTGATGTGATAATGTGATTCTGCACCATATATTGTATGGTCACACACAGTATCACAAATGTATTGTGATTTGAGAGTGATGAGTGGCTCATAATGTCTATAAAGTAACTGTGTAATGTGTGTGTGTGTGTGTGTGTGTGTGTGTGTGTGTGTGTGTGTGTGTGTGTGTGTGCATCTGTGTGTGTGTTTTCATATCCATCATAGTGTTTAAGGTCAGCAACCCCCTAGAAAGACTAATAATCCTTTGCTAGACGTGGCTTAGTGGAGCCTATAAACCTTAGACATTGTTCAGATTCCTCTATGTGAGTAAGTGGTGCCCCCAGAAGAGACTTTGTGGGCTGTAATTCAGGGAGCTTGGTCTGCAGGGCAAAAACTGTTTCTTTATGCTGACTAAACAATTTGATGAATGTTTTTGAAATGATTTAGATTTATATATTCTTTCACCGAGCCATTGGATGATATTTCATGGCATTTGCAATACAATAATGTATATGTGTATTTTGTACTTTGTGTGGCCTTGGGTTTGCTTTGATTTCCTACATTAACAGCTGCAGTTTTTTGGTTCAAAGTGAACAGAAACACAACAAAACGTGCCACAGCTAATACATCTTTATAGTGATGATCCTATTCAAATCAAACCAAACAATGTTTTGTTTAGAGACCATAGCTTTCCATTGTTCACCACTTCCCAGGGAGCCTAATCTATTTAATATGATAATAGTGTAATTACCTTAAATTGTAGGCTGCTTCACAGATTTCCTATGTATGTCTGCCTAACAGATGGCCAGCTTTTGCAGCTGGGAAATCTGGGGCTGAATGAAATCAGAGTTATATACAAATTGTTGGTCCAAGATATTTTGTGTGGCATAATTGGTCTGTAATTCTCTGATTTGTGACTTCTGCTACTGCTCTCTCCCACGCTGTATTGACACAGCTACCAGGACTCTTAAGTCTAGACAAACACTCAAATGCATAACCAAAATGAAACTGACGTCGCCTTATTTGTCAGTCTCACATGTCCGTCCACTCGCAGCCCTTTCTTCAGGCCCAATGAGTAAATCTCTCCACTTGAGTGTCTTGTGACTTGTTTGCAAAGTGGACTTGAGCTCTTTCATGCAATAGCCTCACTGCTTACTTTAACTTGAGGAAGAAAGGATTCCTTTCATGCTGTCTGATGCAGTTTGATTTTCAATCAGATTGTTGTCGAAGATAGCAGAAACCTTTCTAATGACATTTTTAAAAATGCAAGTACATAAAAGTGCCAACAACAATGATACAGTCTGTGGCCCTTCCCAATGGTCTCCCAAGTGTTGCCTTCTTGTCTGATTGCCTCAAGGCAGTAGTCAGACTTTTGTCCTGCTACTGAAGCAACTGTGAGAATCATGTACACTTTCTTGTCCAACAACAGGGTGTCAACCAAAAGCAAAGCCCCATCTCCCCCAGCACTAAAGAACCTGGATTCCCCTGGCTTCTCCCAGAGGTACCCAGGATACCCCCATTTGACTATGGACCAGAAGGAGAACCTGGTTGAAAAAGATCTCTCTCTGGTTGTGGTTCTGCCTGGTGGAGTGGAAAAGATGACCACGGTCCATGGCAGGTGAGAACACTGAACCTAAATCAATATCTCATCTAATCTTTATGGGTGAAGCTAACTCAAGGTCAAGTGTTTTGACAAAAGACCGCACATAATCTACATATTATACGCATTATGTGTTTCTAAAGACTGAACACTTTGTTAACAGTTCAGACATTCAATGGAAGCACTGTATCACGAGACTTGTTCCGTATTATGTCATCTCACAAAGTTCGGTTCCAATTAGATTGAGTCAGATAGGTGGAGTAGCTGAATTTGTGGTTTTGGTTAACAGTATGTGTGCCATTTAAAGGAACAAAGTGGTTTGGTGTTCTTCATTCTCCACGCTTAGTAACATGAAATGATAGATTATTCATGCACCATTTACTGTCAAATTTCATGGTTTATCTTGTGAATACATGTAAATTGTTAGGATATTCAATGCGGACACATGTAAGTGGAAATCTCACAGTCGAAGTTTTCAACTGTGACTACACCACCTAATCAGATCAACATGTGTCAACATATCTCCACGTCAATGAAGTTTTTCAGTACAAGGTCTTTGTGTCCTTCTAAGAGTCTCACTCTCTCACACAGCTCAGACTTTCCATCAGCAGAGTTTACTTAAGATATCATTATCCCTTTCTCACAATGCACACAATTTACAAAAATTCCTTCATAGGTATCTTTTGCCCCTTGGCCTCTTGAGAAATGCCTCAGACCAATTCAATATAAAGGGATTAAGCATCAAATTCTTCACCTTCTTTTCTCCTTCTGATTTTGTTCAAAGGGCCCGCACAGCACAGTGAATGCATTATTATAAAGATTAGATTCATGGCATTATATTTCAACAGCTCTCTCAGTGTCAGGAATTTTTGAACTGGAGGCGAGCTTCATGTGGTTACTGTTGCTGCTGTACTGTAAAATTACTTTATGGTATATTATTAGCACGCATTCTGCACATGACTTCTTTTAAGCTGAACTTTTATTGCAAATTAATACACAGAAATCAGCTATCTTTTTAACTCAAAACAATCACATAATCATTGTTAAAACAAAGCACAGAATGAATGACTAGACACAACTGCTTCCTGGTCCTTTTTTTCCACTGTGTCATCAAGCATGTCAAATCATATTTTTCATCAGTCCCCTAATTGGTTTAACGAGGAAGTCCTATTTTGCATCGTGAGACTGGCCCTTAACCGGATTTCACCACCCTTCCTCCCTTTGATGGCCAACATTAATTTAGTTTTTGCTTTTTTCATGTCTGCTCTGCTGTGTCTTTCAGCAAACCCCTAATGGATCTGTTAGTGATGCTTTGTGCAAAGTATCACCTGAACCCATCCAGCCACACCTTAGAGCTGGTCACCGCCAATAGAAACCACATCAAGTTCAAGCCCAATGCTCTGATAGGAACTTTGGAGGCAGAGAAGATCCTAGTTAAACCTAAAGGAGTGGAGGATAAGAATAAGAAGACAGGCCCTCAGATGCCTGAGGTACTGTACACACTTGAGACATTTTCCTGTCAGATAAATTTTTGCTATCTTAAACTTTATATGTATTATAAGTACATCAAAGTGGCACTTTCTGTATTCTCCAGGCAACTGTTCGGATGGTGATAAACTATAAAAAGACTCAGAAAACAATACTACGAGTCAATCCTCGAGTTCCGCTGGCTGAACTCTTACCGGCCATCTGTGAGAAATGCGATTTTGACGTGGAGACGACAGTTCTGTTGAGAGATGTCCAATCCCTGGGCCCTTTGGATTTGTCCAGTTCTCTTAATGATTATGCGATAAGGGAGGTTTATGCAAGGGACACAAAAGGTAAGTACTGATCTATTAAAAGATCAAGTCTGCTGCATATTCTGGCGTGACATTTTGTGCTTTAGCATATTGACTATGCACTGTTCTTTTATAGCTCTTCAGCTTATTCATTGTGCGTTGTATTTGCTCAGCTCCAAATCTCACACTTGTTGACTCTGCAGACCAGCCTGCCTCTCCTGTGTGTCCAGCCTCACCGACTCATGCAGGTAGTTCAATCTGTGTGCTATATGAAATATATATCACCAGCACTATCAGAATTCTGACTAACGTCATCTCACAATGGTATTCCTTGCAGGTACAGTTACGCCGAGCAAAGATAAAAACCAGAAAGAGAAAGAAAACAAAGGCCTATTCAGCATGTTTAGAAAAAGCAAGAAAAAACCTGAACAGGTAGGTGTTTTTCAATAATGCAACAGTGTTTAATTTTTGCCTATCTTAAGATTTACTCTCTCATTATGTACAGATACTGCTGTATCGGCAAATCAGTTTTAGTGTACAGAGGGAGGGTTGTTTGCTTAGGTTTGCCATTGGTTGACGTGCACTGTGCTTTTTCGGGAAACAGGCCTCTTATCATGTTCTGATTGGATGTTTGTTTTTTAAAGGCAATGACAGCCAGTGCCCCAGCTTCTCCAGTCCTCGTGAGCAAGCCTCGACCCCTCAGCATGGCCTTGCCCAGCTCGAACTCTTCTCCGTTCATCTCCCCTACGATGCCCACCGATGTGCCAAAGAAGAGACGAGCACCCCAGCCCCCGATCCTTGTGTCCCAGAGCTGCCCTTCGGACCTCAGCACTCGCCAGAGACTCAACTCTGAACCTGAGGCCCAACTGGACAGCGACCAGGCGAGTGGACGGATTATTGACAAGACTTCTCTCCAAACATTTATCTGTATGAATGTTCATTTCGTGAATGATTTCTGTGTTTACGTGTGTTGATTATATTGCTCAGTTACATCTTGTTGTCATGTAGATGTCTGGTTTAAGTCGCGGCTCCTCAGCAGAGTCTTCGCTGAAGAGAACCAAACGCAAGGCTCCTCCACCCCCCAAATCCCCTAGTGTTGCTGTCCAAGACAAAGCTCCTCTAGACGGGAATTTGCAAGGTTTGTCTTTGTTTACATTTCTCCCTATGTTTATTAGTGTTTGATATTAGAGTTGTCATGATCACTCTGCATTCTGCTAGGCTGATTTCTGTCTTTATTTAGATTGTTTCACCGCTGGGAAGAAAATTAAATATTTCTTAATGTGTGATATTTAGACATGTACTTTGGTCTCAATGTCAACAACTGAACACCATAGCAAAGCAATGCCTTTGCAAACATTGCAGCTTAATTCTAGTCTTTTAATTTCATTTGACTCTTGTGCCACCTAGTGGTCATTATAAAACAGTAACCATTTGAAACTGTATGAAGGAATACAGAACATTTTTTAGGACTTTATGTTAGAGTGAACAGTTATGATCTTTTGGAAACTGCATGGTAGTCAGAGAATGGAACATGATTTCATTAAGTAGGCCCTCTGTTTAATCTTACAGACTCTGAATCATCAGTGGAAAGTGAATAAGAATCTGTACTGCACTGCTCCTGCTGCCATCTTCCTCTACCTGTCCTGTGCTGCCTCTCTCACTCCTTCAGTCCTCAAGCATTTCAACTCTTGTCTGTGATTGCCTGCTTCTCCACTTGCTCCTCCACCTGCTCTTCACCTTTTGTGTCTACATGTGCCTGACTTTCTTCAGGCAGACTTTCTTTTTTCTTTGTGTGTCTCCTCTTTCAGTAAACAGACTCATGTCATCTAGCTGGAAATACTTAAGCAATTTATGCTTATACAAATACTGTAAAATGTTTTAATTTTAAATTTTAAATTTGAGAAAAAAATACTGTTTCAATATAAGCTCAAACACTCAAAGGCTCAGTGTTAACACATTCCAAATTACTGTTTACCTAAATTCCTCAGTATTCCTCTAAATATCTACCTTTTATTATAGTTGTTGAATGTAGATTTCTTATTTGTGCGTTCAAGGTTATCTTATTTATTTATTATTTTTACATTTTGACCAGAAAGTTTGCAAATTTGTGCTCCTACTATGAATTTGAGTGTTATTCTGGCTGTTGCTCAACTGTTCAACTGTTTGTCTTAACTTGTTTTGTTAAATTCACTTTCATAGACTTTGCTGTGATTGTCTAAACACTTCTGGCACTCATTGTTTTGTCTCATGTGGCAAACCTCACCAATCCTGTACACTCAGAAGTGTAATACAAAAACTAAGTATCTACAAAATACTCTTAATAATCTTACGCTGATAATCAGACACTACCATTTTATTTTGGGATTACATTATTGAAGTTATAAACATAGGAGCTAGATTATCTAGAGCACTAGTGCACTTACAGCCTTAAATAATGTTTTTTTTAAATAATTTTTATATACATATATATATATATATTTTTTTTTTAACGAAGTGCATTCTAATCAGCATTCAATCAATCTAATCATTGCAAAAAACATAGTGTATCTCCCACAGATGACCCCTAAAGATGGCAGCTTTCTTGTGATCTATCCTCTTTATTTTTAAATCATTGGAACATGTTTTTACTTCATCTCTGTCTCTTATCATATGCCTCTGTCTTTCAGTTTCTTGCTTTCTTTACATGTTTGTACAGTGTTATTGCGTCATGCACAGTATCACACAGCTCCTCTGTTAGCTATTCTGTAAGAGGGTCCACCCATTAGCAGCATGTCTCCCAGATCTCGTTAATAAAAAGTGTCGCCATAGAAATTTGACTGCTCTCTGCATCTATACACCATCATCTCCCTCCGCTCCCATTGCTCCTGATTTTTCAGCTCACAGAGAAAGATCACTGGCTCTTGCTGTTCCCCCAACATCCCAATGCTGCTCAGCTGATATAGAGATCAGACAGAACAGGCAGAAGCTCCAGCTTTGTTTAAGTAGCCTTGAATATTCCTTCTGCTCTCTGCTCCTCTGTGTCACTCTCCCTTGAAGTGCCGAATGAAGAGCTACACAGGGGAGAATGAGATGTGAAAGATGACTTCATTAAGCGGAATTCAATCGCAAGAAGTATTTATTGGAAAAGATGGAAGTGTTTACCCATGAGTAGGGAAATTAATATTTAGGATGCTAACCAACAGCTTTCAATATCAAAGTTTCCTGCTAACAGGGGCGAGGGAGGGCTATAAAATAATACATTTGATTCTATTGAATGAATTAGATTAAATCTTAAAGGACTTTTTGAATGAAACAGAGTTAAACAGAGTGATGGTCCACTGATCACCTAGCAACATTTCACCTGTACTGCCTGTTTGAGTCAATGGACAATGCCTTCACTTCTTTTTGCTGTTGTTTTACAGAGGGTGCAGCTACTAACACACTGGAGGAGATTATGGAGCAAGAGGAGACAACTGCCTCCATAATCTCTGGAACTGTGAGTGACACCCAGGGAGAGGACAGCAGTCTCAACTTGTCAGCAGATGTCTCCTTGCACTCCCCGTCCCCAGACGCTGAGATGCTGAGCACGCCGTCCATCGAGGGCAGCGGGGAAGATCAGTCTGGTGATCTGTCCTCAGATGGCAAGTACGAACTCTCGTAAGACTTCCTACTGCTAAACCATGTTTTTTTCAATGGTATTTGCAATGCTTTGAATGCCCCTTGTTTGTCTGCATCCTATAGTCAAATGCAGAGTGCAGTGAATGATTCTGCAGAGCACAGTGATCCGAGGACAACTGCTGAGACGGACTCATCTCAACTGGAAGATACTGGTGGGTTTACACTTGGATTGTGTTCACATTGGTCATGTCTGTTCAAATATTGCAAACATGACTACAAATATATTTTTTGGACTTTGCCATAATGTGCTTTTTAAGTTTATGTGTGTTATTGTTCCTCAAAGTAAATCAAAACAAGTTTGTCTTAAGTCACAAATGCTTTTTGTCTACACAGATAGTGGTCCATGTCAAGTTGAAGATGTGAGTCAGCAGCCCACATGTGAAGAGTCCACAACTGAAAGTGTCAAAGGTGAAAGCAGTACTGTATGTAGCGCCCCTCGCTTACTGGCCCAGCCTGTAATGCAGGATGCAGAGGCACAGGCCTCTGTTCAGGCAAACACTGAAACCCCCTGGGAGGAGACTGACAGGTTGGAGAGCCTAATGGCCACCAGCACATCACGCCCCACTGGAGAGGATGCTCAAGTGCAAACTGATTTCACACTCCCTATGCCTTCACAACAACACGGGGACAAAGTTCCTTCCTCAGCTAAGCCACCTGGCTTTGGATCTGTCGGGGAGAAGAGAGATATGGCCACTTTCACGGAGGAGCTGAACCCCCCTGACCTCAAACCTGCCTTATCTCACACCTCAGAGACCTCATCATGCCAAGAATCAACACCGTGTGCCCCTGCTATAACAAAGGCAGCTTCTGTTTATGCCACAGACTCTGAGCCAAAGCCCAAGCCTTCCAACGAGCTGACAAGGGACTACATTCCCAAAGTGGGGATGACAACATACACTATCGTGCCTCAGAAATCTCTGGAGAAACTGAGATACTATGAAGTTGAGCTGACACTGGAGTCCCCCACTGCGGCTCTAGAAAAGGAAATAGATATTGTTTCTCTTCAGCTGGAGGAGAGCAGCACGGCACAGAAGGAACAGCCGGAGCCGGAGGTCTCAATGGAACAACCAGAGCTGCAGTCTACAACACCCAGGGACGACTCATTGAAGTCTAATAGCACTACTACTACCCAGAGCCCTGTTAACGAAAGTATACCGGAATCCATTCATTCCCCGTTGACACCAACAGGTTTACCTGCAGCAGATGACAAGATCTCATTACCATCTAATGGGGGATCCCAAGCAGGTTCACCAGCAGAGGTCAAGGAGATGAAAATTCCACCCGCAACTAAACCCAAGCCTGGTTCTTTCCGCTTGGCACAGCACAAAAGAACACCTGGGTATTATGTAACTTCAGCGGCAGTCAAGAGTGCCAGTGCCAGTCCTGGGGTTGGCCAGAGGGAGGCTCAAGGAAGTCTAGAGAGAGCAAAGCTGCCACCTCCTCCTCTTTCACCTCCTGTGCAGTGTCAAGAGGAGACAACAGGGGGCACTCACGTTAAGCCGAGCCCGAAAGAGGATGACAACAAGAATGTACCCCTCATGCGAGTGACTAGGCAAAGCAGTTTGCCATCTAAAGAGCCAGCTTTAGGGTTAAGCTTGGACAAACTGAGGAGCTTTGCAGCCCCTAGACCCTATTCTCCCGCCACCCCGTCCCGCTTTGCCCAGGCGGTGTCCTCTGCTGTCAAAAGGACCCAGTCCTTATCCCATGGGCCAAAGTCACCTGCCTCACCAGGGTCACCTCCCTTCTCTCCAGTTGCAGGTCACTTTTCAATCAAAGAGTCAAAAGGATTTTCTAAGTCCAAGGTGAGTTCTGTTGCACGTACATGTTATATAGCATAGCATTTTTATATTTAAATATCTAACACAAGATGGGAGCAGCAAAGGACTGGTCTCCACTCCACACTTCTTCTTTTTTTATTTATTTATTTATTTATTTACATTTTTACATTTATTCATAATAGTTCCTGTGAAACAGGGCTTTAAGATGAACTGTCTGCTATGCTCCCAAGTCCACTTGGGTCAGCACTGAGAATGACACAAATTATATTATTAATTATTATTAATTATTAATATTATTACACTGTTTTTTTGTTTTGTTTTGTTTTTTTGTTTTATTCTAATGCATTAGCCAATGTAACCTGTATTTATCCTGGTTAGTCCCTTTGCAAGTATCTCTTTTACAAAGGAGATCTGGTGTACCAGTATATCAGTTATTAATAATAATTCATAGACAATATCAGAAAAGAATGAAAGAGAAACAGAAGGGGAGAGATAGTGAGAGAGATGGGGGCTGAGAGAAAGAGGAGATAAGTGGCACAATCCTAAATAAACTTAAAAGTGTCGACAGTGTCCACTAGATTTATCTTTCATTGTCCAAACAACTATTTTAAATTCAGTAAGAATAACCACTTCCTTAACTTAATTCTTTCTGCAGGCTGTTCCACGCAGAAGGGACAGAGATCATGAAGGCTTTATTACAAATCTCTATCTGAGCTTTAGCGATCAGCAGAAATTACTCTTGGGACTTAAGACTATACTGTAATCCACATTTCCGTGTAAAGTAAATACAGAAGTAGCTTTTCCACTATGGCCTTTTGAATTATGGAATAACTGTGACTGCACCTAGAGATGGCCAACCAGCCCTGGAATGCAATGTACAATGATGACTGTAATCAATATCCAGCATGTGCAGACACTGAAGTTTTTGTTATAGGGACAAGTGTGAGGCTGACCATATGGCCTGAATTGTAACTTAGTGGAATAATGTGTGGATGCACATCCAAAGTATTTTTCACGATTGGTGCTGGTCAGAAAAAAAAAAAAAAATCGGTCAAAAAATAAATTAAAAAAAAGGATTGTCTACGCATGATGTAATGCAAACCCATGCTTTATTATTATATACTAAAGAGACGTTTCCCTTTACACAGGAGGTTTCAGGTCTAGCCTACATTTTGCATTATACTGTGCAGACAATCCGTCTCTTTTCTCTGCCAAAGAATTGTGTCTGCAGCTCATCCTTCCTCTTAAACACCTTGACCTGTGGCACTGTCTGCTTCCTGAGAGCCATACGCAGTCTAAGACGATGCTGCCCATGTGAGCTGTAGAAACACTGTAGCTTCATGGTGATAGAATCTATAGAGCCCTCTTGCCATGTTTACTCTTCAAGGACTCTGTTGGTACACAATGTTGTTCTGCAGGTGATTAAAATACCTATAAAATTGGTACGGCAGGGTGTTCTTTCTTTTTGCTGCTTTATGTTGACTGGCACACTCAGAACTCAGTCTTCAGTGATTGCATGTTTTGTGTCTCTTCTCTGCCATACACAGGAGAGTGACAACAGAGAGGTGGACGGAGACAAAGGCCCCACACTACAGGGAGGAGTGGTTGAACCAGCATCTCCTGGTGGGATTGTTCAAATGGAAGGAGAGAGCAATCCGCAGCAGTGCCTTAATCCTTCTGAAAATATATCATCTACTGTAAGCAAAATACTACATATTGATGTTGTATGATTGTTTGAAGATGTTGTGATGGTTCCTTGTGGAATGTAACAGCAACAGTCTGATATAGATAGTACTGTATAAATGCTTGGACAATACAAATGCACACTGAAAAAAGAAAAAAATTAACCTTATTGTATCTTTTTTCCTTCCAGGAAGAGCCTGTTCTGTCTTCTATGAGTTTGCCAGAGCCCATTAGCCCGTGACACACGAGTAGAAGCCGGCTTTTGTTTTACCTCTTTTGGTCGTCTCAGCAACAGTGTACATATGAAAAGAGGATGTGTTTTGATAATTATTAATTGCTGTAATTTGATTTTATTTTCTCACACCATATGTTATCAAGTAATGTTATTCTTGGCTGAACTGCATATTTTAATGCTTCTATTTTATTTTGTGTGATGACTGTCATGCATTTAATGCATCACTGGTGTGAATGGACAAGACATATTAAATAAGAACCATTCTATAAATTATTAGACTGAATTACTGAGTTGTAATATTATTGAGTTTATCCAGAAAATTCACTATCTAAATAATACTGGATATGTGGTACTTAACTTTCTTAGATTACTTCAAGTCTATATTTAAGTATTACACACTTGGTTTTGATGAAACTATGTGCAGACACACACTGACATGTACAGTAGGACAAGCAGTGTTGTTATGAATAAAGGTTTTATCATTAAAGTTGCCTCACAACCATTGCTCTCATTGCCTGCATTTTATACTTAGACCATACAGACTGTCTTTCGTGCATCAACTGCCGAAATCAGATCCTTTGGTGTTGTAGCCTGCTGAATATTGTACTCTCGGCAACAGGCACGTGCAGGGGGGGGGGGGCCTCTGGGTGCTTGGGCACCTGCCCCTTTTCCCTTAGTTGAACAAAATGCCCTTTCTGACTTTGACCATTGCTAGCTAGCTTGATGCTGCTGCTAACTTTCTTAGCCCAGTAGCTCAGATGCTCTCATTTGCTAACATTATTTTTTCATTACAAAATAGAAACAGGTGCGCTTCTTAAGGCTACTTTGTAGCTGGGTGCTGGACTTCAATGATCAGAGTTCAAGTTGAAAAAAAGCAGCACACCAATATTATAATGGAAAAGACATAACAAAAAGATATTTATTTTTTGGCCATGACTGCTAATGCATTTCGGTATTACACCTTCATCAGAGCATCCTTTTATTATCATTATTTTTTCATTATACATATTATATAGTAAGTGGCTGCAAGATGCCAAAGAGAAAGTAAAGCAGAAGGCAGCTAGAGGGACTCAAGACAACAGAGAGGCAGACTGGGGAGTCAGACAGTGGCAGGGCAAGCTAACTTAACTTCATATTCATCATGCAAGGGAAAAAAAAAATGAACAGGCATAGAAAGCATAATATTGTTGCTGAATGACACTGAAGAAACTGAATTAGACTTATTACCCAGGTTTGAGCTCTATACATGCACATTTTTTAGTGTTATAGGGCCACAAATTTCTTGTTTAGGGACAGCAAAACCCTGGAGCCGACCCTGGTACCTAAGTAATAAAAGTAAAAGTACTTGTTTTGAAGAACGGTCCCTTTCAGAGTGTTAAATTATTGATGCATTAACCTGTAAGAAGTATTTTAATATAGGTCTAATTGCTCCATATATGGTTGGGGAGTTAAAACTCTAATAATGCAACAGATTTTATGAGCTTATGATGTTTTGCATGTAAAACCTTATTCTGCAAAGTAACTAGTAACTCCAGCCGTCAGATAAATGTAGTGGAGGAAAAAGTATAAAGTCTCAAAAAATGGAAATACTCAAGTAAAGTGACAAATTTACTTCAAATCTGTACTTGAGATAGCCTACAGCACTTGAGTAAATGTACTTTCTGAAAGAGAAATTTACTTTAATTTATTTAAATGTGAGTTCAGAATCATAAATAAAACATTAATGGTAGAGTTGGTATCCAAGTTTTGATTTGATTAATCATCTCAGTTATTTTAACCTATTCACTGGTGTTTAGAGAGAGAGAGAGAGAGAGAGAGTGTGTGTGTGTGTGTGTTACCTAATTCAGCCTAAATTTATATTCACTCCAAGCCAGTTGGGGGGGTATATCAGCATGCACTTATGCCCCCCGAACCCAGGTGGCTTCAGGTTGATGCGGGCAAAAGAGGTGCCCCTTTTTCATTTTTTACCCCTGCCCCTTAGAGAGTCTGTGCACGCCACTGCTCGGCAAGGTACACAGGTAAGACGTGATGGCTGTGTGTGACGCAAAGCACGCCGCCTCAGTAGACTGTAACACCTGTCCCACACGTGTGGACAAGGAGTGCCATTCCTGACAGGACCAGCGATATGAAGACCAGGGTGCGAGGCTCAAAAAGGCAGTTGCACTTGAGCAGGCATGAGGTAAGAATTATAACAACTCTAGTATGCTAAACAAAAAGTCCACAGAGCAGTTGCCTTTCATTTCGAGCAGGCATTGAGTCTGTATTCAATAATTAGCTGTAATCTATTGTAATGATTGTGGGAAGGAGAGTGCAGAAAGGTAACAGTCGGCACGCATTCTCACTGTTACATCCTTTTTGTTGCAGTTAGACGATTTTTTTTTTTTCATAGCATCTGGAAAATGAAAACTACTGTTTATAAACAATGGATAGTCTACGTAAACCTCGTTTATGTTCAATATAGGCAAATCCTCCTAGCGTTTACTCGATAAGGAGGGATCTGGTTTACAAAAATAAACGCAACTCAGTGGCAGTGACTTACAAAATTGTCAGCGTTAATTTAACTCTGAAAGTGTTAAAATCAACACTGCAGTGTGTGAGTCCAATCAACACCATTAACACTCGAAAATGTACTGTTCATTTCTAGGAACTTCTAAGAGACTCTGCCCTGTCATTTGTCCTCCCTAACGAAAAATCACTATAATATTCCTATAGGGACTTACAGTGTGTCTGTGGTACATAATAGTGAGTTTATAGTGACCTTATCATACTCCATGGTGTTTCTTTTACCTCCTACGGCATCACTATATCACTATCCATATAGGGACTTATAGTTTTGGCATGGTATTTGTAGAGTATCTTTATGAAATTATAATCGAATTACTGTTTTTCTTTTTCATTAGGGCTGAATGCTCAGCTTATCTAGTACTGTGCGGCGAATCATTTTCACCCCTATAAACTAACAAGATCTCGCCAATTTGAGATGAAGGAAGCAATAAACATAATGATGACAACATGCATTAAATACAGTACATAATAGTTCAAGTGCAATTTATTTAAAGTGCATTATCACAAGTCCCAACACACTTTACAAAAGATAAATTAAAAGAATAAAACAGAGCATATCACATATAATACTAAATACTATCATATGAGATGGTATAAAAGGATTAAACAATGCAAAGGAAATAAAACAGTACAAGGAAGAAGAATGTTACATGATATTGGATATTGGACCAACTAGACTATTTAGGTTACACCATAGCATTTAGAGAATAAGTATGTTTTAAATAAAAAATAAATAAACATAATGATGACAACATGCATTAAATACAGTACATAATAGCTGTGTTATTTAACATTAGATGCTCCAAGAAATAGTACTTTAAAGTACAGTATTTTTCTGTACTTTAAAGCCAAGACACTTGCAGGATAGAGTTTCAGCAAAAGTGCTGAGTTACACTGACCTGTTTTGTCACAAGGCTTTGCCTATTAGGCTACTGTAATCCAGCAGCATGAGTTGTTTTGGTTGTGCAGTCATGCACACAAAACCATACACAACCATACAAGCTCTGATGCAGCATAACAACATCAGAACTTTATTTCAATGAAACTTCATAGATTTATTTAGCAACATACAGCTGTATACTAGTTCCCCGTTATCAAGTATTAAGTATTACTATTGCTATTCTTTGAGGTTTCTCGAGGCAGCTGGTGTGAGGCCAGCTGAGGCAGGACGAGTGGTCAGACTGCAGAGTAAGTTGTGCTGTAAAGGTCAAATAAGTGAGACAGTGTGTAATGTGTTCAGTGTTTCTAATGTGCAATTATGTTTCTGCGTGACAGTCTAAGAATAACTGTTTCTAGCATGTCCATAAGTGAGTCCCACTTGAATGTGTTGCTTAAAATATATTTAGGGAGTGTGCGGTAATGACAGCATTTAGCAAAGGATGTTTGCCTGATTTAAAAAAAAAAAAAAAACCTTGATCATATATTGACCACAAGCATGATGTCAATGAAAAAGGATGTTGGCACAAAATCCCACAGGCAAATGTTGATGCCAGCCATCTCCTCATAAATTCATGTTATTTTACAGTGCCACAGCCATGTTACAGTACCTGCTGAACTTGGGAGGGGTTCTCATGTAAGAGCTTGAGTTTATTGGATTCAGGTCTCACATGTCACTCATAGCAAGGGCAGAGGAGAGCACTTTTGTAGATTTGTTTTACATGTCATTATAAAAGAGGACCGTTAATCCTCCTGCATGTGAAGTGACTCAAAGTAAACTGTCCAAGTTTTACAGTTTACCCTCTACATTTCTGAAATGAGAAAAGTTAATATTCTTGCATATGATCAATAACATTCGTGGTGGACTTAGTACAACTAGGCTTAACTCCTGGTTCTGAAGGACTGAGCACATTTTCCTACATTTTTAAGTTCACCACTAGGTGGAGAGCTTCTATATTTGTTTGTAAGGAGGACATATTTTAGGGACAGTGTTCATTGACTTCCATTCATTTCGGATGCTCAATCACTTTCAGTCACATATCTGTGGCAGTTACCTCAATGTCAGTAGCATTTAGCATATTTCAGGTCGCTTTTCAGATCTTCAAAATGGATCGACTGTTGTGTTTTTAGTGCTTGAGACTGGCTGTTGTCGTGGTTGTTGGTCGCTTGGCTGTCATGCCTATCATGTTGTGCCATCAGTTGTAGTAACTATGTCGGAATTGTCTAATTCATTTCTCCATTTCTATCTGGATCCATTGTTTTTTTCACCTGTGTCACTATTGAATGGAATTTTTGAATCCTGTTTGCCAACCGTTTTGTTCTTAAAATGAAGAAATGGTGAAATAATGTACGTACAAATAACATATAATGAAGCTATTACATATTTGTATCCATTATTGAATTTTTAACAAATATTTTGCTAACAACCATCACACATTCTGAAATGTGTCAAGTGTTTCCCATCGATTGGTGATGTCATTGAAGAACCTGATAGTTTTCAGATCATCTATATCTATTTATCCCAAATTTGCATTGAGATCAGTGATGGCTTGTCAGACTCTGGAGAGAGTTTGCTGCTACTGGTGATGTCATTAATGATCCTCCATCTTTCCTGATTGGCTGGTTTTAATTGTCTATATCAGTTGATCCCAAAGTTGCATTAATGATAGCAATGATGAACCCAGTATGCAGGACTTCACTGATAAATGTATCCTCACACTATGAAAAATGTAAGAGCTAACAGGTATGTAATGGGTGCAGGATGCATTTTTTTTAGTAACCAATGAGCTGTATGTATTAGGCTTTTGTTTTTGGTTTCATAGAGCCAAGTAGGTCACGGCTTATCACAAAAAATATGTGCTTGTTAACAGTTGCCTTTGCTAAACAGGAATCTCAAAACATGTAGGTTTCCAGTTTAAAATGTAACTTTTCACTCTAGACAGGCTGAGCAGACTGTAGCAGTGTAAAATATTTTGCTGAGCAGGGGATTTGCAGTTTGATCCCCAGTGGAGGTAAAGGCATTGATGCAATGTAGCTGACTGCATGTAAGTGATGCTTGAATCAACTTTTAAAAACTCTTTATAGTCGGCCACATTGTACACATATGAGATACATCTTAGTTGTGTTTATTTTATTTGTTAGAATTATCACTTTTACACTTTCTTTTCAAACATAGAAAAGTGGAGCAGAGCTCAGTCTCTCTCTCTCTCTCTCTCTCTCTCCCTCCCTCTGATTGTTTGTATCTTTCTAAAGGGAGTTAGTCTTTTGACACTAGTGCCAACTAACTGTCACGGTTGACGAGTGTGTATGTCCTCAGTGATATGGGACTTTTTTTTCTGTTGTGTGGGTAGCTTTGAAATAACTATGGAGAGACGTTCAAGGGCAGTGTGGATGTCATGCACTTTAGGCCTAACCAGGTTGGCTTGGGTCTTCTTGATTTTTGCCGTTTGTGTGATGTTGTCATCAGCTTACCCTAGATGTTGGGAATTATTGGAAACTTTGAATGTACAGTTGATATATTTGGGTTTGATACTTGAACCTGTTATATTGGTCAGCTTCACAGACAAAACAGGTGGTGAGCATGAGCTCGTTTTCTCTTATGTGAGATAATAAGACTTATGACAGACATTACATTTTTTCTTCACAAAAACTCTATGTGCAACCATTCTCATACATTATAAACACAGAAATACTATCTCCCCGACATGTTGTCCAGTGTTGGGGTCGTCATTGTGGCTATGTGAGACACTGTAGCATTAACTCCCTAAAATAGATTTGGCTTTCATCTTATACTAATGTAATTAGCATTTGCATTGACTGATACCACAAGAATGTGTTCCAGGCTAGGGGTTATTTCTGGCGCTCTCATGCTGCCCGGTCTTAGTGTCCTTGTATCAGTCTACTGTAGGACTTCAGCTGAACCATTTGTCTGCCCCCATCCCCCTACCACTCTCTGCTCTCCCAACATCGACCTCTACCATTGCTTTAACAGCCTAATATTGACAGTGCTGGTTTAATCTCTCAACCTGCAGCATGGAGGCAAAGATTTGTCTGCTGTTCAATTGTTTCTCATGTGTCTGTGCCATGCTTTGTATGTGCATTTGTCTCCCTAGAGAAAGGCCTTTTTTATATGACAGTGCTTAGGTGAAAAGGTAACCCAAGCCAGGTGGAGCTGCGTTATTGTGACAGGCCAGGTAGGAGACAGGTACATGTCATGGAGAGTGCATTAATGGAGACAGACAGACCCAGCTCATACAGTTCAGTCTGATTTCCATCTCTCTGCTAGAGATTCCTCAATAACAACAGAGACACAGAGGCTTTTTTATTCTGTGAATAAAGCCACATCCTATGAATGAATGCTCTCCATATTTAGGAAGCTGTTTTATCGACTGTCTTTTATATGCAATTTAAGTCGTTTTACATTCTGAGATGCAACATGACACTATTTTCCGAATTCTATCTATCTCATTTTGAAAGTTAATACAACTGGGTTTTGACCACTGCATCAGCTTGTCATATTACCAAAGTAAACAGGTCAGTACTGGAGATAAGCAAAGGCTGTCATATGTTAATGAAGTCAGCCTTGTCCAGCCTTAACCCTCTGCTGCCTGCCAGTCTGTATCTCCAGTAGCCTGTCAGCCCCTGGTCAGACTCTGTTACACATTACCTCTCAGATAGATGTTATCATCTCAACCATCCCCCACATGGAGCCTATCACTGAATGACACAGCCCACAACACAACCCAACCACTCTGCCTGGGCTGGCTCCTCTCTACAACCACATGCCTTCTACAGAGTACTAAGTTTAAAGTGCAATTGGGATCCCAGTGCGAAGTCCGTGACAAAGGAACAGTTGGTTTTATAGTACTGGCGGCCCTCCCGGACTCATTACTGAGCTAAGTTGCAAACAGCACCAACAAAGACGAACCTTTTCTGTAAGTGTGCTTTGTGTGCACATTTCCTGCCTTCCAGGTTGCAAAGGGAACAATATCTAAGAACAAAAAACAAAAGGAGGGAAAATTAAAAGCAAGAACATAGAGCAAAAACAGGCTTGAAGATTTCTAAAACTAGAGGGGGCCGAACAAATTTGTGGATTATAATATGCCACGGTGTCAGAGCAAGGAGGACTCTTTTGGGAGTCATTGCGTTAAAAATATCTTTATTGTGGTGGATCATGTTTGGGTAGGAGGGATCGTTTTGCCCCACTGGGCCAGCCTCGTGGGCAGCAGATGAGCAGGAGAGGCTTGTGTGTGTGTGTGTGTGTGTGTGTGTGTGTGTGTGTGTGTGCTGTGCTGTGCTGAGCTGTGAGCAGAGGAGCCCCGCCAGCCAGCTTGCTCTAACTGTGCTCTGCACACACTCCAGTCCAACAGCTTGTCTCTTCTCTCTGCTCCAGATGATGCCTTGGATTTAGCTGGCCCACATGAGTGATATGAATAACACACTGGACGATATACACACTTCTGGAAGCCTCGGAGAGAAAGCAGAGATTTTTCAGAGTGGTAAGGGTAATGTGAGTGGCTTTCCCAGCCCAGCCCTCATCCCTTTACGTGCTCCTTTACTACCACCAAATGCCCAGAAGACCAGGACTACTCTCTGCAAGGGGAATAGGTATGACTCATTTTTCATTTGGACTTGGCATGAATGACAGAGATCTGTTTCTCTGATTGAATTAACTTGAACCAAAACTTAAACCGTTGTTTTCTACTAGAGCCTTAAACAGGATATATGTATATACTGTATATAAGTTGATACTGTTACTCACTACTTTAAGGTTAATGTTTAACATATGTAATTAGAGAGCACATACAATGTGAGCTCTCCTGCAGAAGAATAGTACACCCTTTGTATTTGCAGGAGCAGGGCACAGAGGTCTAATCGAAAGCTGTAGACTTTGTACCTGTAAACACTATTGGCTTGATCCATACACAACTGTCAGAGAGTTGTGATGCATTATTTCAACAGTACAGTTAAAGAACTGGAATCAAATCAAGCACCTGTTACTTTGTGGGAGATAATTAGTAACTCAGTAACTGCTGTGTTTACAGAGCAGTAAAGAAAATGTCAGTCTGAGAGCGACTACCTTGTGGAGCTTGAGGCCTTCTCATCTGCAAGTGTGCTAAAGCTAAATCTGAAAACATTTCTCATCTTCTCATGATATCACTGGAAAATGTGACTTTAGGTGCTTTTGTCAGCCTTTGTAGTCCTACAGCTTTTCTTTGGCTTGATTTTGATGTGAACGGATTAAATGGACATGCTCGATGCGTTTTAGAAGTAAAGAACAAAACATGCATCATGGCTGCTCCCTCACGTCAAGCACCCGTAGATAAGAGGGATAAGACACAACATCCCTTAGTCACAGGAGGGGAATGGCTATAGTTATGATATAATTATAATAATTATAATCTTTTGAGAGTATAACAAAACATCTCCTTTACCAATTGATTATGATATGGCTCGGTTGAGATATGGCTTACTTTCAGCCTGCCAGCAGCCCAAGAGCTCTCTGTGTGTCAGTCAGCTCCTATATTATAGTGTTGAGGTGAAGGGCAGCTCTCATGTGCATTATCTACCATCTTATCAAATGTCTGTTTGTCGGTGAGTGGGGTGTGTCGTCTGATAGCTGAGAGCAGGAGGGGGCCACGCTGAGACGGCCTTGTGTTTCTGTCAGGTCTGTCTGAGGCTATCACCTGCTCCATTATACTGCGCCGCTCTCACGCACGCGGGACACGTATTCTCCGCAACAAAAGCACCAACAATATCTTGGATCCGCAAAGCTTTGCTCTCAAGCTACAGCGAGGGTATAGGCTGTGAAATCTGATGTCTCAGGTAGACACTAAAGATCCCATGACTTGCTGCAGGCCCTCTCAGCTGCAGACAGCCCAGACTCAAGTCTAAAACGTTGTTACAATGATACGGTCTGGACTGCCTTTCGCAGGCGAGATAGGGAGACAGGGAGTCATATTGTTTGTATTAAGCAGACAGTCTCTCTTTTTCTCTCTCTGTCTGTCTCTTTTTTTGTCCTCCAGGAGCAATAAAGAGGGAGAGGAGTCACTGGCTTCCCCTGTTCCAAACCCTTTTCCTGAACTCATTCCCTCAACCGTCTCCCCCCTCGTCTCTGAATGTTTATTACCATGGACCAAAAGCAGTGCAACTCAGGTGAGCGTTTGTTCCATTTACTACGGGGGTGTTTCTGACATAAAGAGGCGTATTATTTGAGAAAATAAGGCCTCTGTTGTATCCTTTTCCATATACAACCCCAGGCAGAATAGTCATGTAACTCTAATTGGGACAACTGCCAGAAAAACAACCACAGGACATGTGTAAATTCATGCATAGCTGCATCGTGTTTGGCTTGCGATTTGTCTGAAACTTCAGGGCATATGGAGGTGGAACCAGTTGTGTGAGTATGGAAATGAGGTGCAGTGAGGGGATGAAAATGCCGTGTCAGCATACTCAGACGATCCACGCACACTGTGTTGTTGCTGTGAGATCCCAACTTTGTACCTGCATGCACTAGTTTCTAAACAGCGTCAAAATGGGCAGCGCATGTGGCCCGGACTGGAACCAGCAGTAGAGGTTACATTTGTAATGTGCCACTTTCTGTGATTATGACTTTCTGTGATTTCCATGAAATACCTGGCTCAGTTGTCCCACAGCCACCTTTGCAAGTTTGTTTTAGGGTGTGTGATCTGAAAGGCGTCAAATGCGGGGGCGTACCTGCTAGCACTGGATAAGCTTTCACTCCAATCTGGATCCTGAGCCAATTCTGGTAGCTCTCTGTACCTGGAATTCCTGCCTTCACAGGACTTCAGGGGGCGAATGGTTGAATGTTGTCTTTTTTCTCTTGTGCCATAAAACTTGACTTTGTTCACCAAGTACCACTGACAAAACTGAATAGGTCTCTGATCCTTTGATCAGAATTTTCATTAGAAAGAAAATGTCAAAACTATATTTTGTGATTTTTCTTGTTATGAAAGAATTAATTTTCTGATTTCAAGCGTTTTTGTTAATGCCATACTGTCTGCGTTCTCCGTTCCTAACTGTTGTCACTCGCCCCTGCAATCTGATTTTGATTCAATCTACGATAACCTGCATTAATGCAAAACCAAAACACAGGTGAGGCAGAAATGATGATGGAGGATTGTTTACTTTATTTCCACGTTTTTAACTAAGTGCAACTCAGGGGCAAATGCATAATTCTGCGCAACAAATTCGATTAGGTTTGTCCCCATGTGTGATCTGTAGTTTATGATTTATGAGTTTATACAGAACTCACTGCCTCATGCTAAAAAGGGAGCACATTCATTATGTTGGAAAGCTAACAATTATGGGTATGCTTCAAAAGTGCATGGGTTTCAAAATGGAATCTTTTCTATACATTTTCCCAGGGCTGTTAAGTCAGTCTGGTTTGTCGACCACTGAATATTCCCTGGAGGTGGATCCTATACGCCAAAGTTGATTTCAATTACTCAGTATCTTTTTGTGTGTGTGTGCATGTGTGTGTGTGTGTGTGTGTTCTTGCGTGCACGCGTGTGTGGTAGCAGCAGGGGGCAGCTCAAACCTATGACTCATAGGAAAGCTTGAAATTACAGAGCTCAGCACTAACCAAGGTCTATCAGCGGCATTAGACTTCCCTTTGCTTTTAATGTTTGGCTTTCAGGCTGAGAATGAGAAATACATACTGAAAGTTTCAGCATCTACTTTCTCACTCAAATGATTTGCTTTTTTCCGGAGCCTTCCATTGTGTTGCATTGCATGCGGTGTGATTTGCAATAGGAGGGTAATCAAATTGTTATTTGTTCTTCTGTATGTAGCCTGATAAGATGCCCAGGAGCGCTTGATTATCTCTAAACACTGGAGTGTCTCCACTTGATATACAAAGTCTCAAATGAGCCCTTGTACTCTGTTCCCTCCTCACTCAACTTGGGATTCACATCAGAAAATTAGTGAGTGATTGCCAATTCTCCAATGCTCTTGCCAGTCTATTGTTCAGACAGGTCAGGGATTTGCACGGATTTGGCATTTTCTTTGATAGATGCGAGATAAATCCTCAAGCTTCTCAGTGAAGGAGCAAAATGACACCCAGGTGACCTCGGTCTTCAACAGCGGAGCTTCCTTGTTCGCAAATCTCAATGTGATCCTTATGTAACTCACTGATGAGGCCTGTGCCTGCACCTCATGGGCCTGACAGCCTCTCACTTAGCCTTTTCAGCAGCAGTATTGGGAAGACAAAGGGAATATGTCAGACTGAACAGCTGTTTTTGTGTCACAATCCTCATGTCACAGGGTTATGACCTCCCTTCAGTGGCACTCAAGAAACCAATGACATCATTGTTCCAGCCACGCAGCACCCAACCCCCTCAGCCACCCTTCAATCTTCCCTATAAAGGAAACTTATCCATTGAGTTTCCCAGTGTGTGTTTGAGGGTAGTAATTTTCTCATCAGTTCCAATTTGGCTCTGTAGTCTTTGTAATGAGTGTTCAGCTCTGCATTTTCTTCAAAAATATTTTTAAGTTATTTCCTTGTGAAAATAAAACCTTGTGAAAAGGACATACTTAGATTATAAATTGTGTAGGCTAGGCAAATGGCAGTGGCTTCTGTAGTTGTGGTAATTCAAACAACTCAGTGTCTGGCTGACCAGGTTTTGGTTTTACTGGGGTTGATTTGAATGCCTCCTCTGAATTGTGGCAAGGCCCTTTGCTTGACATTGCTTTGTTTTACACAGGCTTAAAAGCTATTCCAGTCGTGAGAAACCCGTTTGCCTGAGCCCCCTGTCAGCCTTGCATTTGCAGTGTCATGGTACATTTCCATAACAAAGCCGCCAAGTCATGACTGCCACATACATCTGTGGGCAAGTAGACTCCAGATTTGCTGTCAGCACAGCAGCTTCACAGGCTCTCTCATTAGAAATAACCACTTCTAAGATTACTACGCAATCAGTTTCTATTGTGCATACTGCATTATGATTCAAGCCATGGTATTATTTTCAAGTCCTTAAGCACAGCTGAGCTGCACCTTCCCCATTGTAAGTTTTTAAGTATAAATCTGTAATGGCATCTGATATATGGAAAAATATATCCTCAAAACATACATGCAGCCAGTGTATAGTCTGGTCAACTACTTTTTGACTACTACTGATTTATAGTTATATAGGATTTTTGTGTAAATTAGGACAACTGTAATTGTTAGGACAGATCTGTTGACATGGTGAGTAAATCAGTATGTGTCCTATACTACCCCAGCCGTCTCCACCATATAACAGCCACTTATGTGTTTACCTTGTGAAATAGAATCCTCCTGCACTTTCGAGTATGACCTCAGGAAAGTTCCCATTGGCAATGCCAAGGGCTCAGCTTTGTCGGCTATAAGCCCAGCCGCAGCACCGTGTCATCGCAGATCTAACACAAACTCCAGCATCACAGTGTTTGTAAGATAAGGAAACCTGTCATGCTGCCAGGTTGTCACCGTGCAGATGATTAGGTGGTAATGCTATTCATATGGGCAGTATATTGCCCTTGTTTAAAGAGTGCAATGTGCTGAAACTATTGGCATGTCTTCATGGTGCAATACCAAAATAGACAGTAGACTGTTTTAGGTGAGGTCTAAGTAGCTGGCACAGTCTCCTCGCTCCAGGAGTGTAGTGGGGCAGTCATGCTTGGACTCCTACCAGACACCAGACACACACCCAGACAGACAATCTGCGTCCAGACGATGTTGGTGTTCAGTTCTGCCATATGACTCAGAGGGAAAGCCTGCCCCTCTAGCGCTGTCACTGTCATTTCAGATGCAACATATACTTGCTCTAGTTATGTCTAGGCAGATAATTGATGATGTCAAGATCAAATCGCCACAACTTCCCCAGAGAGAATGGCAACAGGCATCGTGTTTATTGAATCCTTTGATTGAAATTTCATTAGACTTATGAATGTTTCAATTAATGTTTTTTTTTCTATGATTTTGCATAACAGTTTCACAGTGATGTGATTGTGTTTTAAATTATCTAGACTCAAAATGCAAAGTGATATGATAAGAGAATGGTAGCAGCAATAGTTTATTGAAAGAATAGGTGGAGTCATGCTCCGATACCTCCACACAAGGCATTCATTCATTTGTGCCTGCCAGAGAGTATGTGTGTGTGTGTGTGTGTGTGTGTGTGTGTGCCTCTCTGACTGTATCTCTGCCTGATGCCTTTAGGTAGTTCTTGCTAATTCCTTCCATGCGATGTCTCAAAGTGTAATTGTGAGGCTGATAAATTGTCTGGGTAGTAGTTGTATTTTAAGCCATTTTCAAATAATTATGCCCAGGTCTGGTGTGTTAGTGATCCCTGCATACTGGCGGGTCCCAGGCTTGTGGCTTTGACAGGGCCTGTTAGGGGTCTTGTTTGAATCAAACCCCGGTCAAGGACAGTGCGTTTGGAGCCGGCTTTGTTATGGGAGTTGTGGGGACTCTGTTATCAATCTGGCTCCATTAATTCCAATTCATTTTAGCTGTGTGATAAGTAGCAGCGTCTGCTTGTCTGTGCTCTCACAAGTCAGTGTGCTGGGTTTCCAGATAAACATGAAGTCTGCAAAGGGAGGGACTTCTTGTCTGTTCTCATGAGTGGAAAGAGAGGACAACAATTGGTGCCAAACCTCCTGGTCTAACGCTGTGAAGGAGGATAATGGCAAGAGAATAATGCGTGTAATTCCTCTCACACCCAGCTGTATAGAAAATGACATGTACTCTATTTGCTCATAAGGAGAGAAGATAAAGCAGTATAGACTCAAGCATATTCTACAATGCATTGTACTGTAATAAACCGCTCTGCCTTGCTAGCTTACTAAGGCTGTATTTTGGTGGCAGAGAGCAGTTCAGTGATAACTTCAGGAACTGTTGCAGTATAACTAGTTTAGCCCGAGTAGTTTTGTAGTTTTACATGTTATTGAGTGAGGCAAAAATTTCACATACAGATAGCTTACACACTATGACTAATATAGAAGCTACATTAATAATGGAATGCATATTATCTGGACAGGATAGTTGCCGCGATCACGTCATGTTGGATTTACCATAAATACGAGCTGCCAACTAGGAAAAACTGTTCACATCAGCCTCCAAGTAGTAATTACAAGTAGGAAAT
This sequence comes from Centroberyx gerrardi, assembly GCF_048128805.1. Classification (NCBI taxonomy): domain Eukaryota; kingdom Metazoa; phylum Chordata; class Actinopteri; order Beryciformes; family Berycidae; genus Centroberyx; species Centroberyx gerrardi. Next base: position 14,923,252 of record NC_136006.1, on the reverse strand, counting down.
GTAGGATTCTTTTGTAGGCTACAATATCTCCTGTCACAAATTGCCAAAGTGTGTCAACACAGGCAGCAAACACTGCAGTGAATCCACCAATGTCGGCAAACCAAGATAACAAAAATCAACTTGACTTATGAAAAGCGAGTAATGTCTGCTGCAGTTAGTTTCTGTCTCCCCGTTCATTATTATGACCTGAATGCGACATTAAATTCAGCAAGCCCGAAATATTCACCAGAACAGGGCCAAATGAGACTGTATGTGTGTGGTCCACGTCAGTCAATGCATTTCAGGCTCCTTGGGGACTGTGACCATTTGTTGCTTCTAAATGCATTAATAGGTTTTATGAAAGGGCTTCTGTCATTCACAGCACTTCTGGCATGCTTCTCCCTAACTGTGCTGTAACTGAACTCACTGTAATTTGTGAAAACCTGAATCCTCTGATATAAATGGCTAATATAGTATTGTTCCATACAATTCCATATTGTTACAATAGAAAGTTATGTATGTATTATACTGACATGTTTAAATAGAGGCAAGCAGTTCAAAAGCATGCATACTTGACCTATAGTCATTATATCGCTGACCACCCTTTTAAAAGTTAGTTTTATTTGACATTCATCTCTTATCTTTAATAACTACTTATGATATCCACAATGTCTCAAGCTTGAAAATGGGCGTGTCCTATAAAGACAGCACCCACATTTTCACAAGGCCTCTTTGTCTCGTCTTACAGTAAAACAGATGTGGATTGTGAATTGTGGCAATTGTGGCTGGGGGAGCAAGAGCTATTTTGGACCCCCGATTCTGTCTCTCTCTGTCTCTCTGTCTCTCTCTCTCTCTCTATCACATGCACACACATACACACACACACACACACACAGAAACTGCTAACCCCCATCCTTCCAGCGTTTCCATATATAGCTACTAATATCAAGCAGATCTGATTCTCTGGGAACATCTTCAATTAATAAAAAGAATAATCATCTCTGTGCCAATATCCTTGTCTAAGATCAGCCCACATACATTATACAACTATACTACTATACTGTATTACATAACATCAGTGTGAAATTTCAATGCATATGGCCGTTTGGCTTGGGAAATGATTCAGTATTGTATACTCATGACTAACTGTTACATATGTCTGGCTACTAAGTCAGTGAAAACAACCTTTTACTGGTACATATACTTCTCCAAGTGTCTAAAAATGAGCTCCTTTGCTGTAGATTTTACATTATCATTGGGCAGAAGTGACGGCCTTGATACCAAGTATTTTAGCCTCCTCTGGCCTTGTCTATTATTACTCTTTTCACCATGAGAACTATTTTTATCTGGCCTTGTTTATTACAAGTGTCTTTCTAAAAAGGAGAGAATAGGAAAAAAGTTTTTACATTTCCAAGGACAAAGGAGGAGTTTGTGTTCTGGGGAAACAACTTATCTTAGTTTCTCACACTTTCACTGTGCAGGATCTCACTTTAGTGCAAGACATGTTATGATGAAGGGGTATTTATAGCTTACAGTAGCATCTCCTAATGCGAAGAAGTCTTTAGTGTAAATTAGGCTTTACCATAGTGTTTTGTTATCATCAAAACTGTAATTTCTAGACCAGTATTTGCAGTTATAATATATGGATATTTGTCACGTCATTTGTTGTGAACTCAAGGGAGAAGCATGAATTTCCATGCAAGAAGAGTCACCTTGCCTGCCATCACACCTCTTTGTCTGCAAAAGCGGGTAGGAAATATACATGGAACTTCTCTTTACTGACATATTAATGCTTTTTTCTCCGCTTTAGGGAAGTATCGTTTACTGTTTCCCGATCATTCTGAATTTAAGTCATTTCCTCAGAAATTCACGTACATTTGGCTGGATGACTGTTTCCTATGAGATCCTTTGAACTCGGTTTACTCGCTGTGTGTGAAACGGACCAAAATGTTGTGTCTTTAGCTTCCTGAATACTTTCACAGTCTGTTTACGATCTGCCTATGTCCTTTCATCTGAATTTCCTAATTTACACTTTCATGATTTTTGGGTACACGGTTAGTGGAATTTGACTTCACTGTAAGGCACATCCATCAGATCATTGTGACACAGATTTAACACGACAGTTGAAAGATGGTGTTTTAAACTGAAAAAGTAGACATTCGTCATCAACTGGGCATGCTCCCATTCGACTCTTGAAATGTGAGGTGATCTCTCATAACCTGACCACAGAAACACTCTTATTTAAAGGGTAGCACCACTGCATTATACAAATAAGCCAGACAGTTTCTCATGTATTGTCTGTGGAGCAGCCCCTGGCTATACATCGGTATATGACATAACAGATTAGAGTCTTGGTTTTATGATTTCTAACTGTGGGCAAGTTCATGTTCACAAATACTGGTTGATCTGTCTGACACCATAAGAATGTAAATTCCTAAACTGAGGAGTCTTCCCCTTTAAAACTGCTCAGTCATGGTTTATGGATTTCTATATTTTCATATTTCATATTTGTCATATTTTTTTCTTCCTTCTATTTATTCTCTTCTGGTTTGCTATTACTCTTTACTTTGACACAGGGATGTTAACACTAATATCACTCTAACAATGAAGTCACTGTTACTGACAGCGGTGACATGGAATGTAAACCATCTGACAAGTTGAAATATGTGTCTATAATGGAGTGCAAACCTGTGTGACAAATATGACACCTTCATGTGAACCGTGTATAGGTTATATGTGAGAAACGTGATACTCTACAGGGCCACAGTTGTAACGCTGCAATTTTTGAATGTTTCTTTGTGTATCTAACACACATTGATTAATGGATCACGTTATAACCCCCCCATAAATCCTCATAAATCCAATCCCAACAAAATCCACAGAATAAAAAGAATCAGTGGGATTTACTAATGACAAAGGGAAGATGGAATAAAGAGTTAAATTATTCTCATTTATATGTTTATTCTAATAAACCCTCTAGCAGGTCAATTCTAAAAACTGTGTTTCAGTTTGTTGTTTGAGGAAGAGTTATTTTTACTGTGTAAAGCTTTCCAGCATGCTTATCAGGTTAGCTTGATATCATTTGGCTACTGTTGTAAACATTCAAACACTGTGCTTCACCTCCTCCTCAGTCCAGAGTGTTCAGAGTGCACTCTGAATGCTCTGTATATGCAAATGGTATTTCGGACAGCGCTTTGTATTTACAAATGGTCCAATTCTGTTCCAGCACTCAGAGTGCCAGTTATATATAAATTCCTTTGATTTTTAGAAGCTGCCAGCTGTAACCTACCATTAATACAATAGTCAAAGCAACTGTTAAGGCCTAGATAGTTGCTTGGTATGAGCATACGAAAGACGGTTCCATATGGAGCCATGACTCTCAGCTTATCCAGTGTTGTTGCAGGGAAGGGCATGGAGGAAGCTTGGTGGTTTGTCAGATAGACGAGGCCGGAGGCCACCTCTCCACCACTCAGTGATAGAGCTGCAGCTGTGGGAGTGCGGTTCAAGGTAAAACCAGAGCAGTCTAATTGGCAAAATGGCCCGCACAATCCTGTCCTTGAGATAAGAAGGACTTATAGAGGAGTTTATGCTCAACCAAGCTATATTTAGTGCTGCATACTCAATGTCTGGTTTTCTTCTCCCTTGTTCTGACTTTATTTTGCAGTTCATTGAAAGGCCATTGAAACACAGCACATTATGTTCTGTCCCCCTATCCCCTCCCTCCCACCCTCACCTCTGTGAGTGTGTTATAGCTCTGACATTCAACAGTTTGGTCTGTACGGGAGTGGGTTGAATGTGGCTTGCAGTTACATACTATTGTTTTATAAAACATCCTAAAACATTCTAGATCCTTTTATTTGCGGAAAAAAATCTTATCAGATATTTTTTGCTTGCATTAAAAGACACACAGACACGTAGGTCCTCTAAAATTGACTATTTTTAAGTGCTTAAGGCAGAAAATAAAGTAACATCAGTAATATTCCACAATGAGTACCAGCAATCATTTGGTCAGTGCATTTGTCACATTTTTCAAAAGGCGCATATCTCATTTTGGAATGAATTTCCTCAACTCTTGCTGGCTTGGCTCTGTCATCACTGTTATCATTGTTGCTGTCCCCGCATCTTATTTTCCCTCAAGCCCTTTCATTGGTCAGCTCCTGCACAGTGTGTGCCATTGTTTTAAGTCTCTTCAGTTCCACAACCCCCATGATTATCTGAAGTTAATCACAGGCACACATGACATTTGCCTGTACTGAAGCAACTCCTGTTTTTAGTTCAACAGTCAGAATGCAGTCACTTGGATATTTCGCCCTTAAACTGAAGAAAAACAATCTGACAGATGAGGTCAAAATAAGTGGCTCCATAGACAACACTCTGTAAAGTATATGGCAACATAAAAGGTGCATTTGATTGACATACTGTAGTTGGACATGAAGGCTGTTCAAATAAAAGCAAGTCTACAGTTGGATCAGAGCTACTTGCTGATGAATGCAGCTCTTTGTGTTCACTGATAAAGACAGCAACAGTTCACTGCAGCACATTACCTAGCCTGGCCATTCATTAGAAACTCTTTACCAATGATTAACAGTACCATGCACTGTATGCTGTCAGTTCACCCAGTTTGAAAAATGATAATGATACATTTTGGTATGTTTGTGTCGATTACAATGTAACTGCGGGCTGCAACTGCAATACTTACGCCCATCTGTTGAAATATAATAATATATATAATAGTAGTAGTAGCAGTTGTAGTAGTAATAGTAGCAGTATTTAATTTTACATATACAATTGCTGATTTCTGTTTTGTCTTTTATTTACCTTGATCACATAGATTCTGCATATTTTTACCCCAGGGTGTTTAATTGAAAATTATGTGACATAAATAAACTTTGTACTATTTTGCACAAAAGAGGAAAATTTTTGTTTTTGCACACAAAAGCTCATTAGAGTAAAGTATGTCGCCAGGCCTAATGTTATCTTGAAATTTCTTTCTTTTTGAAAAAGAAAGTAATTCCCTCAAGGATGCCAAATAGATTGTATTCAGTCATTTGCATATTTTTAAGCACACTTTACATCCTTAAAGCACAGCATCAAATATTTCTACAAAATCTTTCTCAAGGATGTTACCAGATTAAACCCAGAGTCGATCCAGAACTTTAAAATACAATAACATGTTTTATTACATAAAGACTGCAGTGTAACACATGCGCTGTATAGTCTCCCTGTCACTCCCTCTCATGAAATAGTCATTATAAAAGGTCGCTGTATGCAGTCCAATATACAGGCCATGGTCTGTGTGTTTGATTGGATTAGTCTCATGGTTCAAATTAAATTTCACCTTCAAAGGACTTTGACTGTCCTTGTGTATCTACTAGACATCCAAATGAAACCTTGCATGAAATAGACATATTTTCGGTTGATTTGTGCTGAGTAATGTAAACATAAGTCTGCAAGTCTAATGCAGCAAAAGGCTTCTTCACCTTCTGACAAACCCTACCCTGTTCCTGGTGAAATGTGATCCCCGAATGATTTGATTTGGCCAATTCTCAGGAAGTCAGTTCCTTGCAGCGAAGCAACTGGAATCCACTTTAGATGCATTTTCCACAGGCAGTGCAGTGAATACACACATTTCCTTCTGCTTGGTTTGTTTATTTTAAATGAATATGCCATTTTGCGTGGTTGGGTAAATAGCTATTATTTTTAGATTGCTATTTGTTGCGGTCCTGCGGTCAAATTTGACTGAACTGGTGCAAAAATATTTCAGATAATCAACATGCAGCATTATGATCCAGTATTAACCCCATAGAAGAACACTGGCTCCTAAAGTAATCTCTGTGATGCAGGCCTTTGTCTTTGTTAGGTGTCTGCAAAATGAGATCCTTGGCTGTTTTGTCTTGTAAATCTCCACATGGACTGATTAAACACTAGATGGTTTACTTCATTGAGAGGTGATGTCATAGCTGGAGGCTCCCATTCGCTGATGGCTCCTTAAGGGCTCTAACCCCGGCCCTGTTGGAGTGCTCTGACCTCCTTTTTCTCCACAAAAGAGGGCAGGCTTGTCCTGCCCAGCCGATCCGCCTTAAACTACCAATAGAGCTCAGTGAGAGAAAAGAGGCAGCCAGTTGGTCTTTACTGTGCCTCTCTCCCTGCCCCCCTCTCCCCACCCACCTCTGTCAACTTTAGACAGAGTTGACCCAACTAGCATTACATTTAACCAGCACCTTTGTAATTGCTCTCTGGGCTCTTGCAGGGCTTTATGCTGGGAGCTCTGCTTGCCAAGGGTGTGTGAATGTGAATAGGGAGGGGGTGGGAGCCTTGTGACACTCTCTCTCTCTCTCTCTCTCTCTCTCTCTCTCTCTCTCTCTCTCTCTCTCTCTCTCTCTCTCTCTCTGTCTGTCTCTGTCTCTCTCTCTCTCTCTCTCTCTCTCTCACTCTCTCTCTCTCTCTCTCTCTCTCTCTCTCTCTCTCTCTCCTCCTCCTCCTCCTCCTAGTGAATGGAGCAGAATGATCCCTGGCTTCTTGACTCTTGGTGGTGGGGAAAGGTAGCAGGTGATTGGGTATTGAGCCCCAGTGACACAGATCTGTGGAGTCAGGAAAACGGTGTGCTAAGAGGCAGCTTCGTCTAATTACCTCATTTCAGCTCCACTGCAGCACAGAGCAAGAGAGGGAGAGGAAGAGAGAGACTCATCGCTTCCCAGCTGACACTCGCTGTGCTGTCTGATGCATGTTTTTATGTTTCTCACAAAAGCCCTCTTTTGCAATGCTGTGCACTCAGCCCTATATAGGCTGCAGAGCTTGCCCAAATTCACAACTCTGCCTGGCTCCAAATAGGGGGGTAAGTTGTACTTTTAGATGGATTGATTAGTTAAGTCTTTGATGTCTGAATGTGGTATTGCAAGATTACCGTAACTGCATTATTTCTCCACAGACTCAAGTATATATAACCTGTAACATGATTTGCACATTGTTCAGTACTTTGTAGGGCTTTGATCAACTCTGTGACTGAATATTTTGCTGGAATCTGCCGCTATAGAAAATAGGGGCTACGTTATTATGTGGGTCTATCAAACTGATTAATTTGTATGATACTTTACCATACATTTTAAACTTAAAAATCAACACTTTGCTTTTACTCCTTACAATTCATATTTGTTAAAAAGCAAAACTGTGTCCTGTCCTGCTTTATAGTAAATTGTTAATTTGATTTCATTTGAATGCAGGTAATCAAAGTGTACAATGAGGACAACACCAGCAGAGCAGTAGAGGTTCCCAGTGACATCACTGCCCGGGACATATGCCAACTGTTTGTCTTGAAGAACCATTGCATTGATGACCATAGCTGGACTCTTTTCGAACACCTCTCCCATCTGGGCATAGGTAAGGTTTATTCAGTGTTGCCGTCTTTATTTTGCATACGCTGGTCTGTGATTGTTCAAATCTCATCTATCAACATGGTCATAATGAAATCTCAGAACATTGAAGTGGTACTTATGTAAAATATTCCCACCGCAACCCCATGTATCTGGGGCTTGGACCCACAGGAGTCCAACTACATTTTGGCTAACTTTCAAGAAGAGCCAAAATACTCATACCCTTCTCAATGACATCCAGTTTACATTGTTGATGCTTTGTTGTCTAACTCAATTTTGGCCATGACTCTAGCATTTGGCAAAATAAAGTTCACATTAAAGGCTTCAATTCAATGTATAAATCTCACTGTAACTCAAAGTGTGTCTCATGGCTTTCTGGCCCCAGGCTAGAATGTCCTGTGATGCATGTGAGAGTCACAGATCATCGTTTAGTTGAATGATTTTTGTCTAAATGTACATTAAATGAATACCTCCTTAAAGTTTGACATATTGGTATTAATCATGTGATGCTGATGTTTTCAGTGGGAGGGGTTTGCTTGGTTTGACGGGGTGAGTGGTGGTGGGCGGTGGTGTGTGGAGATGGGCAGACCAACATGCAAAGTGGAACAGAGCGCTGTCTTCAGAGTGATCTACTGAATCCTAAGCCAATCCATTTCACAGTTGTATCATCCAGAAGAGGAGGGGAGCTTATTTAAAAGCCTGAGGGGGATCTTTAAAACTGTGAGACGTGACTTATAGATCTCAACTTGCATACTGTGATAATACACATCCTCCATCAGCATTAGTTCATCTCTAGAGGGCTAGTCCAGTGAAACCTTTTCGGCAGCACAATAGTCTCATTCTCTGGCTCTCTTGATGTATATAAAGACATTACTGTCTACATTAAAGTGTTATAGGGATTGTCTCTCATCTGTGTAGTTTCTAACCCGTTGAATGCATAAAGGTTGTCGATGCATACAGGTTGTCTTGAGATCTATAATTCTAAGTGACATTAGCTGCTGCTGCTCACAGGATCCCATTTAGTTTAAAACTCCATCAAATATCCAATTGACTGATACCGTTGTCAATTTAAAGCAACTATTCACCAATCTGTACTGAGGGCTTAGATTTTACTACAGCTCCCTCTCTAATTTTAGGCAATGGCTTTGATAAATGGCAGCAAGTTCCCTACTGTAGATAAGGAGCATTTGATTCCATGCACAGAACAGCATCAAATAGTTTGCTATTGGAATTGATAGCTGTAAACTTCTATTGAACACATACTGTCAACAATATTTGTGAATGAAAGGGACATTCCCTCCATTTGCATTGGAAAATGGCCTATGGATGATGTAAAATACAGTTGTGTCAAGCAGACAGTGAAAAACACACATAGTTGTCATTGATATATATTAGAGAACACTCCTCTGCTGGAGGGTGATGTGTCTGCATAGAGGAAGATTTCTCAGCAGCATCTTCACACTGTTGCATGCATTGCATAATTCATCCATCTGTTCTGTTCCAGTCATTAAGCATCCCTTTTTTCTAAAGCTATATACAGCTCTCACTGGAATAGTATTTAGGCTGCAGGCTGTAGTTTGCTTCTTTGAATACTGCTTATGATTGCAGATGATATGAAAAGTGCATTACTATAAATGTTTCTAAAATGGAATGATTGCAATCAATCTGCACTGCAGATTATTTTCATTTCTCATAGTTTACATTGGTGATTTAGCCGATGCTCTTATACAGAACAACTTAAAATGACTGCAAAAGTAGAATAAGCTTAACTTTAGAGATGACACACCCATGACAATGTGATAATTCATATTGTGGCCTTTGCATGGCCTTTCGGGCATGCTTGATTAAATAAAAGGTAAATGAAAAATGGAAACTGTGATGACAAAGTAAATAGGCTCAGACTGCTGAATTCTTTTTCTTTCATACAGATGAAGTCCTGCTGAAATTCTACCGTCAGTTGTTCACTCATGACTAGTTGCTTGTGGTCTGTTGACTGCTTTGCCCTGATTGTTGCAATCATGCTCATACTGCTGCGGGTATATAATGGGAATTAATCAACTTCATAGTTCAACACTGTTCCAGGTGGCTGCCTGCAGAAAGAAATATTTTCAATTAATTCAGTGCTCATTTTGAGTTCAAGGGAGTAAGTAATGTTTGATTAGTGAAGTGAAGTGAAGTAATACCTCTTGGAAGTCATCCTGCCATCCACAGGTTACACATTGCAATAATGTTAATAATCAAACTTCCTGCCCTGAAGTTGTTAACTGTCATTCACTCATTGTTATGAAATCGAATGCAGAAAAGCATTGCATTCTGATTTTTAGAACATATAAACTTATTTTTTAACCTTGCTTTTGGTTGCACCATTCTAATTATATTATAAACTCAATAACTGATTTATTGTGATACTGTGTATCTGCATATTCAAATTTTACCTTTCAGGTTTATTCCTGTTCTGTAAACTATAAGCCAAGTTAGCCAAAGTGTGTCCCTGTTTTAATCTTAATCTTCTACAAACAATTTGGTATCTTTGGCTACTTCCAGTTCCTGGAACCAAATGGTACCACTTCACAATTAATCTCCATGCCTTATCCATATTTCAGTGGAAGGTAAAGGTTAACCATTCATTAATTTCCTTCCCTCCTACTCTCACCAGAGAGAACCATTGAAGACCACGAGTCTGTTATGGAGGTGCTATCAGGCTGGGGGATGGACAAAGACAGCCGGCTGTATTTTAGGAAGAACTATGCTAAATATGAATTCTTCAAGAAACCCCTGGTGAGTCCATGATGAAACAAGACTGATGGGTTGATTGACCTCATTTGGTTTATTTACTCACCTGGTTTGTATGCATTACGATTCTGTAGGTCAACATTATTCCCTCAGATGCACAAATTTTACTGGCAGTGTACTGTCGTCTGAGTGTTGTTATAACTGGTGTTGCTTTCATATTGGTAGGATTTTTTCCCCGATCACATGGTCTCCATATCCAGTGAAACCAATGGGATGATGAATCACTCTCAGCTTATACAGGTATCAAATTATTTCTATTTACAGTGCACTCTATTTGTCCTTGAGTGTTGAGTTGAGATAGGCATTGTGAGTTTCTCAATTTTGTCTCAATATATTTTATAGCTTGAGAATGTACTGTACGCATCCATCCATGGACAATTATTTCTCTACCCGACACAGACCTTTCTAAACTCCAGCACTTGTCCAGAGATCCACGGACACCTCCATGCCAGAGAGCAAGGCAGGAAGTCCTGGAAGAAGTTCTACTTTGTCTTGAGGAGGTCAGGGCTCTATTTCTCCAATAAGGGAACTTCCAAGGTCAGTAAACAAAACTGACTGATCTGCATATTGTTATGGCTTATTCAAATGAGTTGTTTTGAATAACTAGGTCTCAGTAAAGCAAAAGCAGGTAACTACAAGGGTTATCTGTTGCATACAAACTGGTTTATTTGTTGCATATTGCATTTTGCTGCTGTCACTTTTTTTTTTTTTTTTTTTGCTTTTTTTTTCACACTTACTTAAATTAAGTGTACATGGTCCAAATACCTGGGATACAAAAAATCTATGCAAAACACATTTTTTCAATTCAGAAATTGCATGAGCAGCAGTTGGAAAATGAAAAAAATTCTTGACTTAATCCCTGATACCTTCTAGTCCTTCTCTGTTTGTACAGTAAGTGGGGTCATCAGTTCATCCTCTGTAAATATCTCAGTCAGGTTGCGAGAGGGGAGAACACTGTGGAACAGGTTGAGCTTGATTTTCCTTAGGTCAGCTGGCATGCCAGCCAGGCAGAAACGGCGCTCTCTGTGCTGCTGACAGGTGAAGCTTATACCTAGGCATAAGCCATGCCAAGGCAACCACTTTTCAACTGCTTTCATTCCCCACAACAGAAGAGCTTTTGTTTTAGAGCACAGGAAGGCTTTGGTGTGGAACCTAACTTTGCTCTAGTTGGGTTACCATTCATTTGTGGTCTTGGTCAGACACATTGCTAGTCAGTCAGCACAGATACTAACTGCTGTACCTTTACTTTAAATAAGGAAGTGGGAACATTGTGTCACATGAAGGCAGAACAATGGTAGTCTTTGTGCTATTCTGCTTGGGAAATCTATCTTTGGCTCAGTGACTGTTCATATTGTCTCAATAAAGCCCCTATCAGTGTGTCATATAATTTTGGCCTTATCTCTTTCATTACATTTACATACTAACCACACCCGCAATGTAACTGATAAAGCTGTGATATACAGATAAATGTGCATTGTTTGAATTTAAGTGTGCCAACCTCCACGTCTTTGCCCTGCATGAAATGAGCCGTTGTGTTCCCTGCGCCCGGAAGATTAGATTGAAAGCATGGTTTGACTCAAACAGGGATGGGATTTTTCAAGTGTTTTTTTTTTTTCAGGATTTTTCTACTCCATGTAACTCCCATTTGTTGTTAATTGAAGACTACTGTTTTTTTCTGCTTTTTTCGCTCCCTGCTTTTTGTGCTCCTCATCACATCCGAGTGGCTACACAGTAAAATGACATCCTTATCCCTTCACTGAATCAAGGACCCAGACAAGCGAACTCAGATGCTCACACACACACACACACACACACACACACATACAGAGCTCGCATGTGTCTCCATCCCTCACATAGCTGGATTTGTAGGGGCATTCGGATCTGTTCCAGAGACGAATACTTGAGACCCAACCCCTTTATACAGAATTTGACAGGGGCAGGAACTGGATGTGGCATGAAGGGGCATATCACACTGTATACAGAGAGTTTTTTGTCTTTTTATTAAGGCCTTTCTTTGTTTTACAGGAACCGAGGCATCTCCAGTTTATTGCCGAGTTCAGTGACAGTGATGTCTACACCCTGTTGTCAGCCAAAAAATTACATGGAGCGCCTACAGATTATGGCTTCTGTGTCAAGGTACCATTGCTTTCTTTTAACTAACACACATTATTGCAATAACACTGATTAGTTATAACTTCAAAATCTGTCTTTATGTATTGTTGTTTACAACTTGGATACTGGTAAGACAATAGACCTGTAAAAAAGGAGCAGCAGTGCAGTATTGATTCCCAGGATGTTGGAACTAACTCCTGCTGTGTCCTTATCACATTTTTTTTCTTCCAGTCAACAAAGTGTAATTCAGCCCGAGACCTGAAACTGCTTTGTGCGGATGATGAGCAGACCAGGACCTGTTGGGTCACTGCCATGCGCCTGTTAAAGGTTGGCTCGCTGATCACCTATCACTGACTCACTGCATGATGCCTACCAAGTGTTTAAGAGGAGGAATGCTGAATCAGTGCTAGAATCAGTTTTAGCTTTGAAGTTTTAAACAGTAAGGTGGTCAAGAGAGCCTAAAGACTGATCCTAGATTAGCACTCACACTCTTGATAGATGCAGTTCAGTCAGACAATTCATGTAAACAGATTATTGAGAATTAATGGAAATACGGATACAGAGTTCAGTATGGCGTCTAGGCAATAACTGAGCAGCAGTGATCAGCAGTCTGAGCAGCATAGTAGGCAATGTGAGAGAGAGTGAGCAAGTGCATTTGGTAGTTTAAATAGGCCTCCTTATTGCAAGGGGGGGTGGGGGGGTGGGGTGGATATGACTTGCGATGAGTAGTGTGTGTATCACATGTCTTGCAGCGCAACTCGAGTTGTCTGCCTGAACTAGCTTCACAGGCTTTGCTTCGTTAAGTGTTCATTGTCTGGATATCTACCACATACAGTTTAAAGCATTAGTCACTCTCCTTTCAGTCTATGTGTAGTATGCCGTATATTGTATTAATAAAAACGAATAAAAACAATATGCTCCACAACATAGTACTGTAATTTATGTGTATCTTTAGATGAATTAATACATTTCCAGCTGTTGAATTTGTAATTGTCTCATGATTTGTGTTTCAGTATGGGATGCAACTGTACCAAAACTTCATTCAGCCACACCAGAAACAGAAAGCTTCACCAATGGTAGGCTGAAGGTCTTGCTCATTTTCTATCTTATAACTTATAACACCCAAGTGGATGCATCGTCACTTTAAAGCAACATCCTTGTTTTAAAACGTGGTGGCAACATGTTGGAACTAACACAGATGCTAAGACATACCAATTCACTGTAGTAATAAAGTAATATAATATAGGACAAATTAGGCACAGTCTATGCATTGACACTGGATTCACGTCCCAGAATAGCCTCAGTCTCCATTGCGAGTATTCTGTCAGAGCGAACACAATCTATTTATGGGTTTCGGACATGTTCACGGATCCTCTGCTTTCTAAAAATACACAACGATCAGCTGCTCTCAGATTTAACAACTCATCACCTCTACTCTGCTGTCGGAGGGGCACATGCGACGAACAGCCCTGCCAAGAGCCATTCTGTGGGCACAAAGGCTTGACTGGCTTATAGGGAAAGACAGCGGAGTAGATGAAGCTCGATGTAGTGAGGGGTCAGACTGCTGGATCTGAGCTGAGCATGCTACCTACAGCGTACTACTATAGGATCACATTAAAAAGCGAATGTAAGCCGAACTGAATCACAGTATGAAGTAACACTTGTTTAAACAGCGATACCTCATAGTTCATAGGTATCTTTACATCATCCGAATGGGGGCAGAGAGGATAAGAGGGACTGGAATGTCTCTATCCTCAAAGTAAACACTACTCACTTTGTTTTAACCACTCTTTTGAATACTGAGCTTAGTAGATGGCAGAGGAACGAATGTGGCAATTTAAAAGCTTCCTGGTAATCCTGATAAGAAGCATTTTCTTGAGTGTGTGCGGTTATTTAGAGCCACTCACTATAACAGCTTAAAGGACTACAATGTGCCCATGTGTCATTCTTTTCAAACCCTCTCTAATCCCTTTTCAATGGACTACATTCTGCCTGGAATCATCTAGAAATGATATGGAGTCACGTTACTCAGACACTAGATGGCAATACAATACCACAACACACCAAAAGTCAATCTGCTCCCTTTTCACAGTACACAAAGGAAATTAGAAGAAAGAAGAAAAACCTGTGGCTATTTTATAGTGTACAATACTCACTGTAAGACAATAGATCTTTCCATAAGCATAAATGTAATCAAGTGTCATAAGTAAATATAGCAAAAATTGATGCATAGATTAAAGAAACATAATTATTCAACTCATGCAGCCAATTCCAAATAGCATTTCTGTGTTTTCAATAGCATCAACTGTGTTTTTTCAGAGAAGCATCTCGGAGAACTCACTGGTGGCCATGGACTTTTCTGGCCAAAAGAGCCGGGTGATTGAGAACCCGTCTGAGGCGCTGTCTGTGGCTGTGGAGGAGGGCCTGTCATGGAGGGTAATAATGACATCATATTAACAATAAAGACATCAGATTAACAATCAGAAAAACAACAGAAAGTAAGCAGGTAGGTCAGGGGTGAATGCAAGTGAATGCCAGGTAACACTTTACTTTACAGTGACCTTATTCCAGTGTTTTAACCAGTGTTTCAAGTATTATAAGTGCACAATCACACTTTCTCTGTATTTCACCAAGTCAAATTCCTAGTATGTGAAAATGTACCTGGCGAAAATAAATCTGATTATGATTCTGATTAAGGAAAATCTCCCTAATAATAACATACTTACAAGGGTGTGGCAACAGAACCTACTGTAAGAACAAATTGTACAAACGGAATTGTTTGCACTTACATTAGGCTGTCACACACTTGTAATATATATGAGGGTAAAGTATTTACATAGTTTTATTGTGTACTTAAAATACTTCTGCATATGTTCATATACATTAACACACTGAAATACGGCTCCTGTGTTGTTAAGTGCTACCGAATGTCCTTCTTGGGTTGTAAACACCTTGTAACTTATTACCTTAACAATAATCAGACATTAGAATTAAGTTGTAGAGATAACGTGAGGTGTGTCATCGCATCATGTGCATCACTTCAACTACGATTGTGACTATAACTCATTTCTCCCTCAGAGGAAAAGCTGCCACCGTCTGAGCTCCCATGGGAGCCCCTCCACATCACAGAGCTCAATGTCAAACATAGGTTTGTGAGACACTCCTTATTATTCTGATTTGCTGTATGTACACACCAGGAAGACTCGTAAAATTGTGACATATTGTCTCTCTGTCTGCTCCAGCTCTCCACTTGGCCCAGCCCTGGTTCCACAGCAAACTGTCTCGGGATGAGGCTCACCGCCTAATCACTCAGCAGGGTCTAATTGATGGGTAACTAGCTGTCTCTTTTCTTTTTGTTTGCTTTGTGTCATTAAAGATATTCTCATTGTAGGTAGGCCACTGCACTCACCGCAATTGGTGGTAATCCTTACACAGAATGTCTCTTCAAAAGAATAGGGTCGCACTCAACACGAGGGTATTTTACATATTTAATTCACTTTCATGATGGACAATCATGGCCCTCATCAGTGTCTGTGGATAAAACATCCCTTCCGTCTTAAATAGCATCCATGTGGGTCACAGGTGAATTCCAGTCAGTTCAATCAGATCATTCTCACATCAAATAGGTTCGCATCCAGTCATAACAACAATCTACATATAAGAAATCACATAAGTAATAAACATATATATATGTACTATATATATCAGAACTATAAGGACTGTACTGTAAAGATTGCCCACATAGTGTTCCTGTCTCTAGTAGAGATAGTTGCAAAGAAAACAATAAATTCTGGTATCATACTCAGCTATCGTTATGTCTGGAGGTATCTTGACACATGTTGAGATGTCTTTAAGGTAAAATCCGCCCTTAAACAGAATCCAAATGCGTTATCCCCATGATCCAAACACCTCAATATAGTTTTGTGACCATAAACAAGTCTCCTAACAGCAAAAACAAGTGAGCCAAGACTGTAATCTCTAGTGTCATCGAGATACGCATTCTGGAGTGGCTCCATTGACAGCGCATGTTCAGCATGTGCTAGAAAAACGGAACAGTTGCAGTAGGTGTCGCAAATGTCAATTCTGTCTGAAGACATATAGAGCCATAAGAGACAGTCGTGTCGTCACTAAGATACAAATAATTGTTTTTTTTATCTTTGTCTTAGATGTATTGTTTCAATAATATTTTTAGACATTTCACAGTATTTTAAGGTAGAAGTGATGGCTTGGGACTTCAGCAAAGACTTTTCCTTTTGTTTTCAGAGTATTTCTTCTGAGGGACAGCCAAAGCAACCCTAAGACATTCGTACTGTCACTGTGCCACATGCAGAGAATCAAACACTTTCAGATCTTACCTGTGAGTACAATCCATTGTTTTGATTTTCCACGGCCATGTGTTGGTTCACCTCGCACGTTCCAGACACCACCACACAATACCAGCTTCATGTTCAATCATTCACCTGTCTCTTGTATGTGATTGCTTTGTGTGTGTGTTGTGCGCGTGCATTAAATGTTGTGTGCGGACGTGCATGTGTGCTATATCGTAGGTGGATGATGACGGGGAGTTGTTCTACAGCCTGGACGACGATCACACTCGGTTCACTGACTTGATCCAGCTGGTGGAGTTTTACCAGCTAAACCGTGGGGTGCTGCCCTGCAAGCTCAAACACCACTGTGCCCGGATCGCCCTATGAACAAGAGCCCCGAGGGACCCAGGGGCCCGCATGCACCTTAACTACAGGGCCTTTCTGGACAAGCACTCCCAGTGTTCCCGTGCCTTGAAGGAGAAGGACACACAAACTAACTCAACAGCCATGCTAACTGAAACCACTGTTATCACCCACTAGAGTTCCATAAAGTGGTAACTGGTCCTCTCTCTATTTTTTTTTTTAAATTGACTAGCGCAGTACAATACTATATAATAACTGACCACAGGTGTTGCAGGAGTTTGTGCTGAAGATAATGTGTGTTTGGTACTGTAGGTTTGTCTGGTGAACACTATTCATCGGCCCTGTTGATCGGCCCGGATGTGGCGGCAGATCCCAAATATACAGACCCCCTGTGGTGTGAAGTCCAAACTTGAGTTATTGTACTGTATATATTGTAGAGCCGAATGCTTATTGGAAGCAGCTCGCGTGATTCGTTACAGCATCTCGACATGAATGAATGCGAACCGTTTTTTTTCCTGGCAAACGACACGGCTGATATTTGACAGTTTTCATTCATAATGTTTCAATAGAATGTCTACTGCGGTACGTAAAGCTGTGGATCTTGTCGGTTATCGGCTGTCAAAGCTGATGTTTTTGAATCTGGACGAGGACATCATTGTCTGTTGCTGGGAATTGTAGTACACAACACCTCTGTCCTTTTTTCATTTGAGTAAAACTAAGCTATCTTGCTTTTTATTGTCATCGTATCTCTAAGTATTCAGGTATTTTTTAAGAAAATTATTGTTGTTTTCTATTTGAGAGATAAAATGACCTCTGAGGAAGTGTCACTGTGCATGCCCTATAAGCTGGACTGAGACTGCTGTAGAAAGAGAAAGAGAGGTAGAGAGAGAGAGAGAGAGAGAACTTGCACACAACCTCACTAGCCTGCACTGTACATTCATTTGAAATGTATGCATTACATTTAATTAGTTGTGAGCTTGCTCTATAGAAAGGGCAGTGAAATATATTTGACTAATTTCAGATTCAAACCATTAAGATGGAAATCGTATTTGACTGATTTTGATCATATCTCAAATCAATGTATAATGAAATTTGTGTTTTATATTATCTTTTCCAAGATTCAGGTATACAATGTGCAACATTTGGGTTGGTTGTATTTTGATGTTATTACCACTACCGTGGGCATACAGTGTCCCATATTGTTGCTTCATTTTTGAAAAGCCAATAATGCATCAGCTTTTAGAAACAAGTTATTCTGAAACAAATTTTAACATACATTGACATGAGTGAAATTACCAAGCTGTGTTAGTGAGTTGTTTCATTTGTTTCAGCTGGACAACAGTGCATTGAACAATGAATGTCATCGACTGCAAAGTTTTATAAAAAAAAAAAAAAAAAAAAAGAAAGTCTGTTTGCACTGTATGATTTTTTGTAATTGTTACATTTTAGAATAAGCTGCAAGGTGAAAACAGCCTTATATAAATTCTTGAAAATATTTTGTATGAGCTTTGATTGATATGTTCATTGCAGTTGGCTTC
Source organism: Centroberyx gerrardi (assembly GCF_048128805.1). Taxonomy (NCBI): domain Eukaryota; kingdom Metazoa; phylum Chordata; class Actinopteri; order Beryciformes; family Berycidae; genus Centroberyx; species Centroberyx gerrardi. The sequence continues at coordinate 14,904,790 of NC_136006.1, read as the reverse complement.
ACTTATGTTTAATCTCCAGCAACGTTTCATTTCACGGTGGTTGCTGTAGTTCAGTACACAGCATTGTAAACGCCGAGCCCTGCGAGCCAGATGAGATCTCACACGTTACAGTGTAAATCATTGGATTGCTAGGCTAATAAACTCTGCCTTCATTTACAGATCTAACATATAAAACCACAGAATACATTACAATCTTCATATAGTATACGGAGCATCCTGGGTCCATGCGTTTGAATCTGACCTCTTTGTTTTTTTCTCTGCTCTTTTCTCACTCTCTTTAATTGTCCAAAACCTTAAAAAAATACATTACTTCAGATGGGTTCACTCTTCTTAAAACCACCTTCATATCCATTCAAATGTAATGGTATACATTAGATATAATTGTAAAATTAAATTTCTGTGTATCACTGTTCAGTATTGCACACGGTATTGCACACAGTGAGGTGCCTCTCTGGTTATAAGAAACATTTTTATTGTAGTTACACAAGTAATGATTTTCTTGTGTGATTCTGCACACAGTTAAATTTAGTCATAATGCACTAATGTCAGTGAACATATTAACTTAACATAGAATATTTACACATACACATATAATTTACTGAATTAAATGTTATCTTTTATGTGTTCTCTCCACAGCATCACCACTGAAACTGAATGACATTGTGACCACTAGATGGCACTAGAAGCATTTCGGTTTTCCTTCTCCTGTTTCATGTTTGAAATCATAATGTGTTGTGCAATTTAAATTACATAATAGATATAAATGTGTGGTAGATTGTATTAGATAATGTTACTTTTCATTTTCACTTCAATTATAACTTCAAAAAAACATAGTTATGAACAAAAACTGCTAATTTATGCTATCCTACAACCCTGAAATAGTGGTACTGATTATCAGTAACATTTTAAGAGTAAAGATTGGTCTGAGAATGCACTTACATAGGAATAAGTAAATGTATTTTCCACTGACACCAACAACAATCCAGCAACGCCTACTCTTACTCTATAGATGTTTAAATCAATATTACTGGATGCAAGTAATGAATTTGACCTGATCAAATTTATTTTCATTTACAGCTGATCTTCAGAGCTGTCTGACACTTAAGCAGAAATTTTCTATTATGGATTATGAATAACTTTGATAAGTGAAAACATTGCGATTCTCTACACTGCAAATGGCAGAATGTCTTGTCTTCAGGCATCTGTGTTAAACAATCCTCTCTGTTGTGATACAAGCGCATTGCCCCTATACTTCTCTCAACTTCAATACCACACTTTGAAACAGCGCTCACATCCAGGGGAGATGTGCGCACACAGAGAAGTCTTAAATGCACCCCTGCTTCCGAGGTCTTGTGCTAAATGTTGTTTTGGATGTATTCCTGCCATTGATCGGTGTCTGGCTGCAGGGAGAGAGATGGCAGCTGGGAGAGACTGCGCTTCCTTTAATGAATTCATCCAGCTCTATCCAGCCCAAACGGCCTGTGGATACAGTATTTCTCCCAGCAAAGGAAGGGTCTCTCCGCTCTGTCTTGGCCCTCATGGACAACCACCTCCATCCCTCACACTTTACCACACCACTCTACACTGGATTTACGCCTGCCTGCACTCTCACTCTCAGGTCTTCAGCTTTTGTACTCGAGAGTTGTCAGCTTCTCTCTATTCTTGAATGCCCCTCTTGTATTCCACTAGTCTGTATTCAATTATCTAGCTCTGCTGTCTTCAAACCAGTTACTGATGATGTCCAATGAAGTGAAGACCTTGCTGTGCGCTCTCCTCTTGATCCACATGCAGTAAGGGCGCTGTCTAGGCTGGGGTCTGAGTCTAGGCCGAGTGTATGAGTAAGTGAGGCTAGGTTTGTGTAGGGATGCATTGCACTGTAGGTTACAGGCTTTCACTGTTCCTCAGCAGCAGAAGCCAAAGCTGGAGGCGAGTCCAACAGCTCTTTACTGATGCTGCTGCGGCTTCAATGGACTGGAGCAAAGATAAACACAGGCTGATTGGAAGGAATGACCAAATGAGTGGTAGATAAGCCACTGTTTTCAGCTTTTTCTTATTTCATACATAACAATTCACACATAATGCAAATAAAGGATGAAATGTACACTACCAGTCAAAAGTTTGGACACATGCACCTGATTGAATGTACTGTTTTTCATTGTCTTAAAGCCATTTTGATCTAAAGGCTTATGCTTAAATGCTTGAAATTTGTTTTTTAGACAAATATAAATAGTGAAGTTGATGCCTATGTATGAATTTCTTTCCAAAACCTTTGCCTTTCCATCAAGGCAAAGGGCGGATACTTTAAAGAATCTAAAATATAAGATAGTTTTGATTTGTTTAACACTTTTTTGGCATAATTCCATTTGTGTTATTTCATAGTTTTGATGTCTTTACTATTATTCTAAAATGTGTTAAATAGTAAAAATAAAGAAAAATGCATGTCCAAACTTTTGACTGGTAGTGTATATCAAACAATGGTGAAGTAATGCTTGTATCTGTGTTGAGATATCACATTATATACAGTAAATGCCTCAGAATATCTAATAAGAGGTCATCTGTGAACTATGCATCACTTGGTAAAAGCCTGCACTCAGAGCATTTTAAAGGGGAACACTGTGCAGTTTCAGTACCACAGGGAATTCCTCTTTTTGCTTCCCTTTTATTTTCATTTTAATGAACACTTACTGTTTCCGTACACATCGGCCAAACACACCATAACATTGTGACATCAAAATACGTTTGGCTGAATATCATGAGATGGATAAGAAGCTGCGAACAGGGGCGGGTCGTGTGCACGGATAGCATGTTTTTGTTCATTTAGCCAGAATTAATAGACAATTCCAAGTTTTTGGTCATTCTTTTTTTACATTTTTCAGCATCAGAATGCTAATAACAAGCTACAATCTTTTACATTTTCATATATTTTTCATTTATTAACATGAACATTCGAGAGAGCTGAGACGAGACAGAAGGGGGTGTCTTGCTTTTGCTTTCTCCTTCTCTGATTTCCACATTTTTCTCCCCCAAAATAAAATTTTCAGCCCTTATGTTAGGGCTCGCCCTCTGTCAATCACAACCCATTCAAGCCAACAGATAAACCAAAGAAAGACACCAGCTATAGTAAAATGAAACGGAAAATAAAGCTTAATTTCACACAATTACAGCTTAAAATCGCTGCCCTCTTCTTTACTGGGAGTAGGCTACCTTGTAATATTTAGACAGCATTTGTTTCAAACCATTTACTTTAAAAAACAACTAAGGAAAAATAGCAAATATGTCATAATGTGATAAAAGCACTGCGATCTACAATGGTGTAAAACAGTGAGAGAATGTAGGAAATGAGCAAAAACTCCAATCACACTGGAATTATCCTTTAAGAGGGGAGACTTTCCTCCTGCCCTTCAGTCAGTGATGCCACACCAATTTACAGCTTCACTGAGAATTAATTTGTTAGAGATGAGTTGTATAACATCGATGAACAGAAAGGCAGGGATTGAGCTGATTGTTTTTTGTGTACTATGTATAAATAAATCTGTATTAAGTTGCTTATATGGTAAGTGGAAAAAGAGCAGATACAAGAACAGTTGCACATTACTTGGAGCCCAGAGCTTTCACCCACACTATGGTGCCAGGAAATGTTTAGTGTTTATTTGTAGCATGGAGACATTATAAAAGCCCGTTCCAACTCATTCTACATATTCAGTCAGGTTAAGAATCCACCAGCGATTTTGAATTTCATACATATTCTTTTTTAGTTGTTGAAACAATTATTAAAAAGAGAAGTGTGGGGAAAGCTTATAATTTAGTCTTTTTTGATGAATAAAAAAAATACTTTAAAAGCAGTTGCAAATTTCATTATATTCAGGATTTATTGTTACTTTTGCTTGTGCGTATAACCAATGTGTAACCACTTAGAATAAGGTTTTCAAGGTTTGAAATCTCTAGGCCAAAGATAAGTGGCAAAAACACTTCTAGGCTCTATAGTTGAGGGTTAACAATCTGCAAGAGGTAATGGTTTATAAAGGTATTCTGTATTTACATGAAAAAAGATTATTATATTTACAAAAATAATGATAACATATTTTCTAAAGATTCTATATTTTCTATAGAAACACCTTCATATCATATTCTTCATCTTAGAATATTTAACTTGGTGTTAATGCTAAAACTAATCGACAGCTACCGTATAGGTGCAAGTCTTTTATACCTTGAGTTAGCACACTGTTCTAGATTTTTATAAAGGTGATTTTCTTTGTATATTGAGCATCTTTTGTGATGTATTGTGTCTCAGATAATTGCCCAGACAGTGCTTGCTCTTTAAGTCTCCTTTCTAACCCCTGAAATATTTTTCTAGGGGTCTGGGAACTGGCGAACGGCGAATGCCAAGCTTTGTTAATTACAAGGATAACACATTCACTCGTCAAATAATGGATGTGGTTTGCAATTTCAAGTTTTAATAATCAATTACTGGCAGTAATTCTCTGTGGAGTCACAGGAGAGTCATTAAATCTCAAAAGGCGAGACACACGTAATGTAGCTTTTTCCAAAGCCCTATTTTTAAATACATAAGGGAACAAGGTCTGCTTTAATCCTATGCATTTTGTTGCCTTATTACAATGTAAAGTAGCTCAATTAGACCTAGCCAGTTCAGCTTGTAAAATAACTGTTTAAGACAGTGGGTGATGAATACAATGGTCATATTAAAACTAATTCCTACAGGAACAGAGCCAACAAGGACAAGAACATAAAGATGCTCAGCTAAAACAGTAGATCAGCTCAATCATGTGGTAGGAATTAAACCGCTGATGGTGTAGTATCTAGAAGAGCACTTAAAACAACACCAGACGCTGTATGATTTCACATTAAACAGACATGTTTGTCTTTTGTTGGTCAGCCTGCAACTGCTTTGCGACTGGCCTCCTTGAACTTTGCAAACAGGTGAATGTAGTGGTATCTTATATCAAATCACAATGTTCTTTTTCCCTACAGCAGGGTTCCTGTTATTGTCTTTTTCAGTCCGCCTTCAAAGCTGAAACATTACAGAGGTTTTTCTTGACCTTGAGAAATTAACATGGGAGGACTGGCTTTGCTCTGAGGGAGCCCTATGAGAGGCCACATCCCCTCCTAATCCCCAGTTGAAAGGCATACCTTTACTGCTCAGAAGAAACAGTAACATCCCAGCAGGCCAAGTGTTTATATGATATCAACTGACATGTGTAAATAATGACGGTATGTATGAGAGCAAAACAGATACTGTACAAATGTTAATAGGTTTTAAGATCATTCATTGAACAAGACAGCAACCAAATAGCATATTTTACATGTCTGGAGGGTTTTTCATTGGCTGCCTTCAGTCGTCCTGCCATGTGAACTGGACAGGTTCTTTCTGAGAGGGATATAGATTGTGAGAGTGTGTATGTGTGTGTGAGTGTCTGTGTGTGTGTGTATAAGGGGAAGTTAGAGAGGGGAAGAAGGAGCTTCAGCCCTATACAGATGAACAAACAGTGAATCTGAAGTGCAGCGCCCTGTGTGGCTGCCCACCAACTGAGGAACATTAAGGCAGTCCTCCATGTAAAACCTGCTCACTTCTCCACAAACACTTGAGTTTGGCAAACGGGCAGCAGCCCAGCGGGGAGGAGCTCTCACTGGAAGGCAGACAGTGAGCTATGGACAGCGGGGAGACACAAACCACAGCTTCTGGTAGTGATGGACTGATGTTTTAGGTGATCAAAAGGATGGATAAGAAAGGGAAAACGACAGGGGTAAAAACAGGAGGGGGTCTCGGCGAGGAAAACATTTTGCAGGTAGGAAAGACATGAAAAGCAAAGTAAAGCTGAGATGTTTGACAGTGCAGTACTTGGGGTATATATTATTGTACACAGACTGTATAACAAAGTAGGCCCAAACTCTTAGATACACTTTCCAGCATTCCCTATCATTCACACCATAACATGTACTTGGGCAAAGAAGAGTGGAGAAACTTGAAAACAACATGATATATATCACGGGGCAATTTACTTCAAGGTTACAGTGCAGAACTTAGGATGATATATCTCCCTTGCATTTTTCTGCAAAATAGGTCAAAATGTTCACAGTGGCACACACAGATACACATGCGCGCATGTGCACAAGCACATTTACACACGTATTGGATCAATTTACATTCCTGCCTACTTTTTTCTCTCATTTACATGGTGTGCGGGTGACTCCTGAACGGGGTAGGAAGCCTTGTGGAAGAACTAGGAAATGGTCCATTTCTCAGAACACAGTGGAATAGAAGCAGAGCAGCATATGTTGGGATTTGAATGGTCAATCGATGAATAACCCAGAGCGGTGTTTTTCTGGACAGATTGGCAGGCATTGTGCGGTGGTGTGTGTGTGTATGTGTGTGTGTGTGTGAGAGTGAGAGATGGGGGCATGCGGGAGTGGGGATTCATCCTTCCCCAAAGTATTAGGCTGTAGTCAAAAATATTTGCAATGCCAGGAGGTATTTTGAAAAATATTCGAAAAAATTCAATACCACGCTGACCTTTCGCTGGGCATTTGTGAACGGTTTCTCTCCCTATCTAATCTTGTTCAGAGTCTGGGAGGATCTGTATCTCTGTACCATTTAACTGATTCTAAATCACATTCATCTATTCTGCGTTTTGATTCATTAAAAACTTTTTTTTTTTAAATTATGGGTTTAGGATGATGTACTATACATTTAGAAATAAATAGAAATAAAAAATGAAATTGATGTACACATGACTAAAAGATGGCATGCTGTAAAACTCATTGTTATCTCTTTAATAAATTGAGAAAACAAGTTTTATCTGATCTGTATATAGATCAAATTGTTTTCCACGTAGATTTTAAAATATGAAATGTTACATGTAGAAAAATCCTATTGTTTCATAAAATGACAACAAAGAAGAGTGATGAAAAGATAATATAGAAAGAAAATATTTATCTTTATGCTAGATATCTTTATATTTACCTATACATCTAATGCAAAATCAATTCAATTCTGGTCGGTTGGACTGTTCATCTCCTTACTGATGAAGATGTGAGATGTGTCTCTCACGCTATACAGCAGCACCACAAGAGGGCAGGAAGTATCCAACCAGTCAACTTCTCTTTGAGGAACCACAGACTTACCAGAACCTGCACCTGAGCATAGCATGTTTCCCCTATGCTGTTAGCCACACTTTGATTTGTGATTTTCTTATATTCTGTGATGCATGATGGCATACAGACCTAAACACTCACAGTAAACTGACAGTGACGGACTTTGTTTGCTTTTTGTGCTGTAGGACACAGAGAACACACAATAGTCAGCCAAAATCTATTATATGCATTATAGAAATTACAATAATTAACCATTCATTAGATTAAATATATATTTATAGATCTTATTTTGTCAAGATGCTGCTGGTCTAGTCTGTTGGAGGAAATGTCCTTCATCCCTCACCAGAAAAGGTAGACAGCAAACAGGAGTAATCAATATCCAATATCAGTGCTTCACATTGTTTAATGGTTATATAAATAACAAATAACATGTGAATAACATGTGAACAAACAGCTGTATGCATCTCAATTACCCAAGAATTAGAGTTTGTTTTATTTTTCTAATCAAATGTTTCATCACATATTGTTTATATGATGTAATGATTGAACTGGATAGTGGAAATTTAAAAAATAAAGTCTAAAATGACAATTTATCTTTTAAATTAGTAAAGATGAAAAGAGGATTTTGTCACTGATTTATGCAGAAAACAATTCCCATCTTCAATCATTTCCAAACAGCGGTGCTGACAACATTTAAGTGACTACTCCTGTTTAAGCACAGGCATAAACATGCTGTCAGTTGTAATAGCGGCACCCAGGCGTCTGTCCTCACTGTGGCAGAGCTGAGACTTTGCTGACTAATCAGCCCCCTAATAGTGATCGATGCTTGCTGGGGCGGATACTGTCCCACAAGTTCTACAGCAAAATGGAGGAATGAAAGCGGCACACCCATACATTACACCACCCCATTGATTTACTATTATTTTCCTCCCAATAACACACTAATGACACAGTCCTGGACAGCAACGACGCTGACTGATTGGCTGGCTTGCTGTTAAAGGTGAGGGTGTGTGGTTATACAGTATCTGTACACTCCAGATGCTGAACTTGGGGAGTGTTGTCCTGTATAGTTCCACTATACAGTGATACTGACACATGCAATATTGTCGTTATAACAATGATAATTAAAAATCAAATTAAATTGCTCAAAAGCACACTGGCGATAGGTCTACTGCCCTGTTAGAAAAGTTTGAATGTAATGTTGCATTTTCACAAGGCGCGAAGATGACATATATCGTAACATCAGTGTTTTCCTCTTCAATTTGGCAGCTATCATTTTGCAGTTTATAGCAGATGTACGTCTCTCAAACATGACCAGCACCAGAACAACAAGACTAATATATTCTGTGGCTGTGTGGGGAATGAGAAAGACTGTGAAATGTGCAGTGAAGTGAAACATAAAAGGTTTGAGACAGGATCTGACACTGTGTCATTCAGCCACACAGATAAAAACCCATTCGTCACTGAAACCCCCTGCAACTCATTTCTAAGAACTATGAGAACTGAGAATGTACAACGCCACTGAGCATGCCCACCATGATCAAACAGTATTTGTCGCCATTTTGATATAAATAAGAAAAAGAAATTTAAATAAAAAAACCTAAAGACAGCAAAGAAAATGCTATACGGTAATATCAATGTAAACAAATGATACTCATAATAAAATTTAGACTTTTACTGTTGAAATTACCAAATGTCCCTTCATCGTCCCCTATTCTTATCCATCATTAAAGATGCCTGGAGGATTTTTCTTCCTTCAGATGGAGGGCAATGTGAGATATAGTGTTTGTCCTTCATCTCGGAGATTTACAGCATAGCTCATGGACTTATTCAATTCATCAGCCAGGCACAATACCTGCCCATCTCAGCACTGATCCTGCGGACACTACAGTACTTTATGATCAAGCATCATTTTGTGTTACCAAAAAATATGGGTTGATTCCTTGAAAAAGTGTCTTGGACATGTGCCACTGGTTACACGGAGAATGTTTTGAGAGCATGCTATTTGTTTACTTAGCTCTTCCTTTCATGCTGAGGTTGAATGGAGGCTAACGTCAATCATACCTCTGGACCTTAGTTGTGCGTTGCTAACTCCCAGTCTTTGCCCCTTATTATAAGACAAGTTAATTGAATCTGAGTCCAGTACCGCCTTCCAGATGCTTCTGTGTGTATAAAGGTACAAAAGTGATAGAACGGGTGTAGCAATGTTTGCACTTACAGTATTTCCATTGAATATCAGTTTGCTCTGGTCAGACATTTAAGAGAATAGTTCTAGCTTTGTAAATACTTTTCATTTAATACTGGGCAGTATTCCTATCATCCTGTTTTCAAAAGATTCCTCTTTGACCCACATATACCAACAACAGAGAAAGGCCTCAGTCTGAGCTTCAACACACGGTTTGCTTGGCTTTCTAAAGATACACCAAGAAATGGGATATGGGCAAAATGGCCATGACCCCAGACGCCACTGCACACTAAAAGGAAGGGAATGCATCTTGGTCCATAACAGACTGTTGAACACAGAGATCACAACACATTTATGTGTAATGGTTTGCAGAGGTGGTCAACTCACATAGTGGTAGAGTAATTGCTGTCATATTTCTCCAACGATAGAAACATAGCAATAAGAATTTACTAGCTATGGTCTGTATGTGTGTGAGCATGTGCATGTGTTCATGTGTGTGTGCATGTGTACTGTATTGCCTTGGCCACTGTATATTGATCATTTTACATTGAGAAGGGAATTACATTCTTGAACAAACCATTTTTTTAAAAATGTCAATGATGTCGTTGACACAGCTGTAGCTCCTTTTATTACAACTTCTTGAATATGATCAAAGCTCTCAATAAAATTGTAAATGGGTCATAAGATATACATTAAAGTGATAACTGCAACTTTTTTTTTTTTTTTTTTACTTTGGCAACATCTTTGGTGATAAGCGATCATTGCTGTGGTGTTTTGCACAGCGATGTATTTGGTATTCACTGCAATCATTTTGCAACAGTGTCGCCAGTACTTTGATGTCACTGGACTGACAGCAGCTGCCACTCCCCCAAACAAACAAGAATGGGCTGCTGAGTTCTACTGAGACTGCCGAAATCGAACGAAAATCAACATAAAGAAACATAAAGAAAATCAGTCACATCTGAATCATTCCTAAGTTCCTTCTCATCTTTCTCTTTCATCTTGGAAAGGCAAAGCCAATGCCTTTCTTTCGGCTTGGACACAGTTGCTTTCCTTTTTAGCACGCTTGCCCTTTTCTGAGCAATTAATCTGTTGATTTTATTAGGTCATGTGAACTACCGAGTTCTTATATTTATTCCAAACAAGCCACTGTTGCAGCTAAAACACATCACTTCCTGTGAAGCAGAGGATTTTTCCTGGGAACAAGGTACCTGCTCACAGGTGTTTAGAACAGCAAATGTAAAAGCTTTCAAGAACTGAGTATGAGTTGAACCACTCTTGTGCTGTATCAACTCGCAATAGAGAGTAGCAAAATGAAATGTATTTCTATTATAAATGTCACAGATTATTACTTTAATATGGAAATCAGTGAATAGTTTTTGATGAACAAGGAATGCTAAATGCTAAGCTGAAATCCATCCTAAATATCAATATTGTGTACATATGTGATATTTCTTATTGCCATCTGCAGTTATTGAAATACCTGGGAATTTGGAGTGGAGAACCATGCAATAAACTATAAAACATCAACTCAATCAATATTTATGACCAACAACAAATGTGCAAACGTGGAAATAGTGCACATCTATATCAAAAGCGGGAGACAAAAGGTGTAGAGTATATTATTGCTGTCAGTGTACTGCTGTTATAGATGTCCACTGTCAATGGATAGACTATGTTCTCCCTGCTGCATTGCAGGGAATGATCTATGGCTGCTCAGGCATGAGGTTTCTTTATGCTGCACCAATATCCTTCTCCTACTGTATACATCTCATACCAGGTTTGACTTCATCAAAATGTGCTTTTATAGATGTCATGGTACAGAACATTGACAATTTTTCACTAGGTCAACCTTTGGCTAGAGGAGGCACCATTCATGTCTGAGATCATTTATCAGGTGATCTGGCACTGAGCATGGGCTATAGAGTATAATCACGTTTTATGCTTTTACAATTCCTTTTTGAGATTATGGAGTGAAAATGTGTTATCTCTAATGTGTATTTGTGTGTACATTGTTGTTTTTCCAGCTAGAACACTTTGAGGGTGTGACAAATTTGCATTAACTTGTATCTTCCTCTTGAATCTAAGTACTGTATGGGCACTTCAAAAACAGCCCCCTGTTTCCCAAGGATTGAAGAGCCCTGTCATTGGAAATGAAATTACAAAACATTGACATCATTTTCACAAAGCAGGACACTCCTCATATCTGTGAAGCAGTACTTGAGATAAGGATAGCACAATTTCAGCACAATTGGCAGAGGACCATTTCCCCAAAGTACGAGCATGCACTTCCCTTACCAGTGCACCTACATGGTATTGAGCACAGATTTCTGCCACTTCGGAAACTTTTTTGCCATGTTCAATTGCCTAGATTCTTCATCAAGTCTTGATATTCAAAAAAATAAATTGTTGGTATGTGCACATTTGACCATAATGATGAGGAGTCTGTGTTTTCATAGATTTTGGTTACTATTTTCATCCTTTCAAGAGCACTATGTCTATGAAAATTAAATGGTGTATTTTGTAATATTTGTTTGAGTGAAAAGGTCTGCAATTGATTTGTAACAATATACTTTTGAGACAAAATTCTTCTCAGAGTCAGGTTGTTAGACTGAGTTAGAATCAGTCACCTTAATGGCCAAGTACAATAAATGTAGGGGAATTTGTCATGGTGACATTGATGCAGAGACATATTGACAACTTGTAGTTTCACAGCAACATGCTGACAAACATGGTGCAAGGACAACAAGACCTCACATACAGTGGAAATAGGCAGTGAAAAACATATGATGGACAGTAGATAGTAGTATACTCTACACCACAAACATATACACACATACAGTATATATGCTTAACATTCAGTATTCAATAGCTGAGTGCTTTTGCGCAGTGATGTACTGCAGTTACACTGAATAGAATGAAAAGTAAGAAAAACTATAAGCATCTCAGAACATAGATTTTTGAAGCTGCGAAGTATCATAGTGTCTTATGTCTAGACTCAGAGTACACAGGTTTGCTCAAATATTGCTCCAAGATTGTGCAAAAAACACTTGGGTAATAATAAATTGCATGGGCTGTAATGGTTTGGTGAACTGGAGTGCTGGAGATAGTGGAGGTTGGCAGGAGGTGACTGTGGAGAGCTGCCTGAGGTGGGTGACAGCTCTTGGGAAGAAGCTGTCGAGGTAACGGGTGGTTTTGGTCTTTTACCTATGTAGCGCTACTGTACTTAAAGGCAGTCTATGTAAGATTTTCACTTTAATCTAGCCTTCAATCTTCACAGTAAGTCAAAAGATAGGGTAGAGGGTCTATTTATTCCCCATTTGGTTTGTTGTTTGCCCGCTGTATTCAGCTCAGTGTATTTTTGTGGGCCATAAAAAAGCTCCTCCCCCATAGCTGGAGCCCCTCCCACCCCAGGATGATGTGGAAGTAACAGGGCTTTTTGAGTTGATTTTGTGGCAGGGTGAGGTGTGTTCCACCTGTCAGCTCTGTAGTATTGATGCAGAACTCGTTGTTTGCTGAGGACATCACTGTCAATTAAATACTGCTTAGACCTTGATATTTGAGATATGATCACTCATTTGAAGAAGATTGATCAAGGACCAGAAACTCATGGCTGGACACAAGTACTGTTAATCAATGACACTCCAAGGCAGATGGGATTCAAAGTTGTATTCATATCTGCATCTCACTAACTTTTTATTTCAGCTATATGTCCCTAAATCACAAGGTGTTAAAAGGCATGGGTATATATTGACACCCATAAAAGCAGTTTTAAGCCATTAAATGTCATATCCCACTGAGGCCACCCATGCTAAAACTCTATGCACTCATGGTACTCATGGCTTTTGGATAAAATGCTTCCAAAAGGCATCTATTATGTTAAGAATAGAGACACTAGTTGAGCAACATGACCATACCAACCTGACCATGAACCTGCCCCAAAATCGGCCTCCTGATTTAATTTTTTAACACATTTTAATTTTGAATTTGACATTAAACAAAGGGAATGAACAAGCAAATCTAGCTTTCTGAAGACATACATTTTTAAAATGTACTTTGGAAATTAGCGATACATGTACTTAAATTATATGTATTTACTGCCTGTATATACAGTACATACAAATCGATAAGTCCAAAAGGAGTACTTGTACCAAAACACATTTTGATTGTATTTTTTCCCTGCTCGACTCACTGCAAATTCACCAAGAACACTCAAATAAAATCTTCCAATAGGCTATAATCCAGCAAGGATATCTCAACAAAATGATTCCACACATTCTTCCCTACCAAACACATCATATTTTCAAATGAAATGATATGACAACTCAATAAAAGTAAAAATGGGACGAAGGAATGTTACGGATGAATGAATGAATGGCATGGGTACAGTGCCACACTCAAATTATATCCAGCACTCAGCCACACTGATATCGCTCATACCAATCTCATCCAGAGGATCCCAGGTGTGGCTCTCAGCTCTCTGGGTCCCCTGATGTTGAGAGAATGGAAATACACACCATCAGGATTCAACACATGGGGTCTCTATGATCTAAATTCAGGACCATAGAGGTGACTGAATAATAACATTAATGAAATTTTTACATTGACTAAAAGTCAGAGTTCCCCCTTCATTAATTTTGCACTCACTCTTTAGGACTTGGAAATGCAGCGCAAAATCGCTGGTCCTCAGCCTGCAGTGGCAAGAGAGGTGGTTCTGCTCACATTCTATATTTTTAACCAATTAAGCAAAGTTATAACTACTAGACTGGGATTATGGCAATATTGGATGAATGAACACTCATCATAAGGTAGATTAGAGCTCATAAATGCAATCAGTGCTTTTGAAATAAAGATGACAAACCTGCAGGAAGACACAGAACATTGATTATCTCACAAAATTGCCTTTGGCTGTACAGCAAACTGCTTGCTAGCTAATCTTTTTACAACTGATGGCTGTGTATTTGGTATTCAATAAAATATTTAGTTAATTAAATAATAGCCTTATCTTCTATTCCCTCTCTGTGCCTGAATGGAAGATGTGGGTTTTCGTTTCTCTAGTCAGGGTTGCATTGTTCTGGTTTGATTAGGCTTCTGGATAAAGATGGACTTGATCTGCCTGTGAGAGGGAAAGACCACAAGTAGTGTGGCCACAGTTTATAGGATTTCCTTCCGGCCTATCAAAGTACATAGATGTAATTGGAAATGTATGATATACACATCAGTAGATACATATCAGGGTAACACAATGGATTTACATGAATCAGGACTTACATGATGCCACTGATGCAATAAGCGGATCATTCTGATATTGCTTTTTCTTTCTGTAAAAAGCAAACTTCTTTACTTCTCCAAGGGACACAGGGTTACCATCCAAACCTGAGACCTTCTTATTTGACCATGAATAGTGCTTTTCTCAGGAGCCTTAGAATGTTATTGTACAGGATGGCCTTATTCCTCTTAAAGGCCTGGAGCCCAACCTGGGACGTCGCTCCTTTAAATCAGCTTTGGGATCTCATAGACTGCACTGATTTCCTTGTAGGCCTTTGTGATCTTAAGAAGTGATCACCCTCCTTCAATGCCCCATGGATTAAACAGGGCAGGCTGGTTCACTCCTCTCTCTCTCTGCTTCGCAACGACTCTACCTTTGTAGTCAATAAAAGACTAACTAGAAAAGAATGAAGCGATGGGAGAATCAATCTACTGGAAGCCTCCCCACAGTTTTCTCATCATTTCTCGTGTCGTATGTCATCTTGGATTGTAACACGAAAAGCAAAACTCAGTATGTGGGATGGTTCCTCAGCTATTCAATGTTCAGAGAAGCCAGAGCGTGAAAGGGGTTTGGATTCAGCAGAAGTGTGTGATAAGTTGCATTTTAGGAGTTAAGTGGAGTGTGTAGTTATATATGGGCATATGGTCTTGTTTATGAATCAACAACAATATCTCTACCTATTACATCTGTATTATTGCAGTCCTGATTTTTTTTTCAACAATATTTCATTATTCATGCTATCATACAGATATGTTTGTTATCCAGATTCTTCATTGGGAATGTGCTGATAAGTATTGGACATAGGGCACCAAAACCCTCTCAGCATTATCAATGCTTAGGCTCAGTGCTGACAATAAGTTCTGTAGTTTGCCAGTCAAATTCTATGCTCTTAAAAGACATGCCATTCAACTATATATAATATCATACTTTAATTAATTCCTCTACTCTCAAAACATGTGACAACATTTACATAAATATTTGTAATTTGTGTATGTCACTGAGTGATTTAGAAACAAATGTGTCAGGAATAAGTTGTTACTGTGTTATGTTACCATGACATTAAAACATACTTTAATTGAGTTTACTTTTGTTAAGATACTTCTTGAGACATTGGATAAGAAAACATATCCTTCCATTCTTATGAGTATATATTAATAAAGTTGCATCTTTGGTCCTTCATCCCTCTCAGAAACGCTGAAAATTATTACTGCATATTTCCATATGTTACAGATATGGGACTAGATTTGGTTTTGAACTTACATAGGAGAAGGAGAAAAAAATATGTTTATAACGTATGAATGACCATGTTTACATGGCATAGATTCATCTATTTGCTGATGAATTCATTTACTTAAAAATGTAAGTCAAGATTAACATAATATGGTTTGGAAGTAAATAAATGCAGATTATTGGTGATGTGTTTCTCAAACAGCACTTTGCCTGCACTTGTCCATTGTCTACTTCTTTCATTAAACCCCATTGGCTTTGGAAAAGTGCATGAAAAGTCAAGAATGAAATTATAACTGTCAGTTTTTGGTATAGTTACTTAGGAGTAACTCTGTTGGAGTTTATATTTAATTATATATATTTGTATTCACAACACCATGTCTGTAAAATTAAGTTTTAAAGTATACATGCAGCATGAACAGATTAAAGTTTACAGGCTGATCGTTTGTGGAAAATGTCTGAAATCCACACTTTGGTTCCCAGAAGCGTCTGTGGAAAAATAAATCATTCATCATTGTGACATTATATCACATTTTGATTCCAGTCTTTACCACTGTAATGTAAATGTGAACAAAACTGAATTAAACAGGTATTAATTCTCATCCATCTGGCATTAAACAGCTTTTTTTGATTATTATTTTCCATATGTGACTGTTACTGTAAAGCACCATTGTATTGCCTTTGGTCTGCTTGGTTCTACTGTGTGACTATTCCATATCAGGGGATGAAGCTGTCTGTTCGGGTGATTGACACAAGCCCACATTAAGAGGTGGTTTTGGAAATTAGTCCGTGGAGACCCTTTGGAGCTGAGCTGGAGAAGGAGAGCTGTCTCTGAGAGGAGCCGTGCCTTTTTAACCCCACTCATTGGTATGCCGATGTGCGAGTGGCAAGCTGCTCTCTAAATGGCTGAGGCATCCAGGCTGGTACCCCCTCGACACGTTCCTGCACAGACAGACCCCGTGGAGAGCTGCCAACAATATGCAGCCCAGAATCCTCAAATTACAATGGGCCCAATTAATAATCACATAGTTAGTTCATATTTCATACCTTATACAGAGCTGCAGCGGAACAAAGTTTGCATCAGAAATTTATAGACTGTTTTTTTTCCTAACCATGACCAAGCTTTACCTTAACATTTTGAACTTTTTGTGTTTTCTTTTCCTCTGAATACTTGAATTTGGGATTTTTTAATGATGTGGGAGCTTGACCATTCTTTCACCCTCCTTTTAATTCACTATTATGGACAGATGTGTAAAAAATACATAATAATGGGACCACTAAGGGATGGTCATGAAATTTGAATGAGTCTGTCTTTCTGGAGGAATGCACTATGAAATAAGATGTATCCATAAATCAGTAAGGGATTGCTTTATCCAAATGGTTCCTCTGCCATAATCATTTCTGATATACTGGGTAACTGTCCAACACTATCCAATGTGGGTGGCAGTAGCTTTAATGTTAGAGAAACAAGCTTATAACTGGTAGGTTACTGGTTTAAAATCCTTTTTTAGAAAATGTGGCCAGAGAAAGTGAGTATTGTTCTGCCATTCATTAAAAACTACTGCTGACATACCCTCGAGCAAGGCACGTAACTCCCAACTCCCAACATTATCCTTATTATTATGTGTACAACACAATTTTCATAATTCTTTTTCTCTTAAAAATATAATTAACAACACATGTTAATATATCTCTACTCAGCATTAACGTGTGTTATGCCATATCATGTAATTCTAATCACAGTTTGTGTTTAGCATTTTGTAACATTATATTATATGGTGCAGAATCAGTGTGGTCCTCTATGTCACTGATGAACAATTTTCAGATTTTGACATGTTCATTTAAAGTTGCTAATCAGATGTAAATATGCAAAGCAGTTTCCCATGGGCTCCCTTTGAAATGCAAATAGAGAGTGCAAACAAAGGTGGGGTGGATATAGGTTCTGATGCAGCAAAATCATGGAGGTGTAATACTGTTCATATCTCATTAAAATATGAAAGACATCAGCTATGTTCCCTCAGCCCTTTATTAATGGACTTGTGTTTTTTTTTTCTAATTTGTTTATGAGATTTGACATTTTTGGAGTCCATTTCCATCACTCAAGTACAGGAAGCCTCTGTCGCTGTGTCTTGATTTTTTTTTTACTTAAAACCACTCTTTTCATTAGCAATGGTAGCAGAACATTATACTCTGGTCAACGGGTCAAATTTAGGTATGCATATCATTTATCTATAATTATTACTAACAGTATAGAACATAAATGTATAAGGATAAATAATTTTAAATTATAAACAGATATTTTTTGTTTACTCCAGTGTGAACCATGATCCATATTTATGCATAAACGTCTAATATATCTTGCTAGTGATATGACTCTTGGCAGTTAGCACATAATGAATCAAGAGATCAAATGTGACATAGATTAATTGTCTCCTCCAGTCACATTTATTTTTAACTATATATATATACTGTAGGAAACAATGTGCTTTATATGACTAGAGGGATTTAAGCCACTGTTTAGCTAATAAAATCCTTTTTGTGAGTGATGCCTAATGTTGAGGTAACACCTACCTCACTTGAAAAAAAAGTTTTTTTTAATAGTAGATCTTGTAAAAAATGATCATGTGAGAGGTTGGTTTGAGGCTTTAAGTGATTGTTTGAAGGCTATCCATGAAAATACAAAAATCGCCCCACTATATTATAGTGTGTATTATATTAACCTGTTTGTAGTGTAATTTGAGCATATGTTCAAATGTTAACCTGCTGTAAATAAATACCTTGTTTTAAATAATATTACAATCTTACAATCTGATTTTACATATTCCCATGTCAGTTATAGAGTTTAGTGTATGTAGCGATTAGCCATGTCTGAAGTCTTGTAAGTCTAAATATCTCACTTGAGAGAGGATTCCCCTTTTGCTGGACTGATCGATTTTTGGTTTGCTGCATTGGTCACTTGGGTATAAATGTTATAGGTGTCATTCTTGCTATAGCCTTTTTTCACAGTGAGTCTTGAACCTATTAGTCATGCACTTGCCAGCATGATAGATGGCCACGCTATCACTTGAGCTAATTCAAAGGTGTTTTCTTGAATGGAGCTGCTGCATAAAGATGGCAGCCTCCCTGAATGATATCATTCCTCCTGGACCGTCCCACAAGACAACATGCATCCAGTGTTTCCAAGCGTTTCTGATGTAAAGAGCAGCAAATCAGAAGGCTTTAATGCACCTGTGCCACTAGACAAAGGGTATTTGAGACAAGGGAGTTTAACTGACGTTTTCAACTCTGTTAGACATGCATAACCACATACAGTATATAGAAAATGACAGTATGTGGCAGAATTTGTGTCATAGTGGTAGACTGGAATATGCGGACAGTTCAATCTAGCAGGGCAGCCTGCCACTGGTCAGCCAAAACGCTGTTGACTTTATTTGCACCACACTCTCATGTCTACACATTTCCAATTTCAGGAGGCAAATTGGGATTCCTGAGTGTCTGAAGTACCATTTTCTGACTCTATGGAGTGGAAAATAGGATTCAATTCCTGTTCAACACCTCTTCATTAACTAACTACCAAATGCCAACCACAAAAAGTGCTTGTATCAAAGAACTTTGATAACTGTATTTCCATGCTTCTTAATAAAATTTTCGGGGTATTTCACAGGTGTTTTAACGCTTTGTAAAAAAGTGCACTGAAACACTAGAGAAGTCAAGTTTTGCGTAATTATTCATTGTGGCTTTGCAGAACTGGTGAAAGCAATTTTGTTAAAACAGAGCAGCCCTGACCAATCCCTCTAGAGAGGCGTTTCAGCTCCCGGTGTGTACAGCCACTTAACCAGACTCACAGACATTAGCCACCCATGACTTTACTGCCAATCCAGATCCGACACCCACTGTACTCCCTATTAAAATTTTACAGGTCAAAAATTTAAAAGGCAGTTAAAGAAATGTTCTTTTTCATTACAAGTGACAAAAAATGAGTAGGTCAGCCTGTGGCATAATAGCACAGTAATTAGAGCCTCTCGGCTTGATAAAGTGTGACTGTAAATCAATGTAAGACTAATTAATCAATATTTTAATTATTAGACCTTTTAACGAGCGTTTTGTTGAATTCCCCTGGATCTTGCTGCCATATTGGCCTCCTCTGTCATCATTAGCAAGTACACTGAGGTTTTACTGTGTTGTGAACGTGCCATCGTCTTACAATTCATAGTGACATCAAAGAGCCTTGATTTTTGGCCTGCTTAAGCATCACATTGCTGGATGCCTTGATCCTCTGGATTCCAATTTATGACATAATAATTATTTTTTTCTCCCGCAATGTCTATCTCAAATCAACACTTGTTACATTCTATTTGTATCATCACCCACTCAAGTAATTGTATAAAAAGATATTGACATTGGTCACACATTCCCCATTCTTTCTTTATGGTACCTACTTGAGACAAACTCACAAAGGCAGTGTTGTCAGGTTGAGTTAATTTGGAGCACAGTAGTGACAGCATGTTGTTGGATATAGGCTCAGGAAGTCTCCTTTATGTGAGGCCCTCAGTGACCAGGCAGAAAGTCTATACACCTGCCTGCATAAAGAGAAATATGACAGAAAATAACAGCGTTCAATGAGTTGGACTTTCAGTGCAACGTGAGGTAAAACATTAAATGAAATTCACTTGACTGTACTACCTTGTTGTTGCTGATGTGAGGTCTCAGAGGCTGAACTAAACACCTGAACAAAGCAAAATATAGAGAAACAGAAATTGATTTGCTTTGCTTGATTATGCTTTAGATTGTACGTTCTTTATGGACGAGTACAAGATCTTCAGCTTTAGGTACACAGACACATCTTGCAGGAACAAGATCAAACAAAAGGTTAAATTGGGTCACAATCTTGCAAATCATCAATGGCCAGAAAGAGCAGTTCCTAAGAACGCATTAAAAAGGTGCTGCAGCAATGGAGATGTGCCATGGGAAGAGGACTGCTGGTCAAGGATTCCTGGCTGAAAAAGTTGAAACCCTTGGTGTAGACCAAGCAGGCCCAGCCCTTAATTGTTAAGTGCTAGTGGGAAAGTCAGCTTGTTTCCATGCATAGGCCATTCCACCTTGTTATATGTGTCAAAGATGTCCAGTGTTTAAACAGTTTATTGTAACAAGCCTTTATTTTTAAAGAGAAAAGACATTGGATTCCTGTAATAATAATGAGTTTGAATTCATATGGCAGAGAGGCAGAGAGGGACACAGGTTAGGGGACAGACAGGTGAGAAGGTCTTTCTTCTGTTCCAGGGTTGTGATGGGGTCCTGACCACTACACCATTTCTGTGACAACTCTCATTGTGAGACAAGACTGCATAACAAGTCTCATGTCATCATCTCTGTTATGGAAAATAATTTTAATAATAATAATTAAAGCCCAATTTACAAGCCATCAACAATGTTACACTTCATTGTGAAATCAAACTTGTGGAAAGCTTTTCCTTTCAGTCACACTCAGAAAAACACAAATCATGTTAAGCGAGACTCGCTTCTCTTTCTAGATGCATAGGAATACGCCATACATCTGTCATTTCAAGCATCTGATGCCTCATCAAGTAAATCTATAAATGAAGTGAATTCATTGAATCTAAAATATATATATATATATATCACATAGCCACTGGGTGAACACAGCCAAAAATAGATTAAATGGGAAAAGACAATCTTAAAGGGGTTAATTATAATGACAGTGCCCAGGTCTAGCTTGTATGGTTGCTATAGTAACAAACAGATGAGTTTATCATGGACTCTGATAGACACCTAGACATGAAAGTGGTAATCTGGAAGATTATGGTTTTTTTTTGTTTGTTTGTTTCTTACATCATATTTGGTGCTCAGCGGTCATTGCTGTGATGTTTTTACACTGCACTTCCCAGAGATCACCTGTCAATCAAAGTGGGCGGTACTGTGACGTCTTTTTCCTTGGATTTTCTGTTGATCAAGTTCGGGTTTCTGTAGGTACAGGCCTTTTCTTTGTCTCTTTAGCCATGGTGACTATCGCTGCTCAGGCTAACTACCCAGTTCTTCTTCTATTTATTTCAATCAAACTGCTGTTGCTGCTGCTGGAAACACATGACCTCCTGTGCGCCAAAGGATTTTTCTCAGGAAAGACCTGATTTGCTGTTTAGAACAGCAAATGTAACATTTTTGTGGATATAGATCGAATAGGTTGAACTATTGTGTTATATCAATCAGTGATACAGAGTAAATAATAACAAAAAAACAAACATAGAATGGATAAATGTAATGGTTTTGTGCAAAGAGATGCAGCATGGCAATACTAATATTAGTGTCAAAATAGCTAGTGTTAATGATGATGATGATGTTAATAATGATTTTGGTTTGTCTATTTTATTTTATTTTATTTTATTTAACAAGGCAGGCCAATAAAAACTATTTTTTATTTACAATAACAACCTGGAAAATGCAAAAAAGACCACTTAGGGATTAAATGAGGATGACAACAACAATGATGATGATGATGATGATGATGATGTGAGGATGATATCACATTACAACACAAAGCATTATGATGACAGGTTACTGCTTCTAAATGAATTTTAGTGCACACATTTTACACTCTACTTTTACAAACACTTCAGTTTGCACTTAAGTTGGCCCGAGGTTGCCTCACTCAGTTTAACTCGCTTTCATTTTTGAAAGTGATTTGTGCTGGAAGCCAATCGCTGCACAGTTACATTACAATAACTACCTCCTTCCCCTCGGTTATTCAAGGGGATTCAGAGTCTTCTAAGAGTGGGAGGGGGCATATTAGGAGGGCTATGAAGTGGAAGAACAAGCAAGGTTAATGAGCAAGAGTAGACAGAGCAGTGCTGACATTGGTGAAAAAAGAACACAAAGAGAGGTGAAAAGGGACTGCCTTTGTTTTCTGATGGTTGAAACAGAGATAAGAGATGGTATTACTGATGTGCTTCCTCAAGAAAAAAAAAAAAAAAGAAAAAAGACAGAATCACCAATTCACTTACTCCATGTGTAAAATGTAATGGCTCTGTGTGAAATTGCATTCATCAAAAAAAGCAAATCAAGTTCCTACTGAAAAATATACATATATATTCAAACATGTTGATAAAAGTTAATATCAGTTTTGGGAATTATGACTTGCCTGTGGGATGTGCCTCTCTAAATGGGATTATACAACTCATCTGAGTGTGGCCAGTGAGTGTCAAGCTACATCTTAACCACGACTGACAAAACTGTGTGGAGCTCATCTCCGCTGAGGCAGAACTAAAATCTGGAAATAATCAGCTAGTGGGGAACATGAGAAATTCTCCAGAAAACACTTTAACGCCACTGGAGCCCACTGCTCCTCAAGATTGGATTCAGGTACCTAATCCCAGGCGGCAGCTGGCCCCCCTCCCCCTCGCCTTTCTTTCATACGGTGGAGCAGAGCAGCCATGGGGTGTCGGAGGGGGCAGAGAGACCACTGTGGCTGACACCTGCTGGGCGCTATAAATATAAAAAACTGGAGCTGCCATTGTTAGTTTGTAGTTCTCTCTCCCAGGCCACTCTCTCTCTTAGGCTGATGTGTACTTTAATACCAGCTGAAGGCTTCTGCCATCACCAAACCATTAGATAAGCAAGGCATCCAAATGATTCAACTGATTCGCCCCAACAGGAAAGATCTCAGCCTAGATCGCAGAGGAAAGCTGCTGCTGGAACTGGTGTTCCACAAGCCATGGAGAATTAAAACAGAGACAACAGTCATTTCACAAATGTTGCAATCCAATTATATGTCTACATCTACAATGAAAAAAAAAGGCTTTATTGAAATACTGTGGTACAGATTCATGATGCTTGCTTTATCAGTCAATGCAGAAGAATGTTGTTGTGCTCTCAGGACTCAGTGTTGTTGCAGATGCATGGAACAAACTTCAGGTGAAGTAGGCTAAAAAGTAAAAAAGTCAAATACATATTCCACATACTACCAAAAATTTGTTGGACAAAAATCGAGCCAAAAAAAAACTTGACTTAAGAATGCTTTGAAATATTCATTGTAAGGGAGCGGGACTGTATAATCATTGACTGATCTTCACCTCTGGTTGATGAGCTAGGCTGATCTATTGCTGCGTTACACTCAAAGTCGGAGGTTGGAAATTCTAACTTCCTACTAGGAAAAATGCAGTGGAACATGTCTTCAAATTCCAAGTAAGAAACTGAAATGCTGTTATCTGACGTCACGTCAGTATGGCGGCATACACTGTAGATGCTGCACAGCATTACCTTTAGCATGTTTATAATCCTCAACATACGCTTAAGTACCATTGTAAGCATTGCATGAATTTAAAGTTGCGCAGTTGCTAACGTTCTATATTGACTAGCTAGCTAAATGCAATTGTTGCATGGGGAACAGTATTTACATTGGGCAAATTTAAATCTCGAGGGCATCCATGTTTTTTCCCTGTTTTTTCTGAATTGGAACACTGAAACGCATGGAGGTCTAGAGAGAGTCTAGAGAAGGAGTAACTAATCAGTGAAATCACCTGGTGTAGTGTTTGGTTGGAAGGAAAACCTGCAGACTCTTGGCCCTCCATGGCACATGGTTGGACTCCACTGCCATAGAGCACCGATGAAAGCATAAGCTGAAACGTCTGCTCCTCTAGCCTGTTTTTCTTCCTTTTTTTTGTTTTTTCTTAATGCACTTCCACCTTTGAGTTTGTCACTATGCATTTGTGTTAATAAATTGATTATTTTGGCTAGACTTTTGTCCAGCTAATGTTTGTGTGTGTGTGGAATATATTTTTGATTTTTTTACTTACTCAAGCTGACCTTGCCCATTTCAAATGTTTAGATCAATTACCATGCTAAAGTTGAGAGAAGACAGATTTTTAGTATTTCATTTTAGTAGAAAAATTTCACTTTTTAGAACACTGTACCAGTTGACAAGTGGGTCATTGTTTTTAGCTGCTGGCATTTGTAGCCACCACTGAAGTTCCTTTCATTTGCATCATTTTGATAATCTAGTCTAACAATTCTTATAAATATGCAATCTCTGACCATGTGGAACCCAGTGATTGCAGCCATAATGCTGTTGTATGTGTTACCGAACTATGAAAAAGTGACCCTTTTGGTCACCATTATCCATATGCCCAACACATTATATAAAAGCTGATATCGGTGGCTGATGGCATAAACTCATGAGGAGGTATTCCTGTTAAGAAGCAAATATGTTCTACCAAAGCAAAGTATTACTTTAATACATGTTGTTAATCTTTGCATCTGACCTGGTCAAATTCCTTTAGGTAATGCAATTTGCCCCACATGTTCTAATAAATACTCAGGGATCCTGGTAAAACTCAACATCCCAGCAGATGTCAGAGGGATGGAGGGTTTTTGTTTGAAGATTTGCCTAGATGGGAACCACACGCTCCTGACAAAAAGCTGAATGGTCCATGTATCCACACATGACACAACATATTACCTGTTCCATGTTGCATTCTTTGGGTAGCATGTCTTATGAGAAAATTGTTAGCAGAATCCCTTGGTGATTGGTATTTAGTTGTAGAGTTTTTGCTCTTGAAATTCCTTGGTTATATTTTGCTGCTGTTAGAATTACTGGAATGCTTTCATTCATTTTATGCAAGCCTGTTTGCTTTCTGGCTTTTCTCCCCCTCTCTCCGGCTCAGTTGTATCCTACACCAGCAGCGGACTTGTTCTTTTACAGATGATCTCCTCTGGATTTCCAATTTGCAGCGCTCTGACTGTTACAGGCAGCAGCGATGCTTTAGCAGGGCCGTCAAAGCCGTGCTGCCCCCACCACTGTCTGCAGTGTGACACCTCCATTCCATGCTCTTGTCAGTCTACAGAAGAAAAAGTGGATTAATGTCAGTTTCGAGGAGCCTCACAAAGCAAAGTGTAGCTTTAAACATGGGAGTGATTTCTTCTTGAGACGGTCATCTGCAGCATCTGTCGGAGGGGAGGGAGGGAGAGAGAGAGAGAGAGAGAGAGAGAGAGAGAACTGGCACTACAACAAATCAGGGACACACACACCAGCAGGGTCATCAGACGCAGCCTGTTTAGAAGCCAAGGCTTAATCACATGTAAGCAGCATCAGACACCCGACATCTCAAAGTGTTTTGTAGATGTGATGCCTGTGTGTGTTTTCTGCCAGACCCTCCCCCCATTGCCTTCCCCTCCCCTTGATTTTCCCAAGAGACATCCTGCTGAGAAAACGACAGGGCAGCAAAAATGTACAAAACCAGCTCTCTGCTGGCTTACACCACCTTTCTCCTCACAGAGAAAACGTCTGCACTGAGCTACAAGAATAAAGAACTGACAAGCAACGCTCTTGACTCTCATGCAAACATTTTGAGCTGTAATGCCCCAAAACATGATAATCCTCTCATTTAACCTTTTGTTGAATGTTGCTGTGAGCATCCATTTAAGGATTGTTAAATTGTTTTCAATGATTAGTCATTGCTTTTTCATTTCATGATAAATCATTTCAAATTAATGTACATTTTGTATTATTTTCAGAGGGTAAAATACTAAATAATGTCCGAACATTCAGTAACTGACTTTTATTTTCTGACATAATGAATGATAAATGATGACAGAAAAAAGTTTTTTGGTGGATGCATTTGGATTTATTTGAAAAAATAAAAAAAATTAAAACACAGACAAATCAAAACATACTCTTTGTCCAACAGTGTAGCCTTAACTGAATCAAGGTTTTACATATCCGCAGAATTGAAATTACCATTTAAAGTTCACTCTAGTTGGCTGTCAGCAAGACTGGAGGTGAAACGTGCCAATAAATATGTATTAGACTTTAAATTGCTGCTCTCTAATAGGTCATACGTGCACTTGTGTTTAGGCCCTCTCCTTGATAGTGCACCACATATGGCCAGGCTATTTATATCCTGACACTGAGGTCTGGATGACATCAGCAACAGCTGTGTAAAAATGGGTATTAATCTGTAATTGATATAACATCCATTCAGGCTAACGTAAGCGAGGATTTCTAGGCTGCTTGACATGAACGTGACATCTAAGATCGCCTCACAATGTGTGTAGCGCTCTGCTGTATCCATTTCGCTATTTGTGTATTTCATAATAAAAGCTTATGTACAGTATATGCTAATATGCTTTTGGTATATTTGGTATTTTTGTAAATACTAAATTTGATGACGGCATGCTCCATGTGTGAGATATGTGGCATGTTTACTTCAGGGTCCTAGCATGTCATTTCCTTTCCCGATTTCTGTTGCAATTGCCATTTAGAAATGAGTGTATTATTGAACCGCCCCTTTACAGACTGAAGTGACCTCGTTTCATCGACACCAAGGTCCTGGAACACACCCTCCACTGACATGCCTGGCTATTAGGACAAAGAGGCTTTGCTGCAATTGTTCATTTGCTGTTTTCTTTTCTCACAACAACAAATGAATAGGAAACAATTAGAGAGATGTGTTGTTTTTAATATGTAAGATGCTATTGTTTCAAAGCCAGACGGAAAGCCAGGTGGAGAGTCCTCCATAATGATCACCCCACAGTGTATGAAACCATTAGAAGTGCTCGATTTAAAGTTGTGACAGTTCAAGGGAACCTGCAGCCATAACATATTCAGAATGGTCCATAGCAAGGTCAGTGTTTCAGTACCTCTCCATGTCTATGCACTGAAGCAGACAAGGATGCAGCACATTTCATTTGGGACTGCCAGGGAAGACAATGTAGAGCCATGACTTGTCTAGACGGCTGACACTCGTCCTTAGCACGACAGCGCAGTAACAGCCCCGTGCTGGAATAAATCTATGCCCCAGTCTGTGTCTAAATCAAAGCCCAGCGGATTCTTTGCAAGCCTGGCTAGGCAATGGACTTCATCTGCCGTGTAATGCATACACTTTGTATACATCGGGATGTATAACATTGGCTCGGACTTGCCTGATTGACCTGCATTCCAGAGCCAGCCCCCTCTCTGCTCACCACACCTGGGGCCCAGGGCTGGCGTGTGGCTGTCACCGGCCATCGCCACACCACGCGATTGATGACAGCTATTCACTGATGAAGCTGTATTCATCATTCCTGTCCAGGGCTGCACTGACCAGATGGACCCTGACCATCCATCCACTGTCAGGGACACATCTGTTCCCGTTGTTGCTTAGAGTACTAACAAGTCACCGGCTCCCTGAAAGGCTGGTGTCAGCCACAGAGGGATGGACGCTGCTACATGCTGCCTGTTAAAGAAATAGAAGGATCCCCAACACAAAACCTCTGGATCCTCGCTCCACACTTGCAGGAGGGTTTTGCACACATGGTGCAATCAAGGTTTTGGCACTTACTTCTCGCAAGGCTGTGTTTGGTGGGAATTCTATGAGGTATCTTACAAAGGGTTTCTTTCTTTCTGCCACTGTTAACTCGTCATGTTTTTCTCGTGTTTGAGTTGAAAATAATTTTTCTCATAGCGGACATTTTGGCAAGGAATCCTTTCTGGGTGCTTGACAAGGACACAGAAGTACTTAAAAGAGAGCAGACGTTTTCCTCTCTATCTCTCTCTCCTATTCTCTGACAAGGCAGACATCAGTAACAAGAAAGTATAGCTTTAACATCTCTAATCTCCCTGTCAATCTTGCATTATTATTCCATTCCTTTTTTTAAATTTAGTGGGCAGGAATTACCAATGCCTGGAAACACTCCTGCCAGAGTCAAAAGCTTTTAACAACCACAATAAAGACATGGTGGCCATAAGTTTGAAAACACATGTCAAAAACTACACTGATATCCTTGTCTATTCATCCATTCATTAAAAAAAGGGAAAATGCAGTTGTTTATTGTGACTATGCTATGAATGCAGTGAAGAAAGAGCCACCTTTCTGTCAGGTTTCCCTGCTGTTTCTGTCCATACAACCTCCTTCCAGCACATGTCTCCCCATTCCAAACACTACACACAAGAAAGAATGATCCATAAAAGGGCTCTATGTGAGTTTCCAATGGGAATCGCTGCTGTTGGTTATTAATCTCTCTCTGTTGTATTATGAAAGGTTACAGCTTTGCTGCTCCTGGCCTGTGTGTGTGTGTGTGTGTGTGTGTGTGTATTCTATGTGCACACAGGTGAGAGCTAGTGAGTTTGGCAGCTCTGCAGGGCCACTCTCTCAGGATCTGAGTTGCAGTGGTTTGGAGGCCCATTTAGTGGATCTGAGTTCATTAGGCTCCCTGCAAGCAGGCTGCATGTGCCTGAGGAAGCCCCACCAAGTTATTCATTGTCTTAAGACTCAATTGTAATCACCTTACTCAGCGTGACTGACAGAAGAGCTCTCTGGCGTGATTGAGAGTATTGATCTCTTGGCAGCTCTCTCCGGGCAAGTTGGAGATGCACAATCACAGCCTTCACTTTCAAAAAATCTCTTCATCTGCCTTAATCATCTGATCAATAATTAGCATCAGGACAGTGGGGGCTTTAACCACGTGCTACGATAGGCCGCTCTCAGTTCCCTGCCTCCTCTCTCCTGTTTCCCACCGGAGAGGAATCTGCTGAGTAAAGCTGATCTGGTGGACTGGGGCAGTGAGGGCAGGGTGGGAGCCCTAACAGCGTTGACTTTCAGATTCATAAGCTCCTCCCAGCCTGCTCTGTCCATCCCCCTTTACTGTCGTGCAAGATCGGCAAGATTTCTGTCACCTTCAGAGATGGCAAACAGCCAAGAACTCTTGGAACCAAAATCCATTCTCACAGCATCCCGTCGTAGCAGCATGAACTTGTTAATCTTCTGATAATTGCAGTTTTAAAGGAATATCACAACTCAGGTGGTGGAGGAACTGTGGGTGTACTTGATCACAGCGTGTCATGTTGATAAACATGGTCTTGCTACATCTATTTCTCTATGCGCTCATAATGATGGCAACTTTTAACTACTTTTTATCAAATGTGCACAGGCAGTGATATTGCCTTAAAAGGAATTCATTTGCCGAGGCGAAACTAGCTATGGAGCAGCGCTGCAATCTGGCCAAGCTAGCAAGTCAGCCAATAGTTTGCAGAGCTGTAAAGGAGCTTGCAACAACATACACCCTCGTTAAAACTCTGTTTGCGCCACATCTTTTCCATGGTAACGCAATAATGACTGCCTCACTCGCTGACCAAGACCACAACAGTGTTCAGTGGAACTGCCTCCCCCAACGAGGCTGCCCTCAAAGTGGGACTGAGCTAGAGCCTGGTGACAGCATGCGTCAGTGTCCAGCACCACAAAGAGGAGATCTGGAATCCCTTATCACTGGCATTGTAGCGTCAAACTTTTGATCTGAATAACGCTAGTCGCCTCTATTACAAACACCTAATCTCTTGTTTGGATAATAACGAGTAGAGCCTGTTGTGTGTTTGTCTGCTGCTCTCTGGAGTCTCTCTCTCTCTCCCTCTCTCTCTACCTAGGGGCCAGGCATCTGGGAGTCGAATGAATGGGCTAATTCTTCAGGAGGGAAACAAAAGAACCTCATGGCTCTTGGTGTGGACATTTCGGACACATGGCAACAGCCTGAAAATCTACTCTTTCTGTGTCCAAAAAGTCCTTCCACCACATGACTGCAGGAAATAGCAATATACGCTATTACTGTTGTCTGCGTGGGGGAATCAATGATCTGTTGCAAATTCTCCATATTACATATAAACAGAGACAAATCATTACAGAGATAAATATCTTTCATCAGGGTTAGTTCTGATGATACTGCTGTACTTGGTGTGTATGTATCTTTGTCACGGTTAAGATTTGTTTGTAATTTGTTACCCTTCATCAAAAGCCATTCGAGTATTGTTTTGTAATTAATAAAATGTACTGAGGTAAGGATGCTTACATGCCCAGTTAGTACCTCTTCTCAAAAGCCTCCTTGTGTTCGCGCTGATTGCAACCCTATGATACTGACCCACGGCATAGACAGACTCATCAGCTAATTGGTAAGGGTATATAGACAGGTCACCAAACAATTAAGAGAAAATGAACCTGCAATGGACTGTGACATGTGTAGCACAGCTCTCAGAAGATCCACTGGTGAACAAAACAAGGAAAACATTATCCTGTCTCATGCAGACAAAATTAAAACTAAATCTCACAAATTGCATGAAAAAGTGAGAAAATATAATTAAGAGGAAACCAGTCTGTAAAACCTAAATCTGTAATTTTTCTGATAGAATAAAACAGTATCAGTTCAAAAAACACATTACTTCTGTATCCCTAAGAGATAGTGTTAGAGGTTTTTTTTAAGCGGATTTCTATTTAGAGAGAGGACAGACAAGTGCATGCCATTATCACAAAATAGAAAACTGGGCATGAATCCTGCTGTGGAAGCCACGGTTGCACCTCTTTCCAGCACAATAGATGTTTAAAGTGTTTCTGGTTCAGATTAATCTTTACTCAGAATGTTTTATTAATCATTATCTGCTCTGCGGTACAAAAGCGTGTAATTTTGTGGTGTGTATCCAGAACATGATTCACCTTCCCACGGGGCTATTCAGCGTCTTATTGTCAGTACAGTGATAAAGGTATTGATGATAAGAATGCAAAGAAAAAAATACAGTCCTCTGTAAAATCAACCTTGAGTGTTTTGCGTATTCAGGATAGCTCACTATCATTGGAATGACTTTGGAAAAAAGACTATTAGAAATTCAGACTATATTGTTTGTCTGTATGGATGTGCAGGATTGTGCTGATTTCTACAAACAAACAATCAAAAAAATCCCAAAATAAGAAAAGCTTAAATTGTCTGCATCGTGCACCTTCTTTCATTTTCAATCAACGGTTATAATACTAGGTACTTTTTATTGGCTATTACAGTTGCATGATTGTACTTGAGCTTGAAAAACGCTAGAGAAGTACAAGTGCCCTCTTTCTTATTGATGACAATTACTGTAACTTTGAACATCATTTCCACCTTTTTGAGATGCCTACTTTTGCACCTCTTTCTAATACTTAATAAAGAATCTCAATAAAAAAAAAAACCGAAATTATAAAAACTTCACATAAGAGAAAATCAGCCATTGAAACAAATGATTGTAATACAGGGGTGATTAATTCCTGTCTCTTATGTTCTCTTCATTCCTTCATGGCACTCATCATTTTACACTACCAGAGGTCAGGCCGCATCTCCAACTCCAACATTTGTGCATGGAAATTGTTTTTTTTTTTACAAGTTTTCATGTTTTCATGTGTTAAAATAACTCAATACGAAAACCTTGTTTACAGTGAAAAATGAAATGAAAGTTTACAGCAGTGAAATTACAGCAGTAAATGGCTGTAAATGCCATAGGTGTTCCATTGTATTGTATTGTTCCAGTGTACAATCCTTAAGACCTGGTAGGCTTTTCCCCCTGTTCTATCTGAGCACTTTGAGTAGAAAGACACATGCAGTTGTACTGCGTTGGTGATGACAAACAATAGGCAAGGGAACCAATTAGTGTTTTTCACATCAAGGCATAATAATAGAAAAAATCCTACTGTATGTTCTGATTTTCCTCTAGGAAGCATTTAGCTGCGTATCTCTTTGTTTGCTTAATTGTAAAGCTACTGTAGCATCGCCTTCCCTGGGGGCATGACTTGTTGGAGATATGCCAATTCTGTTTCACTTGTTGAGTCCATTACTGTTAGTCTGTGCTTGCTCAAAAGCCAGCAAGAGCACACAGATGCACTAGCCCCAGCACACACAGCACAGTCTCAGAGGCCCGGAGAGCTGCATTGTTATTATCTGCTATTCAGTAACAACAGATGACTGCCATATAGTTATCAGTAGGCTACTGCTGAATATCAATCTATTGTTGATATCTGGTTCTGTCATTAGGCTTTTGAGTTCTTGTGCATGCGATGCTTACAATAAGGATCCTGCAAGGTTTACCGTTGATTGCGTTGAGTACGGAACACATCTATTCAATGTATTAGAACAAAAAAAAAAAAGTATTATTATTCTTTACTTCTATTCATTACCTCTAGCTGTGAGGTATAAAGATAAAAAAAAAACCTCTGTTTAAATGTTTCTACTATAAAATAACCACCAGTTCCCCCTAAATGTTCAATTTGTTTTGAATCTCTATATAGAGAAGCGAGTAATATTATTCGCCCTTCGTGGGAGTTTTTCATGGCAAAACAACATCACCAAAAAATGTTCTGAGCAACACCATATGACTTAAATATTCTATGATCATAGGTATGATGATTTCATTATCAGGAGCTAGATTTTTAATATGATCGACTTGTCTGTGGTGATTGAGATACAGCTTACTCTGTTCTGCTCCTAGACTTAAATCTATCCTGTGCGCATATGTGAATGTGTGTGTGTGAGTGTGTGCATGTTTTATGTGTGCTCATGTCCGTGTTTCTGTGTGTGTTTTATGTGTTCATGTCTGTATATGTGACCGTGTTTCTGTGTGTGTGTGTCCATGTCCATGCCTGTGTGGATGTCCGTGTGTATGTGCATGTGTCTACGTGTGAATGTGTGCGTGAGCTTGTATATGTGTGTGTGTGTTTGTGTGTGTGTGTGTGTGTGTGTGTCTGTGTGTGTGTGTGTTTGTGTGGAGATGATTGTTGATGCCTATTCTGTGCTCCTCTCCTCATGCACAGGCACTCCAGAGATGTCTGCAGTAATGGAAGCTGGAGCTGTCGTGGCTGTATTGATTGCTCAGACCTGCAGATTATTGCTCTGAAGAGTGACCAACAGCAACCCACTGAGGTAAAAACTCCTCCAGCCAACAGGAGTCCGGCTGCTCTACCCTGAGAAGCAACATGTTTAATTGTTTGTGGTGTTCTTCGGCCCCTACTGCTGAAGGCCCTTGGGGAGAAGGGCTAGTCCAGGGCCTGACCTTTCCTTTCCATAGCCAGCCTCATTCACACATAGACTGGGAAATGTATCAATGCTCCTTACTTCAACATTCCTCCAATTACCAGACACAAACAAAGATGGAGCCCTTATCAACAGAAATAGGAACGGAATTCTTTGGAGACCATTGGGCAAATTATATGCTCTGAATTCCACAAAAGTGAATCAAATATACAGTAAATGAGACATTTTGAATTATTGTGCTTTGTTTTACTGATGAGTATTTCATTTTATCTCTACAGTGATGTTTCATAGTGCATTCTATCACTATTGTATGTTAATTTCTACTTCCCATGAGGCCAGTATGAGCTTAGTGATTGATCATATTTGCTTAACTTTGCAAGTTGATTGTAGGTAAAAATGAGTTAAAGTCAGATTCTGTTAAGATGGCACTCTAACAAACACCTTCCTAAGCACCTACATTTATAGCTGTGCAGATGCATTGAGAGATACATTAGAAACAAAGCAGGCTTGTGCTGGCATCTGAATACACTCAATCAGCATTCAGCCCAGTAGTTTGCAATTATAATGAATATTAATGACTGTTTTTCTCGTACATAATATTCTCATAATGACTCTACAAAGTAAATGCAGCCCTCCTAAAACAACCATTTATCATAACTATGTACCAAAGCAGTAACACTGTCATCCGCTGCTACGATAAAACCATCAGCCAGTTTCTGCTCTTTAAACTCTAACATGAATGCTTATGACAGAGTACACATCTATTGTACTATAACCAGTGTCAAGAATTTAGGTTTTACACAGTTTTCACACAAAAATGCATTTTTTTTTTAAATTCCATTTGACTGTACCTTTCACATAAATCCCATCCAGCATGAATATCCATCCTCTTTTTTTTCTGGAAGACTATTATTAACTGTATGAACTGAATGGACGTTGGTGTTGAATTTGATTGAAATGTATTAGTGTGTTTTAGTGCAACCATTACAATGCTCAATCATTCACACGCTGATGTAAACATTCCTCTACTGTCCAATGAACAAATGCATCCCAGTAAATAAAACTAAATGAAATTGAGTGCTGTGTGTGTGCTTAACAGTACTTCTTTAGTTCCGTCAAATACCTTTTCCCATGGGCCTTTAAAACAGCAGAGGAGCCTAGCTCAATCCGCACAGACATTATCTGTGAGCGACTGAACCCTATTTGGGAATTGGTAAAGCGTACAGAGAAATAGACTTGGGATAGAACACCCCGGCAAATTCCATTTCACATCTGAAGTGGTCTACTTGTGAAAGATCATTTGGTTTGGAGTGAGTAAACAGAGGGGACTCCATCGCTCTCAATGACTTATGTGTGAAAGCTGGGGATTACAGCCGATCAGGAAGTCTTGGAGCTGTTTGGAAAAGCAATGCCTTGCAAAATGAATCCGGCTCCAAGTCCTGTGTTTCACAAGCCTCTGCTTTTCTCATTTCTGTCCATACTATGATACTGTATGTTGCTGTGAATCAAACACAGTACAGATGCTGATGCTTTCCCCTCTGAGAATGTTAATGTGGGTACAGTTATTACAATTAATAATTCATGATGACTTGCATGTGAGTATTCTTTAGTTGCTGTGGAAAAAGAGTAAATAAAAACCTAAATATCTTCATTATTTATCCTCATTTTAATTTGAGAAAATACATGGTGTGATCATAGAGGGCTTCAGTCATGGGCACAGAAGCACTTTAGTGTGATGGGCAAAGTGGCGTTCAGTCACTATGGAGCTACTAAAGCTGATGAAAGGGAGAGACATTAATTGAATGACCTTGGCATCACTGGTTTTAATGAGCAGGCCCACTTCAATGTAAAAAGGCATACAGCTGGAGAAAATTGTGTTTTAGTGGGCATTTCAACATCTTGGTCTTTGACCATGTCTTGAATCCTGTTCATTGTTCACATAAATAATATTAAACTGTTAACCTTCTTCAGAGTCAGCTCCTATGGAGTTGGAAAAAATTATGTTACTAGAGATTATAATTCATGTACAACAAAAGAGTTGCTGGTAAGCCTTGAAAGCACTTAGTGGCCTCTAAGTTGGAAGCAGAATGGCAAGTTATGAAAATTGCACAACGTTCTTGATTCTACTGACAAGTCACCCTAAAAGTAAAGTAATCAGAGGTCTTGTCCTTCAAACGCATCAGGAAAGGGGGATAAACAAAAGATAGTTAGAACAGAAAATAGACTCTTACCACAACCTGCTATAGTACTGTGTTATTGGTGGTGAATACCTGAACCCCTACTGGGGGCAGACACTGGCTGCTATGACAGATCCATCAAAGCAGCGGAGGCTGTCTCTCCTGATGTGGACTCAGGCATGGGCTCTGCCTGCTGCTGAGAGCGGAGGCCCGCTCTGCATTGTCCACTGGCACCCAGCCAAACTGGCCCTGCTACTATTGTCCTTCACCCCCAAGCTCATGCTGAAACCTGCTATTCAATTAAGATACAGTAACTTTCTGATGCAGGCTTCAAGAGATTCATCACTGTTTTAAACAAAGTTAAGTGGAGCCATTTGATGCAGTCCAAATTAATGAGTAAGTAACTGCATAAGTAGTTTTAAATGAATTGCAGTGAGGAGGAGACAGAAGAATTCCTTATTGAAACTGTTTTTGTCATGCTTTCTTAGAGACCATATGACACAGTGCTGTACAGTATGCCTTGGACCAGACTTTCGAACAGTCCTTGAATCATCTGGTGTATCTGTCACGTCCACAATTACATTATTGCTGTTTCACTCACAAGAGCCACTGTGTCAGAGCTCTCAAAACCAAACAGATGGAGCTAGTTGGCAACAGAAGGCATGTAAATCATGGATCATTTGATTGGAGATCTTATTCAATTATTCAACCAAGTGGCCATCTTGGAGAAGACTCAATAAATGCTGCCTACTGTACAATATGTGTAAGCAACTGTTACAATGTTCAACCAATAATGAGCTATATATACAAGGAAGAAAACAAGAAATTGGTGTATATTTTAAATATCTGCTAGAGGCTTGAACATTTTAGTCTTTATTTACCATCCAACCTAAGAGCTATTGAATGTTGTTTAAACCATTGGGCATTTGGTCCAACCAAATTATATTCCTGTCAGTTTTACTTGGTAAAACATAAAGCAGTGATGTGGAGGCGGAACTACAGTGCTTAGTACAGTAAGAGTGCATCTGATTGACTTTTCGATGGCTGCATTGCAGTACATATAGAGAAAGCATACTTACTGTATATCTCAAGCACAAACAGAAGTGAAACTCAAAGTATCACTCCAACCACATTCAGGTGCGACGTTCATTTTATGTGAGCTTGATATGAAACCTGAAATTGGAGGATAAGAGAGTGGGAACTGGAGAGGCAGCTGTGACAATGAATCAAAATTACAATCATGTAGAATGAGACCAAGGATTTCAAGTAGCACAGTAAATTGAATGAAAATTTGGCGTTGGCTGAAATAGTTTGCAGAAAAACAAAATGAGCTGTATTTAACATTCAGGCACAATGCTGAAAAGTGACAATTGCTTATCTCCATGGAGATCAATAATGGCTGCAGGATCATTGTGTAAAGTGTCTGCAGGTTTAATGCAGATAGGATGTCATTATTATTTTCTTTCTCCTAATGACCATCATTATGCACGGACACTGATTGAATTCCATTTGTTACCTGCGTTTGAGCCTGAGTGGAATAATTACCATTTAAGTATCTCCATTAAAATTCATGCACGAATGTTCATACCCAGACCTCCTTTTAAAAATAACTAAAATATTCTTTGAATACAAAATGTATTGGATATAACCCAGCCCTGCTTTAATACTTGAAGTCTAACTACGGTACATATGAGCACTATGAAAGCATGTGTTGTGTTTTGGTTTGTGTAATTTTTTGAAAAGATGCCAAAAGAAAAGCGAGAAACAGTTGCTATTTAGTTGCTATCAATGCAGCACACTCTCTTAATATTTAATTAAAATGGATCTGCTGGTAAGTGTAATCAATATCCAGCACCCTGTCTAAATTGCATTTTCAACCTCTTGTGTCACATACAAAATAAATATTGTGTTTTTATGGTTGCATACATTTCTTATTCATTCTAGTACTTGCCTGTTTACGTATTCCAAAGCCTATGGTGTTAAAACATGAAAATGCCTGTCTGCCATGACGAAGTTAAAACATCATTGGCTCTATTTTGACACCCAGTTATCATTAATGATGACAGTTGAAGACGTGATTTTTTATTTCCCAAAACAACTCAGTCATTGGTCTGTAAGCCTGTTTGTTTATTCATTGGTGCATGAATTCAGTACCAACAAGAACATGTCACTTCTTGTTTCTTGTTTACTGGCGGTCACCCCGAGTGTATAGTCACCCAAGTGGAAGTAACTATGTTTATGTCGCAGGTAAATAAGGCATACTCTTCCCTAATACAGCCATCTTTCTGTAAATACACAGCTGTGGCTGAGCATTGAGTCAGTAGAGGAGAACGGAGAGGGGATTTGGCCACACCTAATCAATCACTGACAGATTACTGCTAAAGCCACTTCCATACACATTAAAGAGGGACAAATGCAGAATTGCAACTGAACAACTTCTAGTTTTAAGCCAACAGTGGGACTTCCTGGTTATTTATCAAAGTCATTGCTGGTGAGCAACATGCCTGTGTGATTGTAGTTCACAGCAGATAGAACTGAGGCGCAGCATTGAAAGGAGTGTTTATGCCCTCAGCTGTGGCGCTGTCAGCCTTGTGGAATTTACTGTAAATCACATTGCTTTTATTGCAAGATTTAGTAGCTTATCCTCTGTGGGCTCTATTCACTTCAAGCTTGTCCCTATTAGGATTTTAGCCCCAGTCCATAAAGGGACTTGGCTACACATCTTCAAATAATGTGGGAAACCAACCCTTTAATTTTCCACTTTTTGCCCATCTTTCTCTCTATAATACCTGCTGCTTTTGTGTAGTAAGAAGGTTTCAATGCGGAGGCCAGACTACTATGTCTTAACCCCCAGTGTGTGTCACACAATAAATGCACAGTATCATTTCTATTCAAAGATCACTGTTAAAAAAAATTATGAGAATCACTGCTTCAGAGGTACAGGGTCTCTGCAAATGATGTTATTTACAACATGACTCCATGAAAAGCCCCAAATCCGATTTGGTTAACTTGTGTAATGATATAGAATACAAACACACAGTTTTAGAGATGGGAAAGCATTTATTTACAATGCCAGTGGGATTAGCCACTACATTTTTATTGGGTTTAAAGATTGATGCCAGGGCCTTTTATTATTACACAATGTTTAACAACAATCACTGAAAAGATAAGTCAATAATTCTACAAAGCATTGATCAGGGGAATAAAAACACCTCTTATTTGTTTGATACATCAAGATCTATGCTCCTGTGAGAAAAGGCACTATGCAGCTGGTTTCTCCAAAGCCAGTGTTTCATGGCAGAAATAATAAACCCCCAGCAACATTGCTGAAATGATCACACATGACATAAGAGTCTGTAGGCAGAAGGTTAAAAAACAGCCAGTCACGTGCCTCTGTAAACCCCTAACCTCATTCCTGGGGAAATGAACAATTTCACTATGTGTGTGTGTGTGTGTGTGTGTGTGTGTATGGTGGTGGGGGGGTGTTCAGCAAACATTCTAGACGCACTCAATTCTCATTGTATCAAAGAACAATTGCTCATTATAGGTGCTATAGCCTTAGAACTATAACCTTATATTCATCTAAAAAGTGCTGTGATTTCCATAACGCAGTGGTTGATTTGCACACAGAGAATAATACTGTACTGCGAAGGCTAAACTGTATTGTTATTATTATTATTATGGTTATGCGCTGTTAAACACATGATCAAATATCATGAGGGGAGAGGGGGATATGTTGTTTATCTAGAATAATTAAATCAATATTGTGAACAACTCTGTCCCACAACTGCAAAAAGGAGAAACTAATTTCTAATTTGCTATGACAAACTGGAGTGGAGCCATTGACATTTTTTGTCTGAAATTTCACTTCTAAATGAACTTTACATTATGATACTGCTAAAAAATAATATTGGTACTGTAAATTGTAAGAGTTGTACATCCATGTGAAATCACAGATTATGCGCTGGGACAAACTGTTATCTCTAGCAATGGGAGAAAGCACTAAAAGCTCACTTATAAAACCTAAGTGTCACAGTGTACAGGAATGACATATTTTAAAGCTAAAATTCAGCAGTATTCCCTTTATTCTTACAGTGTTGAATCATTTCATATACTTATGAACAAATTTCATGATATTAAATTTGGATCTGAAACGGACTGAAATGAAATCTTAGCAAACTAATAACTTTTTTCTTGAGG
Organism: Centroberyx gerrardi; assembly: GCF_048128805.1. Classification (NCBI taxonomy): domain Eukaryota; kingdom Metazoa; phylum Chordata; class Actinopteri; order Beryciformes; family Berycidae; genus Centroberyx; species Centroberyx gerrardi. Next base: position 14,864,823 of record NC_136006.1, on the reverse strand, counting down.
TCTGATCTATGTCAAGGAGGTTTCAAGTGTGTGATCGACATGAACTGTGATCCCTGTAGCTGTATGTGCGGGTGTCTGCATGATGTGTGTATTGACGTGCTGTAGCAAGAGTTCAGGGAGGCAGCTGAGCAAAATAATTTAGAATGTCCTGCCTGCTGACACAAGGACAAAGGCACAGACTGAACATGCCCATATGAGGAAGGAGACAATGGACGTGGCTACACCTGGAAATGCACTGCGGTTGTTTTCTCCATGACCTCCACAGCACACAGAGATTTTCACAGGCTGTTCCTATAAGCATGGACACACACTACTGGTCTAGCCAGCTGAGTATTAACAGGCCATTATCCCACTATGGTCAAGAAATTTGAACTCTGATTAGCACCAGCATCCACAGGTAACCAGGAGCAGATCAGCCGAACTCATTACCAACTATACATTCTGTTATCCCCATACGTTTCATGGTTTATAACTGAAATCTGGTGCATTGTGAAAATCTGACAGAACCTGCAATTGCTTCTGTCTATAAGAAATTTTGATGAAGCAATATACACAGTAAGGCTTTCTCAGCCTTTATTTCAAACTAGCAGCGACATTGTATGAAGAGATGTGGAAATGATTGGATATGAAGACAAGCCGGCATTAGAGAGAAAACTAGGCTCTTGCCGACAGCGTCCTGAGCAAGGTACAGTGTAGGCTGCACAGTTGTATTAGAGAATTACACTGGAGCGTGTGTGAGCTTCAGCTGTCATTGTCCAGAGCGGCTCAGAGGTTGCTCCGTGTCCTGCCTTATGGGTAGGATTTCTCCAAAGAGCTCATGCTGTTGGAATTAGCATGGTGCAGTCAAGGGAGTACTGAAGGTTGAATCAATGCATCACTCCTAGGGCCTTGGGTATGGATATGAGAGGGCATTATGGGACTTGTGGTGCCAATCCTCCTATCATGTGTCTGACCAGGGTCCTCTTGCAATGCATCCCCAATGGAGTAGAGATCACCTCCCTCCTTCAAGGCTGTGTAAGGATAATAGAGAGGTGCCGGAGTATAACCTGCAATGGTGTGTGTCAATCAATCACTGTAATATGAAAGATTTTCAAGATTCTGGGCAAAATAAATATATTTTGGTGCAACTGATAAGATGAAACTTTAACTATCCCTGTGGGGAAATTGGGTCACTGCAGCAGCAGAGAGGATATAGATCATAATATAACATATAGCATTGAAGATAGCCTAATAGCCTACAAGTCATTTCTACAAAATAACATATTGAGAGTAATACAACAAATACATTTAGATAGAGCTTTTTGCATTTTCGTTGACAGATTTACAGGTTAGAAGCCGATGTTCAAGTGTGCATCTGTTCACATTACAGGTGTACAGATGTAAGAACATATGTACAGAAATGTGTGCAATTGTGCATTGTAATCCATTTAGATCATCAGATCATATTTACAGATGGAAGTAGCATACATACAGAAATTTGTCCAGAAATGGATTGGCTCATATACAGAAATTTGCACATGCATGAAGCAGTTGAGACTGTGCCAAGCAGAGCAGATATACACAGCAGTGCTGAGGACAGGATCAGAGAAAAGCAATCCACAGTTAGTTCATACAAATTTTCCATAAAATACTGTAATGATAGACTGCTTTTGAACTGCTGGTCGTTAAAGTTAATTCTCTTTGAATTTGGCTCCTGCAACAGAGTACATGCGCAGTGTGCAGCATGCTGCCTTCAGTCAGTAGAGCAGCTGTCCAGGGTTTGGAATTCCAACATGGCAGAGGCTGTGGTCAGTCTTCCCCTCACTAACTTGGAATGGTTTCAAATCGCGAGCAGCCGCGCTTAACCCCAGCGAGCCATTCATCTGCACACTCACTGGATCGATGTTACTATAAACCTTGAAGCTGCCCTGTCACGTATACAGGTAAGCGTTATCATGTGTATCACAGATATTAACAATTAAAAAGAGAAACGAAGCTGCACTATACGCAAGAACGCTCGCTGAGACTGTGTCGCGCATCACAGACCTGCAGCGCAGTCTGTGGCTCAGTCATTCTGCATTTTCCAAAGAAAATCAATTGACACCGCTTTAAAAAAAAAAAAAAAAAAAAAAGATAAAATAAGGACCATGAAGTTTTTGGTCTGGATTAGACTGACTTTGCAACTGATGTTTTGTAATCGGGCGGTTCGGTGAGAAGGTTAAACGCGGCTGCGATCAGTCTCTTAAATAACTTTCCTGCAACGAGAAGTTTATGCATGTCAGCCTGAATAAAACTTGCCGCGATAACTGCAGGCGGGAGGTTAATAGATAGGTTGTCATTGCGCTCTTAGTGGGACAACTGCTGGCATGTAATCTATTTTAAAAGTAAAGGGGGGCATCACGCTGGTTTAGCCTCTTCCTCTAATGGGCGGCAAGAAGAATGTGTGTTTTATGTCATCTACAGTCACTCACATGCTTCCTATTCTCTCGTTTCAACTCGAGCAAGAAGTGACAGGCTCCAGCCGTGCCTACATGGCTCTCGCGTCTCCGTCCAAGGCTTTATACTCGCGTGTTTCCTGACTTTCCTGGCTTTGCGTTGTTTTTAAGTATGTGCATGTAGGCCTAAATGAATACCTGACGAAAAAAGGACCGTACGTTTTAAAGCTGTGAAATCCGATAGCTCAGAGGAAAAAGTGCCTGTAATGAGAAGCAACCTTTGGAATTCCTCCTCGTGAAAATTCCGATTCTGCTGTTTTCCCTCTCCTCTTGTTTTTAGGCTTGAAGACATGATCACTAGCACCAGTATTTATGGTATGTTCATTTTGGAATTATTCTTATTACCATTTGATATTTCTTATATTTTGAAGAATTAATGCAATACGGTTTTTTCAGTTTTATTTTGTGCATGCTTGGTTCATCTACAACAAGTTTACCAGTAATGGGTTATGTAGAATTGAATAACCTCAGTTTGAGTGCAAAAATGGGCACACGTTATGTTTGATAGTGCCTTTTGCAATGTTTATCAGATTTTGATATAATTGTTGGCACTAACACTTAGGTTCAAAGCAATATCTCCATTTTGTGTAGGTTAAAGAATTTGCCTGACATTCATTATTTGTGTACAGTTTAACTTTTACTTTCTCACTGCACTGCACTCATCTTTTCTGCATGCTGAAGGTAACACAATGATGCATTTTTCTAAAAGAGGGTGGATGTGAATTTATCCAGAAAGGTTGTAATTTTTCTATAAGAATGTAAGTTTTAAATGGACATGATGTAAAAAGAGTGTTTTGTGTGGGGCCATATCATTTGCTTTTAGGGCGTGATATACAAATGAAAAAATATGTATTTTAAAGAAATTCTTTGAAGAAAATATTCTTATAACAGCTACAGTGAAATGTGCTTTATTTCAAAATCCAAAGTTTATGACTGCAGCTCAAGATCTCTGGCAGAACTGTTATATCACTTAGAGATTTTTATTGCACCTACAGTGAAGTGCCTTTGTCTTTGGGGCAAAAAAATGGTTTATATGAAAATTGCATTGAACAGTTCTTAGCATTTAGAATTAGAATTTCATAATTATACCATACCAATTTCATCACAATTATACGTACTTCACTGATTATAATATGAGGAGGTGACTGATAAAAGTGTGACGATATGACCTACAGTTAAACACAGAATCCATCCATACTGAAATATGCAGATAATGTTGTGTATGTCAAAAAATGACTTTCAGGAAAACACACATTTAGTACTTGTAAGAGTTGTCATTTCCCTCTCATATGTGCTTCATTATTTAGCTGTCACACTCAAGAACATTGCACTGCTTTAACTAAGTCAGATTTGCTTACAAGTTAGCTGGAAGACAGCGTAAAAGATAGCAATCATTAGTGTTTCCATGGCAATCTTCCTTGACTAGTTAAGTAAATGGATCTGAGCGTTGATACAAAGTAAGGAGATGTGAAGTAACAAGTTGTGAGCTATCTCTCTTTTGCAAAAAACTTTGTCCTTTTTGAACTTTTTACCCTTCAGTACAACAATTTACTTACAGTAATTGTGTTCACACATTGCATTTGCATGTTTTGCTTTGAGAGGAAATTAACATCATCAGCAGTGAGCTGAAGTATGTTTTCATTCCTCTTCAGAAATAACAGCATTGAGCATCCATCACTCAATAGAAAAAAATGTACATTACTAACACATTCATTATGTTTGAGTGTTTGGTTGTAATGTGTTTTCATAAAAGAGGGCATTAAATTTGTTGGTATCATACTTAGACACTTTCCCCCCCTCATGCATATGTGGTGGGCTGTTATTACAAAATAACTTCTTTCATTTGGTCTGCTCAGATATGGACACTGACTGTACAGGAGGGTACAATGTTTGGAACAATGGATTCTATTTAATTTCCTAAAACATGCATACACTCACAATCTGAAATGCTCTGTACAGTCTTTTTAAATTTGCTTTTTAAAATGCATGTAGCTGCATAATTCAGCAAAAAAAAAATCCACCAAATATTGGATAGAATATATTTTCACGCTGGCATATTTTTCCTCATTATTCCCAGAAGTGTGAGGTTGGGAAAAACAATGTAATTACAGTAGGCTTTGTTATCTTGAGCTACATTATTGCTGCATGGCAAACACAGCATTGTTGCATTTGTCAAATCATGCTATCGGATCTTTCATCTCAGACTTGATCTGAGGATATAGTATATCTGAGATCAAGCCCATGTCTTAACACTTGCGGTGTGTTAGGTGATTCTTACAGGTCCTTACTTAACCCCAGACTCCTCCGGTGTGCATGTAAAGAAGTTGACAGCTCTGTTTATTTCTGATAGGATAGCACCTATGATAGCAATCTAAGCTGCTGCTTGACAGAGATCCCTGTGCTGAATTTGAAGACAGATGCTGACCCCTCCTCTTTTCATCACCCTCTTTACCGAATGTCACGCATGTTGACACTTTAAAGAGTCGCTGCAGTTAAATAATATCATAAAGTAGTGTGAAGTAAAGTTGATAATTGAATAATTGCATCCACCTGTTCCCCACGGACACAATGTTAGAAAAGACCCATATTATATTTAGCCGTTTTATTTTGAATTCAATTGTATTTTTTGGTGCACAAAGCAAAAGTTGTCTCTTCCACAGTGCGGTGCACCTGCCCTGTTGAATATAGTTAGGACAGATCCTTTGTAATATTCCCACTTGCAAAGAATTTTGTAAAACTAATATTGATATATATCTGATAATTGTTTCTGGGCAAAACACTGTTTTACAGGTTCATATTTATTCTCTGTGTACAAACTACACAGTATCAATTGAATTTGATTTTCAGAAATTCAGATCATTACAGAAAAGATTGTTTATGTTTTCTAGTGGATTGTTATCGCTATTCACAACTCATGTCCCTCTCACAGCTAGGTGATTGCCGGGGGCTTTATTTGATGCAATTTCAGAAGTATGCCATTGTGAGTAGTGTGACTCTTGTTTTGCTGGTATAGACCAAAGATTAGATACTTTATTGATCTGTTGGGAAGTTGTGTTATCATAGATCTGTCCAAGAGCACAGAAATAAAAACATAAAATTAAAATAATCACTGGATGTGCAGCTACGTTTAATCTTTGACTGGATAGTGTTATGTGTCTCTGTGAAGCAATTCAGCTGCTCCTCCATGTAAATCATACATTAACCCTCCATAAGCTGAAGTGTCTAGTACTGTAAGTGATGGCTAAAATTGATGGCAGTTGAAGACGTGACTTGAGCCATTACCTGAGGGAGGCCGCGTATGAATGAGACTGGCAGTTTTTATATGTACGCTAATGATGACAATTAAAGTCAGCTCCTGACTAACTTGAGCTGCCTCTGTGTAAACACCCCCTGGGATGTCTGCAGGGCAGCTGTAAATTGATGAAATGTTCATCTGTACAGACGGATCCATTTGTCAGTAACTACAACAATCCCCATTCAGCCCCTTGTCTATATTCTATGAAATCAGCACAGGGTTGTCATCTTTAAGCAAATATGTTAAGTGTTGTCTTTCCTGTTTTTCATCTAAAAAGCGAGGGAGCCCCCAAGGGAATGAGACTCATGCAAAAGGGACAAAAAAAAATAAATCCCATCTCTCTTCCAAGTATTCTGTGTTCCCTCCTCTCTCTCTCTCTCTCTCTCTCTCTCTCTCTCTCTCTCCCTCTCCCTCTCTCTCTCCCCCCATCCACATCTCTGCCGTCTCCCTCATGGCAGCTTGCTATGTTATCTTTGTGTGTTTCTCTCTACACTGACAATTCTTGCAGTGATCTAAGTTGGACTGCATTAGAAAGTGGAGGCAGCTGTCTGTTGCTATACTGAGGGACGTGTTTGCTCTACTGCAAAGATGAAGGACCATGAATCCTTGACATCCTCCCTTTCTCTCCCCTCCTCCTTCTACCATCTCATTTAGACACAGCGACTGTCTGCTCAGACTTGTTTTTTTTTTTGTTGCTTTTTTTTCCCTGAGTGACAGCATATGGCATAGACATATTCTAAAATGCATGTGCCTACCATTGGGTGCTTGTACTTACCCTTCATATGTCTCCTGGCTACAGGCCTGTTATGTTATTTTCCCTCTAATTTGAACAAAATACTCACAGTTTAATTTAGTGTAACAGTGTGATTCTATTGGACGAAACAACACAGTTTACATATTTGAGACCAGATGGATATTTAGAGTCTCATTTCTTTACGGCAGCCTGCAAATTCACCCTAAGGTTGCTCCATAGGTTTCTATGCATGTATTCTGGACAAGCGTGTTTTAGCATGTACCATATGATTGTGTATTTTTATAGTAGTGTGTGTATACGTCTGTGTATGTGTGTGTGTGTGTGTGTGTGTGTGTGTCCGTGCATGCGTGTCGCTCTGCCTGTCTGTTTTTCTTTGTGCTTGTTTTTCCAGAACATAGTGTGAGGGAGAATACAATGCATTGTTCTGTTTTTTTTGTTTGTTTTTTTTTTAATTCAGAAACTCTCAAATCCTTCACACATACATCCTATAATGTTATTATGCTTCATACCATCATGCATAATGTGCTTATAGAGCTTAGCGCTCACTGAATGACTATATTATAACAGAAACCCTCTCATAAGTCGTGTTGCAAGGGCGGTTTATTCAGGCCATATATGCCACGCGTAGCATTTACATGGAGCATCGCTTTTTTGCCGTAAACCCCTTGTTCTTGTCATCTCCAACACATTGAAACAGAGGCTTTGTTTCATCTCCTTCACATGAGGTGTCTCTGCACTCATAAGGAGACGAGGCAGCTCGGAGCCTGTTGGGGATTGGCTAGAATAGACAATCCCCAGGTGTACTAAACTAGGTTTAGCACTAAGGCTTTTAATCTGGACTTGTAGGAGATTCATGTGCATTCATAGATTTGCCTCAGTAATTATCATACCCCCAGTGGCAGCCAGAGAGGCGTTTGCCTAAATCACTGATGTCCTCATTACACTGTTTACATTTTAATTAGACATGCTAAACTTTTGATTTCCAATGGCCACAATGATTGGAGATTTTCCTTTCTTTAGCTCAGCAGAGACTCATGCTGTGTCTGCAGTGTCGCCTGGCTGTCAGGTGGAGTCACATACTGTTGGTGGCTCATCATGCAAAGTTTATGTCTCTTTGATCAGATTCCAAATTCCTTACCTTGTTAATGTAGCCTTCTCAAATCCTCTTAAAATCAATTATGTTTCAGTCTTTTGTGGTTGAGAGAGTAATTCATAGGTTGCGTTATGAACAAGGTCTGACTGGTTTGGCAATGGAGATTATTGTCACACAGGTATAGGACACGTTATTCATCCATGAGAATTATACAACATTTTGTCCTCATGACTGAATCTGTCTTCAGATCTTTTAATTCTGGGCTTTGGCCAGAACATTGAGTATCTGCTGTTACTCTTAAGCAGGAAATATCTAACTCTCAAGGACTATGTTTAACAAATCTACAATTCTATGACTTTTAAACATAGCTGGCACTTGTAAATTGTTTGAGACCATCATTGTGTGCCTGAGTGCTGTAGCTTATCATTGAACAACCTTGGAGAGGAGTGGTGTTTTTTCCTGTCCTGCTTCCAAGGTGTTTTATTGCCTGCTGTTGAGGAGTTTTGTATTGTGAGAGAGCAGCAAGGCTCTCACAAGAGGATAAGAGAAAACTCAATATTTTACTGTATTGAAATTCCTCTTGTGTTCTCACAAAACAGTGTCTGTCTAATCGAGGCCACCATTCTAGGTAGATTGAAAGCCCATGCATTCAACAAGTCTGCACTAGAGAACCTTTATAAAGACTATTTTGCTGGACCACTTTTGCCAGCTCATTTATAGGTAAATTTAAGCCGTAAGTGATTGAAAACATTTAAACATCCACAGCTGATAATAGTTTTGTAGCTGTTTTCTTTTTTTTTGTTTTTAAATTGAAATTTACTTTTTTCTATCCAAAGCACAAAATTAGTGTAATGTAGAGTTTTTAACAAAGAGAGTTATGATAAGAGGCTGTGATCTCACTGCTTTAATATCTACAGCTTGAAAAAGGTTTTATGTTTGAGGTCGCATTTGATGAGAGGAAAGACACGAGAACAAGAGAAAAAATTTTGACTCATAGAAAAACAGTGTATCTGCAGCATTTTATTTTGTCATTGTGCTAATAACAATACGATGGTGTTCTAATTCATGTATTGAAATTAATGTCTGAACTAAGCTTGATATTTGTATTCAAGAGCATGGGTGGATTTGCTTGAATATGAAAGTCAATGTTTTGGCTGGTTTTCGGTCTTGGAAATCCTTCTGGGATGATGAATAGAGTCATCACATCGACTGCTAATAGTCTCAAATTGATATTTTGATGTTCCACTGAAGATCGCATAAAGGAAGTCAGATCTTAATTAGAAAGATGATCAGAGGAGATGCGAGCTATCAGCGCTTCTCGCAAAGTTCTCAGTGATTCATTCATCCTCCATGGAGTCGGGTGGCTGACAGGTTGGCGCCGTGCCAGGCGCTGGCAGAGGGAACCTTGAGTGCCGGGGACGGCAGAGGATGGGTTGAGGTCTGCCTGACGGAGTGGAGAGAGGAGGAGAGGAAGAGGATGGGCGGAGGGAAGGGAAAGAGGGGAGAGAGGGGCCAGTGTGCTACCATGGAGGTTTGAGGTGTCAGGCTGCGGCAAGGCAGAGGGTGTCTGCAGTGACACTGTGACGTGGCCACAGCAGCCTGCGCAGAGGTGAGGCAGGACTACTGGACATAGGTGGGTAGCCAACGATGTTATGTACCGCTGTTATATCACCCAGCCTCCTGAGACGTAGGGGGCTGTTCGATGTATAGACCGCAAATAACCTTTGTTTCCTTCAAGTCAGGCTTCAGGAATTAGCTTATGATCTACTCTCAACAGATGCTGTATGGAGAAATAATGCTATGTGAAACAATAAGAAAAACGTTGTCACTGGATTGTTTGGATAGACGATTCGATTTCGTAAAGTTGTTAAGGTCTCCTTTTTCCTTCCAAACGACCCGAGTCCCACTTGTGCGGTGTAAGTGAATAGTCAAAGAAAGTCTTGTTTTGTGTGTGGCCTATTTGACAGTCCTTCCTAGAGTCCACATGGAATTAGATTAATTTAAATCAGAAACATTGGAGTGCAAAAAAGAGTGCTCAAGAGTTCAGCATCATCTTGGAGCTTTATGAGGGCTGACACTTCTTTTGTGTTCATTATCAGGAAATCACCTCAGGGAGTCGTGTTGACTTTGCATGGTCTAAAATAGCTGCTACAGTGGACTGCCCCACGCTCTCTCGCTCACTTCCACTCTCGGTATCTGGGGAGGCAAGGTGGAAATACCAAATCAACGTTTCGCTGAGAAAAGCTAAACATTGTTTAAACTCCCACTTTAGCAAAGGAAATCAAGCCATTTGTCAGTTTGCTCTGTCTAGTACTGAACAAAAGGTAGACACAGTTCTTGTTCCTGTTATACATGAGTTTCAAAAATATATCAATCTTGTGTACAATCTAAAATCACATTCATACTTTGTGGAAATAAGCAGTATACACAAAAGTTTCAAGCTTTTAGCTGGTAGTTACCGCACTGTTTCTCTGACCTCAGTCTAGATTTCAAATGAGTGAGTCACAAAGCTCGTCTTTCCTTGGGTGAAATAAAAACAAGATTAATATTTTTATTATTATAGTTTTACTCTTATGCTATCCTAATTTAAAGGAAAATGTATTAAAAGCCAGTATTAGCATTTAATACGGCTGTTACTCACACACACACTGTTTATTGCAGCATTTCTATACTATGTAGAACAATAGTAGATTCATTTACTTGGCACATGATGTTTCTGCAGTCCAAACCCTGACTGCATCGCCTCTCCCACATCTTTAAATGGATCCCATGAGCCCTCAGCTCTGTTGTTTCCATTATTCATTTCAAAACTTCCATGTAGCATGGAGAGGCTAGAGGGGTGAAAAATAATTTTGTGTCTGAAAAAATTTATGTAGAGCAAAGTCACTGCTTTATGCAAAATGTGCCATGCCTTGGGAGCATGTGAGCTGGCGTACTGTAGGAGGAGTGAGTGCTTGGACAAGGGATGAAGTGTATGCGTGTGTGTCTGTGCGTGTGCATGTGTGCACGTGTGTGTGTGTGCCAGTGTGTGCGTGTGTGTCTGTGTGTGTTTGTGTGTGCCTGTCAGTCTGTCAGTTAGGCCTAATGCGGCTCCCTAGAGGTACCTGGGGGAGACCCATCTAGCACCCAGTCAGCCTCTGCTGGCGGCCAAGTGGTGACAACGGGTTCCCACAGAGAGAGGAAGTGTCATTGTATGTATGTAAACTAGTGACAGATGACTGGAGACATGCGGCCTGTAGACACTGGGCCTGAAAGTAAAGCAGTTTTGCCTCTTCGCCTTCCCTTCTCTCTCTCCACTTGAGACCTCAGACACAGAGCATCAGGCTTCACAACAGCATGGAATACATTGACAACAAGTCAAAGATATGAATAAAAAGGATGCAAATCATTTGGCATGAAAAGGCACATGCTATGCATAAAGGTTTTGTTTGCCTTTGAAAGGCCGTAGCAAAGGAGTGAGGAGTTTTTAGTGTGCAGAGCTTCAGGCAGCTTTTCTAGGCCACAGGTCATGTGGGTCAGTGTTACACTCCCTGCAGCCTCACTTCAACCCTCGGTCTGGAAATAGAACGTGCAACGTCACCCAGCCAGAAGGGAGGTGGATTCCAGACCTCAGTGGCCACGGGCTGCACATGTGGAATCTGCTTGTGTAGTTGACCTCAAGTGTTTGAAACTCAGAATGCTCCCAGTAGGATATTGTTATTTCATGCATACCCAAATGAACAAGGCTCTGTGAATTGCCTTGTACAGAGTGGACCAGTATACTTAGACTCTCTGCTGTCGGCTGTTCATCACTATTCATCAAGGGAACTCACACCAGCCAGAAGCAGATTTGTTAAACATTATGCACACAACTTGTATGAGAGGCAAAATAGAACGAATAAACCATGGAATGGTTATTTTGTATTACGTATTTCAGGCATTATTTGTCTCCTTTCCCTCTTCAGCACTTGTCTCATTCTCTGTAATAGAAGGTAAGCAGGCAGATAGAAGATGCATTTTTTTAAGGATTAGAGGCCTTGCAATTTTAGGCTTATAATTTCCGTAAAGCATATCTACTGTTGGATTGTTTTATATAGACAGAAAGCTGTTAGAAATCTCTTATAACTCAACAATCTACCAACTAGCATTTTGTTAGGACACTATAGCTCAAGTACAACTAGAATTCTACTTTTTCAGAGGTTGCACCCAACTCCCGATGGCAATGTCCAAGTTAAGTCTATGTTGAGAAACATAAATATCTGAGTTGCTCTAACGTCTTTGAAAGTGTTGAGTACATACAGTTGAGTAGTTGTACATTCTAAGTTTAGGACTAGTTTCAGTTCAAACGGTATTGCCCCGCAAGGGAAAATTGGTTTGCACACAGGGTTTGCAGTAAGAACATGCAGCAAAAGCACCTAATAAAAACATAAAACACAAAGACACATACCATGAAAGCACAACAAAATGCTTGATTATAGCATTGCAACATATACCCATTCAGACCAACATAACCCGATAAGACCAGACAAGTAGTCAATAGCTTGATAAAGTGCAATAAAAGGTCACAAATAGAAACTTCTTATGCAGGCTTAAGACACAACATGGTTTCATGTACAAATTAAGCCATCTAATTGTAGTGGTGATAAATGAGATCCTGGTTCTTTTACTCTTGGGTGTAGGAGCTCTGAAGCTCAAACTGGCCTCACATGGCTTTTCTCACCATATACTTTTCTAAGATTTTAGTTAGTTGTGAGTTAGTGTGCCTGGCTCACACCAGTAGCCTTACTGGCTGTTTTGTTACCAAGTTTCAAAATCGGGGTTTGCACATTGTAATTGTCGCAAAGTAGCTAAAAACAAGATTGTCATTTTGACTAGTCAGCAAACTTAGCTGTAATATTCCTGGGATATCTTCATAGATGTAAATATTGCGTTGCTCTTTTCTTTAATGATGTGACATTAGGATACAGAGTGCTGTTTACAATAATTCTTTTACCAGCTTTTATAATATAATTCGAAAGCAGATTAATGAGCAGACGTGTTGCAACGTGAATGACCATAACAGAGAGGGATGAAGAACAGTTCAAAGCTCTGATGTTAATTAGATGGCACCACATCGTTATTTGCATGAACAATTTTATCTGCATTTGAACGTTAGAACTGGAGTGTGATTGCAGTATTGTGTATATGATGGCTTATGAGCATTTGTGACTCGGTATATTGTACGGCCCCATCCTTTCCTTACTAGTGACCATTTGAGAGAATGCTGTATGACTAAGCGGTGCTTCCTGGTTTCGCTCTCTACCCAGGGAAATAAAATCTATCAGCACTGATGAGTTCCTGCTCCATCGAATATGTCCGTGCCAAGCTGTTTATTGTAAGCTCTAATAGTGCTATTGTGCCATTCTCTAGTCCACGTGATGCCAAGAGCAATTCACATTTGAGCAATGGGTGACCCTAGGTTGTGTATATTGATGAGTGGGATTTGTTTCTTAATAGAATTGTGTCTAATTAATTAGCTTTTAATTGGTTGAACCCTGAACATGCAAATGCAGCACAATGCAGAACAATCATTACTTTAAACTGCATAAAGAACTGCTTATTGAGGTCCACTTAATGAAATGTGGAGTTTTTATTTTTATTTTTTCGTTCTTTCATTCTTTTAGCGATCATTTTTTGTTTTGTGATGCAAAGTTCAGTTTCCCCATACTTGCATGAACAATTCATAACACCAGTGAGGATAAGGCAGATATCAAGCCTTAGTTTAACAAAGAGAATGTAGAAACATTTTAAGTGCCTACCTCTCAACTGCCATTAATTATCTCATTTATTTTTCAACATTGCTTTGGTCCAGAGATTAACTTATTTTCTCTCCGTCATTTCATAATGTGTTAAGGAATGCTCTGGAATAATTTTCATTCCACTGCCCTTCTTGCCTCATTTCCTTCAAATCATTGAACTCTTTGAAGGCTGCCTTCCCCTTGCTCATCCACCTGGCTCACAGCGGTTTACAGTTGCTTTCAATGGACACCGGCATCTCTCAATCAGAACTTTACTGCCAATAGTCACCATATCTGCAAACTAGACTGCCGAGACAATTACAGAGGTTATGGATATTAACTGTGTCATCCCAATATGGGATGTTGCCCTGCTACAGTATGCATACTATGCATAGCATGAAATACTTTTTATAACTATGCATAACATGCGATAATTTGAGAAAAAAAATTATAATCAAGAAAACTTTTCTGTATGACCACTGCTGGCAGAGGCTGAAACAATCATCACCAACGATTTTGACAATGAACAAGCAAAAACCCATTGTAAATCTAACTTTTGCCCCAAGTTGCTGGTTTGACAAGATAGAGTGCACTCGTCAAAGTGGAGTACAGCAGATTCACACTTATCATCTCTGCATATCAATTAACAGGTGGTTTGGTTTATGCACTTTGTTTTACATAACTGAATTAGCAGGGAGTTATGTCTAGTTGTGTCTGTATCCAAATAAATACTTAAATGACAGCTGAATGCTGGCAGGAAGAATGCCTGCTTCAGAAGTCTCTCAGAGTTAATGGCCTACTTAGCACATGAGAGTCCCTATTTTTATCCCTATAAGGCATAGCTATATATTTTTTTCTGCTTATCTAATGACTTTGCCCTCCATGTTGTGAGCCTTCTTTACACACTTTTTGATAGCAATAAGCTCTGCCACGTACATAAAAAAAAAGCTAAATTAAATTCCTAGTAAAAGCAAACTTGGTATTTGGAAGCGGATACTGTAATCCAGTTCCATGGTAGCGTACACTGACCAGACCACCTGAGCACTTACAAGCCATTGTTTGCCAGTGGGCGAACCAATCTCCTAGACAGCTCTTTCCTTGTAAAAGTTCCCCTTTATGGTTTCACTACTTCACTTCAGTAACTTTATTACAGTATAGCTGAGAGATTTCTATTTCATATTGACCTAAGATTGCTTCAGTTGTCTCATTTCACCTTTTGTCTGGCCTGTGTTGGAGAAGTGACCTTCTTTGAGACCAGCAGTCGATACTCACCACAGAATGCTTCAGAATGCTTCAGCGAAAAGTTGGTAGTGGTTACGGGCAAAGTTCCTTTTCTGGTCTGTTCAGTCAGATATTTTCAATTAGTGTTCAATTTAAACTTTTAATTACTGTAATGTGTAGAAAACAATAAACAGAACAACAGCTAACCTTGGCTTTCATTGTGTAAGCAAAAGTAATTTCACTTTTGAACTTCACAAGCACATTTGCATCAATTTCTGTGTAACAATGGGATCTTAAGTTTCACTGATGTACTGATTTTCTGGGTTCTATTGAAAATGGGAGTAAAACAGCCATTTTGACAAATCAAATGAAAGTGGAATGATTTTGGTAAATGCTCTCCTTAGAAGGTAAATTCAAAATCGACAGGCCTTTTCTTCAGTTAGAGTCAGGGGACTTACTTAGGATATCAGGTGAGTGCTGCCATGGCAGAGGAAAGATGAGTTAGCAGTATTGTGTTACAGCAGCATCTGTATGGGGATGTGTGGACTGTAGAGCAGAGAAAAGGGAAGGGAGCTAGTGATCGCTGTGCTTTAGCCTTGAAGTGTATTTGTATTTGCAGAGGACTTAGCAGAGAAATAACACACTCCGGTCTGGCACCAGAGTGAGGAGGTGTGCTTAAATTCAACACTGACCCCCGAAATGTCTGTCACAGAAAAAGAACCTTCCATGCTCAAATGATGCTTTTATTTTATCAAAGTGTACATTTTGCCTTGTATGGATTGTTGTTTGCAGTCGGTACAGGGCACAGATGTGTTTATTGTGTTGTTGCTTTAGAAGTCGGTGTACAGAAACTGACAGTTCTTCATTGGCTACAGATTACAGTTTGGGAGATTTGAAGCAGAGCAGCAGCGTTCCTGTGAAAGGTTGAAGCGATGGCTCTTGTTGCAAAGCCAGCCCCTTGTCAACAAAAATTCATACGCTCTTTCATACTGGTTTCGTGTCCCAAGATCGCATTGTGAAGAATAAGATTTTCATTACCAGGGACTTCCTCTCTCTCTTAACCAGTTTAAGATGGCTGTAAAGTCTAATGGTTGGAAGTGTGAAGTAATCACAGTTGTGAATCGGACCAATGAACAAGGTAATCTGTTAATTTCCAATGGGGCTTGGCCTATTGGTTTGTAAATCAGATGACTGCCTCCCAGTGCCATTAAACCGCTGCCTCACAGTAAAAATCAGATAAGTGGTAAATGTGTTAAAAACCCAGAAAAACCCACCAAAATGTTCTCTTTCCACTTTGCATTTTTTTGTACCAGTTCGTGGCTCT
The DNA here is from genome assembly GCF_048128805.1 of Centroberyx gerrardi. Lineage (NCBI taxonomy): Eukaryota > Metazoa > Chordata > Actinopteri > Beryciformes > Berycidae > Centroberyx > Centroberyx gerrardi. The sequence continues at coordinate 14,848,906 of NC_136006.1, read as the reverse complement.
TTGATTGGAGCCTTCCTAGGGGGAACAGGACTTTGGGGAATGGGTATGTTGGTGAGAGAGTAGGTTTTGGTCAATGAGCCTTCATGTAGCAAGGTCACAATCCTCCTCTCTTCTCTTTTGAAGTGTGTAAGTGATCCCTTGAGAGGCAGAGTAGCCATCCTCCAACAGAGTTCGCGGAGGCTTGCACAACCACTGCCTCTGTTCTACTGTACATGTGCGCTATGGTTAAACAAGTTTCACCAAGTACTTGAGTTCAATAACTGTGTTCTTTTAACTAACAAGCCATTTGAGTATTCATCAGTATTATGCAGTACAGAACTCTATGAAGCCAGTCTGATGTAATTGTCTTAGTTTTATTCAGTGTAACTCGTGTGTGGAGGGCTGTTAGTTTAGCATGTGTGTGGATTTAGCTCTACTTAGGGTAGTAATGGAAGATGTTGCCTTGGGGGCCTCTTGGCCTCAAGAGTCATGGTTTAATGAGCATCACTGAGACAGAGCGATGACAGCTCAGAAAAACTCTCAACCTCATGATTCACTGTATTACAGGAGAAAATGAGAAATACAAGACACTTGTTCCCCCCACCCAGCCAACAGAGTTTATCATCAGCTTAGCCAAAAAGCCATGGGACTTGAGCGTATTCAGGGTGTGTAACTGTGCAAAGAATGCATTACCTTACAAAATTGAGCATTTTAAGATGTGCTTATAGCCAGTGAGAAGAATCAAATCAATACAAAGTTCTCCATCTTTTCACAATTCACAGTCATCTCTTGCACAGTTTGCATATTCAGCCATATTGAGCTCTGTGTAGCCTCACAGACTATCTGCAGCCTGTACCCTACAGTGAGTTTGTTTACAAATGACAGATCAATATGTTATTATTATTATACTGTGCAGTTCAGATGTCAGCCCAGATAAGTTTCTCCTGAGAATCCCAGGAATGGAAGCTGGTCAACGAAAATATCCAGATGAGTTATAACACCGCTAGGGATGCAACTGTATCAAAAACTCATTGTAAAATCAAGAGAATAAACTAAAGAAGATCAGACATAACATACAAATGTAAATTATCTTGTTTATATTGCTCCGTTACCATCAGAGCATTTTATACTAATTTCTGACAGTTGGTTAACAGTTATTTCAAATCCAAAGTAGGCATTTGCACAGTTAAACTATTTATAAAATGACTTGAGTTTGAACATTTGAGTCAAGTGTGAACATTTACATCTTCTCATTACATTACAGATGAATTATTCAAATCATCAACTGCTCTGTGGGTTTGAGTCTATGCCAGCAGACTGTTAGAGTTTTATTCTGATAAGAGCTCTTACTTCTGCTGCTGGTAAAATATTGTGTCGGTCTGTTTGATTTGGCCATGATTTTTTCCAAAACTATTAGATTTTCTTGTTTATTTTAACATTATCATTAACTAAGTTAAGTTTAATAAGATTAATAATGAGAGGTATTATGTACAGAGGATTAATTTCTGTTCTTCAAAACTGAAGCATATGTGCCATTCAAGAAATGTATGTGAGAGTGGCAATTAAACAGTGTAGTGCAACATAATGAGTGAAGAAATTAAATATCAGAATGAGAGCCAGAGTCACCTCATTTGCCAAGTACACTAGCTATCACTATGTGCATTCAGTATGGTTGCAGCTATTGTCAGTGCTGAGCTGTGCATTGCAACAGAGTAACAGGAGATAATTGTACTGAATAGGATGAAATGTGTGGAACAAGTTCATGCAATGTTCTCATTTAAAAAATTGCAAAAATGATCAGGAGAATTTCTAATGGAACATATTTCTGAAAAAAAATATCATAATAAATATGTTGTTCTCTCAGTAGTTTGCTAAAGCATATTGAATAGATTGAGAATAATATCTCATTGTACAATGAAAAAACTAAATTTACATACTCGAAAGCAACCAAAATATCAAATCACATATCACAAATTAAGCAAAATACTGTAGCATTTTCCAGAGGAATTTTGTGAGACATAAAATATCTTTGATGAACCAAAACAGCTATGATAAAGGGTCAGCGATATAATAATGTTCCATAATGATCTTTAAAATTTGGTCACAATTTGCTTTCACAGGGAGTTTGAGGACATCATGATATAATTTCCATTCACCACCATAGCTGTAACCTTTATTACCAAACAACCAATTCACTGCAAAACTTTCCTATCAACCTGAAAGCTTAAAATTATGTTTCAGTGTCGAACTTGAGTGCATCTTTGACAACAGCCAAAGCAACAACCTATTCTGCTTTCAAGTGCTGTCGGAAATATCAACACAAGTTGAGCGCACATGACCGACCCAACAAAGTGGTAAATTCAACTGGGAAAGTCAGAATTTTCTATGATACCCCAGTTGCCGAAAGGCAATGCTTAGAGGTCGGAGAGCATGGAAACAAGTAAAAGTGAGGTATTAGGTTGGTATGGTAGTACTATAATAGTAACTGGAAATAATGCTATCATTTTTGTTTTTTAAAATATATGTACCAAATAAATATAGGTTTAATTCCTAAAATCAAACAAGAGCCACCAAAAGAAAAATATGCTAACACGTAACCGTTGTTAATAAATGATGAATTAATCATTACTTAATACTTATTACTTATTATAATACTTAAGTAACAACTAATTGATGATTAGTTAATTTCCTATATACTAATTAATAGTAAATATAGTATTAATAATAAATGTATAGTGTACATGATTTAATCATTAATTAATGACATGTTAATAAGTCAATCTTTTATGTTGTATCATAACTGTTGGAAAATTAAATTGATGGCCTTTGATAGTTAACAATTTGTTAGTCATTCACTGCTAAGTTAAGTGTCTTACTAAGTGTGTATAACTGTATAAACCAAAGAGGCTAGCATTGGCTAACTTGCTATTACAATATTAGCTGACTATTATACTGATTTTTGGTAGTTTTGTAAAGAAAACATAAAGCTAATGGCAAATGTGTTACCTCCTCAGCATACAACATCAAGTAGGCTACATCATTATTAGAATAAATAGAACAGAGGAATAAAGAGCATTTCACACAGAATATTTCAGACTTTATCTCTCTATTCAGTTTGTCATAATTGATTTGTTAACATGTCATCAATTAATGATTAAATAATATACTCTATATCATTTACTATTAATTAGTAAATGAGCAGCAGTTTTCTGTTAGTTAACCACTTTATGATAATCAACTTTATGATTATCAATTGACTGACTTTATGATTAACAATTTTTGATAATTAACGATGAATTCATTGTATATTAGTAATGGTTATTATAAAGTGGTTATTATAAAACTGCTTCTCTTACTGTTATTTCCAACCAAAAGCACTTGAGTGTACAACAATTTGTATTTATGACTTGAAGTAAGTGAAGTAAGAGCTTATGAGGAGCACTTGAAGGCATCAGACGCTGCTAGCTGTGTCATTTGAGAGAAGCACTTCAAATGAAAAGAATAGCAAATGTTGGCAAGGGGTGACGGAGGCTGTAATATTTCACCTACAAATGATGATTTCTATCAAAACAGTTGAAGGTGAAGGTTTCAATAGATTGCTCATAGTGGTTGACCCTCATTACTAAATGCTGTGCCACAAAATAAAGATCTGAAACCTCACTTCCACAACTGGAGTGCTGTGAGAATGCTCAACTCAATTTTTAAACTTAATTTTTTTTTTTCTCTTACTTACTTTATGTACCAAAGTATAGTATAGTTACCATTTGGATTTGGATACTTTTCAATAACTTACAATCTAGCCTTAGAAAATCAAAATGGAAAATATTGTGATGCATATAATATCATTTTAATATCTGAAAATTCTGTGATATGTTTTTTTTATCCGCATTTAAACCCTTATTTATGATTAAACCAAATTATATTGTCCATATGTCACTAATAGTATAAATCTGAACTGTCCCTCTTACCTGTTAACCCAAACAAAATACAGTATATATTTAGGTGACTATTACACAAAAATAAAGCACTTAAACACTAGAAAGCCCATGGCATCAATTGACGGTTGATGTAAATTTTACAATTGAAATATCACACCTACACCTGGTTTTGCTAGGACACATGCCGGCTAATAGATTACCCTAAAGAGAGCTAAAGAAAGTCCATACGCATGCAAAGTGACAAAAAATATTATAAGACCTGATAAAGCCTCTATAGCAGCATCATGGCAGTGGTGCATGCTCATTGCTATGGGGCAGATGGCTCGTATAAAATTAAATTAAAAAAAAAAAAAAATTCCATATCACAATATTTTCTCCATATTTTACCACGATATCCGTTTTTATCACAGTATTATGTCAGCCAATAAAATAAGCTTGGACAAAACAAGATGGCTGACATCACACAGAAACAAGGTTAGCAGAATTGACACTGTTACGATATTAGTCCAGACATGCCCAGATATACCAGGGCTCCGGCTGAGTTGCTTACTACTCCAACAAAAAGCAACCATATAAAACTGATACAGGCTACTATACCTCCAGGTAGACTCTGTCTGGCTTTGGCTGTGTTGAAATTGGATAAATACATTCCCCGCCGTACTGAATACCCATGCATTGAGAGGCAGCACCTGTTGCAGAAGTACTTTTGTGTGACTCTGGACATCAATGGAAAGCGCTCTGCATTTGATTGTTGTATTTGCATCCTTTTGTTAAACATTTGTCGTGCAAAGCTTGCATACAACTTGGTCCAAATCAGCTGGCTTTCCGATTTCATCCAACTTGAAGGCGAAGAACTGCCAAACAGCTGCAGTAACCGTCTTTTTAATCTCCCTCTCCTTCCCCTCCGAGTGGCTGATTCAAAGTTACTTGACAGTTGCCTGAGGGGATAACGCTGTCATTAGCACTTCAGCCGCAACTTCTAGTGGCGCTGTTATATACAGGACTTAATAATTAGCAGGCATAATATTGTATTTAAATGGAAAACAGACATCACAGTATTTGATATGATACCTTGAACATTTTCAAATCCCCCTCTTTATATGTTGGGATACCACCTAACCCCAGTCCAAGCAAGGACATTGTTGTTGTCCCAAATTGAAAAACCCTCTTGATCAAGTAACTGTCATTTTCTACTAAGTCATTTTCTATTCATCTACTAATAGCCAAGTTAGTGTCTTCTTTTAAATCACTTCTCAAGACACTTTTATAGACTTGCTTTTAAGTAATTGTTTTTCATGTTTTTAATCTTCTTTTTGTATTGTTTGTGTTTTGTGCCTCATTTCTCTTACTGTCAAGCAGTTTGTGACCTCTGTTTTTAAAAAAGTGCTATATAGTGTCTTCTTATTATTAATATTAATATTTTCACAGTTAATTTAAATAATCAATGACATTTTTCTCCCACGTTTTTGACCTCACACAACTAAAATTAATCATTTCAAAATTTTGTTTATCAAAGACCAATCCATAAAATGTGTTTGTGGTTATGATGCGGAAGTTGTACTGTCTCAATGTAAGCTCCAGTGAGACCCCAATAAGGATGTATTTGTGTGTGTGTGTGTGTGTGTTGCATTTGGGAAAATTCTCTTTCCAGTGGTTGGTGACTATATCTATCTCTCATTAAATGAGTGTATGAAAATAGTTTTTGCAGAGCTCATCATGTACACATATTTTGGTACTGTTGATGCATCCTCCATACTATTCTGACCACTTCTCATGAGAACACTGTGGTTGATGATTTATAATTACCCCAGTTTATTGTATATTGCAACTAGGATGTTAGCTCAGTAATTAGCACATTCATTTGTAATGATGAATGCCCACAGAGAAGGTGAAACAGTTCTTGATTTCTGTTTTTGTCTCTTGGAAAAAGGAAACTGCACCTGTCATACGTATAATTTGCTATAGCATCATTTAAATTTTTTTTTTATTAATATCACACAATATTGGTGCATTATTTTTCTTCATCTCTTTTCAAATTAGCCATAACATTATACAGTGCATGTTGTTTCTAGGTAAAAAAAAAAAAAAATCAATTCCCCAATACATCGCAATTTAATTTTTCTGATTCAGAATCAATCCTGCAAATCCAGATATCAATATTGTCCTTGTAACCCCTGTTGTCTTATAGAAGGGCAGGGTGTTTTTTTGCTCTGCTCCTACTGGTCACTTGAGCGGTCAGAAGTACTGAAGCCCCATTTGACCAAACTACATCTGTTCAGTACTAATGCAACATTAAGCAAATCTCAAGGCAGATGTTCGGGCACATTCTAAAACAAAATGGAGTGACATGAACTCAACAAAAGGAACATTGTCTGTAAGCTTGATATTAAAATACTGTAGTAACACAATGAGTTTACGTGCGTACCTGACTAGACACAACTTGTAAATCCGATAGAACTGAGCCTGGTTACTAGTGTGTGTATATACTGTATATCATTTCAAGTCACAAAAAAGTAGTACTTTTTTTTGTACATTTCCTTGTTTTTACTAGGTATTTCTGTACACTACAGCACACACATTTAATTAATAAAGAGGAATAAAATGAAGAGGAATAAAGAGGAATTTAAATATTAAAATAATATTTTGCCTCAATTTGTTCCCTAATCCATATCAGTAATGCACATAATCATGTATCACAATACTAAAAAGACACACTGTATAGTTTGTATCAATTTACTGTAAATTTCAGTCACAAACAAGTATACTATATATAATATACTGTCAATACGGCCTGTGAAGTATGGAATCTTATCAAATTGCATCATATTGTATCATGTCCCAAAGTATCAACATTGCATTGTATTGTGAGGTCCTTGACAATTCACAACCCTAATGCATAATGGTTTGAATTGCTAATTCAAGAAAATAAAAAGTTGAATTCATTCTAACAATGAACAAGGACACAGTGTCATACATGCAAAGCACCCTACACATTTCAATAGTATTGAAGACCAAACTGTGATTCTCAGCATCCTGTGTGCCATGCCTCCTAACGGCCACTAGGGGCAGGTAGGCTAACCGTGAGTGAGTGAGTGAGTGAATGAATCAATGAAGATGTGAGTGAGTTGCTTTCTGGATCCATGAGGTGCTTCGCATCTAAAAAGAACATAGCAACGTGCCAACTGACTCAACTGAATAGCAACATTACTTGCCTATAGCAGTGTGCTAAATAGTCCCTTATGTTCTCCATTGCACATAATTTGATCTGAAACAATTGTCTGTGTGGGCTGCCACTGTGCAAGTTGCTTGAATTATAAGTATATTTTCAGTTATATAGAGTGGTGTTTTGTGGATGTAGTTAAGCAGATACACAAGCACATGGCTGGGCAAATGCCAACGCTAAACTCTTGGCTTTTTCCCTCTATTCCATCTGGAATATTCTGCTATAGGTAAAAGTGTTTTCAAAGAAAGCAGGAGGAACACTGCATCGTGGGAGGAAGGAGCCGCTTTTAAACAAATAATCTATGTTTACCAGATTGAAATGATTATAGCTTTGTCACAGCAGACTGTCTACCACACTGTCTTGCCTGGGAATACAATCGTGAATATTATTGTGATTACAAAGAGAAGTCTTGTCACAGGAAATTGACTGCTTGACTGACAGGCGAACAGTAAAGATAAGTGCTTGCTGTACACTCATCCTCCACCTTTTACGTTTGGATTTGTATGGGATCGACCGGGATCGGTGGACTTTCACTCTGTGGAGACGTGTGGTAAATCTGCTGCTATGGGCGGTCAGGCTGTGAAATGTATGGGCAGTAGCCCTGGAAAAGACAGTGACTGAGGAAGGCATATCTTTACTAAATGAGGGGTTAAATGGCGCCCTGCCGTGTAAAGATTGGAATTACTGCCACATGGAGCTCTAAATTGAGTTTAAACAGTCTTAACTTGATATGTGAAATGAATGAGGTTCTGTAGCCATGCCGATTACCATTACACATTGTATTAGAATGTTTAGCCCCACCCCTACTTAGAATATCTCCAGTGAATTTGAATTTGAATATGAATATGAGTTTGTTTTTATTTATAAATGTAATTACTGTCTGTCTGCAGTATTTGCACGCTTGTCAAATAGAGTGGCCTGTGTGTGCAGAATAAAAGCAAAAGCTCTCATAATTATGTTTACATCCGCAGATGAAAATCCCAGGGTTGTAATGATCAGTAATTATAAATATTTTTCAGCATGTCTACTGCCTCAGCTGGGGCTATTGTGTGCTGTGAAGTGCAGAGTTTGTGCAGCTTAATTATGACATTGTACATGACTAAATGTACCAGTCTGCTTCAGCTCTGCAAAATATTTCCAGTGCATAATCACGCTCAAGTCTGACTTTAAAGAGCTCATTACAGTTAGTTTTCTAAAGAGCGGCTTATTAAACACAGTTACCTAATAAGCATCTTTGGTGGTGCAAATTGGTGAAAATGGTAATGAGTCTGATTAGGCCACGTTTCAATTACGACAGCTACTACTTCCCTCCCCCTCTCCCTCAACCCTCCTGCCTTCCCCTCCCCCAAACCTAAAAGAGGAAGGAAAGTCCAGCTCTTTATGCTTGGGAATCCTCCTGGAAGGCATTTTGCTCTCTCGCTCTCTCTCTCTCTCTCTCTCTCTCTCTTTCTCTCTTTCTCTCTTTCTCTCTGCCTCCCTCTCTTTCTCTCTCGCTCTCACACACACAAACTCACATACACACACAAAACGGAAAAGAAAACCGCTCTGCCACCTCTGTGCTTCCTTTCAGCAGCACAGTAATGAATAGAGAATTGTGCAAGCGGCGGTCCAATTTACGCACTGGGAAATTGGATGGACAGAGTGGAGGCCCAGTCCTGTTTGCTTAAAAACGGCCTAGGCTACCAAGATTAATAGTTCCCAAAAAGGTCAGCATCTCTGTTTCATCGACGATGATCACTGAAGCAGAAATTAAACACCATAGCATCACTTGTCAAATGCATTTCGCCTCCGCCTGGTCTTTTTTTTTCTCTAATGAGTGTCAGATTGTGTATGAAATATACAATATAGAACAGAAAATTCTGAATGAATTACAAAGCATCAGGTATTTTTTTTTTAGAAGTGTGGATTTTTTTTTTTAGGATAAATATGTTTTCTCAAATTTAGCACAGAGGATCATTCAGGTCTGCGAGTTGACCAACACGGTAGTCTATCAGATCACACAAAAAATGGACAAATTAAGGATGAAAAAAATGGTTTTCTCATATTAATCTCAAATTTAGCAGAGAGGATCATTCAGATCTGTGAGTTAACCAACACGGCAGTCTAACAAACCACACAAAAGCTTTATTTGTGAGTGGCTGATCAGTGGAATTTGAGCTTGAACCCCCCAGGCTATCTGAAAACATTCCACTAATGGAGCACTCCATAATTATACCATTTCAAAGAAAGACAAAGGAACCTGTGGATGTTGTATTTGAATTTCCATGCAGGTTGAATAATGGACAGTGTTTTACCATAATACAAAAGTACCAGATCATTATGCTAATGTACCAAGCGGGTGTGTATGTGTGTGTGTGTATTTGTGTCTATGTGTGGGTGTGTGTGTATGTGCATGTGTGTGCGTGTATATGTGTGTGCACACCATCTCCTGGGATGTCTTTATCTTTCATTCCATAACCTTTGTCTAAATCCAAGTATTTAACATCTCTATAACCCAGTGTCTCCCCTGATTCTCTTTCAAACTGCATGCTTTAGATTTATCTTACAAAGACAGAGCAGGTTGACACAGTGAATCATTCTACACTCATCCACAAACTATGTAATCACTATTGGATTGGGTTATTGCTTTTTTGACTGTCTTCATATAACGTTGTAGAAAAATCCTAGCATGATGGAAGTATGTGGTATTTCCGTTATCTGTGCCTGTATAGGAAGGTTAAATTTTTTCAGGGTTTTTTTTTTGCTGGTAGAATCGAAAATACTTTGCCCCTCATACACCAATAAATAAATCGATTTGTTTTTTGTTACCTTCTACATAGAGAGTGATAGATCTTTCTGATTCTCTTTTTTTTTTTTTTTTTTTAAGCAGTGTGCTGTATTTAGATAATCCTCTTGTCTTGGATGGTTTCCATTTCATAAAACATCTGATGCTCAGAGATCTCAAGTACACTTTGCAAGGAGCACTTCTTCTTTGATTGTCCAAAGTGTTCATAAAAGATTAACAGTAATAGAAGAATCTCACTCCATAAGCTCTATGCAATTTTGTTATTGACAAAAAATGCCTAGTGTGCTAATGAACCCCATTACATGATTTTACAGATGGTGTTATTCTGATAATAGTCTAGCACTGAGATGTCAATATATGCTGCGTTTCTGGAGCGAACAGTATGTATGGATTTTCATTTTTTGGCAGACACCATAATGCAGGTTACTATTGCCCAAATAGTGTTTTGTATGTTTTAAAAGGAACATTTTTATAGGCAAGACTACAGCAAAAAGTTATATTGGACAGTTAGTAAAAGGGTATTTTAATGTTGCTATAACAAGAGGTTAAAACATCAGGTATGTCTGTTCAGGCTGTGTTGGAGAAATAATTTACCACTTAAAATGTCTTACTTTTGCAGTGCAGCCACCTACACATAACAAAACAGCTGACCTAGAACATAGTGGATGACTAATACTACAGTGAATGTAGATGCACAGAGGTCTAAAGAAGTAGTCAGTGAGACTTACTTTTGGTATTCTCAAGGGTGTCAAGCTGTACATTTTTCTCAGTACGTACCCATTTTAAGCAAATAAGGGTTTGATCCATCTACATTAAATTTCTTTTTTTGTTCTTTTTAATCATTCTTCCATGATGCTGCCATTTGTTTTCCTATTTTCTGTTATTTTCTTTATGGTGAACAGGCTTGCTGTTACAGCACAGTATGGCTACCATATTTCAGCCTGCCAGGGCTTTTTGCCTTGGGCTTTTTTCTTAATCATTAGCTTGGATGGCTGACAGCCGTGTGAGCCATAGCATGGATCTCTTTGACTAAAACCTTGTAAATTAACACAATTAGCGCAGCATCATCCTGCTAATTAGCTCCTGGTGTCTGGTGTGGCGGGTGGGCAAGCGGCTGGGAGGGAGTCAGGAGGGAATCCACATGCCTTACTCTTTCCAGACAAACACTGCGTTTGTAATCTGCCTCTGGACAGTAGCTGTTTATTGCCTAAATCCTGCGATTGGGACTTAAGCTACTGGAGTATTAGGTGTAACGCTGCAATGTCTGGTCAGCGAAGGCACAGACCATTATAACAGGCAGGGGACATATTTTTTCTATATGCTTCTATTGTCATATCTCCCTGTGGCTGTCGGTCAGATTAGTGTTGATGTAAGACGTGTGAGGCTCTCACACTATCTGTGATTGTTTTACGCTATAATCTCTCTAATAGTCTATATTCTTTGGGGGTATACTTTTCTCTGATAATCCCATGCAGGGTAAAGGATGACAGCATATGTAAAAACTTTTATTTGCAGATTGAGTTGAGGATTTAACTTGCTCGTAATGTCGTTCGAACCCTTTAGGGCATACACAGAGGCTGGGAGAGGCTGGGGGAAAAAAAGACAAGTGAAGCATGTTTTTTCCTCCCTCAGTCTGTGGACTAGGAAGCAGTAGGCAGACACGGTGTGGTTGTAATTCATGCTGGGCTGAGGGGTTTGTGTGATGAAAGCAACAGAGCGCTGCCAAGGAGATTGCTTTGCTGCACTCCTCCAAGCAGATTTGAAACTGTCTCAGAATGCCTCAGATGAGAGTTGGATTATAGACTGACCCGCGATGTCTGTGTCATTCTGCTCTGTGTAGGGTGGATTATACTGTGCTAACCAGGTTTTGGGTCCCACATCCTCATACTGACCATGATGTGTGTTCTGTTAGTGGTGTCTGTCATACAGGAGCTATTTGGATGTCATGGTGCTAGGTGCATTTGAAACATTTTCTGGAGGATATAGTTTTGAAAACAAGTGAGATTTTTTACCTCATTATTTCAGAGTAGCTGTTTGTTTTTTCTTCTTTATAATAATTTCCCTTTTTTTTTTCTCCACCCAATTTAGTTAGGGAAAATAATAATAAGTCATGCATTATGTTAGACCTTTGCTGAAAATGTAGATTGGCAAATAATTAGCCAGTGATTTGATGCTTACTTTGACACATTTCTCTCTTTTGTGGAATGTCTAGGCCTAAAGATGCAGTGGACCCCAGAGCACACACAATGGGCAGAACAGCACTTTGACATCTCATCCACCACCCGCTCGCCAGCACACAAAGTAGAGGCCTACCGAGGGCACTTACAGCGCACGTACCAGTATGCTTGGGCAAATGATGACATCTCTGCACTGACTGCCTCCAATCTGCTTAAGAAATATGCAGAGAAGTACTCTGGGATCCTCGAGGGCCCAAATGAAAGAGCCCTGCTGTGTTCGTACTCTGATAGCACCGCTGGACTCATGAATGGGCGAAAGTCAGAGAATGAGTCCTGGCAGGAGGGGATTTACCCAATGAACTGTGCTCCAGATGTTATATCTGTGAGCAAAGCTGGAATGACAGCTGCCCTCCCCCCTACAGATGTGTCAGCTAGCATAGGCAGTTCCCCGGGGGTGGCCAGCAGCCTGTCTGAGCCTAGCTATTCCAGCAGCAACTGTGGGAGCCACACGGCTACTAGTCTCCACTCGGGTCTCCCCTCTCAGGAATATACTGCCAGCTACAACGGCTCCTACCTGCATTCTAGTTACAGTGGGCAGACCACCCCAGCCCTCCCCTCCCCACACCCTTCTCCTTTGCACAGCGCTGGGCTCTTACAGCCACCACCCCCACCACCTCCCCCTACCTTAGTGCCCAGCTACAATGCTGGGTCTCCAAACCTTTCCAACTACAATTATCCTCCAACAGGGTATCCTCCTCAGACTGCTGTTGCCCCTGGCTATAGCCCTGGGGGAGCCCCCCCTCCCTCTGCTTATCTGCCGTCTGGTATTGCAGCTCCTACACCCCTCCCTCCCTCCACACTGCCTGGCTATACCTACCAGTCCCATAATCATACACCAATTGCACCAACACCTTTGAATGGCAGCACGGCCAACTCATTAAAAAGAAAAGCTTTCTACATGACTGGGCATGGAGATATGGACTCTAGTTATGGTAATTTCAACTACAACCAACAGCGCTCTTCACAGAGCCCAATGTACAGAATACCAGACAGCAGTGTCTCAGACTCAAACAGGGGGAATGGCTTTGACAGAAGTGCTGATGCTTCATCTTTAGTGTTTAAGCCAACAAAGCAGCCAATATCTTCTGATCAGCAAAGAAAATTTAACATTCACTCTGGCAGAGCGCTAACTCCTCCATCCTATGGATCAACCAAAAGCTCTGTAGGTGATCTTAGAACGGGTGAGTCCTACGGTAAGTTTGGATCCCCCATCATGAGCGAACAAAGTGAAGAGCACAGACAGCACCTATCCCACTCTATAACCGGGCCTGACATTGGCACGGCTGCCTCGTCCATCCACGCTGCAGAGGAACAACTGAAGAACAGCGATGCCAACCTGGTGGAGATGGTCACCACAGAAATCCTTCAGCAGGGCCCTCCAGTGGACTGGAGTGACATTGCAGGTCTGGATATGGCCAAAGCAGCCATCAAAGAGGAGATACTGTGGCCCATTTTAAGGCCAGATATGTTTAGCGGACTTGCCACATTACCTCGGAGCCTCCTTTTATTTGGACCTCAGGGAACGGGTCGAACTCTGCTGGGCCGCTGCATGGCCAGCCAACTGGGGGCGGCCTTCTTGCGGCTCAACAGCTCAGCTCTGGTGACCAAGTGGCTGGGGGAAGGGGACAAGATCATCCAGGCTTCTTTCCTGGTGGCCCGGTGTCGCCAGCCGGCGGTGGTGTTCATCAGTGAGGTGGACTTGCTGCTGTCAGCCCAGCTCAGCGAGGAGAGCCCAGTGAACCGCCTCAAGAGTGAGCTCCTCATGCAGCTCGACAGTGTTTTGACCTCTGCTGAGGACCATGTCCTAGTGGTCTGCTCCACCAATAAGCCTGAAGAGATCCCAGAGTCCCTAAGGAGGTACTTCACCAAGCGCCTCCTCATCCCCTTACCTGATGGGACAGCACGACACCAGATAATCAGCCAACTGCTCTCACAGCACAACTACTGTCTCAGTGACAAAGAGATGTCACTACTGGTCCAGAGGACGGAGGGCTTTTCAGGACTTGATGTGGCCCAGCTGTGTCAAGAGGCTGTGGTGGGTCCTCTCCATGGCATCCCGGGTACTGACCTGTCAACCATCCACCCCAGTCAGATGAGACCCGTCTCCTACCAAGACTTTGACAATGTGTTTTGCAAATTCCAGCCCAGCATATCACAAAAAGAACTTGACATGTATACCGAATGGAATAAAATGTTTGGTTGTAGTCAATGAAAGACAAACATTTAACACCATTTGTGCAAACCCTGTGATGGGATACGAATAAGTGTTTGCCCCTCAGTAAACAGGTACTGGGATAGAAAAATAATGTCAGACAGTGGTGATATGAACACCCTACATACAGCAAAGGGATTGTTCAGGAAAGGCCTCTCAGTAGAAGGCTTTAGACAGCAGATGACAGTCTGGACATCACACATTGGGAATTATTAATTTGATGCTTTATATGGCCGAGTCCATGTACTCACTGAAATTCAAATCACTTGTAGAGGATGGACCCCCTGTTTGTGTATATATATATAACATTCTGCTGATCTTGACATTTAGTTGCTATCAAGTGCCTGAGGTGGTGCTCTTTTATTTTATTGTTATTATTTGTTTTGCCTCACAATCTACATTGGTGACATGTGCTAATATAAAAAAAAGCTTTAAAATGAGACAAAAAACTTGCTTTCTCCTTATACGATAAGAACAGTGTTCTACAGCTGTCTGTTTTGTGCTCTGTGAACAGGTGTGGTTTTGTTGAGCTAAGCTCTAAATTTATTGACATAATTTCAGTTATGCTACATTACCTTACACAAGTCTTATGTATGTGTAAAACATATAATTACAATAACATTGACATATTAATTTTTCTTTGCTAGAAAATTGTGATTTGTCTTCTGGCAAACTTTAGGTGAATTTGGTTGCTATACTAGCCTCTCCACTGTAGATGAAATTACAAAAAACAATAACATTTTGCAACATAACTTCAAATTAAACAATAAATTACTATGTAATTGCTGTTAAAATATTGTTACGATAGTAATCACAGTGTTTCACACAAATGTAAAATTTGTACCATTATTTCTTTTGATGTTCTCTCTTTTTGAAAACTCAGGAAAGTGATTGTGATATGTATAGTACCTCAAAAGCTTGTGTCGAAGCACTACACACTACAAGAGCATTTGGCTTGCATTTGAATTTGCATTATCAAACCATGGAAGGCTACTGTACCTCAAAAGGCTCAAAATGAAATGATAAGGCTATTACAATGAATGTATGAGTGTACTTCTGGATTATGTGGAAGACAAAAAGAGTGTTTTGGTTTTTTTACTTTTGGATTTGTTGAAATGAAAAATGTTATTGTGATTAGAGATTTGTCTTTGACAAGAATGGAACCATTAGGTATCTTGAATTATAGCCTTGAGGCCATTTCTGTATGTAACGGGGTTTATTTGTTGTCGGCTATCAGAGGAAAAACCTTCATTTTCATCAAAAACAATCATCCAGTTCCTTTAGTTTGTGCAGACAGAACTGCTCAGCTTGTGGTGATGCAGTGCTGAGAGAAATTCTGAAGGTGTAGACAAGCATCTTGGGGTTGAGAAAGACAGCTCCCCCAAGCTATTTCATTCCATCCTGCTGCTGTTTTATCATTAATGAAACCTAAGGATTATGTATAGCCTAAGTTCCTTTCTACCTCAGTTTGTTAGTTATCTCTGAAAGACAAATTCATGAAGACAGCAAAATGTCAGAGCCTATTCTACTTGTTTGATGATGACACCTATTGAGAGCACACACCAAACAATATCTGTTTGTGTGCAAAATCTATTAGCTTTACATTTTTGATAACACCCAAGAGCCCTATCTCTCACCACATACTGTACTTAAAGGGGAATACCACTGAGTTTCAGGTTTGGAATACATTATTCCTTTGCCTTTGGACAGTTGTGGTCTGTATTAGCTAACATTCACCAGTGAGTCCTGTTGCCGTAACCTAAGCCAAGCGAGAGGACTTTGTCTTGCCCCCTGAATCTGTGATGTCAAATAGATGTACAGTTACATAAAAAAGCTGGAAATGGAAATTATTTATAGAGAGGATACATGTTCTGGTTTGAAATTGGTTTCACTAGTGTAATATAAAGTCCAGTGAACTGATTTGACTGTCTTAGGCCATCTGAATGACATAATTCATGAATTGAGTGGCATACCTTTTTAAGAGCATGGTGTGAAGGCTAGTCTCTCAAGGTCTGTACACACAATGCAACCATTATTTATGCTTTCATCATCTTGTTAAAAACTTTACAGTGCTATTAATCACTACTTCAGTGCTTATTGCCATTAATCAGTACTTATTCCAGACAGGATCCCAGGCAAGGAGAGAGCAGGTCTGACGACTGCATGGGCAAGTAAAATTGTTATTGAATGTATTATTTCTTCTGAGCAGTAAGGAAACTCTTGCAAAGCACTCGCACATTGAGAAATGCCACTAAAGTAGATACCACTGAAGGTGTTTGTATTATAGTGCAGGGGCACTAAAGGACCTTGTGTTTGTTCGATTTTTAAAGTAGGTCTCTTCATTTTTGTTGCCTATTGCACATGCGCATATTTTTTTTTTCTTTTCTTATTTTTAATAGACAATGTGCATATTGATCGCTGCCACCTGGTTTGGCAACATAAACTCCTCTACACCCATATCAGGATGTATTCAGAGCATCTAAACAAGAGCAGAAAAGCTGCAAATCTACAAAGAAAGCTAGCTAGCTTCATATCTAGTTCTGAGGCTAACAGCAATATCTTAATGTAGTTTCACATTTTCGATTATTTGTATTCATTGATCTCTACTCCAGTCCATTAGAGTGACAGTGTTTTCACTGAATGGATACAAACCACCTATCTTGTTGGTTAATCCACAATGCAGGATTAAGGAACAGTCATTGCAGACTTTTTGTCAAACTGCAGGCGTATTTTATGCACCCGTTAAATTCAAAACATGCACTATAAGAAAAGTTATGTTGACCTCTATGACACTTGCCACATTATGTGGACATACACGTGTGATCCAACAGAAAACAGTCTAGAAAATGAATGTCCATTTATGTGTGTATCTGCGTTTTGACACATTATTGAACTAGCTTTATATGAAAGTACCTGACTTGGATTTAAGCCTAATCTAGCAAATTTTCCATATCAATTTCAATTTGAAAAGTACTTTTAGTCCAAGGTTTGGCTTATTTGATGTGTGGCCCTTTGATTTTAACATCAGGATACTGTTCACTATTGAGTGGAAATTGTAGACTAACTTTTGGTTAGTCTGCAATTTGCAATTTCTTTTTTTTCAAAATAACCTTCATCAAGTGTGTATTACCCCAAAGTTAGGAAGGAAGTCCCACCTTTACAACAGAAGTTTAAAGATGGCATCAATGTGTTAACCATGTTATAATAGTTAGATGCAATTTCCAAGTAAGCAGTAGTCTGAATGAACTTCGAAATCGCATGATTCTTTTTTTTCTTTTGTATTTGTGTAAAGCCTAACAGCTAGACTTATACATACAGCAAATCCAGGGGGTCCAGGGCCAAAAGAAAATTCACATGGGAGTGCCCAGCAAATTAGGCCAGGTTTCAATGTTAAAGTAAAACAATTTTTTTTAAACTGTTGTTTTGACTGGTGTAAAATTGACAAGAAATGTAGGAAGTGAGCAGAAAACTCAAAATACGGCGGAACTCCCCTTTACATAAAGTGTTGTTAAGTAATGCACTTTGTAGTGTTTGTGTCATAACACAATTTTGTTTAAATCTCCCTTGAAGCCAAAGTAAAAAAAACAGCTTTGATTTGATTATGATGAAGATGTATTTGAAGAAGTTGTAAATCTCTGTGTCCTTCATGCCACAGTTGAAGCAGTGAACATTTGGAATTGGCCATTTTACAATACTCTCACATGAGTAGTGTTAAGTTGTTGTATATGTCAAATATCTTGAAGTGATATTTCACTTTGGTAGACCATTTTTAGTTTTTAGTCGTACCCCCATGTGAGTTTATGAACAGTCAACCACCAGTATTAGTTGCCTGGGAAACCAATGTTCATTTTGAAAACCTGATATTACAAATATTAGCACAAAACAGCACATCAGGTCCTGTGAATTGGTAGAGTGGAATATTTTTTTCTGTGTCAATGATTGCAAAATTTATAATTTTAAGTAATTTTGCCTGTTTGCAATATTATTAACAAGAAGGCGGTGAAGAAGCCATAAACACCATTAGTGACTACAGATTTGAGGGCATTTTAGGTAAGAGGTTGACTGTTCATGAACTCATGGAGATATGCATGTTAAAAGGGGAAATGTTCCACTCAACTTAAATAGTACTTGTAATCACTCAGTGGCTTGAGATCAGGTTTGAAACCAACAGATGTTGTCACATATTTGCTCTTTTTTGGTAATCAGTTTCCCTAACAGTGCAATAGAGCACAATGTAACACAGGACAGTATTGCCAGGCATATGGATAAGAGGTTCCATTTGTACGTTTTTCTTAATTTTTCATCGCAACTAGACATAAAAAAGCATATAGCAAGATATGATATGAGGAAAACAACTACACATATATTCACATAGAGTGTATATACTTCACGTACTGTAGATGTTATTGAAATTAGTCATTCATTATTAAGAGGACGATGTGATGAATGGGCCTACAGTGAAAAACAACACTTGAGCAGAACCTTTGATAAGCACATGGAGTCTCTCATTGCTGCCAACTAAGTCACTTGAATTTTTTTTTTTTTTTTCAAAATTTGTCAGTATCTCCGTTACTACATTTGGAGAGAACTGCTTAAGATTTTGATTCCATCCTTATGTAGTTTTAAAGTATCAGTTTTATATTCAAACATTCTTTATAACCATTTCTACCTCATTGCTACATATTGTACATGTAGTACTTATGTCCTGTCATTTTGAATGTCATGCATTTGTGGAAAAAAATCTGAAAAGAACAAAAGTTGAAAAAAAAAAAAAAAAAGAAAAGAAAAAAGCTTACCCTTGAATCTGAGCAGTCTACCTCAAAAAGACTGTCTTTACACTGTCCAGTACAAGTCGCAGAAAAGATAAGACACCTGCAAAGGTGAAGATAATCTGCACCTACTGACTTTTACTTACAGTATATTTACAATGCCACATTTCTGTAAATTTATTGTGGACTGTGTAGGTCTTCTACAAGGTCTCCAATGCAAATTCATTTCTTAAAATGTAACAAGTTGCTTTAATCCTTTGTGAATTGTTGTAGTGCGCATGTTAATGTGTATGTGTGTGCACTTGCAATTCTACATGTAAGTATGAGGGGTTAACATTAAGATATGAAAAATTTGAATTTTTACTTTTCATACACATGTACAGAGAATAAACTTGCACATAGCTGTACGTAATGTACATTTGCTAACGATATACAATATACATACTAAAATGCACCACATACATGTTTATATGTGTGTATGTATTGCCATACTTACAGTACAGTCAATGTAAATGTATTTTCATCTATTTCAAGGTACATAACAAAGGTCATTGAAATACTGAATAAAGATGTTTTTTCTGAAACCCGGATGCATTTTGTATCATCACTTGATTAAATTTGCATTAGTGTGATTGATTTCAACTCAAGTGCTGTTTCCGACTACAAGCTATTTCTTATGAAAGACAATGTGCAATCTATTACAACTTCACCCAGCATGTGTTTATTAATTGGTTTTTAATGCACATGGTCCTATTTGAAAACAGTTGTGATTATATACTTTTTATCCAAACCTAAGTTTACAGAGGCTGATTTTTTTTTTTATTGCACTCATTTATAATGTTATGAAGCATTTGTCTCATACTAATGCTAAAGGATTAGGCAATCACTTCCCCACCTCTCATCTTAGAAATCCACACTGGCTTTTTATGTAAAATGAACAGCTATGCATAAAATTCCTTTTTCATGGTATCATTAAGTAGTAGGTGGTATGTGCGTAGGAAGATGCCGTACAATTAACATAAAGGAGAAAAGTCACTGCATATTGTGCCAGTGTTGGTGATTCTCTTTTTTATCCTGTGAGCACATCAATATCAGCGTGAACTGGAGTGGGTGCATTGTAACATAAAATCTACTGTATTTCTCATCTCATGAGTATAAACATGAGCCAGATACAGTAACAATGGTTTTTCACAGATGCAGAGACACTAAACATCTAATAAATGTTTGTACTTGTCTTATGTCATTTATGTTGATCACTGGAGGACAAGGGAAACAATCATACTTCAAACTGAAAAAAATATGTAAATGAAAATGTGTCCCTATAGGTTTTGTTACAGTAGGAATAAACACTCATGTTGTATGTGGAATAGATTCAACTAGCTCACAAAACTGGGGGTTATGACAAGATTAGTTTCCTATTATCAATTATTCCTGTTTAATTTGTCCTCATAACCTCTGATAAGCATATTAAGGTGAGAAGACATAACCAAACACTTTTTAAACATTGCAGTCTCCTATTTTCGAGCAACATTTTTGGAGGGGGGAATTGTTCATTGCTAGCAAAACATTCTTATTCAATGCTGAATGTTATGCTGAAGCACATTGCCTGACATCATGAAAGCATAAGTAATTTGTCAAAATCATGTTAGTTCAATGCCAGATGTGAAAAAAAGTTATAAGAAGTCATAGAAAAAACTTTATTTCCAAATTCCAAATATAAAGCATCCACCATTTCACACCGCCATGGTGTTTATTTTAGTTTGTGCTCAAAAACTAAATATCAAATAAAATAAACACTATGCTTGCTATTTTGAGTTTAATCATGCTATGTTCCATACATTTAGTGTGAGAAATAATGTGTTCATTATTTGTTTAACCTTTCACTAATCAGGTTTAAGATTTTGTGGTAAAATTCAGATTGCACAAGGAGATGAGGATCCTGACGATGCTTATTGCATGATGATAACAGTGTGATGAAAATTCCTCCTCTAATATCCATTTTCCATAAACTCATAGCCACTCCCTAACCTAACCAACTGCCAGTCAAGCCTCAAGTCACTGTGGCAGAATCCTTCCTTCACATGGTCTCTCTAGCAGGTTCTCAGAGTCAAGAGTGGCTGATGTTTATTGTAAGATATTATATGAAGACATCTTATTTGCTAGCTAAGCACCTATTGAATTTACATGAACATTGTTTTAATCTGTAACACTAATATTCTAACAGTGTCTATGTTGAACTTGTGCCACAGCGTCATGTCTCTTAAAGGAGATGAAAAACCTGTTTATTTTATATTCTACTATAGATCCTACCTCCATCCTCTTTCTCTGAAATCCTACTAACAGGCATACCCTTTGTTTCTCCCATTGAATTTTTAAACAAGAGCCATTTGACCAGGAAAAAAAAAATTAGGGCTGATAAGAGAAAAATAAAGTTGAGTCAAACAAATTACACTCAAGTTATTAGTGGCTATTTTGTAAATATCAAAGATCCACTTGTCCCAGTGTTCTGTGCTTCATTTGCATTCTGATGAAACTGGAGTGGATGTGTGTGAACTCGGGGGTTATCTGTGGAGCTGCAGCGCTGAGCAGCCGAATCAGACAGCTTCGCAACCACATGGCTCAAGAGGATGAGCCACAGACCTCTCTCAAATCACTTCCTTCATAACAATTAAAATATGCAAAGTGATAATTTTCCTTAAGTAGCCTTAAATGTGCAATCTATTTAAATGTGAGGGAAATTGCCTAAAGCTTGCGGTGTGTGTGTGTGTATGTGTGTGGGGGTGGGGTGGGGGATAAATTATGCAAATAACAGAAAGGACTCTTGAAAGCCTAATTTTTCTGTAATAAGCATACTGTTTCATTTAATTTTTTGCCTCTTATTAAAAGTGACAGTTCTTTTGCACCGTCTGATGGCTATATCTGACACAAGCCCATGGAACTGACTGCTAGACTAAATGCTAAAGCATTTTCGTAGCTTTTAGATGATGGTTACATTCACAAAGTAATTATGCACTAGAGAGTCCAGAAATAAGGTTTAATTACACAGTAATCGCTTCTGATGGACACTAGGAAGTGTGAGCACTGCCAGACTGCAATCCATCAATGACAAACCTCTGGCCAGTTTTAATTCCTCCTCATTTGCATCATAACCTCCGCACCAAGTTGCACAAATGCTGTTAAATGTTAATAGGACCTGTCTCTCCACTCAAAATGGATGCTTAAGCCATTTCAACTCTCCCTTTCTCTCTCTCTCGTTCTCTCTCTCTCTCTCTCTCTCTCTCTCTCTCACTCTCTCTTTCACTCTCTCCCCTCTTTCTCTCATGCACACACTCTATCTCTCACAGTCCATATCTCCTCTCTCTCGCCTCAGTTCTCACATTCTCATGAGTCCTCACATAAATAGCCCCTCTTCAGGAGGAAAGCTGAGCACAGGAGACAGTGCATGGTCACTGCTGTGCTAATTGGGAGCAACATGTAAAGTTTTATCTCTTGAGTGCTAACAAACCATACAGACACGTATAATTCCTTGCTTCTCTATGTGTGTGTGCGTAAGTGCGTGTGTGTGTGTGTATCTGTGTGTATACAAGTGAGAGAGACTGAGTGAGTGTGTCGAGCAGGAAGGTTTATCCACACTATGTGTTATGTGTGGTTGGGCCCTCAAGTTATACCTAATCCCCATCCTAAGGGACTGGACAAAATTAGGTTTTTATTAATTGAAAATTGTTAGTGGCGCGGCAGACACATTTGTGTTCCTCTTCAGACTTCTATAAGGTTGATTAGAACCAGTGTGTCTCATTATCAGCCCATCTCTCCCATATATTGTAAGCACCCTTCATTATACATGGGACTTCCCGGTGTACTGCAGTGTATTTCAAAATGTACATCACAGCTCTCAGAGGGTGGACATTAGACCCAATGGACCACTTCTGTAAACAAAGTCGACTGTGTTTATTTTTTGTAATAACCTGGAAAATAGCACATTTTGTACTTTACTAATCCCTCTGCACCATCAGAACCACCATATACTCTAAGATAGGCTACTTATGATATGACCTTGTTCCTCCCCAGGCATTCAAGGCAATTTTATCTTGATTTGAAAAAATAATGAGATGTATGGAAACAAAAAAAAATTTGATTTATGGGTCAGATTGTGAAATTCTGTGCATATTAGAAATGAATGTCAATAGCCTGATATTTCATGTTTTGCTGCAAAAACCTTTATCTTATCCAGTATTTATTTATACAACCATTCAGATTTTATCATCATCCGTCATTAGTCATTACAAGAATGACCATGCTGTTTCAGATATCTTTCATTATTTGGCAGTTTTCAGCATTGGTGGATTTTTAAGCTGCATTTGAAAAGCATGCTGGTTGTACCAACAGTCGGAGAGCTGCGATCCTGCCCTTCCTGATGTGTGAGCTACTGTGATCCTGGCACTGTTTCCTGCTCGAGCGCTGTGATGCATATTGGGTGCTTCACAGACACTGGGTGCTTTCCCAATGACATCCACTTCTGCATCTGATCAAGATAATCCTCATAATGGTTATCCAATGGTGAAAGTAGTGTATCTTCAAATCACACCCAGGACTGTTTTCCATTTTCCATTGTACATTGTACGCTGGAAATTTCCCCCCAATTTTCCTCTCCTACCTGAACTCGATTATTCCCTCAGTTTTCCCATACTGCACTTCTGCTTTAAAGCAATACCCATTTCCATGTTATTAGCACTTTCTGTTGTCCCTTGCAATTGTTTATTACCAGGTTTGTTGTGCTGATGGTGGTGGTGGCGATATTCACTTGTTTGTATAATTATTATTTCATCTGGACACAATAGCTAAATGACAAAAAAAATAAAAATAATATGATATAAAATGTTCTTTCTCCAGGCAAGATTGAGAGCGAATCAGAAGGGTCTGATGACTCCGGCCTCCAGCATACTGACCACTGCCCACCACCAATTAATAGACAGCAGCTGAAACATTCAAAACTTTTCCCTCTCCAGCTGTCACAGAGAAGGTAAGGGGTCCAGAGGTCAACATCGTCAGCTTCAACTGCCTGCAATAGGCAAAGTGAGAAGAATACGGCTTGAATCACCTGTAATTTATAGGAGCATGATGGGAAGTGTTGTCTGCAGCAGGGGGAGAGATGTCCCTCTCCCTCAGCATACACAGCGCTCGATAACAAGCCGGCCCCTGCACCACTGTGATCGCGTCCAAATGTCCTTAGGTCAGTGCCTACCACCGTCTATTTCCTATATTTAGAACAATTTCTGGGTTGTGCACTGTGATATAGCCTTACAAATGCAGCTCCGTACAGTACACTCCTGTATATGATCGTCCTGATTGTGATAATTCCTTTCCACGTTTTCACAAAGTGGCCAAAGTGTCATGTACTTAGCCTTTTACTGTGGTATGGTCAGCTTCTGATAAATATAATGAGCATTTCTATAACACTGGCCAAGTGCTGCAGTGTAAAACCTATCAGTAAAGTCAAGGGGATAAAAGTCTAGAATCTTACGCTAGGTTAGGAAGTTTTTTTCTTTTGTAATAAGTAATAATATCATCTAATAATATCATCTAAATTGGTGTCAATTATCTTTCTTTTTTTAGGTGCTGAATATTCAATTAATATTTTAATTAAGATCTATAAATTAAGACATAACATCAAAAGTGGCCCAAAAGTCTGACAGTTAGATTTCTCATTAATATCTTAATTACTATTATGAAATCCCTAATTGATTGAAATATTTGGAGCTGTTATTTACTGCAGATCACCACAAATACAGAAACGTACAAAAGACCAATAGGGTGAAATTAATGAGCTTTAGTTCAATTTTACCATTTCTTTACTTACAGTACAGTTGAGCACTGTTGAAATGCCATTGCTGACACAAGCAGACTGCTTGGACTGGTGGATCTCTTTAGTCTGTCTTAACCCCTGGCTGGGAACAAGTGGAGCTAATGGGGAGCAAAGACAGAGGAGTGCATGTCCAATAGCCACACATCCTCCAGCCAAGGCAATCATCAGAAACATAGAACGTCACTCTTTCAATTTCATCCCTTCCACTGTGCGAGCCGCCCTCTATAACGTCATTATCTCCAGCAGATCTGCGGGGTCCTCTGACAGGGCCATGTTATCCAGGCACCAGGGAAATGCAAATTGATTTCATATCGGCCGTGGCATTTTTAAGGCCTCTACATGTTACATAGACTGTCATTTCAGGCAAAGATATGAAAATCAGAGGGAAATGTCAAACTGTGGAAGGACTGCATTATCCCAGGCTTGTTGTTTACTCTGATCACCAACACCAAAGAGTAGATTTCTCACATTGGAACAATACAGTTGGCTAGAGTGCCTGCCTACAGGAATGCATGTGAGTAATGTAATGCAAGAGCAAATAACAACAAGACTGATTCTGTCAGAGGAGATCTCACAGGGATGGTATATATTTTGGTTTGTTTTGTTATTTGTAAGACTAATAAAGAAGACTAAGTGTAACCCAAATTGGTAACCACAAATTGCTGTCCTCTAAAATAATTTAAAAACAAGCTCTTAGGCAAAAACCTGTGTGGAGTACACAATTACTGTCAGGTGAAAATGTATAGACAAGGGATAAGGGAGAGATAGGAAAAAGAAATAGTAGAAAGCAGATGGCTAAAGATGAAGGTCAAATCCAATTGAGAAGTTTGTCAAAATTTGATGACATAAGCAATCTGTAAGCTGTTATTGCACCCAAGCTTGAGGTGCAGAGAAACATATTGAAATTACAAAAAACACTGCAGCTGCCAGCGCACTGCCAGGAATGATTGCCCCAAGTGTTTTTTTTTTCCTGCTTTGCCTCTCTCTTTCTGTCCCTTCACCCCCCTCTCTCTCTCTCTTGCACACGCATGGCTGACTGCCAGATGTGAAGAGAGGCATATCTGGATTTAATGATATTACAAATGCCTTTCTTTATGCTCAATAATAACTCAATTTTGATTGATACAGAACTGTCAACACCTTATCTTGATACAAATGGAGTTGTCTGTCATCCGGTATTGAGTCATCAATTTTAGCTGGTGATGAGGCTCGTTTGCCGTACCTAATCATCTGTCTCGTTGGGAAGCCTCTGAGGCTGATCAGATAGCACTTGTAAATACCCGGTGCAACAACCATCAGAGCACAAGCTTTCCGGGAAGATTGAGTGGGTCCCATTATAGCTTGTACTCATAGCAATGTCTGAGATTTCTTTGTACATAAAGCATAGCCTAGTGTAAATCACTCAGCGCACCCACATTTCTATTGATTAAAGTCATTCCCACGCCTGCATCTGGTGAATTGTCCGCAGAATAAAGAGCAGCTTTATATTTTGTCCTGTCAAAATGTTAGGGCATTCTATCAAGGCCAGCCAGAGCCATACAATAGCACAGTAAGTCTTCTGTTGAAAAGCACCAAGAGCCAGAGAATGCATTCTTCTATTTTCTGCAATGGGAACCTGTCAGGAAATGAGTGTCCTTTATTTTGTGTGCTAGATATTATAGTTTGATATTTTATGCCTCTGCCAAATATTTGCCATATTTTAAACCCCAGATAAATCCTCTGAATAATTTTAAACATTTATGACACTATAATCATTAGTGTGATGATAGTGTGTTGAATCATTTTGTCTTGAAATAATGATATATCTCTAATGTCAGACTTAGTCGTAGTCAGGACAGTTATAACATTGCTAATTTTATGGCCTTTTAAGTGAGTTGTTATTTGTCAGTAACCACTAGTTACTTTACAACTGCAGCCATGTATTATGTGTCATGACTTTGTAATTACCTTGAGATGGGTATATATTTAACTACACAAGTGAATTTGTTTTAATCAGACTGATGACAAGTACTGCCTGGCTCCTGTGTGGCAGTTTACTGTTTTGAAATGCATCCTATACAATTATCCTGATGAGAACTTGAAAGATCTCTGTTAATGTGGGAGTGTGAGAAGGCCTGTAGCCTATAGACCCTGCTTTCATTCATCTCACTAACATCAGGGAGCTCAGGCTTGGCGTCACTCAAAGCTTTTTTCTTTTGAAATTCTCCAGGCAGACCCACAAATTAAGCTCACTTCTGTTTGACCAAAGATGAGACCGGCCCAGTGAGGCGGCTTTCCCTGCCTTTTCTCAGAAGAGTTTGCAATCTATCCCTTAGAACTCCACAGACCTATAAATCTGTAGAAAATCTCACTATTCATTGTCAACCTACAATAAAGAAGCATATGGGAATCTCTTTCTTTTTTTTTTTACCATCCCTATTTCAATCATGCTCAAACAGCAAAGGGCCAACATAGTGTGATTGTGATTGTCAAACAAAGAGTGTAGCTACAAGAATGAGTCTGAGGTTGAAAGGATGTTTTGTTCAACCATGTGATAAAGAATTGTAATTGTTACTCATATTTGCCCATAATATAAAAAAAATTCCACACAGTTTACCCAGTAAACATTGCTTGTTTCTAGGCTTGGTAACATTCTCTCAGTAAAATCTCAAATATGTTCAGCAGAGAAAGTGAGAAACGGGGAAGCAGTAAACACACAGGCCTACTTGTGTATGGGTATGGAAAATGTGGCATTTCAATCCATAAATGCAAATACCCCCCCCCTCACTCATTTGTAATGATAATATATTGTTCGGATGAAGCTTGATTTTCAGGAAGAAGAAAAAAAGAAGACACTTTTTTTATGTAAGCTGGTGGGAAGAATTTATTGATTGAGGATTCATACAGCTTGCAAATAAATATTCATTATAAAGTATGATTTCGAAATCGAAAACTCGGATGGATCTGTTTCCTCACAGTTACATCCATACTGCATTTTCGTGTTTTAAAAAGAAGCACTGTGTTGGGAGCATGTCCTCAGACGGCGCAGCGTATGTGTCCAGAAGTTAAACCTCCCCAACTTGGAGGACATCTCATGACAAGCAATCACTCTTAATAAGATTCTTCTCCTCCAGAAAGATTCGCAGGGAAAGATTATCTGAATCTATTCTGAGCACATTCAAAGGCAAGGGACCATGCACTCCCCTTGCGAGTTCATTATCATTCTCAGGTTATCCCAGGCCCAGTGAATCTGGAACGCAAATGAATTAGTGAGAATTAAGA
The DNA here is from genome assembly GCF_048128805.1 of Centroberyx gerrardi. Taxonomy (NCBI): domain Eukaryota; kingdom Metazoa; phylum Chordata; class Actinopteri; order Beryciformes; family Berycidae; genus Centroberyx; species Centroberyx gerrardi. Next base: position 14,820,639 of record NC_136006.1, on the reverse strand, counting down.
AGTCTCTGTGGTCTGAAACCTCTCCAAATCTCCTCCAAGATGAAAGGTACATAGCCACGGCTTATGCACCGTCGCTCTCCTCGCCTGAGCCCCCATGGAAGTCCTATGTCTACAGGCCTACCCCGGATGCCCCCCACCCCCCCCACCCCACCCCACCCCCCCACCCCCACCCCCCACCCCACCCCCCCCTTCAGAAAATGGAAATGGTACAGGCAGTTAATGTTGCCTAACGTCTCCTGACCGCAGGTTTTGTCGTGAGGGAGAAGTTGAGCAGGGCGGCAGGACTGAGGCTGCCATCGCTGGCGATTAATTACAGCACTGTAGTGCTGGCACCACGGCACGGCTGATCCCTCTGCAGGCAGGCCTCCCTCTCATCTCAGCCTCTCTGTAGCCTTCAAAGAGCTCCTTGCCGCCTGCAAGACTGAACCTAGGCCAGGTAAGAAAGATGCCATGGCTCCGGTGTGACTGTACTTTGGGTGTTTCAATAGGACTTCAGTTGTAGACTTTGTTAGTATCACTCCCCCATTGTTCAGTGTGTTGTCATTCTCACTTCTTGGTCAATAGCTAAACGATTACATTTAATGGACTGATGTAAACTATAGCGAATAAAGTGATACTCTTGAGACATATTGGCATTACTAGACTTTTTAAATATGCATATTTAGGTTTTGTAAACTGATTTTGGAGTGGCTTTGAATATCTTTTTTCTCTGTGTTTGCTCCACAGCAAATTCCTACATGTATTCCATGACCATTTTCTGTCTGACAAAACAGATGAAATACAGTAATGGTCTGTCTGTGCTCAGTATTTTTTCCCCCTTCCCTACCCGCCAGGCCGGGCCTTTGTAACAGACTGCAGAGGCTGCCTCTCTCCCTCAGCTCATTCAGCATCACACCCTGCCCTTGTGCTGGACATCAAATGACCAGCTCACCCCCTGAGGAGCTCTCAAGTTTCTTCATTTCAGCAGCCGCCTGGCTCTCCCCTGGTCAGCAGCCGGCCACGCAGGGAGAGGGGACATCTGCCTGTCTGAGGATAAGGGACAGGCTGGCTCACTATCCGTCTGTCAGCCCCTCAGACTGGACCCCTCACGTCATTGCTCCTCTCCCTCCTTGTTATTCTGGAGAGAACGCAGGGATCTGATATGTGGCATTGCTTGTGCCATACTGGCCAGGAAGGCAGAAGGGACTGAGGCTGATGTACTGTAGGTATGATAGGCTTTAGAAAATATCGCTGTTTGGAACAAGCAGCTTACAAATCAGGATATTGTAAGCACATTATAATAAGAAAATTACAACGAATTTCATCAGTGTGACTATATAAAAATCCATCATGGTGAGAAATGGCCACTAATATACTGAAACTATAGGAGATTTTTTAGTGGTTGTATGTAACAGATCTTTAATTCTCAGGCTGATCTAAACATGCCCTGTTCTATCCATGTTTATTCTGTAATGATTATCTCCAACTAATTACATGCGGTTTTCTCCAACCCATTCCGTCACAGAAAGGCACAGCGATCGATAGACACATATTTGCATAAAAATCTATTTCACCGTAACTGAAGGATCAAGATTGAGCTCCCTGGATAAAGATGCCTTTGGCCTTCTTGCCCATCTAACCTGCAAAGTAATTTGTTTGCTTCCTAAACTTAATATTGGTGTTCTTCCTCCAGTGATTTATACATTGGGTTAGAGTGCAATAGAATGTGGTTAGAGGGAGGGAGGTGTCTCAAAAATCATGTACAAATGTTAATTACCACTCAAGCTGGTAACCCACTGGTTGGGTTTTTCTTTAATTAGATTATTTGGGAACATTAAACCGTTGCAACACATTCATGTAAAATTTACTCCACAACTGTTTATAACTGTGAATCTCTGCAATTACTACATACTGACTCAATTTCACCATTTTGTCTCATTTTGTGCCCGGCTATTGCCAAAGCAAAACAGAACAATGGCGTGTAGAGTCTGACACCCGAGTACACAGGGAGAGAGGCAGTGTACTGTAAATGATCCTGTGGGTTTGACTGCTGGCCAGCAGCCACATCTATATGAGCAGAGCAGGACCACTCTGAAGAGCCCATGCCTCCTGGACCGAGCCGGAGGTGAAGGAGAGAGTATCACACTCTCCTTGTCAGCTGCAAGGGTAATTACTGCTGGCTGAAATTACTCAACATTTGTTTATTAGCTCCCCAGAGCACACTGTAAATAGATTGTCTGTTATAGTCCGATCACATTAAAACCCCGCGCTGCCCGAACCCCCCTGCCTCCTGTTTGCTGTGAGCCAGCCTGCTGCTCACTTATTGAACAGCTAGAACCAAGGAGCCATGTTAAATGTGATTGTTTTCCATTAGCTACATCCTGTCTAATACCTCACTTGTGCGTTGCAATTACTGAATTCTGCCATGCAACATAACCTTCATTAGCTGACTGTAGAGTCCTGCAGCTCCAACAGCCCCCTTACCCAAACCCCGCTTTTTTCATTTTTGTTTTTTATTCATGAGCGGGGGGTGTTTTAATTCAATATTGATTTCTACATAGACACTCTGTGCCTGTGCTTTGTCTACTGCATGGTTGCCATGCATAGGTGTATGCAGTGATTGAAAAAATTTCGGTGGGCTATGTCTATCCTTGTATTCATTGTGCTGGATGGTCCCTGTCAAAGATGACATTCTGAAACATTTGACCCACTAAAATGAATTCTTGGCCAGAGCCCAGTGACAGTGGAGAGCAATTCATTCGCTGAAAATGTAAGGAGATAAAAAGCAGAGGCATGCAATAGTCCTGTCAAAGGAAGAGAGAGAGTTGTGGAAAAAAGAAGAAAGCGAGTACATTAATGTTGAAAAATGTGAATGAAATTTATAAGCAGGGCTATCTGTACAGAAATCCTTTCACACAGTTTGAAACATTACCCCAAATAACTCATCTCCAGACAACACTGGAACACTTTGGTGATAATAGCCTGAATGTTGTTCCATGGACAGATACATTTGTAACTGAGATATTTAGCTGTAAAATGAACTAAAACAGCATGCTTTGTGTGCCTGTGACAGGTAGAGCATGGCTCCCTGGGAACCAGAGTAATAAAACCCTATCTTTCCGTGGCATCCTCCCTCCCTTTCCCTCTAATGTTACCCTAATAAAAGCAACCGCTGAGGTGACTGTGCGCAAATAAGGGCCTAAAGCTGCTGGACATCTATCCCAGCCCCCTGGAGCCACATTACACACACCTAATGGCCACTCGCCGCTTCATTAGGATATTAATTCTCCACATTTCTGAAGTGATTTCATCTGTAATGTGACAGAATCTGGCTGCTAGCAAGGCAACTTGTTGTTATTGCCGTCCCACTCCCTCCATTGCACCCATTTTATCCTACCTCCCCCAACCCACCCCCTTCCTTCTCTAAGCATATTGTTATTCTTACAGTGCCACTGTCTCGGTTTTTCTAGGGAAGAGAAATCTGATAATACTGGGTGTCCTTTGAGATGGAGGCCAATGGAACGGCTCTGAGCACTGCCAAAAGCAGAGCTCCATCTGACCAGGGGAGCAGATGGCCAGGTCCACCCCGGGTCTGGGAAACAAGCAGCAACGCAAACATTAGATGTCATTTTGCATTTTTAAATACATATCACCTCCTCCCACCTGCAGGATGTCAGAGTCCAATCCTCACAGCCAACAGTCATCTGGAGTGCATGCGGCAATAATGGATTTATTTCTAAATGGCATTTGGAAAAAGAGCGTAAATTCCAAAGTTAAACGAGGACAACACAGTCAAATTGCCGTTGAAGACTTAATGGATATACAATGAGTGTTGTGTATTATTTGGGTTAATTAATTTGCTGTAATGAACAATCTGAAACACTGATTACCTCTCTGTGAGCCACAAAGGTCTATTGACGTTCTTGTCAAAAACAAATATTTATTATTCATATTTGACTGCTGTTGTTTCCTGAGACAAACGTGCATGCAGGTATGTCATGGCAGCTAGTGCCATGCCATGATATTTGGATTCTATTTCTGTTTAGAGTTTTCTAATTTAGAGTTGATACTAAACTGTATAATAACAAAATAGTGATACTGAATGCAAACATATTGACTAGTATAGGCAGTCTCTGGTTGGTAGAGTTCATATCCAACCATGCTCTCATAATAAAGTTTGTCATTTTTCACTGGTTTTCACAGTTTACACTAATTCAAAGTCAGAATTTATTCTTTATTACAAGGATTCCATTCCATAACTGCAATCACACCGATTGAACCCTAAACCTAAAACCTCTGCACCAGCATAGCACACCAGCTATCACATCTGTGCTCACATCCTATATCTTGAAATAACACCGCAGTTTCTTGGACAAAATCAAAGCAGAGAGAAACGAATTAGGAATATTTAAAATGCAAAGAAATTCCTCTCTTGTTTCAAAGACTGCAATATCAGAAGGGTTGGGGCTGGGTGGGAGAGGGCTACTCATCTTTGTCGGTGAAGAATTTCATTCATCCCAACAAGGCTCCTCAAGATACAACTGAAGTGCAGGATTCTGACATCTCTGAAGTGAAATGATAATTGCCTTTAAAGACCAAGGAGGGAAAAGAGAGACGAGATGAAAGATAAAAGGTTGGAACTAAAGAGAACATTAGGATGGCGAGAGGGAAGCAAGCCACAGAGACTAACCACATAAATAGTCATGAAATGAGAAGTTTCTGCTTCGTATTGAAGTTAAGAAAGAAACATTCAGGGAGAGGCCAGCAGGCCAGACTAAATAATCCTTGACTGAGCGTCCCATTCTGAATCCCATATTAGCTGCCCAGATTTTAATGTAAATATGCCATTACGCTGTCATTACAGTGATCAGACTGCATGGCTTACAGGTCAGCCCAGCCACTGTTAATTTTGCAGGCAAAAGCTTTTTTTCTCTCTCTTGAAATGTTAATAACTTTCTATTAGTTAATGTAGCGTGACTAAAATTCAAATTAGACATAATTTATTTTAATATCTGTGACTAGCTTGTCTGACCATTTAGCAATGGTCTCCCGCTGAATACAAGATTCTAAATTGTGGTAATTTGCATTAGATGGTTGAGGCACGCCTTGTCTCACTGTTGTGCCATTGTGAAGTCAAGGATGATTCATTTTTGCTCCTTGAGGTACAAGTATTCAGAATTAAATAATGCCATCCGTCACATTTAATGCATGTTCTGTTTGTGGGACAGTAATTCCTACAGTTGTTTAAAAAATGGGACATCAATCACTAAGATATATCCTGAGTGTCAGAGCTATTGATCATCAAATCTAATATCAAATTAAGTAAAGGTGAGCGCCAATATGGATATCATACCAGTGTCAGTTGGCCTTTTTTTCTACAATATTGATACCTGTCAATTAATCGTAAGCAGGAGTAGGCTACTTATTGACAATATTTTACACTTGCTACACGCTTATCCATTACAAATATTAATCTATTAGATTCTGTTCATTTTAAAGTGTCATTCCACTTTCACTTTAAGCCGACTCTTAGCTCACAGCAATGTTATTTCTCCAGCATTTTGCACAAGGTTAAAATATTTTTTGCCCAGAGCCATTTATGCTTCTCTTAACAGCGTACTATCTAACAAAATGATACGCATCATTTGCTTATCCTCTGAAGTTAGCCCATGCGTTGCTCTACACATTGGCAAAAATGTCATTGTACTGTTAAAGAAGATGTTAAGTGGTCCACTTCACACCTTTTCCCAATCCCTTTTTCGTGCTATTATTAGTAATTAGTGCTGCTGCTGTTTCTATTTGAATTATAGACAAGGTCACTGGGCAGAAAGTGCCAACTTGTCACCTGCATTTTCTCTTGTTATATGTGCAAGTGTGTCAAAGAGGTGTAACAGATATATTGCTATCTATTTTTAATAGAAATATAGCAATATCAATATAATATTGTATCAGTGCCCAGTACTAAGATCAAGAAATTTGCAAGCTGTAAAATGTACTTTTTTAACTATATTTGATCATCTCATTCTGTACTACATTACAGTAATAAATGGGATGGGGTGAGCAAATCAGCCATCAATCATGCTGATGGAAAATAGAGTCAAAGAGAAGCAAAGGATCTATTAAGTTCTATTCTCTCCAACTCCCTATGTTAACACTCATATGAAATGGATATGAGTTTTTCTCCTCTTTGCCTCTCTCTCTCATTCACACACACACACACACACACACACACACAATTAGAATGCACTTTAAATTGCCAGTATTCTTCAAATAGACACTACACATGGAATAAAACATCTATTTTAATAAAAATCTGTAATACCGCCAAAGCTCTCTTATTGCCCACAACCTATACAGCACATTTTTTGCTAGCTTTCAAAAGGGAATGGTAATTTTCCAAAAGTTAAGGTGATGAGCTGGAAAGAAATGTATCAATGGAAATGTCAGCACACATTTCAATTAATCATATTTTCTCATTCACTTTCATAAAACGTTGCCAACGGGTGATGGTGGCACTCCAAATGTAGGTGTTGCAGAAAGTGGGTGAGCGGGATAGGAGAAGCCCAGCTGATTGGAAACATCTGGGCGATTGTAGGGAGCACTCCCACATCATCCAGCGCTGGCTGAGATTTGACAGTGCCCTCTGAAGTGACAGCTTTGACCTCGGCTAGTGTGCATGCGTGCAGCTGCCAGAGCCTGGTCTGGCTGAAAAAGAGGACAGAGCCAGACGCTCTAGGCACTGGATGGTACCACTGCTTTTGATGGGAGCACTGTTGACAGCCAACATTTCAGTAGGGGTAAAATACAACCAGCTTGTTGATGCATATGTTACTGTGTGTAGTGAAAAAGTGACCATGCAACAGCCTTTCAAAATATTTGGGGCACACTGTTCAGATGCATGCCATAATGTGTGTTTTTTTTATGATAAACTGCATGTGTTGTTTACGTTCCTGTAACATTAAATACAACAGTTGTCTAATAATAAAGGACCACTAGATATATATTTCTTTATATGTAGAGATCACTATGCCAGGGTTTGCAAAAAAAAAAGCTAAAGAAGGAACTCCATGTCAGCAAAATATAATGACATATCTTTTTTTTATCACTGGAAATTGCATGGTGCTGTCAGCATATAGACACTCATCATGTTTTATGTTGTTCACCAAAAAAACTCCATCTACAAGCCAAAAAGCAGCTGCATCATATCCAGTGATTTTGAGCAGATGTACATTGTTATTTCAAACAGATGTTTCTGAGAGAAGCTAAACGATGGAAAGCAAACAGTGCCTTTTAGATCTTGCCTACCTGCAACTCACTGACATTCAAGCACAGACTGTAAATTGTAAACATGTTAATTATGATTAGTGAAACGTGTTTTGCTTTTTGCAAAAAGATGTTACTTTTTGGCAAATTGTTGTCACAGTTGTTGTTCTAATTGTTCCCAAAACTGCATATTCAAAGAAGCAATTACAGAGACTATTTTGATTTTCTGCAGTGTTTTCCATTTTTGCAAGCACTGGCATATTGAAACATGTCATTAGATAGTTTAGGCCAACATCGCCACATAATGATATTAATATTAATGTTTATGGTAATGACCATTTTTGAAGGGGAACACTTATTCATATTTGATTCATTAATGTAATGAATGCAAGGAATGATCAGATAATATGCTCTTGTGTCCTTGATATGCAATGAGGGGTATTAGGCTGACTTAAAGTCAAGATAGGTATGCCTAAGCTGCATTAATCTATGCTAGAATATAGAAGCTATAAACTCTGTGAGAAAAGATTGCAGAGAACCTACAATGTTATAGATTAAACAAAACAGAGTGAAATGGAGTTCATTTGCATCACCCTCCTCTTTTCAGAGGAGCTAAACTGCTTACCATTATTCAAAGATATCTTTTAAATAAGGCCCAAATATGAGGGTGAAACCAATTTAACGAGTGGCCACCAAAGACGTTTGTCAAATGATCTATATTGAGATTTTGACTGTGTAAGCCTCTTATCATAACTGCTATAAAACACACATCATTCTGTTTCAGGACTGAATTTCAGAGATATGAAAATACAATAAATGTGACATTTTAAAGCTTGGCTTACTTGTTAATTACAAAATCATTTCAAATTGAACTTGGGGAACTTAATAAGTGCATATTTGGGTTGAGGAATGAGATTCGCTCTGAAAAGGGAAAGAATCCTGGCTGATGCTTTTCACAAGAGATCAACCAGAGGTCTAGTATTCCAGGTCATTTTATTTAACAGCTAATCAAGTTGTATTCCAGGTGGGTTCCTTCTTGGGTGACTTACAACTTTTTTGCCTTTTCTTACCTTTCAACAGAGAATGAAAATAAAACTATTTAACTTAGACTTCTTACTGTGTGTTATCTCTCTATTTAAATGGAACGTGCACTAAAGACAGTTTAGTAAATTGAACAAAGGATTGGCAGGAAATCACATTTGCATGAAGCAGGGGGCAACAAGGACAACATCACTCATGCGGGAGACCTCAATTACCTCAAAGAAAAACAAATTAATGCATCCTCTTTAATTGTCTGCTGATAACCAATGTTGGAGAAGAAATCACTACACACATGGTTCAACAAGAGTGGGATGCAGCATGATACAGTATGTGTAGGTGCCTGTTACTTAAATATTAACAGTGTGGTGCCGTGTCTTTAGCACACATTCAGTGTTAATCGTACCAACCAACAAAGAGGAGGCCTATCAGACACATTCTGACACTCAAACACTGCAGTCGCCACCCCATCAACGAGTGAATAGTAGAGCTTTCTATTGTGCCTCGATTACGACTTGAACATCAGCAATTATTCTCATGTCAAATGAAACCAAAACAGTCTCTTACCTTTCAACAGGCCTGTTTAACCAGTCCATTATCAATTGGCCAAACATATGTTGATGAGATGATGCTACAATGTGGAATCTTGCTGGAACAGCTGATTAAAATTTACAAAGGTTACACCCAATGTGGATAATTCCATGTGATTAAAAAGACACGCCCTTTTGGCAGCGCTACTGAAGTGTTGCTAGTTCATATAGTTATGAATGAAAACTCTTATTTACAAATACAGAGAAACAGACTTAGACTTCCAATGCCAGAATCTAATATCAGCCTGCATGACACAGTCATATAGGCACAGAAAGTTATCACAAAACCCTGCTAAAAGTTCTGTACTTTGCATCTCTGCAGTGACTGTGTGCCTTGTTAGGCTCAGCGGTGAAGTCTAGTTCAGTAAACACCACACACTCCACACCACACAGTAAAGATGGATGAGCAACACTCCTCGGTTACTACAGCCACATTTATTTAGAAACAGTGGGGAGAGTTTTGGAGGTGAGGAATAATCCCAGCCAGCGGTTGGTGCCCAGTTTGAGAAAGAGGAGGAGGACCACCATGGGGCACCTGACAGTGATGAAGAGCATGGGCACATGCTGGCAGATTCATCTTGAGCCACAGTGAGAGAGAGGGCGAGAGAGAGAGAGAGAGAGAGAGAGAGAGAGAGAAAGAGAGAGAGAGAGATGGAACTCAGGAGGGAGGGCAGACAGTGGCTGAACACAGGTTTAACAATAAAAATACAGCATAGAGTGCTGTCTTTGAGGTTTGTTCTTCAGCAGCAAGGTGCTATAACTCTCCTTGCAACCTGCAGGAAAGAGAGAGAGAGAGAGAGACAGACAGAGAGAGAGAGAGAGAGAGAGCTCAAGATTTCACACGAGTTACAAATAGACACAGGGTTTTCAAAACACTACCCACTATTTGGCTGACGGTGGTCAATTACCTGTCACTCTACAATTCTTTTATTTTCCCACTTCCTCCATTATGTCCCCTGTGTGGTATTGTGATAGGGTTGATGCTGATCACAGTCCCCGGCTCTCTGCGGTCCAGCCGGCTGTCAGACAGGAGCTGAGCAGTGTGCTGGGAACCCAGGGATGTAAAAAGAGTGCATGCCTTTGATGACTGGGAGATGCACCAGTCTAGTTTGTATTTATGTATTCAAGCTGCCCTCTGCTGTTCGCAATCTCAATGACAAGACAAAAGAGATGGAACAAAAGGAAATCAGAGAATCACAGCATTTCACACTAAATCACCACGGTGTCCGGAGCAAGCCGAGCACAACGAGTAGCAGGAGCAGCTTTTCGTTGTTCCTTTGCTTGAAAAATAATCCTCATTGGTAGCTAATTCACCGTATTCAGTATTATACTTTTTTTTGATGCTGATGGTATGTGTACAGATCTTAAACTAGTTCCACTAACTGTCTCTGCATGTTCAAATATTATAATGTGGCATGTCAAAGTCATGATTACACGTGTATCAATAGTGTAATCAAAGGGTGAGGGGTTATTATCACTGTATTTTCTTACAAGTGACACTAAGGCAGGGCTATGTAGATGTGGGTGACGGTGGTGTTGGGTGGGTGGGGGTGGGGATGAGGCTCTTAGTGTATGTAGCTGATTATATACCTGTGGATAAAGCTTTCAATTGTCCATGTAGTTTAGCTGTGGGCAATCCATGCTCCCAGAATGCACATTTCACAGCTGACAAGGTTCACCTTGGACTGTATATTGGGCAATAGGTTCCAAGACATCCATGTTAAGATACAACATAAGTTTAAATTTGAATTATTTATTTATTTATTTATTTAATTCTTTCTTTCATGCATTCATATTTCATCTATTTATGATTTTACAGAGTCAACATTGAAATGCAAACTAAAAATCAGTTTAGATTAGAACAACTTAATCCATGCTTCTTTCAGATACAGAGAGATTCATCTTGGCTTTTTCTTTTTTACCACATTATCTTTGACCTTATAAAATGATGCAAATTTTCCTACCTGACAATTACATTATTATTGTGCTGTTCAGAAATGTGCAAGCGGAATGATAATAAGTTCCTGGAATGCAATTGGTCCATATGCTAACTAGGGCAACATATTTCCCCTTCACATTAACATATCATCTGAATTCAGTTACCTGACACAATTGCAGAGATCAACACAGTTGATGTGTCAGCTACATGTATGTGTTGGCTTGGAAAATCTGCTGCACTCAAAGTCAAGTGGATGTTAATGCTCCACAGACCCGTCAGTCTGATTTCCCTCATAAAGCAGAAGCACATTTGTGCAATGGCTCCCCTTACCTCTTTTAAGAGAAAATTGTGGAGTTTAACCTCCCAATATTATCTCTCCCTTTTTTCTTTGTGCAGGGAACAGGCGTACATCCACAAGGAATTTGGCACAGTCCACACAGTCAAGACGCTGATAATCCCAAGTCTTTAACTGCTGATAAGACAGCCAATTTAACATAATTACAAACCAGTAGTATGAATAGTAAAGATTCAGACATTCAATACATGGAGGAAGATGGTAATTCAAATCAAGCGTTTGCTCGCAATTATCGCACATGATAATGATTTTGTTAAATTCTGCTTAGAATTTGGCATTATAAACATAATTATTACACAGTAAAAGCCAGGTTAACATAATAAAATCATAGAGTGTGAATTAAGGATGTCTGTACTGCATTAAAGAGGTGAGGCTGACAAATCCTTTTCGAAAACAAATGCTGTTGACCAACACTATTATTACCTCCACACTTAATTACTTTTTTGCTTTTTGGTTTAATTGCTTCAATAAAAATAATCTATAACGCTTTTTTAATTACACTTTCCGAGTGACCTATGTAAAGAGAGTTTTATTACGCGCGCACAATAATTACCCTGTCACAGTCCAGTTAGGGGCTATTGTCTAGCTATCCTTTTCATAGCTGTTACTGGCATGACCAGCATTCCTAACTACTTATTTATTGAGCTCATAACTTTTTCAATAGTTGCACAATATGCACAGCACAAGCACATTTAGGTGGTCTTGTTTTGTGCCAGCTATTCAGAGGAGGACTAAGTCAGGAAGAGGAAATCAAAAACAGCAGCCCAAACACATGTGAGCATTATTTTATTGACAATACAATTGCTGTGTTATTTTGCCCGGTGAAACATTTAATAGATGATGAATGATAGAAATAAAGCAAATGATGATGATTTTCCAATACAGTGCAGCATTATTGGGGCTACTGTGCAATAACAGTGGTCTACACATAAAGATGTGTTTTTGATGGAGAGTTTGTCAGCTACCAGGTGTTTTTCTGCTAATAATTTAAAAAATAAATGGGGAATCAGAATGAACGAGATTAAATCACATTAATTATATGGCCGAGGATATTGTGCAATATGTATGTTGCTAATAAACATAGATTAATTGTGGGGATTTGTCACTCGTCAAAATGACACGCATACCTAAATGTTATTGTGTGGTTTATAATTACTTTTAGTTCCGTTCGGTTGATCATGCAATTAGAAAGCTGTGCATTAGCTGTTACTGATTTCAACGTCTTTTGACTACTGCCTTGTCAGGCCACTTCTTCATGATGCATTACTCTGCTGCTATGATTGTAGAAAACCTTTCTTCAGCTATTTCTATCAAACATACACTGAACACGTAGGAAATGTTGTGAGCAGTGCATCCGATAGATACACAGAAGCATCACTGTCCCCGTATGGATGCGGTTAGATTAAAAAATGTAGAGGTTGCAGGTATCAAAGATTCATAAATGATTGCGGTATATGCTACGAAGGGAAAAGTAACAAGCAGGAGGCATCAAAGGAATGTGTGTGTGTGTGTGTGTGTGTGTGTTTATGAATGTGTGTGTGCGTTCATTTGCCTCCCCTCCCCCCACTGGATGACTCTAGGCTGCCCCTTCCTTTGTATGGGTGGCCTTGTCAGTCCTCATCGAGTTCCCAGCAGCCATGGCCTCCCCCAGTTCCTCAGGCTCTCACTAGTAGGTTAACAGCAGCTCCTCTTGGATCTTTTGAAGAATCTTATACCTCCAAGACACAACACCAAAAAAAATCTGTGTGTAGCGTTCTGTGTGCGACAACAGCAAGATGTTTGTGGGTATTAAGAAGAGGATTTTTTTCTCTCTCTCTCTGACAAACTATGGACCGATGAGACCAAAACCGAAACCATTTAGCTATTGGAAAACTTGCCATCTATTGAACAAAATTTTGTTAGAAGATATATGAGTAGCTCTGCACTATGACCTGCCTGTGCTTTTACCCACGCTTCTGGCAGTTATTGCTGTTCACAGCAGTTTTTGTACTTTGTCATTACAATAAATGTTCAGCAATAACATGATCACACTTAAACTGAAATGCCCAAATTTCCGAGGGATACAAAACAAATATCCTTGTAAAACCAAAGGATCAACCTTACTCACCTTCAAAGCCACATTAATAGCTGATGGCAATCTGAACAAAATACAACTTTCTAGGCCTAGAATTTTGCAAATGTCCATAAAGCACTCAAGCTGGCAAGTAAAACATACAGTATGTAGATGATATCGTATTACCTGAAATTTACACCACACATTTAAGCTATGAATTCTATTCACATGCATCATTTGAGAAGTTTAACATTTGACAAGTTTAACTTATAACACTGGCAGCTGACATCTTGAAAGCAGACTTTCAGAGAAATTCACAGAATTTCCCGTTGTATTGCAGGACAGCTTCAGAATCTTAGAAGCTCAAAGCAGATGTACAGTCCTCAGAATCTGTGAGTAAGGGCTGAGCGGGGAGCGGTGGGACAGCCGTGGGACCAGGGGCCTTCTTCATGCTGGCTTGCCAGAGAGCCGCCCAAAGCATGGACAATTAGAGGGGTCCCTGGTGCCTCTTTGCTCTCTGTGCGCCTGGTGGGCTGCTCTGTAAGGCACTGGGGGGCTAGAGGAGCTGGCTGGGCCGGCTTGGCTGGCTGGGCCAGAGGCATAGAGCTGGGGGAGGCCTGATCTCAATAATCCCCTTGCCCCAAGAGGCTGTCACACCACTCACACTGCTGGAAGCTAGAATGGAAATGGACCGAGGGCTTTCTGAAGCTTTTACCTGCTAGAAGAGCTCATCATTGAGAGATGGAGACGCACTGGGAACTCACTGTGGTTCAAACGCAGAGATAAGTTGTTTTTATAAAATTGAACCTAGCCCTTTGATTTGACATACAGCACTGTAAAACCCCAGCTTCTTTATATTGAGGCATTCACATGAAATTTAATACCAAATCCATGCAAATCTTTATTTGCTCTGCCTCAGAAACAAAAAACATCATCAATAGTATTTTTCAACCCAGACATATGAGGTCCAAGACTGGGGTCTGCTATGATGGAGATAAAATGAGCAAAAACCCTGTCCCCATTCTTCTCTGCAGTCATTCTCTGCTTTCATTAATGTACAATTTCTTCTTGAAATTCCCTAGACCATGGCATAATCTATTGGCCCGGTGCAGTATATATAATGTAGAATCACCTTGTTGTACAACTTAAAGTGAGCTGTCCCATATGAATATGGCCACAGTCAAAACCATTGGCCTAATTAGAACGACATGCCTCAGAATGTGAGGGGAAACTTAGTGTAAATGGGTAAAGGTCTTTCAGCACTGTGCCACTGGCTGTCTCAGTCCCTTAATGTATTACCACCTGCACCCGCAATCAGCACAGGAACATTTAAATGACTGCGATTCAGAGGAGACCGAGCTCCAAACTGGTGGGAAACACATGAGAGGTGATTTAAGATATTGGCTGTAATGAAGCTGACCGTTGGCAGGTCTGCTCTGAATGTGATGGGGGAAATTAGGGGCGGGAACAGGTCATGGACGTAGATGTACCGGGGCAAGGCAGCAAATGAAATGCAGAGTGGAAGTCTACAGTCCAATGTGCTGTTTACTTCGTGTCAGGTAAACAGCAGCCAAAGTGAGCTTTGGGTGTCTGTAAAGATGATATAATCAATGTTTTGTGTTTATTTTGCAGCAGCTGGAGCATATACTGGTGTTCCCTTCTTATCACCTCTGACTGCTCACTCCCCAACGTCAACCCTCCCCTTTTTATACTCCAGCCCAAATAAAGAAACAAACAACAACCTCCCTTGAGGTTGAAAAGAGCACATTTTCTGCATCCTGTTCAACTGGAAGATATATATTTCTTCATGCATCAACTTCAACGACAAATTACATAAAACAAACATGGAATATGGTAATCACAAATGGCCAGTGACATCGATTTGTGATGTGTAAAGCTACAAGCTCGAAACAACAAACACTCGGAAAAAAGGACGGCCTATGGATGTAGAACATGAGGAGAGGGGAGACAGGCAACATCTGGGTATGGCTTCTCAGACTGATGGCTGCTAACTGATCCCTGTGATTGTGATTGACAGGCACTGACCACCACTCAACTGGCCCTGGCTTCTCCACACTGCTGAGCACAGCAGGTAGTGTGAAGGCTCGCTGAGATTCCCAATAAAATGGACATTACAGGGATAAACAACAGCCGGCCTCGCAGAGGTGAATGTTGGGCACGTAGCACTCCTCCATCACACAATGTACTAGGGTTCACTGACTCTGCACTGTTTCGGGATTGCAGAATATAGAGCCACACTGAGGCAAACGGCTTATTGAAAAAGCAACAGCTAAAATGACCAGTGGTTCTCTCAAGATATGCTCTTTGGTCAAACTAAGAGCTCACCCAAACAGAAGAGTGAGGATGTGATATTGGTAGTGTTGTACATTAAAGAGATAGTATGAATATTCTAGTCAATACAGAATCAGGTTACATCAAGACAGAAAAGCCCTCTCCTTACAAATGTTTGACAAGTGCAG
Organism: Centroberyx gerrardi; assembly: GCF_048128805.1. Taxonomy (NCBI): domain Eukaryota; kingdom Metazoa; phylum Chordata; class Actinopteri; order Beryciformes; family Berycidae; genus Centroberyx; species Centroberyx gerrardi. Next base: position 14,804,942 of record NC_136006.1, on the reverse strand, counting down.
CTTTTAAAAGCATGCATTAAATAAGTGTTTGGTGTTTGTCCTTGAAAATGGTAGAGTGCTATTCATGTGGTTTCCAAAAAAGAAAGTATATATATAATGTAGGTTACGTAAGTGTCGTCTTTATCCGGTAAATATTCCCACGAGCACAGAAAATAAAGGCTCAAAGCCATTTACATCCCTAATTTTCACATCCATTAAAGAGATGAATGCTTTGATACCATTGCAGTGTTTATCTGCGGTCTCTGGGGATTCATTAAAGTGAACACTCCCTTCAAAACATAATCTATTGCTTAATTAAACTTCCCAAATATGAAATTTGAACCCACATATCAGGAGAGAAGTTACTGCTTTGTTGTTCCCTCATTTGCACAATATTCTAATGAACAAGTTGCTAAGATATATTACCATTTGCATGTAAATAAAGCTTTTCCTCAAGCACTTAACAGCTTTGATTTGGTTGCCACAGATTATAAGTCATTTTTTTTATGCTGGACGAATCTCCCAAGAATAAGAATTCAAACTCATTGACTGCTTAGTAAATTTCACAGCTTCTAGCACTGAAGCACATCATTACAATGTGTGAAATTCTAATCAGAGATGTTGTGAAGAAACAACGATCAGCCGACGACTATAATTAATGTCCTCTGTCATAGAGATTATGATGGCAAATTTGAATGTGCAAGTGTTTTAAAGAGCAAGGGGAAATGCATTAACTAAATTACATAGCATGACGTGAATGAGCCATCATGCTTTTCTGTCAGTTTATGTATGCACAGATATTCTTTATTATATAGGATGCCATTACTTCCCTTTTAATTGAACAGCATTTTGTTAGGCACAGGCCTACTGAACTTCTCATCTGCCATGCATAAATTTTATGCATGGCTTCCTCATATGTGTCACAATCAAAGTAGATTTGCAAAGAGCAAGATGCAACACATGACATGACGTACACCGAGTATAAACCACAGCAAGAATAGTGTTAAAACAAAAATAAAATCATCCTTAGCTCCTCGTAGAAATGTTTGAATCAACTCTAAATTCATCCTGAACACTCTTATTACAAAGATAACTGATCTACAAATAAAGCTGAATATGTGTTAATAAAATATTATTTGATTACTATAATAGGCCACAGCTTCAGTGAGTAAGTGTTGCTGTTGCCAGGACAATTTGTTTTATAATGCTCACTAGCTCATTAAAATGCAAATTGTGCATATGCTTTCATTTTCCAGTACAATAATCCAGACCCAGACAGTTTATCCAATCATCAACTTCACTCTTTAACAATAAAGAGAAGCTGGTGTTTAGAGGGTTCTGCTGCTAAGACCACACACATGCACAGACACACGCACCCACTCGCCCTCACACACACACACACACGTGCATACACTCACACACACAAAAATACCACCATGCCACACACACACATAAACTTCTTGAAGTTCAGGCCAAAAGTACTCAAAGTACTTCAACACTGCACTTGACTAAAGCACTTTCTTTGGGACCCATAGTCAAGGACTAGGTTTAATGCAGATCCAGGAATTAAAGATTCCTGTTTTTACCTTTAAAACTGAGGTTGTACTATTTTGAAGATTGCTGTTGCATAACCGTTTTATCAATGGAATTCAAGAAAACAGGCAAAATGCTTAGATTATTATATCTGGTCTAATATATAATCACATGCAGAGAGATAATGCTGTTAAGTTATCCCTGTGGTCACATTGTGGGTGTCATTAATGTGTCGCTAATGTGTGTGTGCATGCGAGAGAGAGAGAGAGAGAGAGAGAGAGAGCGAGAGATGCTGCAGGGAAAGACTGTACACCTGGCACTGTGCCCAACTGTTACCAGGACCGTACTCTCCTCTCTGTCACCAGCGTTTGTTTCACAAGCCTCCTAATCAATTGGAATGCGGCCCCTGGAATAGAACTTGGCACCCAGCTCCGTCCCCCTATTGTGCCTGCTGCTCAATGCTCAGAGAATACCACCCGTCACTCATGTTGCTTTCCAATTTCCCCCTTCACCAGTGTAAGCAGGGAGGACATTAAACACATTTTACATTATTGGCCTGCCAGCTTCTCAAAGCAGTATTCCTACTGTACAATAATCTACTCTGGAGTAAGTGTGGGTGTATATTATACGTGTGTTTGCTGGCGTGTTCCGCCAGGTGTGTGTCCTATTGTGCTTGGCTGACAAGCGATGTTAATGAAATCAGGGCTGATGGCAGGGAGAATAAAGAGGACCGGTGAGGTTGGCTAGTGAACACTCCCAGTGAGGAGAAGCTGGAGAAACTGCATTCATTCTAATTTACTTCAGACAGCGCTGAGTGGGATCAACACCCAAGTACACTGTCATTAGTCCTTTTGATACACTATCAGGCCAAGGGATGTAAATTGCTGATTCTTCTCACAATGGCAGATGCACCGACACTGGATAAAAGACCCCCGGCAGGAAACAAGAAGACTGATAGGCCATTGCCTCCATGACACGCCACTGCATCAGCCCCTGCATGTTGCCATGTGTATTCCCCAACTAATCAAGGGCAGCTTGCTTCTTACCGTCTCCGTCTTGGCCTGCCAACAGATTCATCACTGGCTGGGTTAAACAGGAATAAAAACACATTAGTGTCATGTTAGACTGATAGAGAGAAGTGCCTGGATTGGCGGTCCACAATGGTAAAAGTCTGACTGCGTATTGATTTGTGCTACATAAATCTTGTTTTCTGTCTGCGCCAGTGAATCAGTTGTGACCCCTAGGGTTAACAAACATTGTAGAGCCTTTCAGCTGGCGTGTGAGCCAACACCGCCCATGCATTGCAATAGCCATGCCCCATCTTGTCATTTCTCAGCCTGCCTGGCTTTACTAATTGCTGGCAATCAACACACAATATGATGGGGCTGAAAGAGGTGGTGGGCTTCTTGTGGTTTTTGGCTCTAACAAGGAGGTTTGGGGCTCCTGCAGCCAAAAACTATCAACAATGGATGTGAATTGGTCAGCAGGAGTCTGTGCGAGTTACAACCTGGATTAATTGGCATAAGGGGATCCAGCATGGCCAGCGCCAGATCACATTAAGCTGATGAGATTTGACTCAGTAAACTTCCACAAAGGCAAATCCCTCGTTACACTGACTGAATGACACCATAGCGCATAAACTTACCTACTTATCTAGCTGTTACTCCACCGTTCAAAGCGCATTCAACCATTATTTCAACTGTTGAACAAGAAGCATTTACTAGGACGTAGAGTTATGTCATTAACAAAAGGTTACAGTAAGCTTTTGTTGAGACTAGCTGAAAGCATGAAGGTACACAGTATGTAGGTTCAGAGACATCAAGACAACAATATTTTGCGGTCCCCTATGGCCACTTTGTGTTTTAATAATCAGTCACGGAGACATCAAGTGTTAAATTGTTTAATCTTTTTGCAGTATATGAAATCCATTTGTTTGTGGCTTGGAAGATTACCATTGTGAAAGTAATTACATTATTGCAGGTGCTATCATCATCATTTATCTTTATGACATTTAATGTCTCACTAAATGCCAAACTGTTCCTCGGAGAGGCGAGCTTGATCATATGTGATGTGCAAACACTTTTAATTACAGGATCTTTAAATTCTAATAGTGGTTAATGTCCATCCATACACTTCAAGCGTAATTTAAGCTTATGAAAAAGCATGTGAATAACCTTGGGTGTAGTATTGACAAAAGGATTAGGGACAATTTAACATGCTGGCAATCTGAAATGGTTTGTTTCCTTTTTATTTGACCAATCTGCCTGAATTGGCATGAACAAGTGATCAAATCAATTCCATGATGTTGGACACACATGGGTCCCGTTATAAGTGCTTTAGAAGCCATAAATGTTCATGAGTACAACTGGCTAACATTAATCAGCACGCCTGCTGAGAGGGAGGTCTCCGTGTGTGTGCGTGTGTGTGTGTGTGTGTGTGTGTGTGTGTGTGAATGTGTGTGTGTGTGTGTGTGTGTGTGTGCGTGTGTGTGTGTGTGTGTACGTGTGTGTGTGTGTGTGTGTGTGTGTGCGTGCTGTGTGTGTGTGTGTGTGTGTGTGTGTGAAAGGGTGGTGGGTTGTGGGTAGGGAGGGAAGAGGGAGTAACTTAGAGGGAGAGAGGATAAGAGAATTAAAAAGCTAGATATAGAAAAGGGGGATGGCGTGTCTCCGGAGGCCTCTGGACCAGTGCTCACCCTGCTGCCAGGCACGCTACACACACCAGAGACCTTATTTACCCAGCAGCCCTGAAGAGGCCTGGGCCCCAGATCTTATTTACTCAGAGCCTGGGCAACCATCAGGTGCTGAGGGGATCTGGCCAGCAGCAAAAGCAAATACCCCAGATCAAAACCAACCATGGAGGAAGAAAGGGGCGCTCAGCCAAAGTCCTGGTCAAGCGCTAATGTTTACTCTTTGGTTTGAAGGGCTATGGATGGACTCCATTTGAAGAGCTCACTCCAAATTGACTAAAAAAAAACCCTTCTGATGGCTACCATTGTCTGTTAGAGAATCTCATATCCATATGTCTAAAGTACCTGCGGTAATGTGGACTTCGCTCGTCTTTTAAACCAGCGCTGCCACCGGTCTTCAGGATCAGACATGGTGTCGGGGGAAAGAGAGATGAAGATGGAAAAAAAGCCCAGCTAATGACTAGCTCTTATGCATCAGTGCACTTACTAATGAGCTTCCAGGGAGAGGCTGGCGGAGCCAGAGCGAAGGCTGAGCCGGGATGTGAGAGGCCTGGGCCATCACTTCCCCGCTGTGATCCCTGCCTTCCCACTCACAAGGAGCCCCGGCTCCCAGCCACTAATGAGTGTTAGAGGGAGAGTCCAAGCCCGCGTCCACCTGCCAGCCTTCAGAGCCCAGCCTGCTGCAAGACAGTAGGGGTCAGACGCATTCCTGAGCTCTTAATAATTTACATCATATTGATTTCCTCACTGTTAGACACTCTCACCTGCATGGACTCTCACTCCCACTCTCCCTCTTCCTCTCCCTCTCTATCTCCTTCTCTCTCTCTCTCTCTCTCTCTCTCTCTCTCTCTCTCTCTCTCTCTCTCTCTCTTTCTCCCTCTCTCTCTCTTTCTCTCTATCTGAAATAAGCACATTCCACCAGAGAGAGGAGTTAGAATGATACAAAAGCATGTAACTCTGCCCCGGTTCCAAACTAGTTAAATACAACATTCAATTTAACAGATTGTGGGACAATGTGTGTATCAGTGGGGACAATGAACACTCTGTGTGTGTCAACTGCTGTGGAACGGGCCTTGAACATAAAGACTTGTACTTATCATCACCAGGTACGTCTGCTACACCAAAAGAAAAAAGGTTAAATAGGTATATGCTTGCATGATAAAAGGTGAAATATATCATTAACTTTCTTTGACATGCAAAACACAGATGACACCAATTTTCCCTCATTTGCATGCAGTGCTTATATCTATTCATATTTTCAGCAGAAAAAAAAACTTCTACACAAAGAAGTTATCAAGCCTAAAAAGAAAAGCCAAATCAAAAGGTACAAAAATGCAAGAATAAAAATAAATTATGCAGTTAGCATTCTGCTTAACCTCTAATCAGACTCAGAGAAGAGGACATTAGTATTCTCCCTTTGTCAATATGATGATCTGTATACTCAATCCTTTAAATATTCATCAACTTAGAACATAGACTTCTCCTTACTCTGATTCATAATTCAAATGATATGAATGTTACATAGGTATGGCACCATTTTCCCCTTCACACGAACAACTTACTATCATCAGAGTCACACTTATGAATGACTTTTAACACCTTCCACCTTTCTTCACTGGAGAGACAACTTCAAAGTAGACTTACTCTGCTTCCTAACAGACTTTCTTCACTATGAATCACACCAACTAGGAAGGATTTACACGGCACTAGCATTCACCAATGCAGAGAAAAAAGCATGTGACAGCTATTGTATAACATGATGCATATTTCAAACATGCTGATACAATAGAAAATTAGTCGTCAAATACTCAAATAATCAAATACTAATGAAATATGTTCATACAAAGCAAAGAACAACATACAATAACTGGTCACACCTTGAAAATTAATTTCTCTCTCTCTCTCTCTCTATCTCTCTCTCTCTCTCTGTCCCTCTGTGTGTATGTCTTTTGTCTTATTATGTCTCTGTTTGTCTCTAGTCCTCGCTCTGCCTCTGGCTAGTCTACAAGTGCCTAGGCAGGTTTACAACGCTGCTCTGTTAATCCTCGGTATGGTAATCTGACACTGTCATGCATGGCAAAACAACAATGATGCTTCCAAATCACTGGTCCCACGTGTTTGGTCTGTCCAGACAATTCACTCTGGGAGAATCAGTCTGGAGACATCCAGCATCAGAGCCTCCAGCTGGAAAATTAATATCGAGCCCAAGTTACAGTAGGACGCTTGTTGTAAGTGTGTTTTCATCCACATATCCAGCCTTTCATGCACAAGTGTTAAAACCTAGTACAGATGTGATGAAGGTGTTGTATATGACTGATTTTGTGGGATACATTAAAAATATACTTGAGGGATCCTAAAGAAAAACAGTACTTATTTTAGCTTTGGAAAATGTGTAATTTAAAAAGACAATTCAACAATTCTTGGTTAAGATTCATGGAGAGTTTTATACAGTCAACCATTACAAGTAGCAGTAATTACAAATAGTTCTGCAATCAAAAGCAATTCTCAATGCTTTGGATTCTTTTGGGTTGGAGAGTTGGAGAGTCTGACTGTTTATATCATGGTCAACACTGCCCTCTTCTGTTTAACATGCACTTCTAAAAATGATATGTAACAGTCTCTGTTTTGGTGAATCACTATGAGGTAAAAAGGCCAGCCACCTATTTATATTGATGTTTTCATGGTAAATAAAAGTGAGACCTGGCATAATAAGATGTTTGATCACTATAGCAAAAATATATACATCACCATAGAGAATCATCTTCATCGTTTTAATTAAGGATACATTCAACCCCAAACTCCCCACATTAAATTGTCTGTAATTATTCTGAAAGGAAAGGTAAAGAGAATATGGTGCTGAGTTGATGTGAGCTGAGTGAGCTGAGTATAAAGGTCATGTGAGCTAATACAAAGTATAAAAAGTATAAAAAACTGGAATAACAATAACTGTTAGGAAGTCTAAAAGGCGATGCCCGATATATAAGGTATATACTGTAGCAACACTGGAAGGGCCCGCTAGCTGCTCCACCACATGGGATGTCCCTGTTGGCGAAGTGGTAGTGTCGCTACTTGGGGAGTATGAGGTGATAGGCTTGTGCTTCGTCCCCACTGGACATTACAATATGCAACTTCACCATAGTCAAAACCTGTGGACTCATTTAAAATACAACTAATACACCAGTCTAAGTCTCTATTCACTACAAGTCTTACTTCTAACTTACAAGGCAATACTTGGCCTTGCGCCTCAGTGAATTAATCATTTAGGCTACTTACTCCCTATATGCCAACCCTTATTCTCCACTCAGAGTGCAACACTCCTTGTCATCCCCTGTATTCAAAAGTAAACAGGTGGGAGTAGAGCATAGAGTGTCCCTTCCTCTTCCTGTCATCATCAGGCAATCAGACACAGTCTCAATATTTAAAGGGGCACTACGTGATCTATGAATTTTATTGACCTCCACTGGTGACCAGTAGGAAATGCAAAAACATTGATATATACGTAACTTATCTCCTCCTACAGTCTTTGCAGAGTCTGTAACTGACAAAAAAGTCACACTTCACAAAGGAAGAGTAAACTAGCTTACTGGAGCAGAGATCCAACAGAACAGGTAATATTTCACAATGCAAAATACTGTAATGACAGTCTACTGCTTTGTAATTTCGCTCACTCGTATTGTTGAGCAATTGAAAACGTAAGTAGGTTGGGGGCCAGGGATTGTGAGTGTCTTAAAATTCCAATGGCTGGGGATTTTTTGTTTCAAAACAGAGTATGGGCCAGAAAGTGAGTTTTGACGCTGGTAGTGATCAACAAACCTATGAAACAACCACAGATATGGTCATTTTGTGCTATGGGGAAGTAAAAAATTAACTAATTTCTCCTTGCATCTTGAGTTTCCCCTTAAATTTCCTCTTAAGTAAAAGAACCTCCACCTTGCTGCATATTCCTCCTTCGGACAGCCCTGGAACTGATCATGGCTCTCATAACTGCTCACACACACGCATGCGAGCACACACAGCCATACACATATGCGCAGATACATGCATAAAATCTGGGCCCATTTCTTGGAGCTTATGATGTTATGTACTTGTTGTACTACTTGTATCTATTATCTTATCGTTTTAGCTGTATTCGTGTCCTTTGTTTTCTGTAAAGCACTTTTTGTGACAATTTGTTTGTTGATTAACTTCACCTCATTGACTTAACTTCAGACTGCATGGGAAGTCTTTATATGCACAGTATTTTGTACATTTGGAGTATCTGCCACCTCTCGGCAACATTATCTATAACAAAACACAACTGAAAATGTAGTCTAACGTCACTGAATATATTAAAATCACAATTTACTCTTTTACTTTTTTAATGAACAGTATAAAACCCTTTAAAACACTTTCTATGACAGACAAATTGCTGAAATAATGACTTTGGATGCGCTTTTTTTATGTCACTGGATGTGCACTGTGCTTAAAGCAATCCATGCCATGACTGTAATTGTTCATGAGGCTGTAAATTGCTTTGCAGTTGCATAAATCTATCATATGGTAACTTTCCCTTTTTTATTTTTTTGTCCCATTAATAAAACCATTATGAACAAAGGTTCTAGCACGAATGTCAATGCTCTGCTTGGTCCTGTAATAGCTCTACATAAAACCATTACCTATCATCTATTTATCTGCTTTGGTTATCTTCCAAGTGGACTACTTGTGACCAGAGTTTGCCTACACTTGAACACACTACAACAGGTGGTGATGTCACCACCTGTTGTAGTCTATAGAGGGTCACATCGCCTGGCACCAAAGCCAATAGTAGATGGCCTAGTATAGGATGTTTATGATGTGTATATATATGTAGTATGTATATGTATATGTATGATGTTAATGGTACATGATGATATAAAGCCCTTTGAGACTTGACTGTAATAAAGGGCTATATAAATAAACAAGGCTAATTTCAGTAGCATGCTTTTTACCATTAGATGTCAGGCTTTACACAGATTTGGGTTTGGGGTTTAGTTATTTTGTAGTATTATAATGTAGGATTATTTTTGGCTTAAAGTACTTTTCTCTACTTTAACACATTGGAATGAGGCCACTGTAAATATTTCTGGGTTGGGTATGAATTACATTAAGCACAGTTATAAACTTCATCAAATGCCACTAATTAACTTTTACAAGTCTGCCATAGTTTACGCTACCATTAATAAGATTAATATCTTTAACTTTATACTATAGGATGTTCATTGATCAACCTGTTGCAGTCCTAACTAAAGCATTCTATTGAAATTTCCAGTGAACCAGTTTCATGCATTGTCTTAAGCTCCTTTTACATAGAGATCAGGTGCTTGTGTGTTACAGGTGGTTCAAACAGGATCAGGACACAGTTCAGGTTAAGAAGTGTCACATCTAAAACCTTAGATGTAATTTGCCTTAGCTACCACATGATGTCGGCATGGAGCCATTTACTCCTGCATGGAATCATCTCTAAGTTTCCTGAGTTAAGAGTTACTTCTTTTGTAACTACCAAAAACTTAATTACAGGAATTTATAGCAGTGCTGGGAGTGATTAGATTCAACAGCATCTGAAATTTAAAAGGCAGCTTCCTTTTTTTTTTTTTTTTAATTTTCCTGTCCTAAGACTGTCCAGGGCCTCATTCATTCTTCAGCTCATAACGTTTTAATGAGGGGTAACTAGTGCATGAGATTGCACAAAATTGTCAGTTGTGTTCCTCATCATTCTTTGGACATCTAAATTTATGAACCACTATTCTATTTTCAATCATTACAGATAACCTTTGCGTGACTGATGTGGCACTGGGTGTTGATAAAGGTCAGAGAGAGGTACAGTATAGTACAGGGGTGTATTCATGAAAAGATGCTTAGGCAGCCAGTATTGCTGTACAAAAACAAACCTTTGCCCTTTGAGAAAAGATGCCTATCAGCAAGATACAAAGGCACATGCATCCTTGTTCAGTGTTAATGAGTCATCATAGATGAAACAAACCTTCTCTGGAGTGTGGTAGCTGTATATCATAAGCCGTGAAATGTGATGTAAGCGCTCCAGTTATTTTGCCCCTGTCTTGTCCTTAGTTGTCTCCCCCAGTAGATATATTATACGCAAGACCTGTCTATCCTTTCGTGGGCATAATGACAGTAATGCACTAGTTCCTAAATCAGATTCTTTGGGAGCTTGTGCATGTGGAAAATACTCTAAAAAGTCTGAGTGGTGTGCAGGCTGTCTAATTGAGGCATAACAGCATTTGTGTTAGTCAGTTTGGGTGTGGAGAAGGACATTTTGTGTTAGTTGCCCTCCAGAGAGGCAGAGCTGTGGAGGCAGACTACCCGCAATGAGAGTCCCCCATGTGAGCTGTGCCAACCAGACAGACTAGGAACGATGGGGCTTGTTTGTGCCTGCAGACTAAACCATAATACACACCCACTTGGAAAGTACCATTATCCAGTATCCAACAATATACTGCACAAGAGCCATATTTTGTAATACTCAATAAAGCTAAAGCTGCATTAGTCATGCCTATGTTTTTATATTAGCCGGCTCAACATCTCACTTAAAATAAAACTGAAAGCATTTTATTTATCCTTTACAACAGTTAGATAACATTTTATATTACAGTATTCTGAATTCTTAGGCAGGACTCTAATATTTTCAGACTATAAGTCATAAGATATGAAGAAAACGGATCCATAGAACAATGATATGAGAAGTAGCATACATTCTCAGGGGGAGAGGGCCAGTAGCGGATCCACTGGGGCACGTCAGTTTCCATGGTAACCTCTGATCACACAGACGGGATAAATGAAATGAGGTAATCACTCCATTGAGCCCTGCCAGCAGTTTGACAACAGTGCTAATGAACTGATCCTCCCAAAACTTGCCAAGAGACGAGCCGTAGTTTGAGCTGTTCCACATCTCCATGACATCTGTATTAAGAGTCTCACTTAGACAAAAACAGACAACAGAGACAAGGATGTTCTACCGAAAAGCATTTACTTCTCTGATTCCATCAAGTGTAAGGATATTCTCCTCGATATGTTGCTCTTTAACTACACTCAATCTCATCACTAACTACATATACCTGCTTAACACTTTAACACTACATAGTGAGAAGAGCCAGAGTAATATAGACATCTCCATATCATGCCTGTAAAATTCATTAGGTTGATGAGCGGATCTGACTCATCAGTTTGCTATATTGTGCTTCCTATACAAGCACAAACAAAATGCTATTAATATCTATGTGTACAAGCAGTTTATGGGTTAGTTTTCTCTCAAGCAATTAAGCCTTGCAGTCTTGAGGATTCACTGATGAGAAAATCAATACTGTTTGTTGCTGTTGTGTTTGTTGTAGCAGTATTAGTGGAAGACATACAACATAGTTGTTTTTAGTGCTGTTTAATCTGCAGTCCTTAATCACATGTTCTTTTCTTTTTGCTGTAAGTAATTTTGAATGGTGTGCCTCTTAGTTTTATTTAATTGGGCAACAATTAAATTATTCATGAAGGTGAATTATTTCTTGGGAATAAGTTCAGAGATGGTGCCCTCTGCATGTCACGTTAAATGGCAGTGCACTGCCCCTGAGTAAAGGATCTACAGTAATGTTTTGCCGTAGCCTTGGAGAGCCATTTCCACTGGAGAAAAAGGGACACTGCTGATGATCTCAGTGGGGAACTATTGCCATTTGGATATTATGAAAGGCTTTGGAATGAAAGCTGTTTTGTGTGTGCCCCGAATATTTCACGGTGTCATTGATGTAAAACCCATTGAAACCACCTAATGTGATTGCTGATCATAATCGTATGACCTTTTGTACAGTTATTATAAGTGAAATTTTCTTTCACTAGAACAAATATTTCCCATATATTTGTTTCTCATGATGCTTTTATGCTGGATGTTACACCATGATACCATGGCTACTTAAACTGCAATGAACAGTGTGTCCCATCTGTAAATATAATTTCACACCAGCAGAGTTTGTGTAAGGTGAATGTCCATTAGGGCTAACTCGCCCTCCACTGCCAGTCTGACAGACAACAGCGGATGGCTGACCTACAGAAGACACTTTGTGGCTTTGTGACGAATCAGCAGTCACAGCCTGGACAATGGCAAATGACAAAGCAAGACACAGCCAGTGGTTCACTGTCAGATGACTTTCTAGCCTATTTGTGGGTGGCAACATATGGTGCTTGTGTCTAGAGACTGCAGATGTATTCACCCAGGGCCTAGCACTAGTTCTCTAAAAATGGTGATACTGGGGATAGATGCTACAGCACTTCACACCCTACAAATTAATGGAAAAATGTGAAGTGAGCAAGGTTTCAAAACAAGCTTTGTGGACCAGGCAGCAGGAGAAGATAATTGGAAGTGCTTCACTTCAGCGTTCAACATGGTCTTACAATGTATCATGTGCAGTACCACTAACACTATTATTGCCTTGACAATCAATTTGCTTGTGGTTTCCCTCTGCAAATGAGACAACCATTTGTCAAAGCACATTTTTCACACTATGTGGGCTTTTTCTAATCAGAACTGATAAGTCTGTAACTTTGCAATAGAGCCCAAGAGACAAAGCCCTGACCTCTGGCAGATTAAAGGATATTGTGAAGTCACATAAAAGGGAAAGGTGCTGGGTAGCTCTTTTTGTTTGCTCCATTTTGTCTCATTGAGGGCAGATGGTTTAGACTGTGTGCGGTGGCATATGGGGTAAAACGCAGCAGCAGAAGCAGCGACAGCACTCTATTTAGTGTTTTGCACTAGTGGATTATTCTCTGAGACAGGGCAGTAATGGTTTATATGGACAATGAGTAAGCCCTGCAACTGTGGTCCATGGGTGCATGTGTATGGGACACAGCAGGGGAGAGAGTGAGAGAGAGTGAGAGAGAGACAGAGAGAGAGAGAGAGAGAGAGAGAGAGAGAGAGAGAGAGAGAGAGAGAGAGAGAGAGAGAGAAGAGAGAGAGAGAAGAGCCACTGCAGAGGACAGAGAGCTGCAGCTCCTGCCGTGAGACCTGGATTAGGCCCTGGACACTGGATGCTACTGCTGCTGCTGCTGCTGCTGCTGCTGCTGTTTTTCAAATCGCTCTAAATTCTCAGAGATTAAGGGAAATGAATGAATGAATGAACGGTGACATGATTTTCAAAACAGCCATGCCATATCCAGAAAACATGCTTAAAAAGCAATGTACACTGTGCGGTGTCCCGTTTATCAGTGTTTGAGTTGAACTTCAGACATCATGCCTATTGTATACTTGAAGCAAATGCACTTAAAAATAGATATCCTGCACATTTTTTAGTGATTTTGCATACCTTTTAAATATAATGTAATGTAAATAATATAACACTTTGTTGATCCCCATGCAGAATTGCTCTTTCCCTCCTCCACAGAGCGACAGAACAGTAGGAAGGGATTCACTGTCTTGCTCAATGGTGGATGCTTGAATCCAGGCGCTCCCTCTTCCCTGCCCTTTGGTATCACACAAAGCTGAAACTCTTAAGACCTGATGGGCCAATCAATATTGCTATAGCAGCTGAATGATGAAAGTAATCATGTTGAATCACCTACACTACTAGCTGCCATGAGTGGGAGATTTAACGTCATGCGTCCCTGCATCTTGCGTGAGATGTACCATTTGGAGATGAAAGATCAGGCACCGTGCCATTAGAGTAACTGCTCCCTTAACTTCAACAGATTAAACCTGCGTAGTATGGGTTAGTGGCATCACCCTTTAACTTCATGCCTAATAGTAGGGCAGGGTGGTGTCTGCTCATCAGATTTCTGAACCCAACCATCTATCCTCTTTACTGTAAATTGCACAACTATCTTCCCAGATATAGTATTTAAAGCGGTCTCTGAACATTACATGATGTACTTTTAACACCCACAAAACGCTTTCAACATCCAGTACATTTCTAATCTGAATTTTAATGACTAGCAAGCAATTAAAGAGGTACAAATCAGTACTGGTAGATGGGATCCTTCTCCATGTCGAAGTCTCCTCTGCTTTTCTCTACTAGTTGAGCAATCAGGGAAAGCAAAATAGCTCCAGTAGAAGATATATTTCTATTTAAGCAAGATATACTTATTTCAAGTGTAATTCACATGCATGGGGCATGCTTTGTGAGATGAGCAAGCATGCTGGAGTAGTTGTATGTTTATACCCAAGGGCACACAGGCCTCCATGGGAAACTGTTTCCCTTGTGTGGCGCTCTCAAATGAGGTCAGTAAATATCACCCTTACCGACCCATTGCTTAATTCCCTTAATACTCAGTATATTAATCAATATTAATCAAGTATGTTTCTTGAGGTGTGATGCATACAATAATGATATTTCTCACATCAGCCATAATACCATAAGATATTCAACTCCCAGAATGGACAATTAATCAATTTAATTTTTATCCTAAGGTACCAAACAAAACAAAGGACACAGAACACATGTCACAGTTTTCTCCTAACGTGATTGTTAGTGAGTAATGGCTGTTCTCTGAAAGGTTCAACTGTAGCTGTGTTGTGAGTAATGGATGAGAGCTGCAGATTGGCTTAATGCAACAGTGATTTAATAAAACCCAGCAGACAAAGCACTGTGGCCTTGGGAGGTCTGTGTTCATGGGTACAGGAGGAAAAACACTTCAGGATTATCTTGCATATTTCTTGCAAAGCCCCAAAGTTGCCAGCCCAGCTGACTGGTATAAAGATGCGGCTTCTCTGAGAGGGGCATAAGAACAAGAGAAGAACTACTGCCACAAGTTTTTTGTCCTGAACTTCTAAATTTAGACCAAGAAAACTGCAAGAAAACCTGGAGTGTTTTTTTTTACCCTGAGCCACACACCTGCAGCTCCACACAAGCTCACAGGAGGTAGTGAGGCAACAAAATATCACATCAGCCGAGGGCCACAACCTGCTTCTGTATGCTCTGACCTAAAATACAATTTTGCCGCCAGCATAAAGTTAAATTGAGACATGTGGCTAACTGTCTAAACTAATAATTCAAAATTTCTTACGCAGCAAAACATTGCAACCGAGTTTTAAGTTTTGAGGTCCCTCTGATAAAGTAAGAAAACAAGGTGCAGTGACTGTAATCAAGTAGTGTTTAATCTAATACATCTTGTAATGCTGTGATGCCACCACTACTTTGCATATTGGGGAAAAAAGTAACTTAGCAGACTATTGGAAATTGAAGTGATTTGTTCCTAGATGAGCTATCAAGCTAAAACTCACAATGGAGTTTTAGCTTATTAGTTATGTTAATAGATGTCAATAGAATAACATTATAGGAGATGCAAATATCTGCTGTTTGAAAAAAAATACCCTTTTAGATTAAAACATTCCAATGTGTCACATTTTGGGTGACATTTGTTCAATTATAATCATTACTCAAGTCATTGTGAGTAGTGTAATAAGAGCCAGTACTAAACGACGCTGTTACTCGTTGTTGTCAGGGAAAATGCATGACCTCTTGATATGATCTATGTTTGTATCTTTTGCTTTCATTCAACCTGTTTTCTCAATGGACCAGATGGATGATGAGCTCCTGCTGAAATACTGGGGCAGATGTTCCAGCACTGTAAGTAGGGTTTTGCATTATGCACACATTTTCATTTTTTACACCGCCTGGCTGTAGGCTGCAGTCTGCAGAGACTGACTGAACTTATATTTCTCTGGTCTGAATGTACCCATTCATCAAAATATCATGAATGATTGAGAGAACATAATCTACAAGGGAGAAGTATTTTAATGCACAACACGAGTATAGGCGACTGTACAGTACATTCAGTGAAGTACTGCTTCCCAACTCCCATTAGGTGGAACTGAAACTTCAGCACCACGGACAGCGGCTCAGTCCAGTTCATCTTATCTGTTATACACATTTTTGCAAAGTTGTGGAATCCAAACGATATAAGACATAAATAACACAACCTTCCACAACATACAGGAATAATTCGGTTTTCAGCAAAATCACATTGTTCTTGCCATAAAATGCGCAACAGATTATAAAGCACAAAATTCGAAATAAACCTTTGCGAACTGCGTTTCCGATTATGCCACATCTCACTACACAAGGCTGGGAATTAACCTTACCCGAGGTGGAGGAAACTAAGCCCCCTGGGAGCAACGTCACTCCCCTTGGCATATCAACCCCTGTCCGCTGTAAGCGTCCAACACAGCACTACCGAGGACGTCAAGATCGCATCCATCTTCAACGAGAAATGGTTTGCGAGCTGGATCTGACCCAAGCAATCCTCCCCGATTCCATGCGTTTCGGCGAGGAGGCATTTAAATGCTCCGGTACGCATGCAGGCTGAATAACTCCTTGGAGAAACCAGGAAAGGTCATTTAAAGTGGAATGAGTGCTTGCGCCGAGTATGGTTTGTGGTAAAGGAAATATCGTCGAGAGCCAACTACTGTAACTTCGGGATTTACTTGCGAAGGCGCTTTTACTGAAGATCGTGGGATATTCCGTGCCCAAACATGCCTGTACGAAGAGGTCACGTAGCGCCACAAAACACCTTCCTTGGAATAATAATTCGGAAATTCGAGGGTCAGAGTAAGTATTTCCATGATGTGCGACCGAAATTACCTAGGCTACTACTAGATAAGCGAATGTTACTAACTCAATTTGCTTACTTTGCTTAACCCGTGAAATGAGTAAAAATCTTTAAGTTTGTCTAATTTTAAAATTGCTTAGTTTGTTACATTGAAAACAGATAGAAATTGAAGAACATTTTCTTGGATAAGAAGACAAACAAAAGAGAGATGGAATTGTTGAGTTATTGCCTGCATTGTTTTATTAAGGTTTTTATTAAATTTTAAATTGTATTGGTGGAGTAACTATGCTGCTATATACAGTAGTACAGCTTTATTAAAAAGATGTTTGATAGTGATGGTCATGGTGAACTTGATATACATTGTTTTTATTTGTGACATGACACCATGATGTAGGCTATGAGGCTAGATGTACCACAGTAGGCAGTCTACAGTGCATTCATAGACAATTGTTGTTTTTTTGTTGTTTTTTCATGCAGATCGGAAATTTGTGATAGCCAATGCCAGGGTGCAGAACTGTGCAATCATATACTGCAACGATGGCTTCTGTGAGATGACTGGCTTCTCGAGACCAGACATCATGCAGAAGCCGTGCACCTGTGACTTCCTCCACGGCCAGCTGACCGACGGACACGCCATCAGCCAGGTGTCCCAGGCTGTGCTGGGATCAGAGGAGCGCAAGGTGGAGATCACCTACCACCGTAAGGATGGTGAGTCAGTGACCTGGCACAACGGTGCAGCTGTCACAGCATACCCCGAAGCGGAGAGGGGTCTTTGTGACATGTTGTCCCTGAGAGAGCACCCACCACAGCTCCTCAATATGTCCATTCCATAACGTGGCCTGTCAGTCTGGTACTGACCAGCCAGAGTCAGTTACAAGATGAGGGGTAGACATTGCCCTTGATAGAGCAAAACAATAAGGACAGTCAGCTCTAAAACGACTCCGCTAAGCGTCTCTCTTATTGTTGCAGTTGCTGAATGTATTTGTAGTGTATATTATTCATGTACTTTGTGAAAGTATATATACAGCTTTGATCCTCCCTCATATGTCAAGAGGGATATAACAACAGAATTTAAGAGCTTTCTTGCATGGTAAACATAAGCAGTGTCTTTGCTGCAGTATATCCATATCAAAACAATGCTATATTTTGATCTGGCTCCCGTTCATTGTTTTCATTGAGGGGTAAGGTGCTGTGTGAGAATTGTATTATAATAATGTTATTGTGAACTCCGTAAAGGAAGGGAAAGGGAGATTGATAATCAAAAAGTCACTGCGTTACAGCAAAGAGCTGCACATGACAACTTATTAAGACCTTACAGAGGTGGAATTATACTGCGCTGTTTTGTTTTTTTTGGCAAGCGCCTTATTTCACAGCATCATGAGCGTGGGTGACTCAAACACTGGCTGTTGAAATGGTGGCTTGTATCTCCTCTTAGTCTTGTGACTGAGATACGTACAATAGACGGCAGAGTGAGAGACTGTAGTAGAAAGAGACAGAGAGTTCATTTGAGTCCAAAGCTCACCTGCTGCCCTGTCAACCCTACTCTGCTTTAATGAGGACATACTTTACCATAAATACACTTGCTATACACATTTAAAAATCAAATAATGTCAATGTGTATTTAAGATGCGATACATGCATGATGCATTCACCCATATTGTAGTTTGCAGTAAAGGTATAGCGTTCATTAGACAGATTGATTCGATAAAATAATACAGGGATCAATTTACTAATCTATAGTAATATTATATGTTTATCAATAATCCATACATTACATGTAATACAGCTTTGTCAGCTTTTCTGTCCTTAATGCTAACCATTTTAGCCTTTGAGGTCCAACACTGCTGTTTGTCATTGGTCTGTCATTCACTTTTGGCCAAATCCTAGCCCTGGTATGAATGGTGTACAGCAGAGGCAGCAATCCTGAGTCAGAGAGAATTAGAATGATGTTACTGCTCAGTGACATAAATCCCCAGATTGACTGCCACCTCCTGCCATCTTCTCACACAGTTCTTTGTGGTCACCATGATATAGCCCTTCAAAGCCAATGCAAAAGTACTCCTCTTGTAGAGCGTGCAGGTTTTTTTTAAATTTAAAAAATAGTTTGCACTAGTTTAAAAGCAACCGTTGCTGCTTTGCGATATTCCTGCTTTGAACTCACATTTCAATTCGTAGAGTGTCTTCCAATGAATCTACAAGCAGTAGTGTATGGAGAGTGTACCCTGGAAAAAAGAGCCATAGGATTTTATTTAATCATTGAAGAAGAGCCAGGGCTTGAATTTTTCATTGTGAGTTTGATGAAATTCTAGGCCATGGATACATGTTTAATCTACCATCAGCAGCCATCAGTCTAGGCATTTTTCTACTAATCAGGAGGAAACCCTAAACCAGCTGCTACTCCGCTAGAATAGATTGTCTAAGAAAACCTGCAAGACAATTACACACAGCACTCTGGGGACTGCTGGTGAGGACTTCTACCACTCGGCTCTTGACAAGTAGGATTTCAAAGCGACTTCAGTTAGTCTCCCATCCTCCCATCCTCCATGTGCTGTAGTCTGTCTAAACTTCATGTGCCTGTAATGTTTAAAGCATGGCAGACTAAGGAGCCATAGAAACCTTCCAACATAATCATTGCTCCCTGTCTCTTCCCAATCCTCCCTGGTGTGCATCAAGGCTTCAAGACATGACTCTTAATACTCCTCAGAGGAATCTACAGTGAGCTGTGCTCATGAATAAAGATGTCAGGGCTGACAGTGTGGTGACTGGGAATGAGCAGCTTACAGAGTAAATGCATTAAACTGGTATA
This sequence comes from Centroberyx gerrardi, assembly GCF_048128805.1. Classification (NCBI taxonomy): domain Eukaryota; kingdom Metazoa; phylum Chordata; class Actinopteri; order Beryciformes; family Berycidae; genus Centroberyx; species Centroberyx gerrardi. Next base: position 14,785,383 of record NC_136006.1, on the reverse strand, counting down.
GAGGACACAATCCACACGCTCCCACAGCTATAGGGGAATGCAAATGAAACATTTATGGCATCTTTGAGAGCAGTGGCCCTATTGATTCAAGCTAGTTGTCTACAAATTGAAGCTGATGGGGTGGAAAGTGGTTGTGTTCCATGTCTCCTCTCTTAACTGCATTTTAAATTATCGGTGCCCATGCAAATCAGTTAATCCTTCATATTAAACTGGTCCTTTTTCTAAATCCCTCCATTTTCCACACACCTACTCCACATCACAAATCACGCCGCAATGTTTAAAGAGAACAGAAAATAAACCAGCATTAGCTCTGATAGGTTGAACTTCAAACACTATTAACCAATATTACTGTACATCATGTATGGCAATTATTCTCTCTCTCTCTCTCTCTCTCTCTCTCTCTCCCTCTCTCTCTCTCTCTCTCTCTCTCTGAAATAGCCACACAAAATATTGGTTCTATTAGAATCTCTTGATGTGCATTAAATGTCAATGTTTAGAATAGTTGCAGTGTGACAGTTTGTTTTACCCCTCCTGTCTATAACCACCGTTTGGAAATCTTGAAAAGCACTGTCAGGATTTGAGGAAGCCTGGTGACATCAGGAGCAACAAAGCTTTGGCTCTTTGCTCCGCAAAGGCTAAAAGTTAAGCTGCTTATGCGTATGCTCAGAAATTAAAAGTAGTGGGACAATGGAAACCATTGGAGCACAGCAAAGGCCTTTATCACAAGGGCATTTCTTTATATTTTTGTGTTACCTTGTATCTGAACAACCAAGAAGGTCGTGAGGGAAGGTAGCGCACATGCCTTCTCCTCTCAAAGATAATGCATAATCAATGAGATAAATGCTTTCCCTTGATGGCTTTGTAAAACTATCCTATTCCACGGGGTGTAATAATACTTTGTAACTGAATGAGTCTTAACAAAAGGAAGCTGACACCACGCAGCGCAGCGAAGTTAAATGGATAATGGCTACATAACCGCGGCAGCTTAGCTAACCGTGCTGAATGATCTGGGACATGTGGTATGCGTGGGTGCAGGGTTTCATAGGTGACTCCCCACTGAGGGCACTGAAGGGCCTTCTACCCCTGCTGAGGGTTTGGTAGCAGGGGAGCGAGAGGACAGGGGACACAGAGTGCCTACAGTGCACAAGGTGTGCTGCAGGAGACTTGGATGGCTGCCCTCTAAAAGAGCACATCCATTTTTCATCATTCTCAGCCCTCTTTGGTTTCTCACGGTATGTGGTGAAACATACCGAGCTTTCCTTCATCAGGTTTCCATGCATTTATTAGAGTGTCTGTCCAAGTTTGAATTACAAAATAAATGCAACTACAAACAATAAACGCAGTTCAGGTTTAATATGACATCAGTTCACAGCACAGAGAAGATTTCCATATTTTCACTGTGGAAAATGTAGATAGCATACAGTACTGTAACTTCAGTTCATTTTAAAGAGAAAAAATAGTAGTGATAAATCAGGTTAATTATAGGAAAATGAGCATAATTTATTCTACAAAGGGATAGTTTGCTAGCACGGCTGTCCATAATTAGGATGTGAAACAAAGTTTATTAGTAGTGAGGAGGAGCAGATGGAGCTTTGAACAATACAGGTCTTACTTTGCATACGATAGGAATTTTCATCCATGGGCTATTTCCATCTCATGGGATGCTTATACTGGAGGAGGTAATCTAATAGTCCTCTCCAAACCATCTGTTTTTTGCTCTTAATCAGTTGCTGTGTGCTAATAAGATATTTTAACATCCATTGCATTCAGTCTCTCTGACAACATTTGTGCTGAATTAAATAGGAAGATCATGGAGCACAATATCATGCATTGATAACGGGAAACACAAATGAGATGCACATTGAGCTAGAGCTGCTAGTTATCCCTGATGGCTTTTGAGACACTGATTGAAGATGAAATTAGGCCAGGCTGTGTAGCTTACAGCAGTCTCACTGAGGCGAGATATTGCCACAAGGCCAAAAGACTCTAAACAAAGGGTTAGCTTGCATGCCCTCTCCCTACATGCCCCAGTCCCGATTGGCTATGCCCCAGTGAAGTTGCGTATTGGCTTAAGCAAAATAGCCCTAAACAATAAACATGTCAGATTTCATTATACAAGACTACTACCAGGCAGTAGTCTGGGGCTGTACTCTTTAAAAGCTGTAGTTGTGGATAGTGCATTTGTAGCAAGCTACAAAAACAAAAATTAGTGCTCAACAATATTACTCATGTTTCTCCCTAAAGCAGCTCAGCTTATTCAGATTAATGTGAAGCCCCAATACATCAAAAGCAAATAAAATAGCAAGGTTCGAATAAGAAATAGCTTCTCTTTTTAAATTATGATACAAAACGTAAAAAAAGATAATGCTTACTTATACTATATATTTTGCTGATTTAAATACAACTTACTGTGCAATCCGAATAAGACTCCTGCTTGATCTGTGAGGCATCATTAAAATACAGTGTCTACAAGATTGCTTGATTAAGCAGCAATGTTTTAATAATTGATGATGGAAATAGAATCTACTGTAATGAAATTTCCATCATGAAAAGGGAGCTAGTCTTAATACAGTGTCCATCCATTCCCACAGGTGTAAATATGCTGCTTGGCTACCAGAGAAACGCTCTGCCTGTTGTTGAAATGAATGGACATTCCCTCTTTCATTGATACCAAACTGCTGCACTGTCGAGGATGTTGACCATGTCCGGCATGTTTGGCCATGTTTGTACAGTATTACACTGTGCTGAGAAAGGATGAATAAATATCCTAAAACCAGAAAGGCTTACATTCTCCAGTGGCTTACATACACTACAGCTCACACTCATTTGTGTTCACCAGTGCCAGACTTTCACCATGTCAAGTGCAAAGGGAAGGGAGATGAGAGGATCTAAAGATAGTTATCCTGCTAGGCGATTGAAAGAGGGGTATGGAGCGCGTGGCCAGACCTTGTAAAAATGACACAGGCAGTGAAACTCTAAACTATGAAGGAAAATGATGACATATAAAAACACTGATGTATATTATCTACCTTTCCGTGTCCTCCTGTCAGTCCCCATGATATGAACTTAAATATAAAAGAATTACTCGAGCACACTGGTGTTCTCACTTATTCTCATTTTATGAAGAAAAAAGACCAACGTTTCTGTCAACAGACCCTTTTCAGGGCATCAGTGATCCCCATGATATGGACATGGTAAGGTAGAGAAGGAAGAAAACCAAATAAAAACAAGAGCAGGAATGCAAACACTCCCTTTAACATTAGCGGTGTAGATACTATTAAGTAACATAAGCAGGCATGAGTTGAAAATGCACTCCTATCACACTAACTCATTCATGTCAGAGAGAAATTAACTACACAGTGATGATAAAAAATAAGTGTATTCCTATGACATTTTATATCTACCATACACACTGTTTTCATATTCACATACCTTGCTGTACAAATGGACTATTTGTTTTTTGTTTTTTGTTTGAAAATAATGGATTTCCCCAAGGCTTTTCCCATTTTGGAAATGTCCATAATAAACTACACAATATTATCAGACTGACTGCCTATTTATGGACAATGGTCTATAAATAGGCCCATTCAGATAAACAATATGCCATTTACCAATGAATTTGAGAAAGGCCATATAGCTTATCATAAAACTGGTTGAACTCCACAACAGATTGTCCATCATCAAACTTGATATCTATTCAATACTTGTTCAGTGCAGGTGAAACCATGTCTGCCAAGGCAATTTAACATCAATCAAAGGGGGGCACCGCTAATGCTAGAAAATTGTATGTCTTCATCTTTTGAATTCAAATTGAATCAAATTTGGTACACATGCTCTTGGGCTCTAGTATGAGTCAAAATGTAAAGCTTGGTTTTGATTGAAGCATGTGGCTGTGGCTTATCACATAATGACAAAGAACTCAATGTGTGTTTGGGATATCTTTATAAAACTACATGTCAGCGCCTCTATTTTGAACATGCATAAAAAGCATCATGCATAAGGGTTCATTTAATCTAAAACTGCTTGAAAAAGTAGGTATTCCACAGAAATTGCACATCCAATTGATCTTTATCAATATTACTAATTATGGGATGAATTTAAGCATTTACTTAAATAATAATGTTCAAATCTGAGAAAAAGAATTGAGATTGGGGTTCACATATTTTTTCACACCAAGTACTACTTGGCCCTTGTTGGAAGTCAGGCAGGAAATGAACTGCACAGTTGTATTCAATCAACGTCAGAGGCTGTCTCTCCTAACAATTCCTCCTAATGACCATGGCAAGTCGTGAATACTTCTGCTGATCACTTGGCCACCAACCACCAACCCTGCCACTGATTTGCGGTGAAGGGAAAGAAAGGATTTCCCAGTTTTATTCTCAAACAGTTCTTCTTCTTTGCAAGGACAAGTGAGCGTTGCGGGCAAATTAGCTTGGAACATTGAGGTCGGACAGGCGGTAATCAAATTTGTAACGATCCAAATTCTGCTGATTTAGCATAGCAGTTATAAAATGAGGAGGCACTTCCTTTGATCCGTTTTGGTAGAGGTGACATTCAGCAGGGGACCAGATGAGAAGGGACCCCCACAGCTTAGCCTTTATGCATGGCATTGTTTTTCCATCTGGTAAGGTAAATTCCAGCCCAGAGATATTTCTGCTGAATTTACCATTTTGGCTGTACACAAGCCATGGTTGCTGTTCTTCATACTGTAGAGTTCATCTTGGATGTCATGAATTGAAACAAACATTAGCACTATTCATATGTAATTTTTTTTTTTCAGATTGGTGATTTTTAACAGCTTCTGCTTTATATTTCTCATACATACATTTTCAGTTCCATTTCACATAACCTTCTACTTTTACTCTCAATGTCACTTGATAATGTTAGTGATGTTACATCATCACTAACTCTTGTGCACCATGTTAGGTGGCCATAAGACACAGAATCCTTGTATTGACTGAAAAATTCTGTAAAGAAAAGGATGTTTAAGAAGAAGAATAGTGGTCATTTTTGCGTGTAATTGCAGGGAAACCCTAATGCTGTTATGACAAAAAACAATATTTAATTCATATGCCTTTTGCTTTATTCAGAGAACTTAAAAAAACAATTAATATTTAATGCATAGGTTATTGCTCTATTCAGAGAACTTCAAAAAGCCCGGACCAAGCATACGCGCCTGAGCAATGGAGCAAACCGAGCATCTGCATCTGTTCCCCAACATATTCATTTAGGAGGAGCAAAGTTGAGTTTTCACTCTTATTTTTCATTTCCACATACTTCACCTCCTCCTTGCTCTGTCTTTAAGTTAGAGCAATGATTGATAGGTGCCATGTCTTGCCAACTTATGTGGAATTTGGATACACAAGGCTAAAAATCTCACAAATTAATACAATGGCATCAGTAGAAACTAGTAGCTCGTTTACCTTGAGTTTTGGAATTCTGCCATACAAAAAAGGGGAAAACGATATTTTACTGTCCTCTCATATCATCCTCTCATATCATCACACAATAATACCAGTGGGCACAATAGAAAGGGAATAGACTCACATTTCTAACAATGCCTTATTTATATATCTCCTAACACGATAAACGCCCACAACAAGAAATATTTATGTCATTATTTCTGTATCCTGTGAAGCCTATAATGTGTGAATAGAATAGAATAGAATAGGGAGCACATGGTTAGAAATGTGACATCCTTTCTAATGACACCATCATGACAATATGAGAGGTCATGGAAAGGTGAAGAACATGGCATTACAATTTTACCTCATTATCTAAATGATCAAATGTGACTACAATACCATAAACTCAGAAACTTTGTACCCAATAAGGTGGATTCTTGAACAAATCATGAAATGTAATGTTTTTAGGGTTGCTTAAAATGACAAAAAAAAAGGCTTACTGATTTATCATCATTTATCAGCTATAATATAAAATAGTTTTCAGATATTAAAGGCCATTAATACCAAATGACTTTCTCTCTCGCTCACTTTCTCTTTCGCTCTCAAAAATGAGCATACCATTTAAGCAGCTGGACCAAAATCAAAACAAATGTTCCCTTTTGTAGAAAATGGCGCGTTATTACCAGGAAGTGCAGGAAAGTGGGTTTTATGAAAAAAGGATTTTCTGGGGAAGGACTCACAGATCCCTCTAACTCATCCCACTGCTCTCCCATTTTACAACAAACTGTAAGCAGGAACCTATGACGCCAAACAAGATGGGTGTGCAGTGTGCAGCCTCGGTTCTATTGCATGCCATTGTATTTAAACCCATCATTTAACATGAAGAGTTAAATTGTACCCATCACCTCAAATTCTAAATTTGGGTATTTTTTAATATTTCATCTCTTCATCAAATCACTTTTGGAATATTTTTCTACGGTTACAATTCAGGATCACTTCTTGGAGTTTTCATGCAAAAATCCCTCCAATAAAATCCTGGCATGTTGAGGCAGACCAAGCTTGTTATATTTAGTCAGACAGCAAGCCTACTGCTAATGAATGCTGCTGGCAGGGTGTCTGTGAGCCCTGAGGAGATTACTGTGAACACTGGTAATGTGTGTCCTCTGTGAGTTCGGAGGGAGCAACACAACAAGCAAGACAGAAAGACAGACAGACAGGCAGGCATACAGAGAGACAAATGGACAGACTGACATTTGCAGGGGATGGACTGAGGAGCTCATTTTATTCAATTTAATTCATTCGTACATTAATTGAAAGCCATAGAAAACATAATCAAAGCGAAAAACAAGAGATTGTGCAAGACAAGTTCAGAACCCAAAGCATTTGGCTTCTGATAAGCAGAGGGATTGACAGACAGAGGAAAAATAATTGCCTTACTTTGTCTAAAAGAGAACAGTCTCACTGGTTTGCCTTTCTAAAAAATATTTGGAACCCTTTTAAGAAGAGTGCGGCACACCTCAGGGTGCCAAACTACTTCCCTACCTTCTCTATAAAGATTTGATGAAAGATTTTTGTTTTTTTAAATGTGGAGTGTGGTTTCAGATTATGTGTTGTAAATAGTTTCGAGATTGGTGTAAATAGATAACATAATTTCCTCCAGCACATGTAAACACGCGGCTATCTCTCACTCCAGAGATGGTCATTGTGAAATGTCACAGTTCTACAATAGCTTTTGGATTGTTAGATAAGTTTTCCTATCAGTGAGTCTCTAGTGGTTAGAGAGTTTTATTGCTGGGTAGTTGTGCCTTGGGGCAGCAGAGCTTTTGCTGACCCAGCTGGCCAGTGCAGGCTAGAAATTGCTATATTTTTGGCTCAAGACAAAAGTTTATATCATGGATGGCTTTCTGCTATGTGAGCAAATTACAATCCTCCAAGTTGTCTGTAATCTGATCAATCTATTCAGCTAAACCCTGGTGTCTCTGCTATACTGCCGCTCTTGTGTTATGTCAGTCCAATCTCTGCAAGCTATTTCAGTTTTCTGCTCACTGATATGCACAAATGCACACACACGCATGCATGCTAAGACACACACAAACACACACACACACACACACACACACACACACACACACACACACAGTAAGCATGTTTAACCCCTGGGCTTACTTGTTTTATCTCTAAATGGGTACCACTTCATATATTCTGACATGACCAGGCAATGACCTTTAAATCACATCAACTTGCCTTCTCTCTTCCAAATATCCATTATATGCAATCATAAGAGGTGTTAGTCATGTTTTACTTCAGTGTGATGAATGTTCCTGAATAATGGCCACTATAAATACTAGGCTGATTGTGATAGTAGTTTCTCTTGGTGTTAAATGTCCCTTTGGCAGAATGGTCTATTTCTATAGTGTCAGGCTGAAAACAACGTCAGCCTGGGGCATACTGCCCCCTTTTAGAGATATTTCAAGGAGCAGCCATAAATAAAATTACAAGCTGAAGGATAAGGTATGGTTCAGCTTTTTGGCAAAGACAGTTTGTCTCTCTTTCAGGGTCGGACTTTCAGTGCAACACTCACATAATCCCAGTGAAGAACGAGGAGGGCGTGGTGATGATGTTTATCCTAAACTTTGATTACATCCTGGATGAAGGAAGTGACGACTCCACAGAGAAGATAAACCACACATCCCCCACAAAGTCTGATCAAAGTGAGTACTCTACTTTACATATATGTATATACTTAATTCTACACCGTATATATATTTACATTTAGTATACAGTGTTTCCTCTGTATTCATTCAGCAGTGGTGCATGGTGCACCACCACAGTAAGAAAATTACCACCACTGCCAGAGAAAATGGGAAAATGGAAATAACTGTATAATTTAGCTGAATTTTGTACTAAAACATAAAAAAAAATGCAACTCTAATATGTAGTATTGATGTGTTTATTATGATAAAATGTCCAAAGCAAAAACATTTTTAGCACTGCAACCTGCACTAGAGCCATAACTGGCACCAAAACGGGGACAAATCAGGAACCAAAGCAAAACATTACCCCCAAGCACCACTGCTGAATAAAATGACTGGGGAAACACTGGTATATACAGTATATATACTGTATAAACAGTATATATACTGTATATATATATACTGCCCCGCAATGGACTGGCGACCTTATCCATGATGGCTCCCTGCCTTCCACCAAATGCATGCTGGGATACACTCCCAAGAAGATTAAGCGGATGGAGATTTGTGGCCATTATGTGCTCATTTATCACAACCACATTGATTTCCAAGATATCTAAAGAGACTTTTGACAAACCAAAACCAAAAGTAACCACATCCGCTTCTTTTTTTTCTGGAAAGTTATTCCATAGTAGTATCTTCTGGGGAAGAGCTTATTCCACCTTCTAAACTGAATTATGGCACGACACAGTACCATTTCAGAAGATTGACTAAATTTTTCTCACATTTAGCATTGCATCTGTTGTGACATTTTTCTTAGTTTCTTCAAATGAGACTTGTGCCTGTTTTGTGGGATGGTACCATTCCTAAAATACACTCTCCTCCTCAGTAGAAGGACAATTACATAAGTGGATGGATCTAATTGACATTATTCATGCAGATTCTCATCTACATCTGGTAGACTCTAATTAAGTAAGCACCAGAGATTCAGTTTCAATTCCCTGCAATGCCTGGTGTAATTTCCAAACATGTTGCCGGCTTCTGATTTCCCCACAAAACTTTGCATTATTTAGTTTGCCAGCACAGTACATTTTACATTTGCATTTTTTACAAAATGGATTATATCTCAGCGTAGAGAGTAAATGGGCTGTTCGTATAACGTGATCTTCATTATTGAAAAACATTACATTTTTTTTAGCATTATGTCTGTTTAATCACTTTTGGAAGTACAGCATATATTCCGCATTCTTTATTTTGATTTATTTGGGTCCCATGTGTGTCAGGAGGTGTAAATGTCAGTGAGACATTCCTGCTCCTTTCTCATTGGAGGTACTCAGCATCTCTTCTCACTGAGCAAAGCACAGCTATCCACTTCACTCACCATGAATTCCTCCAAGGCACTGGCATTCTGCTTGTGCTGTAGCGTGTGTCTGCGTGTATATAATTTGTGTGTGTGTGTGTGTGTGTGTGTGTGTGTGTGTGTGTGCACGTGTGTGTGCTGCTAACGTTACTAATCAGAGTTGATTGCTTGTGTCCATGCTTTGCTGAGGGGACCTGTGGCTAGATGAGGCAGATAAACATATGATGTGACTGAGCAGTAACTCCCGACCACATGCACACATCACACTTAAAGTTTGACCTTGTCATTGTCTTTTGCACATGGTAAGGTACAAAAGTGTAATTTCACTTGGATTCGACCAATATGGGTCTTTGAAGGCAGATACCTGTATTTTTGTATTGAAGCTGCCAATAGCCGATATTCTGACGATATTCTCTATCTTTCAATTTGACCATTTTCATGCCAGAAAATGAGTGTGTTCAGTGTGTCCCCCAGAAGTTTATTCTTGTCAGGTTATCAGCTCTTTAAGGCAGGGTGACGGACCCCTCCTATTAAATGGTAGGGGAAAATCTGGGATACATTGCTTTTAAATGAAGCCACTAATTTAAAAAAAAAACATTACTGAATAATTAAATCAATAAATAAAATGTGCAAGGGAAATAAAAATTAATTGCAGGTTTCTGTGTGACTGTGATCAAGGAGGAATCTCCATATCAGCGGTGACTGACAGGCCGATGTCCAATATTTATTATAAGGCCAATATCAGCCTGTAATATCTGCAAAATGATATATTGGCCTAACCCTAAATTTTATTGTACTGGCCTCATGTGAAAAGTGATTTTTGGGACGATGGGTGACTAATTATAATCCCTTGCTGATAGTAGGCTATAAGCCGACAGGTATCATAGCAACTAACACAATAGAGAGAGCCTGGCAGAGAGTAATCCCTATTTCCCCAAGCCGGCATCCTGAACACAGCATTCAGCAATTTTAACATGCTGCCGAGCCCTGGAATCAGATACAATACTTACAAATGACTTGGTGGAGAGATACATTGTTCTTTACATGGATGCATCTCTCTGCCATTAATTTATGGAGAATTGAATGCCTCATCCTCATGTACAGGACAATACAATCAATTACTTTAATTTAGAACTTCTATTGTCAGATAGGTTAACTGTGTGTAGCCAAAGAGCGTCCTTCTCATTATGCTTCCTCTCTTTGAACCATTTAATTCTAATTTCATACCGAGTTATTCCAACAGATAAATGGCTGCTGCATGGGATGGAAAATTAATGTTTTTAGAGTCAATGACTCCTGGAAAGCTTAATGGTACAAATCAGTCAGGGCCAGCTAGCTTCCTTTATGATAGAATTACACTACAGCTGCAGGGCAAATACAGAAAACCGACTCTTATGTTCTCATCTGTGGTTTCCTGAAAATTCATTAGGATCTATGGGCTAGATGGGATCTATTAGGCTCTAGAAGTGTCCATTATCATCAAGTAGTTTTTCTTATCCCTAAAAATTTGAGAAAAATTTGAGAAAAATTTGAGATGCTGAATTCAGAGTACCTACAGCAAACACTGTCAGTGTGCAATGGTAAGATAACCTTACAATTTGGCCATGGTCCTAAATTGGCCACTTAGCATAGAGGGCTTTGTGAATATGGCCCTATTAGCTTGTACAGAACATGCTGAGTGCATCCATACAATACCAGAATATGTTGCTGAGATACTGTATATGTGTACTGATGATGTCTGGTGTCATTACAGAAGAGTTTAGCAATCATTTCATCGTTTAGCCCAGTTGACCTAAGTGATCCTTAGTATTATATTTCATACCATAAGGGTGATCAAACTATTCCTTGAGCAGCTTCATAGCAAATTGCATCTTATTGGACCAAACCTTCCCATATTACAGTCTCTCATACAGGTATTGCATCTTATTGGATTGGTATGGGCCAGGCTTTCCCATATTACAGTATCTCATACAGGTATTGCATCTTATTGGATTGGTATGGGCCAGACTTTCCCATATTACAGTATCTCATATTGGTATTGCATCTTATTGGATTGGTATAAGCCAGACTTTCCCATATTAAAGTATCTCATACAGGTATGAAGTAAGCTTAGAGCCAGCGAAACAGTGTAGATAATTCTCTCTGCCTGTACAGAAGGGGCGCAGAGGGGGGTAGTCAACATCTCCTGCCAGCCCAGGATATCATCAAGTTCCTGTCCAGGAAGCCTGTTGAGTGTCATGACTCCATTGTAAGCTAAGGTTGTTGTAACATCAGCGCATGTGGCCAGGGAATGGAAACAGATGGCAATGACATGATGTAAGGAGGGTGCTGAAGGATGGCTGCCTCATATTTACGAGTGAGACAGGTCTCACTTTCACCCTCTTTCTATTGTTAATGAGCCAAAACCACCACCCTATCCCAAGGGGCCATTAACATATGCTCCTGTGTCCACTCTGAAGATGTGACTGTGCACAAAAATCAGGCTCCTGTCTCAGATTAATGAAGCAGAATAAATAAAAATCAAGGAGAATCAAACATACTGTATGTACTGTACGTCCAATAGCTTGAGGGAAAGAGCAGATTGCATTATCCAATCTGCTCTTTCCCTCAAGCTATTGGACGTACAGTACATACAGTATGTTTGATTCTCCTTGATTTTTCAATTAAAACATCTAAAGCTTCAGTATACAGACTAGGGAGATTATTGCAGAACCAAAAGTTATCGCCTGTTCTCCCTCTATTTGATCAGGGGCACATAGCATATGGAAATCCAACAATACAATATCACATAATCAGGGAAATAAGAGTGTGGCTCTCCACTGGCTGCACTGTAATGACCTTTGCATTTGCTGGAAATGGGTCTGAATCACTGTGATTTGAGTGTGATATCAATTCCCACTGAGTGAGCAATAGATCTTTTAAATACCATTTTCCACTTTTCCTTCTATATTTATAGCTGAAGAAAGCTCCTTTTATCTAACTATGAATTGTATTCTCTTGGATGTAAAAAAAAAAATGGGTGGATACCTTTTTTCATTCATTGTTTTTTGCATTCATTTTTATTTTCTAGTGCTGCACACCAACGAATAAAAATGCCTTCCCATAATTTTTCCTTGATGCTTAGGGAGGAGCAGATTCTTCCGATTCCGCCAGGCCGCATTGAGCCTAATGGGTACCAGCAAGCAGTCTCTTCCACAAGAGGACCCAGATGCTGTGATGGTGGACTCGCCCAAAGAGAACGAGGACTCTGTGCCCCTGAGGAGCTTCCCCTCGCCCACCAAGGGCAGCTGCAGCCCCGCCGAGGCCAATGACACGCACGCCCTCATCGGCTCGAGCCACCACTCTTCCCAGGCTAGCGTGGGTCCAGAACCGCTGGACCACTCCTCCCCTAAGCACCCCTGGGAGAAGCTGTACCAGACGGAGCAGCACCAGTCCTCTGCCTCCCTGTCAAACACCTTCCCCAGAGGCAGCATCAGCAGCATGAGGCGAGCCTCATCCGTCCACGACATTGAGGGCTTTAGCTCCAACTCCAAAAGCCTATTCAGGGACCGCCATGCAAGTGAAGGTATGATAGCATCCTCTATAAGTAAAACCTCTCCTCAAACCAAATTACATAGTTAATGATTTAGAAACAGAACTTTAGTTTTCTTAACTTCTCTTCGTATTCCCCTTGCCTTGTCTGGATATTATTGTCGATTTATTACAAATTTAATCCAATATGCAGTAGCATTATCTGCATCCACAGTTTTGTTTCTCCTTTATCTGCTCTGACCACAAAATGCTGCTTTTAGACAATGGTCGCCATATCAGAGGTAACGTGTTCTCTGTCCATGCTTTCAGTGCTCAGCACTGCTTTGAAGCATGACTTTCAAGCAAGGCAATCAGCATAAATGCTCATCAGAGATCCACTTTTGGTGGAGTAGGTCGAGTGGGCCTACTGCATTTAATAACATGTTATGATTGTATACTTAGTCCAGTGTGGTGATTTTGTCATGTCAGCGGTCTTAAAAATCCTATAATGGTATGCACATCCTGAAACGAAAGCTTGCTGCCTGCACTCATCAACTGCTTATCAAAAGCATTGCTTTTAAATATACCTGCATGAACAAAATGTCTGTATTTGAATGAACAAAATGCATCTAAATGAATATGTCTCTACTTGTCATGGCTTGGGATTCTGCAAAAACCTTTGCCTCCTCCCATTATTCCTCTCTAATTTTATTCAGGTATTGCACTGACCAGAACTCTACAGTATGTTAGAAACATTTTAAAGTACATTCTTGTAAAATTGAGAAACCAGTTGAATGCATCTTTTTTTTTAACTGTAAAGTGTAACTTAATTTTTGCTCGCTGAACTGATTTTTATGTCCCACCGCTATGGTACATGGTATGCTGGACATCATGTTATCATGGTGACGTCTGTCTGTCTGTCTGTCGGTCTGTCTATTTGTCTGTCTGTCTGTCTGTCTGTCTGTCTGTCTGTCTGTAGACACATTATTGTGAACACAATAACTCAAGAACAACACATGATAAAAACGTAATCGTTACACCACAGGTTCCCTCTATAGAGTAGATGTTGTGATTAGATTTTGGACCACTTAGCCGCATACTAATAAGGATTAATAAGGATTAATAAGGTTTTCTTTAAACTTCTATAAGTCATTAATGCTTTAATATACAGAGTTCATATTATACCAACCAACCATGTGTTATATGAAGACAAGTACATTGACATAGATTAATGCAATAATTAGCTTAATTAATGACCTAATTAATTAATGACCTCATTCATTTTTAATATAATATAAATATATAATGTTCATTATTTTGGGACCTTAGGCAGCTCAAGTGCCTCTTGTTATACTACATTCATACCATATACAATATTTCTATCAATAAAGATAGAAGGAGAAGCCGAAGCTATTCAAAGCCAACAGATGGTGACAACTCTGGTGGTGACTGTGTGCTGTAACCTGCTGTCAACAGATGTTTACCAAGAGTACTGTTATTCTACAGTGACTGTTATTTTTCCCAACCCACCAGGCCCTTTTAATCATCTAAAGTCCAGTTTGCTTGGCTCTACTTCTGACTCCAACATCAACAAGTACAGCACCATCAACAAGATCCCTCTGATTGCACTCAACTTCACTGAGGGGAACGATAAGAAGACTCATTCTCCACAAACATCCGAGAAAACCATCATAGCACCAAAGGTCAAAGAGAGAACTCATAATGTCACAGAAAAAGTCACACAGGTGAGTCAATAAACTCCACTTGACTTGATGTTGCAGTATCTTCTCTGGAGTGCACCCTCCTTTAAAAATGAAGCATGTTTGACCTATTGACACATTGGCCCATGGCATTCCTCGCACTGAAATTATTTAGATTGATTATTAAATCTCACACGTTTTTTTTTTGCTATTTGCTCTTGTTTTTTTTTCTGTTTTTTTGTGATATTCTATTGATCCCCTGTAGGAGAAATTCATATTTTCGCTTGTCCCTTCCACATGCAAGTCAAAGTGCAGGGTCAGTTAAAGTCTAACGCTCCTGAAGATGTTAGGGTTTCAGTGTCTTGCTGAAGGACATTTCAGGGGGACGGACACTTGCTGTTACTGACTGGACTTGAACCCGGGCCAAGGACTTGCCAAGGACCTCCTCTGAGAGTGCAGATATTCATCACCATCTCTAAACCTATTGATTCCCGTATTTCAGATGATGAGATTATATACACGCACAATATACACTCCTCTTTGTTTGTTTGGGCTAAAATGAATAATTCTGACACATAACACAAGTGTATTTATTCTGTGAATGGAAATAGCCATGCACTGCAAATTTGTAAGTTCCGTGTGGAGGTCTCACCTCTACAGCAAAACACTGCTGCCAGTATCCTCTAGGCAATGTCAGCAACAAAACAAGCACAGGAGGAGCTGCAGAAATCTTATATTTAAACTTCTTTCAACAAGATGAGTCATCTTGACAGCAGTAATGCAGTCAAAGGATAAAGCTCTCATTCATAAATGAAGACCCACCATCATCATAATTAAATGCTCTGCCTCCCTGCTGACTGTCAGTATTGGAGACACACCGCTGAGATGTGAACATTGCATCTACTTCCTGACTGCTAGCATGGTGAAATCTATAATTCATAGAGTGAAGATAGAGGAATGTGCTGAAATAACAGAAAACAAAGACCCTTTGACCTCATCCACACTCCTGTGCTATTTTCTGCCATAAGGGAGCCTTCTCTTTGTCTGACACAACTTATTAAGCCAAAAGAGAGGAAAGCTTAGCCTTCCTGAGCACACTGAATAATTAACCATCGTTAAAACAAATGTTTGCTGAGCAACATATCTTTATTGAATATCTGTCAGCCCAAGGGCTATTACTTTTGGGCAGAGAACTGATTATGAAACCTAAAAGGTTTTTGTCCATTCTACTTCAAGTACATTCACTTCCACCAAGAGTACAGAGTGTAAGCCTTGCAGATGCGGAACAAGTCAGTGACAATCACATTATTCATGGTGCCAGGACACAGGCAATCTTCCTGTCTGTCATATTGGAGAGGCGGCTTTGTCCTAATACTGTTTGACTGCGGAGCACTTACTCTCAGGTTTGCTAAATCATACTTGCTGTCAAGTCCTTCAGGAGGGTACATTACCTGGGGGGCTTCAGAAATAACCAGCTTATGAGCTAAGTGAACTTGAACTGTCTTGATCAAACTGCCAAAAGGATGATCAACAGATTGATTGTTATTTTTTACCTCAAAGAGAAACAATGTCAAAATCAGCGAATGCAAGTGATGGCAAGTAAATCTTTCATATTGCCAATGGTCTAAGGCAACTTGAGACTAAGCTTAATTGCAATGCAAATGAAGTGAAACTTTCTGACAGTGTGATCAAAGTGGAGCAGAATAATGAGGTGCTGTGCGTTGTGAGTCTTTACATGCAGTGTGTAACTTGTGTCCCCCTCTTGCCACTCCTCCAGGTGCTGTCACTAGGAGCTGATGTGCTGCCAGAGTACAAACTCCAGACGCCCCGCATTGACAAGTTCACCATCCTCCACTACAGCCCCTTCAAAGCTGTGTGGGACTGGCTGATCTTGTTGCTGGTCATCTACACCGCAATCCTCACTCCCTACTCCGCTGCTTTTCTTCTCAATGACCGAGAGGAGCAGAAGAGGCGTGAATGTGGATACTCCTGCAGCCCTCTTAATGTAGTGGATTTAATAGTGGATATCATGTTCATCATTGACATACTCATAAACTTCAGGACCACTTACGTAAATCAGAATGAGGAGGTGGTCAGCCATCCAGCTAAGATAGCGATCCATTACTTTAAAGGCTGGTTCCTTATAGACATGGTGGCAGCGATCCCCTTTGACCTCCTTATCTTTGGCTCAGGATCAGATGAGGTATGTTATCTCTAATGCATGTCTTTTTCACGTGTTTTCTCTCCCAGGGAGCTTTGCTGCACATCACTCCAGCCATGCTTGCACTCTTATCCATTTACTAAGTCCAGACTTGTGCCCCTGGGCCACTACTTAAAGCCTGAATCTTTCTGTCTCGGCTCTGAAAGGATTACTTTAAATTGCATGTTGTTGTGTTTTCTTTTTTTTCTGAATGGTCCTCGTTCTAGAATCCATTTACACGGATTAATGGCTTACCAAATGGCAATCAATGATGCATTTATGTGAGGAGCAAGCCAGCAGGGCTGTGTGCACAGCTTACATGCAGATGTGAGATGGCCATTGGTAGGCTGGCCGCCAGGCTTGCTGGCTTGTTTGTTGGTAGGATATGTCCCTTCAGGCTCTGGATCCACTTCAGTGCTTTATCGTGCTTTGTAGGCACTCCATTACACCAGAAAAGCTCCTGATTATAAACCATAATCATCTTTTCCACTGCTGCTGCTACTGCTGAGTCAGTGCAGTGACTGACAACAAACCAAAAAGAAACAACGCAACATCAGTTTCCCTCATAGAATAGAAACATTGCTTGGAATAGACTGGATATAATATAATTAATTGCAATTAGTTGCAATTAAATCCCATTATCCTTCACCACAGGGAAATCAATGTAAGCCATAACTGTTTGACAGCATACATACAGGAAAAATAGTAGCTTTTTTCAGTTCTGTAAATAGGATGGCAGATACAGTAATCACACGCTGATACAATTGTTATAGCTGGTAATCAAACCTTTCCAGTTTGGTTTATAATTTCTAGGTTGACCAAGCAAATCCCCTCTCATTCTGATTTAGAAAATAAAAACAACTCAGATATTAGCAGATGGTATTCTCATGGCTCATTTGATTTGGCGGCTTAATAAGAAGGTTTTACTCTTCAACAGCTTATGGAAAGCTTTTGATTAGAGCAGGCAATATATTTTAAATAGATTTTAATCAATGTCTTGTTGCTTTAAAAACAAAACATACTTGCAGGCAAATTGAACATACTGTGAGAAGCATTCATGCAAAATCAACATCATGTGGTGTTTTGTTGGAGTAATTGGAGTAATAATAATAATGGAATTATTTTCAAACTGCTACACAGTTTGAGTATAGTGGGAAAGAAGTTGAGTGTTTTGTCGTGACTTGTACCTCGTGGGAAGAGGGGGGGGTTAAAGCTACTGTGAGCACTACTATGCACATTTGCTTGTACAGGTTAAGCTTTCATTAGATCGCAGATTACAATGTACACACTACAAAGGACATGTGCACTAAATATATTTGTTATAGAAAAAAAATATCTAGAAGATGTCTCATTCAGTTATCCCACTTGGGATTCACATGAAAAGCATGGCAAGCCTAACCTTGTCCTTTAACATTAAATTGAATCCCTGGTACATGCACTATAATTACTGCTAATTTTAGCTATTAGGATGAGTCTAAAATAACAAACTGTATTGCAAAATATGCCCATCTTCACAAGTGGTATCTGGTCTTAATCATAATTTTGTTGAAACAAGTCAAAATACCCCCGTAGGGTAAAAAGATTCACTCGACTCCGTGAAATTCAACTAATCCCAAGAATTTTCTTGATACAGGTTAAATTATTCTGTGAGTGATCTACGCAATGTAAAGATATTGTTGCTTGTTTCAAGGAGATTCTTTAAACAACTTGAACTGCATTGAATCAAGAGACTGAATGAGAAAAAATATCTCACTCCACTGGTGGATTGATTTTGCGTTTCACTTGTTTAATGAAAAATAAGACTAAATACAAGAATAATTGACTGGTTAAGAAGGACATTTTTGCCGTGTGCAGACATTAACTCCACTTTCCAAGGCCATTCTGTAATTGTCAGGTAAATAAATGACCAGGCTACAGTGGTAAGTGTTGCTGAAGCCTTTCTTGATGAGACAGAACAAGCAGCACTCTCCCTGGGACTCATTCAGTGTGTGTTACTGCCTGTTCATTCTTCAATAAATGAGGATTTATCTGTACACCGCTGGTGTCTTCACTTCAGTGTTAATTTGGCTTTGACCAAAGAGCCACAGGGAGTTGCCAGGATAGAGTCTTAGCCTATTTAGTTCACTGTTGAGGAAACCCATTACCTGAGTTTGTGAAATGAAGTCTAGTGTTTTGTCACAGATGGAGATTTGTTGCTAGCTAACAAAACATGCTGGCATTCATGGCTGGGGTAGATTTGCAACAAAATAAATTGTTTCTTCATGAGAGACTTGCATGACAGATGAAAAGTGCAAATCAGAATCATATCAGAATCAATTATAGGTTAGTGAATTGTAAAGTAGAAATTGACATTTGCTTTTTTGAGCATTTGGATTTTGATTCAACCTAAAAACTTGATTTTTGTGTGATAAAATTACTGTAGCACTATGGTTAGTCAAACATACTAACATACAAACTACTATCACTAATAAAATGCCTTATGTACATTTTGTTTAGACCACCACTCTGATTGGCCTGTTGAAGACAGCTAGGCTCCTGCGATTGGTGCGTGTAGCCAGGAAGTTGGATCGCTACTCTGAGTACGGAGCTGCAGTCCTGATGTTGCTCATGTGCATCTTCGCCCTCATTGCCCACTGGCTAGCTTGTATATGGTACGCCATCGGCAATGTGGAGAAGCCCTACCTGGAGCACAAGATTGGCTGGCTAGACAATCTGGGCGTGTCCATAGGGAAGAGGTACAACTACAGCGATCCTAGCTCTGGCCCCTCTATCAAGGACAAGTATGTCACAGCACTTTACTTCACCTTCAGCAGTTTGACCAGTGTGGGCTTTGGAAATGTCTCCCCCAACACCAACTCTGAGAAGATCTTTTCTATCTGTGTCATGTTGATCGGCTGTGAGTATGTTACGGTCTTTTATCGTCTTTCACAATGGATCCATTTCATTTTCCATTAACAACTTTACTCTGTGTTTATCTATAGCATAGTACCTGTAATGGTAAAAAACATAAACTCATTCTTCTCGTGATCACACTCTTCCGTGTTTATAGCAGCATTTATTCACATTCCCGGTTCCTGGTGTTGCTGAAGCAAATATGACTCACCTCATGTCTTGATCACTGTCTGTATTTCAGCCCTTATGTATGCCAGTATATTTGGGAACGTCTCTGCCATCATCCAGAGGTTGTACTCGGGTACAGCTCGCTACCATGCTCAAATGTTGCGGGTCAAGGAGTTCATCCGCTTCCACCAGATCCCCAACCCGCTGAGGCAGAGGCTGGAGGAATACTTCCAACACTCCTGGACCTACACCAATGGCATTGACATGAACACGGTAAGAAACAATGATAAACACATCTAACTGCTACTGTAACTGGGTAGGATACTTACTAAAATTAACAGAGCTCAATGGATGATAATCACAATCTTTATGCAAAATGCTAAAAAGAGCTTTCTTTCTCTTGTCTGCTTTTCCCCTGGATTAACATATCTACATTGGTAAGAGCAGGAGGTACATATTTTGTTTTGTTGCCATTTTCATTGCTTGTGTCGCTGTTTCAGCATTGTTTAAAATAACATCACTCTCATCATTATCCTTACAGTATCAGTATTATAAATTTATAGAAATTATGCATGATTTCTGTATGCATTAGTGCAAAAATAGTCTACACACACTGCACTTTTCATGTCACTGCTATAGCACATTTACATATATTAGAATAAAGAAAACATGACAGTAAATTGTATTGCACAGATGTTTCAGGCAAGATGCCCTTCTTCAGCATGCAGTACAGGGAATGGTTTCAAATATTCAGACCACATATGAGTGGGGGAAAATGGAGTGAATAAATGCTTGCATGCATTGAAAAATAGCAGATATTGACAACTTTTGTCAAGATTCCCGACTGTACGTTTACATGCAATAACATCGGTAACTTCCTTTTACAGTCACCCGGCCGGTATTAACTACTAGTATTAAGTATGTATCAAGTGAAGACATGGTAAGAAAAATAAATTCAGTTTTCTTCAAACTGTGATGCTTAAAAATCACAGCTGAATTACTTCAAAGCACCTCTGGTAGTACTTATCAAGTAACTAATTAGTAGATGTTACAAGTTTAGGATGGCAAACCAAACAGGAGGGTTTAATTCCCCAGGAATTCGGCTACACTTTGTTAGAAACTCCTACTCTATCACCCATCAATTCAAAGAACAATCTTGTTGTAAGCTTATATTTCCAATAGATCAAGCTTAACTGTGTACTATCTAGGAATTATTGCAATACTTTCCTATAAATTAGCTTCTCATTCATCTTAATTGTTCATGGCTCTAGTCACTTGGAAAGGGTTTATTATGCTTATCAGAGAAACTGTATTTGTTTAAATGTAAGTTGTGGTGATTATATCAATAATGACCTCATACAAACTCTGACAGACCATTTACATTCCCTCTAGTTTCATGGAACATATTTTAAATACTTGGTACAAACACACCGGTCTGCATCAGATTGGAATTACAGCTGGAACTGCCAATAATTTTCTATTCTTACCATGTATTTACCTTTCAAATACCTAGTACTTAGGGTGACAGTAAAAGGAAGGAGGGTTTACCACCCTTATAACGGCAAGTATAAAAATTTGAGACAGAATCACATGCAGTGCTAAATATGTGGTATATCTCCATGTGAGATAAAATGAAGGTCTATAAACTAAAGTGTTACATGGGAAACTGGTGAAAATGTACATGTCGGCCTCAGTTTAAAAGCCACAACTACGCTCTATGTGATTTATGCTATATAAGATTTAAAATGTCCTGTAGATATTTCCATTTCATTTTGGAGTTGTGGTGTTTTTGTGAATTGGATCATCATCATAGCACATTTTATTCTGTAATATCTTCATGAATTCCTGAATATTTGATACAAATCTTGCTTGACGTATGCACTGAAGGATTGCTAGAAACATCTGTGCATCTGTAAAAAGTTCCATTATTTGTGGTTATTTAAATTAACAAACAGAGAAGAACAGTTTGTTTTTTGTACTTTTATACATTATATAACAATGAATGCATGCAGTCAATTCTTTCTCTTAAGGTGGATGCACACTTCAAGATTTTGAGATTCAGCCCTAGTAAGGCTTTACTTAATAAATGCACTTGGGGCATAAAAATGGCGACCTTCTGGTTTCATTATTCATCATCATTACTCATACTTGTCACACAATATTTCACATCCACACTTCAACTTCAGGTGTTTCCAGTTCAGCTAGAGAAAAAGAGATAAAGCCAAACTGGGTGTACATTGTACTGTGGGGGTTATCAGCAATCTTTCAATGTCAATATAAAAAATATGAACCTATTTCAATTAAGAAATTGTCTGTCTACGTTTTCATACTCAATCCTTTTCTTACTGTACAATATCTATCTTTTTGTGGTGTAGACGCATGCTGTTGTGTACCAACTGTGTATCACTCAGTTAAGTGTTTGTTTTCATGCCATCTCCTCATCTTTGTGTGCCATTGTCGAGCTTAACTGCTACTTTTCTTTGTGAAAGCACTCTCATCTTAAAGCAATAGAGCATTTGCTACACATGGCTTGCACAGGACTGCATCGCCTGTCTTGGCAGAATGCTTTTCCATATGCGTCTCATTCAAGGCTATCAAACGGATCTTTGTGTGCATCTTACTCATGGATTACCTCTGCGTCATAGGTGTTAAAAGGCTTTCCTGAGTGCCTCCAGGCGGATATCTGCCTCCACCTCAATAAGAATCTTCTCCAAGACTGCAAGGCGTTCCACGGAGCCACCAAGGGCTGCTTGAGGGCCTTGGCCATGCGCTTCCAGACCATCCACGCCCCTCCAGGAGACACCCTGGTCCACAGCGGTGACGTCCTCACCGCTCTCTACTTTCTGTCCCGCGGCTCCATCGAGATCCTGAAAGATGACATTGTGGTAGCCATCCTTGGTAAAGACAATCCCTTCTTGATCATGTGTTACTGCCATGGTAGTGTAACATCCAAGGGCGATTACTCTAGGTAATGGAGCCTGAAGTATGATGATGGGCAACTGGGGAGTGAATGAAAAAAGGTTGACTGTGATTTATGTCCTTTATGAAAGCTGAGAATATTCAATGTTAACTGGCACAAAAACTGAAAAAACCTGCGGATTCTGTGCATTATGCTTTGACAGCTTACTGTGCATAGTGGCATTTTTTTAAAGGCCAATCTGTAATTGCAGTATGGCATTTGCTTTTAAAACACTGTTGCCCCACTGTTGACTTTGTTTACATAGTGATTTATTAGATTGAACTCTTTTTTCGCTGAGAAATGTATTGTCGAGTTTTTGATACAAAGACCAACCATATAACTTCTAAAATATTTGTTTCAATTTGTAATGTTTATGATAGATTAACAAATTTCCCAAACACTTATGTTCCAAGTCCTACTTCTACATATAAAAAAAAGTCTCTAAAAGTTTTAAAAGGCAGGAGCCAAAATGGATTGTGGGCTTGTTTCTACCCTCATGATAAGAGTATAAGCATATTTGAATAATCTTGGTCCCTCGGCAAAGAGTCAATTTAATTAGGGTCCCAGACTGAAGAAGAGTACAGTCTTAAGTTTGTCTTAAGTCTACTCTACTGTTTTTCTGCTGGCCTTAAAGCTATAACAATATGTTGTACTTATTAATGCCAATAAAATAAATGCCAGCTAAGTGGTAAAAGGAGTTTTCGGTGACAGTGGAGCAAGTTGGAGAGATTTCCTTCTCCTTTGCCTCAAGATGGGTTTCTTTTTTGTTTGACCTTTTGCCAATGTCTGTCATCAGTATCATGAATTTAAATGCCAGTGATCTTACTCTGTTGTTCTCAACCTCTCAAGAGCTCCACCATCCACTGAAAGGTGTGAACAATTCTATCAGTTACATCTATGGAAGTATTATATCATCAGTTACATCCCTATTTTATAGAAGATCTCTCAGTTGAATGTGTGTTGAATGTCAACATCAAACCTGTGTGGATTCAAAAGCAGCTACTAAGACCAAACACAAAACCCAGATTCCACTGCTTGTGGTCCATTTTGATTTAAAAAAAAAAAAAAAAAAAAACAGGACAGGAGAGGGTGGTTTAAAGTGATATTATGGTAATCTCAAAACTAGTTTGGAATAGCAAATTAAATGGCCAGATGTTACTTTAGCAACTTAACTAATTCCCTGCTTTAGTGAAAAACCTTTTAAGACATGATTAGGCAAATCTTTTTGCATGGGAAATTTCCCATTTCCCATGTGAAAATTACATTTTCACTTGTGAATTGTCTCTGCATGTGAAATTAAGTTTTTTTTAAAAATTTTAAAAAAAACAACAAAGAAACAACAAAACAAAAATACACTTTAAACCATTGTATTCACATGTGAATACAACATGAAAAATATTGTTCACATATGAAAACCAGCATGTGTCCAAAAAGCACATGTGCTTTGAATTCACTTGTGGGTTTTGACGTGTCTCTTTTTGTAAGAGAATTAAATCTGTAGGTTTTTTTTTTTTGTTTGTTTTGTTTTTATTTTTTTTCTGATCCATTGGATTGAATGATTTGAATTACTGATTTTCATAACTTCCTACTCAATTTAGGATGCTTGATATTTGCAAGTACGCAGAGATGCTACTGTAATCAGCTCAAGGAAGGATAGGCAGTGTGTTTTCCCAATGGAGACACACTGTTCAAACACAGAATCACTAACAAAGAGGTGCGGTGGGACTTCCATTACAATAAAATGTGGTCCTTTTTTGAGCTCTTCACACCTGAATACTTTTTAAACCAGTTATCTAAACCACATCATGTTCGCACATTTTGACAAGAATGGCAACATATACCTTCCCAAGGTTCTGTCTTTTAGGCAATAGGTTGTTCATGTGACAAGCTTGCGCCTCTGACATTTCTATTAAGTGGCTCCATGGAAGACTGTTTAGCAATTTCAAAGAGCACAGTGAAATGGCTGTCATAGCATTGCTTTACCACTTTTTTAATAGTACAGGGAGATGAGTTAAAGCTGCAAAAAGGAATTATGAAAGAGGAACTGTCTTTAAAAGATAGTTCTGTGTAAAACAATTGTCAACTCTAAATTTGAAATAATGTTTTGTCTCTGTAATATACTGATGCTAAATACTCATTACTCTTATTAGTGATAATGTTTTTCTTCACTGGTGTACCACAACCAGGTGCTACGGGCCAAGCCTGGATTAAAATTGCCATTATTCATGAGACGAATGCTCTCCAAAGCTGCACCTGACAGAATGGGGTCTGAGCTTAGCAAAAGCTGCAGCATCACACAAAACCCATTATTAACAAATACACTGGAAAAGTCACTGATCTCAAAGATCAGCTCATTTATATTTGATACAAAAATAATGCTCCATCAGCACCATTTTACACCAATTTGTTTCTAAAAACTTATGTTATTTGTCTGTTGCTACCTACAGTACAGTCCCAGCCCCTATTTTGAGGTAGCAGTTAGTCCTTAGTCCTAAAACATTTTTAATTTCTCAAAGTTTCGGAAGAATAACAGTTAAGCGATGATACGGAAGAGATGGTCTTGGTGGGATTCCATCCTCGGTCAGTAGTATTGTTCCAGAGGTGAGGAATTAGTCTATTACGCCACCGTCTGAGCAGATGACCTTCTAAATCCTTGCGGCGAGAGCTGTATGTGGGAGATAGATTGTACAACACTCTGTGTGACGCTGTCTTCTGTGGTAGAGAGGTGTCCGCTGCCCGCTGTGATGGGCAGACTGGAGACCAACACATCATATCTCTTTCACATGAACCCCTGCTCACAGTGTTGGCATTTAGTGAACCCTGGCACCAACAAAGGCCTTTTTCATGATGCCCTTTAAACTATACTTCTAGTCCTTTGCAAAATGCACCCCCATTTCTACGAAGCAATATCTTTCATTCTCAAGTTTGTAACCGAGGCCTATGATAGATTTTACAACGTCTTATGAGTTTGCTGAAGAACTGACTTCATTATGTGGTAGCCATTATCTACACAAATATTCCCTTTGAAGTACACAACAAGTAAAGTATGTCAATCACAATCAAACCCTTTTCTCTCAACATCAAAGATGCTTTGAGTTGGCAGTTATTCCTCAGCATAAATAATGGATCAGAGATAGCAAGACAACTGATGTACAGACCTGGGGAGAGTATCCATACGGAGAGAAAAGGCTCTGATTTTCATAATCCACAAAAACAAATTGATATTTTTGTCGTCTTTTCAGTCAGTGTGGGAGAGATAGTTAGATAAGTCCACATAGAAGACATGACAGTAAAATTTTCTCACTGCGTATTATGCATGAATACCTGTAGATGTCATTGCGAGTAAATTTTGCGTCATTTTTTTTAAATTGCCATTGAATAATTTGACAAGGTGCACTGTCTGTGTGTGTGTCATTACCAGGAAAAAATGACATCTTTGGAGAAATGATTCACCTATTAGCCAAGCCTGGAAAGTCCAACGCTGACGTGCGAGCGCTGAGTTACTGTGACCTGCACACCATTCAGAGAGAAGAGCTGCTGGAGGTGCTAGACAAATACCCAGAGTTTGCTGACTTCTTCTTCACCAACCTGGAGCTCACCTTCAATCTCAGAGATGATAATACCAAGGTAGATAATATTACTGTGGTGTTATGGGACCTTTGCATGTCTAACTGATGTTGTTCATCGAATACAATATTTACATTAGCATGGATTTTCCCTTTAAAACTCTTCACTTTTCACAATGATAATTAAATTATTAGGTTTTATTTGTCTAACAGGAATTCAGAATTCATCATTTCAGTAACATATTTGTCATTAATATTTGTATTAACTAATTAATGCTAACACTCACATTGGTGCAGGCTACCTATTCCCAAGGCTGTGATTCAGATGATGAGGGCACTAAGGGCAGGAGAAGGATCTCCTTCACACCAGATCTACCTAAAGGTGAATATAAACTAATCTGCAGTCTACATCTTGTATTTTGTGGATGCAAAATTGTTCTTTGTTATTGTTCACTGAGCGCTGCTCCTTAAGGAAGGCTATTCTCTGGGGAGCAGGGTACAGTGTGTTCCACTGACTCCTGTTGATTACCGTTCCACAGGGGAAAACAACAAGGAAGTGGATAAAGACTCTGGGAGGGAGAGGGACTCTAACCTGTGCCTAAAGAGAGGTTCAGAAGACCGCAAGAACTCAGGGAAAGATGAGCTGCAGTCTCTGGGCTCAGCAGTCCTGGGTTACTCGTCGGCTGATGCCCCGGTCCTGGGCCTAGACTCAAATCTCATTGGACACATCCAGGTCAGAGACAGCTTGGAGAGAAGCCCATCTTTTGAAGGTAACATGCTTTGTTCTATCTTTCTGAAAATGTGTACATAATCTTTACTATTTTGACAGAAGCTCTTAAAACCTATTGGTGCTTGAGTTGAATCGCATAGCGCCATGTTAATCCTCAGTTAAACCTAAACCTAAACTCAAACCTTACTAGACAGGTTGTGTATCCTATTTCTAAAGGACTGGACAGCCTTGATTTCCCAAACCGTGCAGCCAGGATGGTACAGTCCCTCAGTATCCACACAGAAATGACATCATAGCAGCTGGATCATGAAAAAGGCCACTGCTGCAGATATCCGCTTTAAGAGGATCATGATGAACATCATCCAATTATTCCAGCGTCATAGTCATCTCGCTATAGTAGAAAAATAGGTCTATGGATTGGCTGTTGAGTCAGTTGGTTGGTGACATGTATGTGTCAAAGTGGTCCACAACAACCCTGTTGCAGAAAATCCCAGTAGACAGTTACACCTGTATGAGTGGAGCAAGCTTCAATGACAAAAAAATAGTGTATTCATCAAATCGTGGTCATAGTAAATCCCTGACTAAATCTATGCTTGAATTATGCAGCCCTACAGTAGTTCCCATGAAACAAATATTATGGGAAGTCTCAGTGGAGCCAGGTTTTAGGTTTTTTTCAAGTCTTAGTCATAGTGTAGGTCATTTTTGGAGGCTTAAGGAAAATCTGTCTTATACCCATACATCACATGCTCACTCACTCTACCCCAAATTCATAACCTGCTTAATTCTTCTCTGAGGAATTTATTGGCTTACAGATCTAGAATACCCTTAAATAACTGCAGAACCATGTCCAATTGCCACATTACCCACCTCGACATCTGAGTTAGATGTCACAGGGTGCTGTAAGGGCATTTCTAGACATCTTCACATATTCCTAATAAGACTCGCTAGCCAACCAATACATGAACAACAGTTGGGGTTATGGAGGTAAAACGTCTGTAAATTGCTGAGGGACATGCCGCATCTATTGTTGATCTCCACTGTTAGAAGTGTATTGAAAGTAAGACCTCCTGAGGGCAAAGGTAAACACCATCCATTGCGGTGGCACACACAACAGAGCCAACAAGGAGTATCTCTACAGCACATCATGGTAGCCATAGTTGTACAAAGCCACCTGCACAGACTGCTGCACCAGATAATATAGTCACACAGAGCTAACCATCATTCTGTTTAAAATCACAAAAGGGGCTCAGCACAAATCAGTGCACAGGGAGCTGACTACTAACAGGTGCCCAGTAGAGATAACAGCAGGGTTAGATTGCTAGCTGTGTGGAAAAACATTGCGTTAACAATTTTCCTGCAACAAGGGCTTGATAAATGACGACAAAGAACCAACACGCAGCTCTCCTGTAGAGATTAATTACATTCTATTTCAGTGGTTTTTTGGTTTAGTGATTACCTTGCTCTGACCCACATGTGAGGTTGTAAAGTATGTGTGTTGGTTTCTCTCTCCAGATCTGTGCTGTGATAAATGGGCCTGTAAGAAGCCCACAGACTACCTGGATGAGTCAGCACAGTTGCAGGACCTGAGAGGGGAGGACAATTCTGCCAGTGAAATCACATATGGAGAGGTGGAACAGCGCTTAGGTCAGCTTCAAGAGCACCTAAACAGGTACATGTTTTAAGATTTATTCAAATTTATCCTAATATATCATAAACCATAAAGAACCCCCAGATTATGAACTTCGCCCGTGTATATCATCAGAGCGCCAATTTGAAAGTTTAATACTGTTAGCATATTGCTTTTTTCCTTCTTTTGGGGTGAGATATTGTTATAAGCCCCTCAGGGGTTCTTTGTGTCACAGCACAGTTTGTATATCTCTCGTTTTCTTAGCCTTTCTTAGCCGAGTTTTATCGTTTATATGATGAAGTCTAAAAGGAGAGTCCAGTCATTTGACTATAATACATCATCAAGAATACAGATAATTACAACCTCTGAAACTGTAGAGGGCAAAGAGCTAAATAACAATTGTGGCACTTATGCTTCGTTCTGACTGCAGTTATTGGTGCATGAACATTGTTTGTAGCGTTGCATGAAGTAAATCTGTTTATTTCTGAATGGATCTCATTACTGAAATAACCTCTGAATCTCAAACAGACAACTGAGAACAGAAGTATGTCTGAAAAATGTTGTGAAGGAATAACACGAGATGCCAGGAGATAGCCTATTCTAGATAAATGCAGTCGGATTTAAACATCACAATATGTAAATAGGCTACTTGTCCAGCATTAGTACATTTAATTCTCATTATTTCCTGCGGTGGATAAACACGATGAGCGTAGTGATAACAACACACCTGCAGCCAGCAGGCCACCTGACACAGACAGACAGATGAACAGCAGGTGGTATTTTTAGAAGGAATTATCACAGTGAACAAGAGACAACACTGGAGGGCTCCTGCTTCACTGGGCTGGTTCAGATTTTTTTATTTTTTTTGGTTATCTCAAATAACACATTTTATCCACTGCACTCTACCTGACCCTGTTTTTCCCCTAACAGGCACTGCTGCCTTGTATAGGATCAGCAGCATTTCTCTGCCATTTCGGCTCAATTTAAGTGTTTTTTTTTCCATTGACTAGGATATGACAGAAAAACACTATTGGTACAGCATTCTCTAGAACCAAGTCATATCAATACCCAAGAAAAATTCCTGTTTGCTGCACCTGCATTGAATACCTACTGTATGTCTGCATTTACTATATCTCTCATTAATCATGGCCTAGCAAACACATGTTGCACACAGCGACATGTAAACCAGGAACAAAGTGAATTTGACAATGTCCTTGAATAGTAGACGAGTAATTAAAACATTATTCAGCATTAACCCATTTTGCCTGATGCCCTAAATATAGCACTTGGATTAAATCTAGCCATAATTAGACTGAGTGAAGGAGTGTGATCCAGTCATTTCCACAGTAAATGCTGAATTCACACCTCCCACTGAATGCTCATTATCACTCCTAGCAAGAGCAGTGGCAACCGTCTACTACGCTGACAGAATGTGTTCCCAAGCCTTCACCATCTCTTCATTTGTCCACTGCCGAGAAGCACAAGCTCCACCTAGTGCTCAATGAAGCACCCGGCAGAAAGACAGAAAAGCACAGTTGAATGTGCTGTCATCCATTACACTCCTTGCATCATCAGTACTGTCAAAGTATTATCTATTCCCCTCTCTCTCTCTCTCTCTCTCTCTCTCTCTCTCTCCCTTTCTCTCTTTCTCTATTTTTTCTGTGCTTTTTCTGTGGTCCAGGCTGGAGTCTCAGATGATGTCAGATATTCAGACCATCCTGCAGCTGCTGCAGAGGCAGTCCACCCTGGGACCCCCGGCCTACAGCACTGTGACTGCCAGTCCAGACTATCACAGACCTGCTGTGAAGGTGCAGGCCGTTGCTCTGACTACCAGCCATTTCTTCAGCCATACAGCAACTCAAGTAAGGGGGTTCTCACTTCATTCAATAGATACAGATTGTGTCCCTGCGTTTTTTTTATAGATATGAGTCCAGTGGTATTTGCAAATATGATTCACAGGCTTGTGTTCTTAGGTGCCAAATGGTTGAGGTTTGCCACAGTAAGTGCCAGAAAATTTTGACAATCACAGGAAAGTATTAGAAAGTCATTTTCATATGCTTTTCTGTCTGAATTGTTTTGCTGTGATAAACCCCACCCATCTGGTAGTCTATACAGGCTGCAACAAGTCCTAAGAATGTTTTTTGTATATTTTGTAAATGGTATTGAACCCAGGTCTGATATGTTGGCTTAGCTTAGGTTTTGGTACTGTTGAAAGGATCAATGAAAAGTGGTATGAAAGTACTTTTGCATTATTGTAGTTTAGTTTTTTATATCAAAATTCTTGAATTTATCTGACTAATTTTAAACCTAATCTGGATTGTTAATTCCTGGACTTGCATTCTGTCACAGTAGTAGTACCTGTGTATTTGCAAAGCACTGGATGAATAAACTGGATTAACTTTAACAATGTAGTTTGTTGACAGAGAGATGACTGCTAAACTGTATATGCTCTGCAACTCTCTTTTTCAGGGTCCCAACCACAAACTGGAGAGGACCCATCAGGAATCCAAAGACTCTCTGTCGAGCTTGGCTCACATGAATGCACCCATAGAAGACAGCCTTACAGCACTGCTTGTACAAAGACATACACAGCCACAACCACAGCAGCAGCAGCAACAGCAACAAAGCAAAGGACATCAACAGGCTGAATTGATCCTTCTTCCGGTCGAAGCCTCTTCCTCCTCCTCCTCCTCTTCCTCCACCTCCTCCTCCTCCTCCCCCTCCCCCTCCGACTCCAACCTCAACACCATGGGACTCCACAGACCTGCCTCAGACCCAGGATTTCCAAGGCCATAAATCCCTCAGCAGCACATGTTAAAGTGTTCTTATATCTGGGTCGTAATGCTGTAATTACTGTAGTAGCAGCGTTTTATCAGCATGCTGGCACAGAAATATTTATTGTTGATTTGCAATTGCTTGGTAATAGAGTTAGGTCGTTTAAATCATCACGTGGATTAAGGACTGTTCTCTGCAGTTATCAGTGTAATAACAGCATTATTATGCAGGTGTGAGAACAATTTGCAGATCCTTTGCTGTTTGCCTGTCTTTCTCTGAAGAGTGACTCAGGGGTTACAGACTATTGCACTGCAATATATGAAGTATACTGTAGTTTTCTTCCTATGTGCATTATTATTGCAATCACTGACATGCACCCTTGATGTTACAGCCAACAGAACACACCATACCCGCTTGTCCAGGCAGATAAAGTAACATGCAGGGTTGAGAGTGTTCTGCTGCATGTTATCCCAGAGCTAGGCCTCTGACAAGCAAGTATGATGTAGACATTTCTACAAGGCAGTGCATGTGGTTTTATATCAGAATATTTACTGTTTTTGCACTGCTTATATGGCCAGAAAGGTAGCACGTTACAGCATAAAATGATGTCCGAATACTTATTTCTCTCTCTTTTGCTTTAGGATGCACTTTGGGGTGGGGAATGGGGGGCATGATTCAGAACACATGGAGACATAATACTAGAGCATAAATAGGCCCACAAAAGAGATGGGGTCTTGTGCCTATAACCAAATCCAAACACTAAATCAGCATCTTCATGTAGAGATAACCATAACATTAACAAAATCATACTGTTTCCCTGTATTGTTTTCATATACAATTCACATTGTTAGACAAAATGTTGTAATATGGCCAGATGTAAAACAATATGTATTTATTTTTAATCAAGTAAACTATATGAGAAACTGGGAGTGTAGTGAAACAATAGCACATAGGTTTGTTCTGAAGCTGTGGGAGCAATAAAATGAAAACACACTTTATTTGTGGGGAAGGTTTGACTGGCTTACCCTTTTTTCAAAGATTGTCCATATTTTTATGATGAAAAAAGAAACGTTTTCAACCGGAAATGTGTAGTTTCTTGTATCATGTGCTAACCTCACAATAACTGATGCCATCCAGCCGAATAAACCTATGAAGTGAGGAAATAATAAAGGACGCTTTGTAAGAAAGCAAGGGTCCAGTCTAATTAGACATCAAGTAGGCTATGGTTTGGCTGAATATTGTGGATCTGAGGTGATTATGAATATGTTTAATAGGCTTGAATGAGGAAATATTCTTGCTTTTTCCCTGCCTTACTGTATGCCTATAAGAAGATTTATCATAAATGTATCTAAATCTAATCTATTTATGATAAATCTGTGCTATACAAATAGCAAAATTATAAGCCCCTATAGGAATATTATAACAATATTATAGTGATGATATCAAAATATAATAAGGTCCCTATAAACTCACTGTTGAGTACTACAGACACACTGTAAGTGCCTATTTTAATATTATAGGCATATATGCTATTTTTAGTTAGGGTTCAACAACAGAATAGTGTTATAGTTGCCTCAGTCAGTTTGGAGGTCATGGTGCACTGATACCATATTCCACTACTGACACCCTGTGGCGACTTTTATTCTTTCAAGTTCTGGAGAAACGAAAGCGAAAGAGTCTCAATTTCCTCGATCAGAAACCACTGAGTCACGATAGGCTGCCCTTAGTGTTTTACAGTTGGCCATAATCTTATGACCTGATACGTGTTATCGCTTAGGATAATAGAAATGGCATCTGATGATAATGCAAGCGTGAGTCTCATTGAAACCTTTAGACCAAGGTTGCGAAAACTCATTCAAGTCGAGCCGGTTCTGGATCTTATTCTTTCTATTGACAATGAGCAAAAGGAGCTGATCAGAAACAAGGCAAAGACTGAGAGTAAACTGATGGCAGCGGATCTCCTCATCAATACAGTCATCAAGACGCCACATCACGACGGCTGGTTCAGGGAATTTGTTGACGCGTTGTCGAACGGAGGCTGTCAGCATGCAGCGGACTATATGGAGAAACCCCCAAACCCTGAAGTGGAGGCAGAGAATGATCACTGCGTCCGACTTATTGAACTCCTCTCCCCTAGTCTGTTGGACATGAAGACTGCTGATGTGTGCCAGCACTGTTTTTCTGAAGATATTCTCAGCCAAGAGGACGCAGATATTGTAAGTAGAAGTTAACCAATGACTGTAAAACATATTGAGTTGAACACACAAATCCAGAGTCCTGATCATTTGATAATCAGCCATTGATGTTTATCAGCGCCTTATATGATCCAAGATACATCTCAGAGATTGTCAAAGAAAGAAATAAAAAAGAAAGATGCCATTTATCTCAACTGGTCTCAGATGGTCGCCAGTGTGTATAGAATAAGTTTCTAGTCCCAACAATTCATTTTGGAACACATCAAAAGTTAGTTCTTTGACTCGATAGTACAGTAGCCTACAGTAACTCACCTATTAAACTTTTTGAAAGCATAGGCTACATGGACTCCATCTTAGTCTTTGCAGCCGTTGGCCAGAAGATGGCAGGCTTAGGCTAACACTGTGCACAGCACTGCCGTTTGCTCTGATTGCATAACCCAACCTACTCCAGTTATTATGTTCATGTTCTAGATTAAAGCTGCAACAACAAACAACGGAGCGATTGTTGGAGCTCGTGAACTTTTGGGAAGAATCGTGAGAGGTCGACCGGGGTGGTACTCCACTTTTCTGAAGGTTCTGCGTGATACAGAACACGGAGACTTGTTCCTGGAACTGACAGGAGGAACACAAGACTCTGACAATAAAGGTGGCTGACTTCAGTGGAGTTCACACCCACATGGGGAATACCAAGTTCAGGAATGTTGTTCTTAGAGCATAAAAATAACTCTGTCTAGTCTGTGATTTACAGGACGCAGAGAGACTTTGTCCAAACTTCACCATCAGCTTTACATAAATTATTATGGCGCTGACAGTAACCTTTTTCCATCTTTCCCAATTTATTTGCCGCTATGGGAAACCGTGATGAATGATCACTAATACAGATCAAGTTGCCTTGCTTATAGTAGGCTATAGGAATATCAAAGCTGAAATTCAGCAGTAATCTTCTCAGTAAAGTAACCATCATACATGCCCAATTTATATAAATATGGAAAATCCTGATATTTCCTCCATAACAATGAGTTTTTTAACTTATTTGAACAGCTCCTTTTGGATGTTATTGAAGCAGCACAATGTGGTTTAAATATTTATTTGTGTGTGTTTGTGTTTGTTTGTTTGTGTGTGTGTGGCCCAGAAGAGAATGATGGCCTGCTTCCGATGACAGATAAACATACAGGAGGTGATGTTGCCACAGAGGAGGGGCCAGCGGGAGCAGAGCGCTCTGCTACTCCAGAGTATCTGGACTGCAGCACGACAGAGGAGACTGTGGATGAGGCCCCAGGTCTAACAGAGCACCACTGTTATATTACATGAGTAAAATATATACTTAAAGAAAAGTAAAGATGCCAATGATACTAGTTGATAGCAGTGAGGTAGGATCCCAGGAAATATCAGCTACTATATATGAAACGATTTAGCTGCAGTTATGAAAGAAACAAGATGATGGTGCAATTGAGTCAGTGCACAAATGAAGTCACGAGAACTGAATTTGGATGTTTATTCAATAAGTATTTAAGGTCAACATCAGGGTATTTTAAGTCATTTTCAATGGAGTAAACAAGGGTTAAGATATTTCATATCATGTAATGTCTGATAATGCCTTGCCTGTGAATTTTATACCTTGGTTGATATCTTTTCAGACCTATACAACGCAGAAGGTGCTGAACCCAGTCAACAGCCAAATAGCTTGGATCCCTTACAGCCAGGTGGGATTGTGTTTAATTGATTTCGGTTTTCACTGCTCAGTGTGGAGTAGCATATGCCTTTAGCCTTACTGACACTGTAACTGTTGTTAAAGCATGTTATTAATCTAGGTATTGTAGATTATTCTCGTTCTGACCCGTTCCCACTTTGCTGCCATGCCCCAATAGGATTTGTAGTTAAATATCAAACTGAAATCAAAAATGTATATTGGGTCTATAGATGGCTTATAGTGTCAGGAAAGTTAAATGAGTGTGGGTTTTCAGCTGGAACGTTCCTCCAGCTCAACTCCAGAGAATATGTTCCATGTGTGTACCATGACAAACCACATAGAGGTTAAAGAGTACAGAGCTTAGCCCGTCCTGTAAATTACAAACATATGCTCCCTGTATGTTAGTGGATTGAAAAGTAATGTAAAGTAAAAGTTTAATGTCAGTCCATGTGATTCTGTACTTCAGTGCAACATTTTGTACTGAACTCCAGTGACAAATGCATGGAGTAGGGCATCGTTTATCCCTATCAGGGCTGCCAGGCAGATTACTAGCCAACTACATGCTGTATTTCTTCTTCATCATGCTTAACTCCAACATCATGTCTGTTTCACTGTTCACATGTAAATCTAAAATTGCATTCACATAATAAATGTCTGCTTTAGGCAGAATCAAATCAGAAATTGTCATTGGCATAAAAAGAGATAAATGTGGACTGGTGAGGCAATGGAAATGATTATGGAAAACCAAGAGGACAGAAGCAGGAAGCATGACGCCTATACGAGCAGGTCCTGTGTGTGTGTGTGTGTGTGTGTGTGTGTGTGTGTGTGTGTGTGTGTTCTCTTTAGTCTTACTTTTGTTATCTTAAGATCAGGGTACACTTTGTCACATTATTTTGAGTAATATCGTAAAACTGAGTGCGGTTAGCCAGAGCGTATGGTTTGAACAGAGCACATTATAGCACAGATAGGTTTGCCGGCCCATAAAACGAGTTGCATGTGTGTTGTGTTATTTTAACATATTTGCGGGTCTTCACTGAAACGTATTGAATTTCAGTGCACTGAATCAAGCGGAAAAGCAGACCCTGTGGGTTTTCTGTCTTACTGGCATGGTATTAAATATGACTAATGGTTGAATTTCCTCCCTAATATGTTTAAAGTCTGAGAACTAATAAAAGATCAAGGGGCCATAAAGGTCACTGTTTACTTCCTATTGTTTTTAAGGCCCTATATCTCCATCTCCATCGCTTTGTATTACTGAAGTGTAATTTCATATAGTTCCTTGAGACAGCACTTTAACCTCTGGCATACCAAGTCTGAGAAGGAGATTTAAAATCTGTCTGCACTGAAAAAACAACATTTTGGGGTCATGTTTTCCCCCAAACTAGACACAACAAATCAGCCACTGCCTGCTAGCCTGGCCCTAACCAGACTGTTAAACTTGCTAGGCTTACAGTCTGTCCAATATAATATCCGCTTGACCACAAGCCTGCTGTTATTACAAACAGGAAAATAAGACAAATTACTGCCACAATAGGTATTGGGAACACAGCATTAAAATATATGGTTAAAACACCTTGTTTAGCACCAAAACTTGCACTCAGTAAACTCACACTCTAAACATTAATTCCAAAATAACGTCATTGCCTATAATGAGAATGACAAAAGCTAGATGACCATAACTGGTTAAGTAGAAGGACAACAGAAAAGAAGCCTACCATATTTGCAGCACTCCCACCATTACCTAAGCAAGATGAGAAAATAATTGTGATGGGCCAATGTAGATGTTAGCTTGCATAAGGAAATACAATGAGTTCACAACCATGTTTTAACGTGATCCTCAGTTTTATTTTTGTAATGATGTTGTACAGGGCCAGATTCCATCTATTTATTTGTAGTATGGTATCTGTCAACTGCCCATATTGGCTTTCTGTAGCCTTTTTACTTAAATCTATTGGACATTATGGCTTGGACAAAGCAAAAATGGTCCAATAGTGCCACTCAGTGACATAATTTATAGTGCACAGTGTTCATAGACATGCTGTTTTATAGGTGTTCCACTGAAAAACAATAGGTTTTACAAAGGTGTTCAGAGGAGAGTCACTTGATGGGCTACAGTGTTCATTGCAGTTAGATTTTTGTAATTTAGAAATGAAACACATAGTTAACATCTAAGTGCCTGGTGTTTACATTTGAAAAATGTCACACTTTCCATGAATTTAGTGTGTATGCATATGTAATGTTATTTTAACAGCAGGGTTGAGGAGACATTTCACTAGAAGACCAAAACCCCAAACAATGACAAGCATAGCCTTTCCTTGCTGGGAATGTTGTAACCATTGCCTGTAATTGCAGGTTGCTGATGTGGACAGCAGTTTTGTCTGAACCTCTGCTCTGCTTTACAGATGGAAATGGCAAGGCAGGAGCAGCTGGAGGCCCAAAAAAAGCTGACATTGTTCTTAGAGATTATCAGATGGACGTTGCTCAACCCGCCTTGGAGGGAAAAAACATCATCATATGCCTCCCCACAGGAAGTGGTAAAACCAGAGTTGCAGTCTATATTACCAAAGAACATCTGGACCGCAGGAAGAAAGAGGGGCAATCTAGGAAAGTAGTTGTCCTGGTGAATAAGGTATATACAGTTGACCTATAACTATACATTATAATGTTGGCCTACTTGTGTTCTGTTGAAGATCCAGAGAAAGCACAGTACAGTACATGTGGGTCAACTCACCACAAATTACATGCCTCAAGGTTTAGATAACCTCCTCTGCTTTGTTACCATTTGGCACAGATGTGATAGACTCAGCTCTGGAAAAATCACTGTCATTACTTAACTATTTCACATTTAATCGTGTTTTCCAACTAACTGTATGACTAAGAGTTAAAAGACTGTCTGGGAGTGGCCTAGTTGAGAAATATCTATTAGACTGAAACTCATCATATGACTGCATTCTTCATCACTCAAAATAACCCAACAAGAACAATAACTTTGTAATGTTGTCTCTGCAGAAAAGGGAGTGTTTTCCCCTGAAACTCTCTAAACTATGAACAAATAAATATCCCAAATTGCCGCACAGCCAATTTGAAACCCTGCCTCAAACAAAATGAACAAACTCTTACAGATATGCATCTGTGCTGCAGTGTTGTCAGTGCAGTCCTAACATTGCAGTTACTATGATCATAAACAAACCTCATCAAATCCTCAAGAGCTTTACAACTTTGCATGTGCAACTGCTGTACTGTTTTACAATATCCATGTATTGCCAGTTATCTCCATTTGTTGTATTTCACAAATCATTACTAAGTTAATGTGCTATGTATCCTGCAGGTACCCCTTGTTGAGCAGCATTATTCCAAAGAGTTCTGTCCATTTCTGGAGCCCACATATAAAGTGGAAAGAGTCAGTGGAGACTCCCAGCTCAAAATCTCCTTCACAGAGATTGTAAAGAAAAATGATGTCATCATATGCACAGCCCAGATTCTCGAGAACTACTTGGAGAGGTCCAATAACGGGGAAGATGAAGGAGTTTACTTACGTGGTATGACCTTACATGTTTTCCCTCTGAGTTGCCTCATATTGCAGTAAACAGGATGCAGTACAACACATCACAATGTAATACATGGATAGATCGTGAATAACTTTTTCCTTTTACCTTTGGCTTCAATTAGCTCGATCACACAAAAACACCTCATAAACTTTAAAAATCAGACAAGGTCACAACATCTCCACTTTGGTTGACAAGATTTCTTGAAGCCTTTAGTTAAAAGCTACCCAGGCCTTCGCTGCAGACATTGACAGGTTTTGGAATAGGAAGCCACCAGGAGAACTCATAGCGTCTCCCCTGATGATACCTGACAGGTTCTTGTCAAAGTCTTCCGGCTCTGCTATTCGCTCTTGTTGGCACTCACCAGTCCAAGGTGGAATAGCCACCTCAGTGGAACATATGCTGTTTGTTGAAACGCCTGAGGGCTTGCTTTTTTTTCTATCTGCTAGTTTCCAGGCCACACGTCTGTTCAAGCCATCAGTGTGTGGCTGATCAAATTCACATGAGAGCCTCTATCACCTACATCAAGCAGCCCGTTCCACTCCCCACACTCTGCTCCTCTAGGGACACATTTGTATCATTCTGGTTAAACTTGTAGATGTGAATGGTTATACTTCATCACCTTGCTCGCATTGTTCGAAATACACATTTTAAGCTGTTTTTGAAGGAAATGTTTCCGGCGACTGTGGTTGTATCAACCACCGCTATTTATATACAAGTAATTATGCCCCTGAACAATATTTATACAGCAAGACCTGCAGAAATGTAAACAGCCAACGAACCACTGGACACACACACGTTTTGCTATTATTCTGAACTATTTCCTCTTCCCATTTTGGCCCCACAGTCATGGTACTTTTCCCCTCTGTATTGTCTGATGTTTCTCATTAGTTTGTAATGCAAAAGTACATGTCTTCAATATGCTTTGTAAAAGAGTCCCAGATTGCACCACGTATATGACTTTATTTTTTCCTGTCTTCTGCTCCTGTAGATTTGACACTGATTGTAATAGATGAGTGTCACCACACTAAAAAGGGAGAAGTCTACAACCACATAATGATGCGCTACCTGAAGCAGAAGCACAAGAACGCAAGGCTGAAGAAGGAGCAGAAGAAACCAATGGCCATCCCTCAGATACTGGGTCTGACTGCCTCACCAGGCGTTGGGGGGGCCAACAGAATGGAGAAAGCTGAGGAACACATTCTGCGAGTAAATACTATTGTCAGCCTTCTGTCCCACCCTATACACTCAGACCATGATGAACACCCTCACTCTCATTCCTTCCGTTCCGCACTTTCAGTTCCACTTTTGGTCTGGTTAAATCCTGCCCCACCCTCCCTGCCCTATTCGTTAAGTAGCCAGTTCGCCCTGCCCAGCTGTTTCCAATGTTCCACATGGCCCCTGTACACTGGGCAGCCATAAAGCTTACTATGCCTGTCATACTTTTACCACAGAAGGAAAAAATTGAAAACAGCCTTTTGGTTTTAACTCCTTGTTGGACATGCTGAAATTCAGTACATATAGTGGACATTCCTTAGATAGAGATGATTTAGATGCTTTTGATTCAGTCTGATACTATAAATCTTTGTGTATCTTTTGGTAGATTTGTGCAAACTTGGACGCCTATAAAATCATGACAAGGAGCCTTGGGGAATTCAAAAAGGAACCATACAAAATAATTGCAACTGTTGAAGAGAGAGAACAGGTACACTCTTTTAACTTCTCTTCTTCTCTGTTATATGGGCATCATCAAAAGTTTCCACAGGAACTTTTCCTATCTGTCCAATTAATGGAATTAAGAATCATACATGTTTGTACAACCAAGCACACTATCTCTTTCAGGATCCCTTTGGGGATGTAATCAAGAAGATCATGAATGCCATTCATGCCCATGCTGATTTGAACCCCAGCTGTGACCTAGGCTCCCAGAACTATGAACAGTGGGTGGTTCAAAAAGAGCGCAACGGTGAGCACAACTTTAAACATGCTATGCTCAACTGCTGGGATACTAACGCAAACATTTGTTCATCTCTGATGTTAAACAACCCAGCCTGCAGAGATCTGAGAAATGATCTTCTTCTCTCTTAGCTGCAAAGGAGGAAGATCAGAAAGTGCGGGTTTGTGCTGAACACCTTCGACAGTACAGTGAGGGTCTGGAACTGAGCAACACCATACGCATGCGTGATGCCTTCGGCTTCCTGAACAAATACCAAGAGGAGGAGATGAAGAGAAAAGTAGCCCCAGAGGAAGAGGAACCCATACAAATCACAGACACTGAGAGATTCCTCTTCAATTTGTTCAAAGGTACTGTAGTGTTGCCACTAGGCCCAATGAATTATAGTATTACCAATAAAATCTAAACAAAATTGTTTTGGACACTGTATTGTTGCCTTGATTATTAATACCGTTACATGTTCTGTAACATTTTCAATCGAAAAATGATACAATTTAGCTTAATTCTTTGAAATGTATGTCCTACAGAGAACAAAGAGGAGCTGCAGGCGCTTGCAAAACGCCCAGAGTTTGAAAATAACAGCCTGTCAAAACTGAGAATCAGCATTCTGCGTGAGTTTACCAGCAGAGACAGAGCCAGAGGGATCATTTTCACCAAGACGCGTCGCAGTGCCATTGCGTTGAGTCAGTGGATTCAGGAAAACCCCAAGTTTGCGGAAGTTGACGTGAAAGCCTCCCATGTCATTGGAGGAGGAGACCAGAGTGTTGTTAAACCAATGACCTCTGTGAGTGCACATCCACAGAAACTACAGTGATTACACTTCATTTGAGCACCCTGTGTACTCCCCATGCTATTTACACAATACTTAATTGATTCAAATCTGTTTTAATTAGGCAGAGCAAAAGGATGTTTTGAACAAATTCCGGGATGGGGAAGTCAACTTGTTGATTGCTACCACAGTGGCAGAGGAAGGTTTGGACATACCAGAGTGCAATTTTGTTGTCCGATATGGCCTTGTGACCAATGAGATCTCTATGATGCAGGTCAGTGATGCCCTTGGTCAAATGAGTGTCTATCTAATCTGGAACTGTGGTCTATGTTATACCATAATAACTGTAATGTCTAATCATTAATATGATATTGTATTAAAATGTTACAGTATTTGCTTACCATTTACATTGTCATTAACCTTTGCAGGCCGAAGGCCGAGGGAGAGCTGCGGATAGCAGTTACACTCTGGTGCAGGTGAAAGGCTCTGGAGTGGCTGAAAAAGAGAGTGTCAATGAGTATCGCAAGGATATGATGACCAAAGCCATTGCCAAAATCAAAAGCATGAATCAAGCAGAATATGACAAACGGGTATGTTCCTTTATCATTTGCTATCATTTGAATTGTTTCAAATTATACTGATTGAGCAAAGAAAGGGACTAAACGGCCTTCACTTAAATGTTCTCGATGCCAGCTGGACTGAAACCCACATTGCCAAGATCATTTTCAGTGCTTTTTTCTTCCATCAGATCATGGAGTTTCAGATTCAGGCTGTACTGGAGGAGAAACTGCGAATGACTATGAAGAAGAAGCAAGGGATGAAGAATGTGAGCCCGTCTGAAGTGAAGTTCAGCTGCAGAGGCTGCAACAAACATGTCTGCACTGGCGACGACATCCAAATCATTGAAAGGATGCACAGAGTCAACGTTTCAACACAGTTTCGGTATGAGTTACAATTCAGAGCTGACTTAAGTTATCTGGACCCTGTTGTGTATCTTTACTGGTGCATACTGTACGTAACGAGAACCAGATGCTGAAATATACTCTGCATTGGTAGGGCATTCCTGTGGAATTAAATCAGACAATAACAAGTCATTATTTTACAGTGAACTCTTCATTCAAAGAGAAAACACTTCGCTTCAAATGAGGCTTCTGGACTACGAGACCAATGGCTTTATATCATGCAAGGACTGTGGGCAGGTAAGTGGAGGTGTTTTCCTGGCTTTTCAGTTGTTACGTAAAGCTAGCTATATGGATAGACCTACATACTGTATCAGTCCGGTTCATGTGTCAACTTACGTCAGCCCACTTTATGTCTTCTGTTGCAGAGATGGGGTTCAATGATGTTCTACCGTGGGATCGAGTGCCCCTGTCTCCATGTGAAAAACTTTGTGGTGATGTACAGCGGAAAGAAGAATAGCAAATGCACCACATGGAGTGAGCTTGCATACATCCAGTTTTCTGCCTTTGACTATATTGAACATGCTGGCCGAGTGGTGCAGAGCTCAGACGATGAGGAGACAGAGTGAATTACACCGATGTAGGAGCGTTACCAATAATCATGCAAACTTTGATTGTGATCTTAAGTGTGTGGCCTACACAATTTAACAATCACATTGTAAATTCTAAGCTTCCTTTGACTCCTATATTGTCATGATTATGATAAGCCATACTGAACTGGAAATTTGAGGAGACCCTTAATGCTGCATGTAATATTAGACTACTATGTATTCCTGTCATATTTCATCTCTTTTTTTAGGCTTTATGATTAATCAGTTTTTTCAAGTGCATTAGTAATGTGTAAGCATTTTTGTCGAAAGCATTTGCAATGGTTGCCTTTTTGTTTGTCTAAGGACTCTCTTCCCAAATCTATAAACAGACATGTTGTTCTGCACTGTGCGCTGTGTATCAAATGCAATATGTGATTCTGTAGGCTAACTAACAATAATCATGAAATGTACTTAAAGCATGTATCACTGGTAGAAATGGAACTGGATCAAAATGAATACAGAAATAAATTTACCTCCCACAGCCCTGTGGTCTCATGAGACAGAGGCTCTGAGCCTGTGGTAACTCCTCATCAGACCGCACCTGTTAGCACACATGCAAACAGACAGGTGCTGGTAATTTTCCATTAAACCCAACTGTTTGAGAATCAGTCATAATCAGTTTTTCAAACAGACGAATTTGTTTCCACATACAGGCATCTGTCTGATCGCACTGCCTGAGACATAAAGTAGTATAATCAGTGGTGGATGGGTTTCACTTTGAAAAAAGGTAGTAGGCTAAGGGGCTTGAGAATGGACTACTATTGTTCTATTACAGTTTTCCCTGGCTTTTGATGCTGTTTTTTTATTTGTGCATGTCAAATAATCCAGAATAAAATGCAATTTCACACTTAAAACTGTCCCTATAGTGTAATCTTACGGTACACAACTATGCAAGAGAGCTGTTTTTAATTTCTCACCTTGACAAGATGAAGAAACCACGAAAACCATGAACTACATTTCCTCATTTCTCTGCACATTTGTTGACTGTATGCAGTGTGGCCGGTGAAAAAGTCACTTCCTAAAGACTAGCAAGTTGAGCGCTCCTGCAAAGTTATGTGGGCTGCTGACTCCGAGGAGACATCTCTGTCTGGTTTCGGACTCCTCACGAGTGCATCTGGAAGTATGGAGTGAGAAGCAACTTCAATCGGACGGAGTTCAGTTTTCTTCTGTTGCCAAACTGAGTCGCTATTAAGTTCATTATTACAGGTTTCCTTAGTATTAGTATGTAAACCAGGCTGTGTGTCCAAGAAGTCAATTTTAACTTCACGTCAGCGACCTTTGAGGATTTTAAAAGACTGAGAGTCGCACATCCACTCGCCGTTGGATGTCGAGCACTTCATCGACATCATGGTCAGTAATCGATTTATATCCGACCGAAGTAGCTTCAGTTTCAGCAGTGAAAAATAAGTTTTGAACTACAAAGGGAAATAGATGTAAATGCAA
This sequence comes from Centroberyx gerrardi, assembly GCF_048128805.1. Taxonomy (NCBI): domain Eukaryota; kingdom Metazoa; phylum Chordata; class Actinopteri; order Beryciformes; family Berycidae; genus Centroberyx; species Centroberyx gerrardi. The sequence continues at coordinate 14,740,656 of NC_136006.1, read as the reverse complement.
GATGACTTACCTCGCAGTATCTATGTAAATTAGGGGGATGAATGCAGAAATAGGCTACAAAAACAGATGTCATATTGCACTAGTCTGTATTGTGTTATTTCAGAGGAAGTTTTTGCAACTTTTGTGTCACCCTCACCTTTCACAGGGCTGCGGGAAGGTGCTTTGGGCGGTGGTAGGGGCGGCTGTCGTCATCACGTTAATAACTGTCCCAGTAGCAGTTTATTTGAACAGTAAGTAACGTTATAGTCTAGGCCTAGGCTACTGTACTATGTTTCTTTTTTGTCTTCTCTGCGTGAATTGTATCTATTGGAATAGTGCGAAAATAATCAGCACACGTTGTGTAACATCTCTCATTAATTTATTAGGCTACAACTTACCTATTTTGGTTGGTGCCTGGTTAATTTGATTATTTTTTTGAGTTTACTGAGATATAAACTTTTTTTTGCTTGTTTGTGAGTACTTTTAATCTTAGTTATCTTTGCCATGTTTACCCGATGTGACAAGCCTAGTATATTGTGTAGAAATAGAACTATGATGAGATGATTTCTATTTCATTGACTAAACTGTGCATGAGGATCATCAGTGTTGTAATAGTATATGAGCCATCCAGCAGTAGCCTATGCTATTATTGAAATGGCGCCACCATGCGATGTAAATGTGGATCCATGTCTCATAGCCTTTTTTTCAGTCAAAATGTTGATTTAATATTTAATGTAATAGGCGATAAGCTATGGTGCAAACCAAATAATGCAAGTTATATGTATTTATATTGTCAGGAGCTGATGCAGGCGCCAAAAGACCTTTCAACCTTACAGATTTTTTCAATGACACCGTGAGGTGGAAATCATACAACTTGCGATGGATATCAGGTATCACTTTCAATCAAACCAGTGTCAAGTCTTTGTCTGTGATGTAGTAGCCTACTAAATGTTGTTTGAACCGTGATGTTTTGCGTGCATTTCTCAAAAGGTTATTCCTTGTCTTTTTTACCTGCAGATAATGAATATCTGCATAAAACAAGCCAAGACAATCTCGTCCTCTACAATGTTGAAACGAACAAGGAGTCGCTATATTTGAGCAATTCAACCTTTGTAATGGTTTTTTTTTTTTCAGATATCACACAATTTAGAAACAATAAATACAATTTTGTCAGTGCTGATATGCTCATATTTTGTGCTGATATTTCCCCTGTAGGCCCAGGTGGAAGCCACAGATTATATTCTCTCAGCTGATCATAAATATGTCTGCTTTGAAAGCAACTACACAAAGGTGAGAAATAAACGCCATGAACATTTTCCAGTTTGCTTTGCATGCATATTTTTACATTATTTAACTTTCTCCAGTGGTTGCAGTGTAAATGTCATCTTAATTTTGAAGACACAACTTGACAAGAAAGGTCAAAAACTCTTAATGAATCACACTTTTGTGCTGACAATCCAACAGCAATGGAGACATTCTTTCACAGCCTCATACTCCATCTACGACATGGAAAGATCGTAAGTAGGCCTGTTTTGTTATAATGATATCACTCTCTAATTAGCAGACATTGTTATGCAGGATTTTACAAACTCCAGATATTTATATATGTTTTTTACTGTGGTAAATATTGACTGTTTCAATAGTGATACAGTATATCATTCATCGTTATATGGACAGACAAGCACATCAAACTAATGTACAGTATATATCATCTTCACTATTTTATTCCAGAGCATTTGTAACTCCTGTGAGTCTTCCAGAAGTCGTGCAGTACTTTTCCTGGGCGCCAACAGGGAACAAATATGTAAGTGTAGAACATTTTAAAATACACCCTTGTCTATCATTGTAATTGGTGGCTGAACCTTTAATATATCAGTAGGATATTTATTAACACGGTAAATATCTATTACATCAAGTCATTTCACAATTTCATTTGAACTGAATGATACTGTAGCCACATCGACATGCATACGTATTAAAATGTGTTGCCTTGATAGGTAAATAAAGTAACTTGGGGATGGTTGCACTTGGCAAAAAATGTCAGGCCAGGCAAAACTGTCACAGAAAGTCCGCTTGATGTAGTAAAGTTATCAATCTGGGAATAGATTTGCAGTGTATTTGTAATAAAAATCAATAAAAATAGAACTCTGCCCATAACTAGACTCTCTTTCCTAGGCTTACATCTCAAATTTCAACATTTATTTGAAATCCAATGTCACTGCTGAAGCCATACAAGTGACACACAATGGGAAAAAGAATGAGATCCTTAATGGTGTCCCTGACTGGGTATATGAGGGTAAGTAACATTCACTGCTTTAATGTGTTAATGGTGCAGAGGTGTGTGTGTGTGTGTGTGTGTGTCTGTGTCTGTGTCTGTGTCTGTGTGTCTGCGTGTGTTGGTGTGTTGTGTGTGTGCGTGAGTAAGAAGGTAACTGAAGATTTGTTTTCCTAAACCATTTCAGAGGAAGTGCTCTCATCCAACGAGGCAATGTGGTGGTCGTCAAATGGAAAATTCTTGGCTTATGCAGAGGTTAATGATACAGAAGTTAACAAAGTGGAGTTCACCTTGTATGGATCTGAGCAATACCCCAAAACGGTGGCTTTTCCATACCCAAAGGTAGGATGCTCAATTATGTGCAGGGAATCTTGTATAAGAGTAATAACAGACAAGATAATGAAACACAAAACAATGCACTCCTATAGATATACACTGTATTATGAGTAGAAATCACATAGAATATTGTATACTATTTATATTCTCTGTGTGTTTCATATTGCTTCTTTCTTATTCAGCCTTAAATTGGGTTCCTCATAGAATACGTTCTCTTATGAATCATTATTCATTGAGAAGATTATGTTTTTATTGTGTTTGATCTAGGCTGGGTCACCGATTCCTAAGGTGAAACTCTTTGTTGTTGATACAACAAATCCATCACGCCGCACACAGGTGGCTGCCCCCAGCTCCATCGCTTCTGGGTCTGTATATTCTTTGGCTTACGTCATCACCTAAAAATATGCTACAGTCAGAGCAGAGGCAAACAATTGTCATGGTCGACCATATGTGAAAAACTTGTCACTCTCTATTGCTTTTACTCAGCGATCACTTCTTGAGCTCGGTGACCTGGGTTACGGATGAGCGCGTCGCTGTGCAGTGGCTCACGAGGAAACAGAATTATGTGCTTGCACAGATCTATGACTTTGATGGAAGCAGCTGGAAAGAAAAGCAGGTAGCTGTCACTTCTCTGGTTACCTCTCTGGTTCAGAAATCGTGATTAAATGCTAGTTAATGGCAATGAATGTCTCTACTCTTTATAGAAATTTGAGCAAACAAGCAAGACAGGCTGGATCGGCCATGTAAGTTCTACTGAACTAAGACCACCATCAACATGATTAATTGTTCCTCGGCATTAGATTCAATTAATAACTATAAAATATTAACCTTTTTTTCAGTACGCTCCCTTACCCCTTTTCTTTGCTGAGGATAAACTCAGCTTCTACAAAGTGATGAGTGACACTTATGGCTACAAACATATTCATTATGTGAAAGATGTAAGTATTTTCAAGCATCTTTATGTAAAATATAATATCTATGTATATACGTAAAATATGTGCTGTACTCACAGCGGGTCTTTTCTTAAGGGCAAGGCAACGCCTATCACCTCAGGCAAGTGGGAAGTGATCTACATATCCAGATTAACAAAAGATTCCTTGTAAGTAATGATTCAGTGCAGCTCTGAGAGAATTGCTTGTTACTTACCATATCCCTTAAAGAATATCTAAAAAAAAAAGGTAAAGCTCTTGTAATTAATTTTTCACAGATATTATGTAAGTAATGAGCACCAAGGAAGACCCGGACAGAGAAACCTTTACAAGTAAGGAGGGCTTCTTCTCTGTTTGATGTCTCAACAGGAGCAAAGAACTAAAATATGCAATACGCGGTCACTGGCATGGAGAGGTGAATATTTTTGTTGAAATGATGTAAACTGACATGACCTGCTGGTTGTTTGTTTATCAGGGTTATGATTGGAAGCAGCTCTTCTGCCCCCCAGTGCCTCACCTGTGGCCAGTATGAGGACAGGTGTCAGTACAACTCAGCTTACTTCAGCTATGATGCCTCCTACTACCGAATGGGCTGCTATGGTCAGTTACTCCTCCACCACACCACATTTCCTCATGAGCAATAACTCATCCATGGCCAATGTATAGGGTTTCTGTGGTGGGGAGGGTGCGTGAACGATAAATCCTGTGTCCAAACAGATCTGACCTCAGGTCAGTCACTGTTAAGGTCATACAGATACCTTTATGTGTAATAAACAGTTCATGCATTTTCTATTTTTGTTTTTACCAGGACCTGGAATGCCCCTCTTTACACTCAGGGACAACAGGGGCTCAGGTGCAGGTATATTTTCAAGTTTCATATACTAACTGTACTATGCTCTTACATTATCTTACAAAGTGCTCAATCAGTTCAATAATACATTGTATGTAAATAACAAATATTAACATCTGACTTTGCAGTACAGATAGGCACCAATGCAGAAGGATTACTTTCATAAAACAATGCAATTCTGCAGTCTACTGAAATCACTTTGACTATCATCTGTTCCACTTGGTTGATTGTTGTCATCATTAATATTGCTCTTCCAACTAGATTAGATCCCGTTCCCTTAGCATATCTGAAAAACCTGAATGGCTGCACTCTTCAAAGTTAAGGGCTACAGGGGTGATCTGTATTCTTTTGAGCTATCTGCTTAGTGCTTTCCACACAAATCCAACACCAAATGCCCACTGGTGATGATCAGATTATTTAGAAAATTATTTACAAAGAAAAGAGTGGAAGAGTGTGAATTCTTTGAGGTTTTTGATTTAAAAGCTGAAATATTTGAATATTCATTTTCTTAATGCTATTATACATTCACCATATTTGCTACACTATTATCTTTTTCAGAGCTCAGCATTCTTGAAGACAACAAGAAGCTAGAAAATATTCTAACGCAATTCCATATGCCAACCATGCAGCGTAGCACCATAAGGGTTGCAGGTCTTGGTGAGGAAATAACAGTTTAAAATTAGATACCTTTTTTTTTTTTTCATTTAAAATAGCCATTTGTGTGTTTTACATTTCATAACTTTTATTTTTGCCAACAGATCTTTGGTATCAAATGATGTTACCACCAAATTTCAAGAAATCTAAGAAATATCCTCTTCTGATTGATGTGTAAGTAAACAACAGAGCATCTTAAATGAGGACACTCCTGTAGCCGCTCCATCTCATCCCATCACAATGCAATTCAATGGAGCTGCGGCTATGCACAGCTGATGATATACTGCTGTCCTGTGTAGGTATGCTGGACCCTGCAGTCAGCAGACAAACTATGGTTTCCGGCTGAACTGGGGAACCTATCTTTCCAGCACACACAACATCATTTACGCCAGTTTTGATGGAAGGGGAAGCGGTTACCAAGGTGACGAAATAATGCACGCAATCTACAAGCGCCTTGGCACATATGAAGTGGAAGATCAAATAACAGCTGTGAGGTAAAGTGCGTTTGAACTCCAACGTCAATCATAATCATAATAATCATCGTGTGTCATAAGAAGGGTTAAGATTTAATGCAATTTGTAGGCTGCATCCTGTGATAAGCAAACTTGATGTCATATTGGTGTCAAATAACTCATAATTAAGGTAAATGTAATTTTATCTTTAAAAAATGTTTTCATAGGAAATTAAAAGATTAAAAGATTTTTTTGTGTTGCTAGGAAATTCATCGACATGGGTTTTATAGACAAAGACAGAATCGCTATATGGGGCTGGGTAAGTTTGATTTCGTCCTATCTTATTACTCTATATTTCTCATACACTACCAGGAAAAAGTTTGGACACAAGCATTTTTCTTTATTTTTATTATTTTTCACATTTTAGAATAATAGTAAAGACATCAAAGCTATGAAATAACACAAAATGGAATTATGCGGTGACCAAAAAAGTGTGAAACAAATCAAAACTATCTTATATTTTAGATTCTTTAAAGTAGCCATCCTTTTCCTTGATGGAAAGGCAAAGGCTTTCGAAAGAAATTCATACATGGGCATCAACTTTGCTATTTATATTTATCAAAAAAACAAATTTCAAGCATTTAAGCATAAGCCTTTAGATCAAAATGGCTTTAAATTAATGAAAAACATAGTACATTCAATCAGGTGTGTCCGAACCTTTGAGTGGTAGTGTATGCTTTTCTTTTTAGCAGATATTATTTTTGTGTTCACTAAAACTCTTAATTATGACTTTCAGTCATATGGTGGTTATGTCGCCTCAATGGCCTTGGGTGCTGGAACCGGACTCTTCAAGTGTGGGATAGCAGTCGCTCCTGTATCCAAGTGGGAATATTATGGTAGGTGCACATGCATGCCACATCTTTCTATATTCTCATACAGTGCCGTCAGCCGCAAATACTTAAGAACACTGTATTTCTCACTTGGAGTTTTTTATACTGTGTAGTTAATGATTTCTCTAACAAAACATTTTCTTTCCACTTGTTGAATAATTGTGACTCATTTTACTGTTTGTATTTTAATGACGTTGGGTTTTGTTTTGCAGATGCAGTGTACACTGAACGCTACATGAGCAAGCCCACAGAGAATTCTGACTCTTATAAGGTAAACATGAAGAAACACTTCACACTGTTCCAATACAAAGAAGATACTGAAAAAATAAATAAGACAACTCTATTAAAATAGCCTTTTCAAACTACTATGCATTTATATTTATTTAACAGTGAAAATGTTCTTTTATTCAATAGAATTCCACGGTGACAGCCAGAGCAAAAAACTTCAAATCAGTAAAGTATCTGTTGGTTCATGGCACAGCTGATGGTATGTTAAGTAATTTCATCCAAATAATTCTTCTAGTCAGTCTTTGATATGAATTGAACATGTGGTAGTCCTAATCAAAATGGCAGGCAACACAGTCAAGCCCTGTGCAAATGGACTCTATTGGCTTCATGGAAACCTTTGACAAATAAGTAAGCTTTGATGTTCAATCAGGTAGTAAAAACACTTTTTCTTTCCTGTAGACAATGTTCATTTCCAGCAAGCAGCACAAATTTCCAAAGCTCTGGTTGACCAGCAAGTGGACTTCGAGACGATGGTAAATATTGGTTCAGGGAAGAGGACTAATATTGGCCTTGATGGGGTTGATTGAATGAGGGGTGCAAATAGATCCTGTTAAAAAGCACCTTGTAGTCTCACTGTAACTGGCCTTAATCTAAAATATGCATAATATGGTAATATGGTAATTTTATGCTAACCTTTCAATGGTCATTTTACCAGATAGGCTACACTTTTTACTCTTCCCCATTACAAACCATAAAGATATCATGACTGGGAAAGGATTGTAGCGTGTGGACACTAATCTGATTTATTGGGTTCATTTCAGTGGTACGCCGACAAGGACCACGGTCTCGAAGGATCAGCCTTCCGACATGTTTACACCCACATGAGTCGCTTCCTGCAGAAATGCCTCGTCAAACCCGAATCGATGTGAAGAATATGACAGCATTTATACTGTATACTGCCGCTATACAAGCTCATTTTATGTCATGTACTTCTCATCTCGTTGATATTCTGCAGTGTAAGACTCTGTCAGGTTGAAGTCTGTACATTTTGTGGATCGCTCGTACAAGTGAGCATTTGTATTTTATGTGGAATAATGGAACTTTTGATCAAATATGTTACATTTAAAACCTAGTAAAAGCCATTGCATGCATGTATGCTGGAAAACATTTTATGTGAATATGATCTGTGTGAACATACAATAGATACATTGTATTGCACTGAATTGGTTGTGAAATATTATAATTCGTGGTACAAACATGGTATAATGAAATTAAAATATACATTGTTTTGAAATGTTTACAAATACTTTTTATTGTCATTATGTGTTACTTTTTTTATACTTTATTGTGACATCACATTATGTGTTACTAGTCTAATAAATGTGATCTTTTTTGTGCAAATGAATTTTCTGCTTACTGTACAACACACATTACAATTGAATAACAGGCATAAAGTAGTACTGATTAGGCTACATGCCTTGTTTCCTTTTATGAAAACACACATCTGTGAAACATTCACATTCGAATGTTTTGATAGTAGTTGTATCATAAGAATGGTTATATCAGGAGTAACAGTCTAGTAAAACCTTGCTCACACTGACCGTAGAGTGTAATCCCTAGCTAAAAGTCACTTTCATCACCTTTTTGAGAAAGTTCTGTGAGAAAGTAATTATGGTGTGAGAAAGTACTGATGGTGTGTTTCAGTTATAGGTTGATTCATAATTTACATGGTCGTAAAGTTCACATTCAAGTGGTGCATACAAATAGAAGCACATTGGACAAGTGCAGTGAATATCATGCTTTTAGGGATTGTAAAGGGATGGCCTTTAAATTACAAGCCATTAATTACGCAGTAATGACCGAAAATAACTTGTAGCATTAGAATGACTGGTAATTACTGAGTAATATACAAGTAGAAAAAAAGGTGCTTTTACCAGTAATTGTATTAGATAAGTGTCACTACTACACACTGTTGAAAACTTAGAAAGGTGCTGCAGGCAAAGGATAAACTAGTTCAAAAAGGAAGAATCACACTGACTACCTGCAGTGACTACACCTGTAATGTTTTTTTCTTTAGGTTTTCATTTGCTGTAGAATACATACAACAATACATTATATATTTTAGAAAAGATATACTGGTACTGACTATGTAAAATATTCACATATAGGTATATAAACTCATACCAACTCAACACAAATAAGAAGAGAAAACAACAGAAACCCCAGAACAGGCCTAGCCCGGTAAAAAGCATCTTTTTTACTTTTATATTTCTCAGTAATTACCGTCATTCTAATGCTATAACTAGTTATTACATCTATTTTACTTGGATAATATTGAGTCATTTATTTCCAATCAATAATGGCCTGTAATTTAAAAGGTTACCATATTGTCTACTCCACATGGGTAGTTTAAAATGAAAAGAGATGTAACTATCCAAAATGAATACACACTGACAGACACAGACACTGAGAGTCTGTTAATCTGAACGCAGATGGGAGCGAGTATTTGAATTTGTTTGTCAGGTTCGAGGTCATGTTTGTTTTTGACACCTAAAGTAACAGCTTTTACGTACATACGTATATTCTTTTTTTTTTTTTTTACAAAGTCAAATACATCCAGTGGACTGAGACGGAAGCTGACTAATGGATTGAGAGTAACAGAGGATATGCAGAGGTTTCTGGGGGGGGGGTGCCATCTGGGAGACTGCCACCCAGCTCAACTATATAAGACTCAGCAGACCAAGAAGGGACTATGAAACCGCTCCAGAAACCCAGGGAGGAGACGCACAGCAAGAAATCCTCGCACTTTACCATCCCTCTCCTAGACGCTCGCCAGAAAGGAGCACAGGTGAGAATCTTCAAACCATCTTCCTTACAAACATCCACAACTTCTGGGTAAGATTTCATTCACCTCAGAGTGATGCTTTACTGAAACTGTAACTTTCTCTCTCTCACTTTGTTCATTTTTCAGAAGCTCAAACAATGAAAAGCGCCCACTCTTTGGCTGGACTCCTGCTCCTGATCATCATTCAAAGCAGTTGGCAGGTTCCTGACCAGGACACAGAGGGAAACCCTATGTAAGATCTCCTTTCTGTCATTCACATGGAGCCTTCTCATCTCTGTGTAACAGCATCTTCTGAACGTTCAATTGTGTGTCTTTGTGTAGCCTATTGACAGAAAACTCCATGTTCAACGAACCCAGTGAGCTCCCAAACATGAAGAGACATTCAGAGGGAACGTTCTCCAATGACTACAGTAAATACCTGGAGACGAGGAGAGCACAAGATTTTATCCAGTTGCTAAAGAATTCAAAAAGAAACGGGTGAGTGTGACTTTCTCTGACTGAATCTCTTGAATTTATTGGAATATTAATTATTTCTAATATGACTCAACTCTGTAATATAGTGAAAGGATTGCTTGTGTCATGAAACAACAATGAAAATGCTTTTTATTTCATTTAAAGTAGTTGCTATAACATGCAGAAAATGTTTTGGATCATCAGAACCATCATTCTGACTGCTGTATATCAGAATAATGTGGATTTTAGTCTTACTTTACCTTGCCAGAGGAAATGTATACTTGTAAAGTTACCTATACTTCTGAAGATCATTGCACCCTGTTCAAGTGTACAGTTTTTTTTACTTATATCATCTAAATGTCCCAGCAGCAGTCCCATTAGACGCCACGCGGACGGCACCTACACCAGTGATGTGAGCTCCTACCTGCAGGACCAGGCAGCCAAGGACTTTGTGTTCTGGCTTAAGACTGGGCGAGGCAGAAGAGAGTAGACTCAACCTGAGGGCACCACCAACCCTTGACACTCCCAGAATAAAGCAACAAGTCATCAGATTTCACACTGACTCTGTACCATTATATGTTTTACAACCTGTACTACCCTTTTCCTTGGTCATGCTATTAAATTCCCCTCATACAAAGCTCTTTGTTGGTCCTCAATGGTTGAAGGAAGTACTGTTGTCAGCTATGTTTGAAATGTCACATCACTTATTATCAAGCATTTAGGATGGTGTTATGATTCCATTTTTTAACATTTCACATCTTGGCATTTTCATCTTCCTTCTCACATTAATATGTAACTATCACCGTATTGATCTGTATCTGAATTGCAACTTGGATAATTACTTCTGTAGATAGTCTCAATATCTTTCTTATTCATATAAAGTCAGATTTAGTTTTCAATAAAGAAATGTGTACAATCTATGAGTTCCCTCTTTTAAAAAGCTTTAAATATTGGTTTACACTCGAACGTTGGCAACAAAGCATCAGCTCTATCATAGAATATATGAATTGAGGTTGATCCACATAGGATGCACCAGTTAATATCCACTCCAATTGTATTACATACAGTTGGAGATCAAATATAACAGCTAGCGAGAGAACATGGTCATTTTCATTTAAAACAGTATCAGTTTCAAAATGAAACTGTTTTTTAGAGAACCCATTTGTAAATCAGGGTATAAAATCAAATGTCTCATCATAAAAGTTGATTGTCTTTATCCTATACTGATCTTACAATCAGTGTCTGAGCTGAGGGACTGAGCTGAGAAACACGATCCCTAATTGTGTGCCACTGGTTTGTTTTATCTGTCATCTATCTGTCTATGTATTATGCCTTGTCGGAATCCCTCTGTTCATAGAGGCGGAGCAGAAATCAATAAATATGTCACTCTCCACGGGAAAATACTCGTTGGGATTTCTATCAGGTAACAGAATGGTGTGTCTCACCTGTCAGCTGTACACTGGAAAAAGATTTCCCAATGAAGCACTGACAGCACGCCAAGGACAGTTACGCTAAATGAAAGAAGGGAGAAATCATGTCAATCAACACAGACCGGTTGGGTTCAGTGATTGGGTCAACACTGTTCAGTTCTCCCTGGCATGGAGACAAAACAATAATTCACATGAGCCAGCCACTTGACATGCTTTGGGATGTGCTACCTCTCTTAGCTGTCATTCATAGCGCATCAAACCATCTGCTGATTACAAAAACCTCTGCCCACTCAAATCTATTTATAGGCCAAATCTCTGAGGGTCATATGTTGGGCATTTATCCTGAGCAAGTCTAGTGTCTAGGTTGATATTAAATGTATCCATCATGTCACACCATAATACCTCTGTGCAGTTTGTGTTCACGTATCTGTGTACCTTCCTAATCATTTGAAAGCCCCTGAATGAGTTTTGTGGCTACTTTGAAAGGATTTTTGTTCACTGATCAAGCATTGGCAGTTAAAAATACCGGTCTTTCCCTTTGAGCAGTTGCTGTGCATGCGCTGTTACGATCATATGTATGTATGGTACAACAAGGGAAACAGGAGTGCTTGTAGAAATTTATTAAGGTAAATTCACATTAACAAGGTATACATACAGTACATAATCTTTAAAAGGAGGTTTGAAACCCCTCCCCCGCCTTCTTTTAAACCCCCACTAAACATCCATTGCACATCTCAAAGATCAGTAACAACAACAGAAATACAGAATGTTTATTTTGGTCAAATGTCTTTATAATGGAGCTTTAACAGATATGAGACCATAAAAATTCTAATTTAACGTTACAAGCGATACAATGACATCAAGCAGCAAAATAACTACCTCTCAGGCTACAAGGCATCTTGTAGCAAATAAAATCTGAGGAACATTTTTATTTATTTTATTCTACAACATAGCTAAATAATTTCTCATATAAACATACTATTGACATTCTAGTAAAAAGTGCTATTGCATTTGGTTCTTAAGTGATGTATATTGCCCTTTAGTAAACACTTTCAAGTATTCATTTCTGCTTCATCTTAGGTTTGTCAGACACAATCATTGAGCATTTTGTCACTCATTTTTCATACTATGAGAATTTCTACACATTTTAAGTCTGGCTTTTCAACAATATAATTCTCTTTGCTTGTCCAATTTCTACTGTTGTGGCCAAGAATGAACTAAAGCTTTTATTATATTTACTTGATGATCATATTTAATTTCAAACTACATTCAAAGTTTATAGATTACTTAAAATTGAGAAAAGCATTAAATATGGTGACATACACTGAATACCTGAATGATAATCGCAAACATGAAGAGCTTTCTAATGAGCTAGCAGCTTTATTGGCATGACTTCATTGCTGACTCTTATATGAGCTCATCAATACTCTAGTCATTACCAGCAATACTGACCAACCTTAGTATTGATACATTGTATAAATAGATAATGAATGTAAGTAGATATTGATATAATGATTTTTCAAAATACAAAATATACAAAATACATACAAATAGATTCAAAAACAAAAATACTTTGAAAATAGTTTCTTTGCATGACTGACAGTAAATCCTTTGACATTCTTTTAGGTCACATTCAGTAAAACGATGCTTAGCTAGATTTTGCAATTACAATTTAACGAGAACAACACAATAAATTTAAAAAGTACCATAGGTTTCATTGGTTCATGAAGAGGCAGAATATTTCAGACACATCCAATAAATATGGTTATTCACTTATGCACATAGATTTACAAGACTAAACTCGAAGGGTTGATAAATTGCAGCACGCAACATTGGTTTGTTTACGAACACAATGAAAGGGACAATGACAAAGACTCACTACCCTGTCCATACTGTCCTCCATCTTATTCTCCTTCTGCTTCTCATCCAGCACTTCAGTGCTGTGGGAAATACTGTGGATATGACAGCCAATTGTCAGTATCAAGACAGAATGGATAGATGTAAATAATGTAGATTTACATACTGTGTATGTTATACAACTGTCTGTCAAGAAGTCCTGCTCACACATCATGAAAACAATTATGTTCATCACTTTTCTAGGGTGGGAATCCTGCAGCATTTCATTTTCTGACAGCTAAGTGGTGTTCCAGGTGATAATGGGTCAAGACCTCACTCAAATGCAGATCTATTGTGCACGGGAGATGTTTTACTGATATTTTATTTAGTAGGATAGGCCCCTTGAGATGTCGCAATTCGTTTTCGAGGGGGTCCTACAATACACAAGAGTTACACATCAATGTATACTCAACAATTCAGGTGGTTCATCGTCCAAAAAAAAAAAAGATGTTGATGGAATATGTTTAGATGCTGCATGCTGTTCTGGTCTTCAACATAAAAATACCCTTTATCACCCCAAGTGACTGTCTGTGGACATGCACATGTTGGCTATTTAAAGCTAAACTCCACTAACTTTATTTATGGCAGATGGGTTCTGTTCATGTCGAGAAGGATGAACCAAATGCTGAGAAGTAGTTATGCCATGAGGGAACTTTTCACCAGATTCAATAGAAAGAGATGGACAGTATTTTAATCGAATGGATTTGAAATATGTAAGTAAGAAAATGTAAAGAAATGTAAGAAAATGTTTAAGTGAAAGGATGCTGTATTTGTAATTTGTAAGATGGTCAATTTTAATGTATTTCTGCCCATCTCTGTCAATAGAACAAAAGCCAATAGCTATAAGACTTAAGTGGGTATATTTTCAACAAAGCGGATGTGACTGTGAATAAAGTCTTACCATAATTCTGGTAGGACTTGTTTCTTTCTGAAGTTGTCTTAGCCGTTCGCATTCCAAGTATTCCCAAAAGAACCTTTGGACATTTCATCTGTGATGTTGATGATGGGCGTTACTCCTCTGTGAAAAGAGCAGGGAGGTAACAAGTCACACTTCCATCCTAATGTGACAAATGAGTATAGACATGAAATGTAATTTACACAAAGAGCATGTCACTTGTAAAATTTCACAAGTATGACATATATTAACTTACTTGTACCCTTCTAATGGCACTTGCACTACTCCCTCATCTTCTGCCAGCATACTCTGCTCCTCCTCCTGACGATTGAATGATAAACATTTTAATTGCATGAGAAAAATTTAACTTGAGATGCACATTGTGCAGATTGACAAGAAAAACAAGGCAACAGCCGACATGCGCATCTCACTACTGCTTTCCAGAATTTGTCAGTTTTTCTAGAGTTTACATTAACTTGATATGAGAGACATGTACCTCTTCAGCGGTATCCACAAGTTTCTTCTTATTATGTTATTAACTTGATATGAGAGAAATATACCTCTTCAACAGAATCCTCAAGTTTCTTCTTCTTGCTTTCTGGCATGAGGTCATCCAGCCAGCTCATCTCTCTCTTGGTGAAGATACAGTCCATTAACTTCCTGATAAACACCAGAGCCAACACCTGCAGGATTGACACACTGCATTTGATTCTGCACCATATGCACACCATACTTTATAAAAAATAGCGACACACATTATAACAGTGTGACTTCAACCTGCTCTCAACACTTCAGTATCAAGCTATTGGTATCAACAACACTGGATTAATGGAATGGCTGACCTTGCTTACATAAGACAACTGTACCAGTAGTTAAGAATCAATCAATCAATCAATGGTGTATGACTACCCACTCCTGCAACAATAGCTATGACATCATATGATATATAGCTCCAGTCTTAGTCATAGGATAGATTTCCATATTTTTGACACCAACTGACATCCTTTCTTTTCAAACAGAGCCAATGGCAGCTCTTTTTGGCTGCTCCTGAAGATCATTGAAAATATGAATGGTAGAAATAGGTCTGTAATCTTCTCCAATCAAGGTTAGGCAAGATTTGGTGAGGTCACGTAAAAAACATAAAATATCATATCTAGATTGAACATTACCTGAATTTTTATTATTTTTTGGATAGATTTCCACATGTCAGTCTTTGAAAGTTAGGGTGAAATTCTAGCCCATGGTCACTATCTAATGTGTTTTGACATTTATGATGAAAGCTATCTGCTTTTTGGAAAAATATGGTGTGACCAAAATAAGAATTAATGGCTGAGTCCAGGACTAAAAATGTTTTTGAAGTGGTGTTTTCACTGAAGACACTTTCAGGCAGGATTAAGCTTAAGCTGTGTCTTAATCTCATGAAAATGTCCCAACAAGACCCCATATGGTGGCGATGGCACGATATGGCTGTTTACGCACCATCATGGGAAAGACAATGGCAGCCTTGGAGGTCTTGATGACCCAGAGCATGACCAAACAGCTGAGCTGGATGATGGTGAAGAGGTGGACCTTCCTCAGGGGCACATGACGCAGGTAGATGAAGTCTGGCTGGTGCTTGCCTGGCATACCAAACAGCTTCAGACGGTCAAAGAACTGGAGAGGATAAACAATAAACTCTTCTTACAGTTTTGTTCCAAAATGAGATTTCCACTATTTGAGGAAAGACACACCTACTCTTACAAAATGATTAATAGCACAAAATTAAAGTAAGCTTTTGGAAGAATGCTAGGTGTGGTAGAAAAATCAACACATGCCTACCAGGATGTTATGTTGTGTCTATGCTGACTCTAAGTCAAGACATAGTATGTGTATTCCCACAGGGGGTTTATCTTGTTGTCTGTACTTCCCATGTCCTTGAAAGACACATAAATGCCTTGTTCAGTGAATACTTCTCTGAAGAAGTGTATGTAGCCTATGCTGTGTGCATCTCTTCCTCTTGCAAGAATCTCCTTTAATAAATATATACTCAAATAAAACGAACCTCTGACTCCATCAACTTTTAGTCAACACTAGGTAAGGTCAGTGGTTGACAAAATTATAACACTTCAATAGACTGGATCACCTATAATTTATATTATGATGAATGATCCCCAAAATGTATAACTTGTACCTTAAATAGAATATTTCAAATACAACGTTACAAAGTGCTTCACAGTTGGGAATAGGATGCTGAAATAACATTATCAGATTTACTGTAAGGCCAGGGACACACTAGAAGATTACCGAGCCGATTAAAACCATATTTGGCCACCTCAACAATCGGGAGAGGAACCCCTGATCTGAGGCTTGGTCTGGACCGATGGTCCACGCGGATTATCTGGTAATGGGAGGAGTTTACAGATTCACCGATCGACTCACAGTATGATCTGAGCCGCTCCCATCATATGAAACACGTCCAGACAAGCTTGATGTCTGGACGGGTCCTGAAGTGTGTGGGGATCACAGATTCGAATGGAGATTGCTAATAGCCAATGAGAGCCAAGTTTACAGTGAGGTGAGGCAGAAGAGTTATATTAAAAAGTTGTAAATGTGTCCCCCTCTCCCTCTTGTCTTATTGTAGGCTCATCCATGGTCCGGCACGTCCACTGTCCTAACACAGAAATCTTTTGTTATCCCGGGACTCAGGTACTCCACGTTAATTCAGTGCCCCATGAACTGCTGCGGGATAATCCTTCTGTGTCCTCAGTGGTCACACATGTTGGATCTAATGATATTAAGTTACAACAATCCGAAAAGTTGAAGGATGACTTTAAAACTCTGATTGACACTGTCCTGGAGTCTGGCAGACAGTGTGTTATTTCCGGACACCTGCCTTCTCCTCGGTTTGGAGATGTGAAATTCAGCCGGATGCGCCAGCTGCATATCTGGCTTAAAGGACTGTGCTGTGCAATGGGAATTCCTTTTGTGGACAACTTCCGACCCGACCTCTTTGCACGGGATGGACTTCATCTCAACAGAGAAGGTAAACAACTACTAGCCTACAATATAGAACTCACACTGAAGTCCTGTAAATCGTCTAAAGACTGACATCCACGTCATGTAGGAACCGGTTGTAGTTCAGTCATTTTGCAACGTCAATCCATCAAAATACCCCCCTGTTCCTACCACACTTCTATAGTTGTGAATAGTGACATATTCTCCATTCCTGTTATAGTTAGCTGTCGCAATAACACAAAGAAATACCGGGGTACTCTTCACAACAGCTCGGTCTCGCACATTAATGTCGCACCGATCCTTCATTATGGCAGGAACGCACACAACCTAGTGAAAATTGGTCTTACACAGTCAGCCCCAGTGAGGCCCAGATCAGACTCGATTAAGTTAGCACTTTTAAATATTAGATCCCTCTCTAGCAAGACGTTTTATATTAATGATTTTATTTCTGAACATGGTCTCAGCTTTTTATTTTTAACTGAAGCCTGGCTTACTTCAACTGCTTCAGCTACTTTGTTAGAGTCTTCTCCTAATTTCACCTTTTTATACTTCACTAGACAAAATAGAAGAGGGGGTGGAATCGCTACTATTTTCTCTAGTAGTTTTACCTGCACTCGATGTTCTTTTGGCAATTTTCTAACATTTGAATGCTTAGCAATGGTTATCAAAGCTCAACAGCCTGTACTCACTGTGACTGTCTATCGCCCCCCCAAACATGATAGCAACTTCTTATCTGAGTTTTATGATTTTATGTCCATTGTTCTTACCAGTCATGATAAAATCATTTTACTTAGTGATTTTAATTTTCATGTCAACGACTACACTGATTCGAGGGCTTTGGATTTCTTGGATCTTGTTGCTTGTCTCAATCTTGTTCAGCATGTACAGAGTGCCACCCACATTCATGGAAATACACTGGATTTAGTTATTACTAGGGGTATTGATGTTGACATTTTATCCATTGCCAAGGTCCCCGTTTCTGATCATTTTTGTGTCTTTTTTAATACCACTCTTGCTACATCAAATGACTGTCCAGAGACTATTGTCGTGAAACGTAACATTAACAATGAAGTTATTGACAGATTTTCAAATCTGGTAAACACCGTTTCCTCCATCCACCACTGGCTTAGTTGATGACCTTGTTGATGATTTTAATGATAAATTAAGATTCTCACTAGATACAGTTGCTCCTGCACAAACCAAAAAAAGGCAATTAATCTGCAAATCACCATGGAAAACTGCTGCAATTTGGAAGAAGAAGAATTATTGTGGATGCAAACTATGTTGCTGTCCTTCTTCTCTTAGACCTCAGTGCGGCATTCGATACAATCGACCACGATATTTTAATTGACAGACTTGAGAAATGGGTGGGTCTCTCTGACCGTGTATTAGCTTGGTTTCAGTCATATTTAACTGATAGACAGTTTTTTGTCAGCCTGGGTGCTTATGTATCAGAGACTCATGGTATTGAATATGGTATTCCTCAAGAAAGCATTCTCGGCCCAATTTTGTTTTCATTATATATACTCCCACTTGGAAATATTATTAACCATCACCATGTCAATTACCATTTTTATGCTGATGATACACAATTGTACATCTCTGTCTCGCCAAATGACCCCAATGCACTGCATGCTCTCATTGCCTGTCTCACGGACATTAATGTATGGATGGGTAAAAACTTTTTAAAGCTAAATGTGGAAAAAACTGAGATTCTTTTAATAGGACCCAAAGCAGCAAGAGAAAAACTGCACTCAATGCTTGGTGGTCTTAGCAAACAGATTAAAACTAACATCACAAACTTGGGAGTGATTTTAGACTCCGATTTAAATTTTAATTCTCATTTTAACAAGATCATTAAGACATCCTTTTTTCATCTTAGGAATATTGCCAAAGTCAGACCTTTTTTAACTCAGAAAGATGCTGAAATACTCACTCACGCTTTTATTACTAGCCGTTTAGACTATTGTAATTCCCTTTTTACTGGATTACCTAAAAAGTCTATAAGAAAACTACAGCTGGTTCAGAATGCTGCAGCCAGGGTCTTAACCAAAACAAAGAAAATGGATCACATTACCCCACTGCTTAAGACACTGCACTGGCTACCTGTATCTTTTAGAATTGATTTTAAAGTTCTTTTACTTGTTTATAAAGCTTTAAATGACTTTGAATGCTCCTTCCTGCATTAGAGATGTTCTTTCATTTTATGTTCCAGCCAGATCACTAAGGTCCTCCACCGCTTTTCTTTTAAATGTTCCTTATGTGTCCCATAAAAGTACCGGTGAGAGTGCCTTCTGTTTTTATGCCCCTAAACTGTGGAACTCACTGCCTCTGGATATTAGAATGGCAAGCTCTCTCGGTATTTTTAAAAGGTAATTAAAGACCTATCTTTTTAATCTGGCTTTTAATTTGGAGTAATGTTATAGCCTTAGTTTTTAAGTTCTAATCATTGGTTTTTAAAATTATTTTTATCCCTGGTGTTTATTTTATTGTATTTTTATTTTATTTTTTTATATTATTTATTGATTTTTTTTTGTGTTTTTTTTTTACATTTTATTGTTTTATTGTTGTAATTTTGCTATGTGAAGCACTTTGGGCTGCATGTTTGTATGAAAGGTGCTATATAAATAAAGTTGAGTTGAGTTGAGTTGAGTATTAATAATAATAATCAATGATAATAATGTGGGGATCAGAATTTGAGAACTCATGTCCTACAATGAATGTGAGTAACAAGCCTAACTGCCATTTCCCTTTTTCTGATGAAGCCTTCTCATGTTCAGCTCTTGCTGAGAAGTGTACAGCCCACACACTGACTGGGTCTCTCTAGCCATGGCTTTGCCTAAATTCTCTTTTTGTGTTTTATCTCTGTTTTTTGCAGTGCATATTAAGGCATATTGCAATATCTTGTGTATTTATACTTATTGATTCACATTGGATAACCCAAATTCCCATGAAATTAGAGGGCTTGACGTCAGTGTCAACAGGATATTCTCAGTTATACCTTTAAGTGTGTGATACCCTGTCTAATTGTCTAGTGTGACAATATTAATGACTGAGAGACAAAACAATCTCTGAAATCCGTTGTTTTGTGTGTGATGCAATGTGTTTTCAAAATCGGTTAGGACTTTGAAAGTCTTCTAGTGTGTCCCCAGCCTGAGACAGAAAGACTGAAAGACTGACAACTGCAGAACATAATCATATCAAAGGTTACATGAGACCAGTGCATACTCTCATACAGTGAATGTAATGTCAGCAAAAGAAAGTGCCTGAAAAACAAAGACATTGAATCAGAGTTTACCTGTATGCCTCTGAGGGAAGATGCTCCCATGTAAAGGAATACTCCATACAACACAGGCATGGGAATGAACTAAAGGACAATAGAAACATTATTCAGTAACACTTAACATTTTTGGAGACCAAAACCAGTAGAAAACATTTGCAATATAGGACTACAAATAACCTACTGTATTCAAAACTCAACCTAAGAACAACAGATTGAGAAATGTATGATGTTAGGATACTATAATTGCAGAGGGACACTGAATGTCGCATACACTGTTTATAATATCAACTTAAAATATGGGAGGAAGAGTAAGCTGCACAAAGATCAAAACGGACAAATGAGCAAACAGACCTTAAGTACAGACGTCATGAAGACAGAGCAGCCCATGAGGATGAAAATCATGAGGCCAGTAAAGCGCTGCTCTCTGATGCCAAGGAACTTGGGCTGCTCCCCGGGAGCTGAGCACTCTGACTCGAGCTTCAGGCTGTTGACGTGGGAGATGGAGAGGACAGTGGCTGCTACGAACCAGGGCAGGCCCATCAGAGAGCACACACCAAGCATCACCCCCACCATGAACAGATCCAGGTGGTACCCACAGCCTTTCTGAAGGGGGAGACGTCAGTGAAATCCAAAGTTGAATAATTTTGATCATGACTTGAAATCAAGATGCTTCCATGATGCAGTACAAGCCATCTAATAATAGACTCAGACCCAACCTGTTCCAACCTCGGCCTGGAAAGTACCTTGAGTTTGTGCTCCTTCCTGTTGATGATGACAGCAGTGATCTGCTGGTCCATGAAGATGAGGATGGTGCAAAGCAGAGCTGGGACGACCGATATGACTGCCGTCCACCAGGGGTTGGGGCCCAACGGGTTGATGAA
This sequence comes from Centroberyx gerrardi, assembly GCF_048128805.1. Taxonomy (NCBI): domain Eukaryota; kingdom Metazoa; phylum Chordata; class Actinopteri; order Beryciformes; family Berycidae; genus Centroberyx; species Centroberyx gerrardi. Next base: position 14,719,386 of record NC_136006.1, on the reverse strand, counting down.
CCAACCACGATCATCTCTGGTTGGCTGTTAAAGAGATGATTGTTGTTGCTTGTTCAGAATTTGTTGAAAAGTTTGTTGAAAAATGTTGAATACATTATTTTGCAGACTGTTGATAATCTGTTGAACAATTTAATTTGCAGCCTAACTCACCTTAAACACACTGGGAACCTTTAGTTTTGGAGATGGGACCCCTAAGACATAGTCTATCGTGACCATGGTAAAGATGGTGATGAAAACGGCAAAGTCACTGATGATGGACCTCACCTGAGAGAGAGGAAGACTTGTAAAAATAATTCCAAATGACTTTGAATCATTCAGTTTTATTAAAATAATTATCCAGTGTAAACACACAAAAACAAAGGTTATTAGAAAAATGACTTGACAATTTTTCCTCCTACAATCACACAGTACCTACATATGACCACTAGAGTGTCCCACTGCACTATGCTATACAACCAAAGCCCTGTTTAACAGAGACAGTAGCTAGTTATGATGCATGATGTGTAATACCTTTGTAGGAAAGTAATTGCTGAACTTGAACTCCTTGAGGAATGCAGACATCAAGACAGTTGAGAAGAAGAGAAGGACACACCAGAAGAGAACATCAGGAATGTAGGGTCCATGAGGGCCGCAGGCGCTGCCCACAAACTCCCCTCGCTTCTCAATGCAGTCCTGCAACAACAGGTAGAGGGCAGAGCTAAGTCCACCAAACTCACCATGGGATTAGCATTACACCGGTGCCAACAGACTCTAGGGTGCCGGAGTACAAAAAATGTGCTTTTATGGTGATTTGGCATGAGTAATCCAATGTAATCCAGCCCACATGTCCTTAATCTCCTCCCTTGGGCCTACTCCATCTGGGAGAGCATGCCACTTTAAGGGGAACAACCTAAATATGTTCATTTCAGTCTGTCTGCCTTTGTCTAACCAAATAATTTCCGCTGTTATGTGCATAGAAAACCTTCATGACTGATCGTTTTTGGGTTTTTTTGGTACCTTGACCTCCAGTGCCTCCCAGTAGATCTCTGAGGCAGTAACGTTGTTGATCTCCCAATACCTCAGGGTGCCATTGGTGGGGTCAGAAGGCTCAACACACGAACATCTGTGGGAGCACATGAACATCTGGGCCACTAAATAATCCCTCATCTGTCAGGGATTTACCTCCAAGAAATGTACTTAGTAATTATTCATTTTTTTCATTACTTCATAGTTACCTTACAAAAAAAAACCTAGATGAGCAAACGCATCTCTAAGTTGTCATAATTTGTGTGTGAGGATAAGTGTCCACATACGAGTACAGGGAGAGCTTCTCCAGGTTGTTGTTCTTGTTGAAGGGATAGTGTTCCCCCAAGTGGACGAGCTTCTCCAAGGCCTCGTAGATGAAGATGATACAGATGAGTGAAGCGAAGGCCTCCTCTGTAAAACGTGTGATGTAACAAACCAGGGAACTAGCATCTGTGGCCACCAGTGTAATGCAAAGGAATGCTGTCCACAACCCAATACAGGCTCTCAGCGAGAGATAGGACAAGCCATAGTCCCTATGTGGAGACAGAAGAGCAAAAACATAGCCATATTCAATGTTAAAGCACATCATGTGTGGATTATTTACAATTTGTAATGCTGTGGATTGGAAGAAGTCATTATCACAATGAACTATAATGGTCTTTTTTTCTGTCCATATAATCAGAACATTAAATGGTCTATAGGAAGCCGGATGTTGGAGAGATGATACACACATTTCCACAGAACTTCTCCCACAGCCCAAGCCGATAAGCATCAGACAATGTAATCACAATGACAAATACAGATGAAATGCACTGTATGCCCTTAGCAGTCTGGGCTACATGCCATGGGTTTTAATGAGCTGTATGCCATTTAGTGAGATGATTTGGCATGGAAATTCATAAAGCTTGTGCCTGTGATCATTATACAGTGTGATGAAAGAAAGAAAACATACTTGCAGAATTTGAACAATATCTTTTCAAATACAAGCACTGGTCCTGTGCTGCCCAGAATGGTAAGGGGCTGCCCAGCAAACAGGGAATAGGCTATTCCTGTCATTGAGGCTCCAAACAGCGACTCAATTGCACTCTGGGGGATGAGAAAGGACAGAGAGATTATTGATTGAAGGTTACCCAAAAAATCTTTACCATACCGAACTAGAGCTATCATTGTCTGGTTGCAAGCTACTGAATGGTTGATACAGAGTCTTGAGGCAAATTACATGTCTGAGGGGCAAAAGCAGTGTAAAACAGTATTGGCAGCACTGTGAACGTTGAGAGGACAGGGCTGGTGCCTTACTATGCGTCCTTCCGTTGCCTCGCCCAGTAGTCCTCCAAAGGTGATGACAGGGGACATGCAGGCGCAGTAAAGGAACAGGAAAGAGGCCAGACACTGCAAACTAAAACCATCAAGGTAGTCGGACAGGTAGTGAGGTGTCTTGCGCTTGATGTCTAGAAAGAGACCACCAAACAGCCTGGGAATAGAAAAAATTCATACTAATCATACAAAGTTTGCCATTCAGGCTCATACTAAATTAACCATTGCAGTAATTTTCAGAAAATTAAGGATACTGCTTATACAATATACTGTACAAGAGATTTTGAGATGGTATTAGATATCAAAGTGAAGCCATGGTGTTTCCAAAAAGCAAACAGTTCAGACATTTTATACCTAAAGCAGTTACAGATTTCAGTCTGACAGCTTCATTCTTGAAGACTTCTTAAGACTTTTTTTTTTCTTTTTGCTGACTTGTTTTTCCCTCCATTGCAGGATACACAACATTTAACTCTTGAGTATGACTTAGAGTGATATATGATAGAAAAGGCTGGCTGCAAATAGAGAGCTCACTGCAGTGGGTTGCCATGGAAACCACTTTATGGCTACAGTTACTACTGGGGCTGAAACAGTTTAACCAGAAATAGACAGGGCACATTATTTTTTAAATGCAGTATACATTTTTCTCATCACAGGGTCCATTTTTAGAAAATCTGTTTACATTTTAGAATACTAGTAGTTAGGCGTCAATTCATGTCGAATGAAAATTAATGTATTTTCTCAAATAATGCAATCTTAAAGACTGTTTTCATTTAATACTCATACTCATACACTACTCATACACTACTCACTTACTTCTCATAACTCATCCACATGCCCCGTATCTTCCCTTTACCTGCATGAGTTTATTTTTTGTGAGAAAACACTTAAGGAACAATCCTTGGCACTAAGAACACATATGTCCATCTTCTGAATCACACTGCATTTAAAGAAGCACACTTTATAACCTTAACCCTAACCCTACATCACATAACTTCATATTTACCCTGTAACTGTCCTGCAGTGTCCACCAAGTTCTTTTTAAAATATCATAAAATAGAACCTAATAGGTATATTGCAATGCAAAACTTTTGGTGGCTGAAAAGTGAACAAATGTCCAATTCTAAATAACTTCAATAAGGAAGCTGCAGTGCAGTGAGTGGGCTGCTTGCTGTACTGCCGCAGAGCTACATATCCACAGCTACACATCAGGCACTTAAAAGCTGTCTCTCTTCATCTTTTGTCATCCCTGCATAAAGCCCTTCACAGGAATACTGGCTGATCAGAATTCACTGTAACCAAATACACTGATCTTTTTTTCCTTTTCTGACTCCCCCACCTTCCAGTGCGCTGCAGCTCAGGACCCCCATGGCCGCCATGCTCCTCTTCCTCACCATCATCTGCTACCCCGTTAGGTAAACCACTGCTTTTCTTCCGCTTCTCCTGTTCAACAAACAATGCACAGCAGTTGGGATCTTCTTTAAGTGAAAATCGAATTAGGACAGTCATATGAGTTTAGGAAACCTCATAAATGATACATTTGATCTGAAATGTTGCCATCAGAAAGAAAGAAAGAGGAGTTCAAACTAACCTGAGAAGGTACATTTTTGGGTGGCTCTATCCGTATGGATGGGTCCCATTCCCCTGGAGGCAGGACTGTCACTTGATCAAGGAACTCATCAATCCCAGCAATCAGATCATTCCGGTCTTTAGCTTTGTAGGCAACATCATGGAAAACCTGGAAATGAGAAAAATGATTGTCTGAATTCAGTCCTGTCTGAATATATTAGTATGTATACTCGTACTTGTAGTATCACTGTAACAACAATAAAAGAAATACAGTATCAGCACTTCAAAACACTGTCAAAATGTAAAATATCACATTTCATCAAATCAGTTCAGTCTGAATTGAAAATAATACAGTTTGGATTCTGTCAAAGCCCATGTTTTTGTCAGTGATGATAGAGATGGCAGCCTGAGTCCCTGACAAAAAGGAGGACATGAGGGCTGACTAATCGCCAAAAGTATGTCATTAAAGCCTTGAGTTGAGCTCATGCTGAGAAGTGTTCCGTCACTTCAGGAATTTGATGAGATCTGCTGGACTGTGAAGTTATACAAGCTGCGTAGACTCAATCAGCTGTGGAAAATCTGAATATGATATCTGGTTGACATTCAAACCAATGCACCAGTGCTCTTTTCCAAAACATGAATTAATAAATAAATAAACCCTGACAGCATGTTTACCTAGTAACAGCATGTTGATTAGTGAAGATTCTTACCTCATCTGTCATAAGTGTTGCGATGGACCTTCCAATCTCATGATACTGAGCCCCTCTGCCCGTGGGCCCTAACAGGATAAACAGGAACCTGAAGGCAAAAAGAAATCAGTGAATACATAGTTGATTCGGCTGTATTTATAGATTGTTGTGAAGTGCTTTTGGCAGAGGTGCGACCAAGTCAATTTTGCTCAAAACCCAAGTCAGTCTCAAGTCTTGAGGCACAAGTCCATGTCAAGTCCATGTCCAAGTCCATGTCAAGTCTAAATGTAGAACACCAAGTCAAGTCAGAACAAATCAAGAGTCCAGTATCAATTCAATATGTTGAATGATTTAATTGATAGATGATTATAGATGATTTCTATAATCAGTTTCAACTTCAATAAATTCAATTCCATACAAATTCAGAAAACGGGATTTAAATTCAGTTGTCTGGTGGAACAAATCTCATAACTTTTAATCAAAGTCATTTACTCAAACACAAGATCTTTTGTCACGACTTTAGAAACCTTTTCAAGTCATCAAAGTCAAAGTCAAGTCATCAGAACCCAAGTCAAGTCAAGTCTCAGGTATTCTCTTCATGCATCAAGTCAAGTCTCAAGCAATTCAAATTGTCAGTCACATGACTTGGACTCGTTTCAGACTCAACTCCCCACCTCTGGCTTTTGGCTATATGGTGGGTCATGGTCCTTCCAATCTCATGTTTTTGATACATTGTTTACAGTCAAAATGGAATCACAACCCATTAAGTTGCAGCTGTAAGTGTCAGATAGGGTTCAAAGCAGCGTTAAGAAGAGATATTTGTGAAATGTTGAGTGTGTTTGGTTGAAATAAGACCAAGTTGTGTAGTAACCTTGTGGCGATGGGGACTTCAGCCAGTCCGCTGAGCAGGACCGCAGGGGAGAGGCGGACAAACGCCACCACTGGCTTGTTTAGAAACTCCACCTCTCCCACCAACACATTACACGCCTCTGCCCCCGGTGGGATCTTCTTCATGAAATGAAGGTCTATCTGAAAAAGGACACAAAATACATTATATAGAGTATCATGTTAAGGGCTTAGACACCCTTTCCTCTTAGCTTATCGTCTAAGCGGCTTGGACTGAGAGGATGAGTTGAAAAGGCGGAAAAATCATTCAAGTTCAAAAGTGCATTCTATAAATAAGCGATTATATTTACTGTTTATCTATCCTCACAGTACATCTGAATGAAACTGGTTGGATTCTGGGCTAAATTTATTCCAGGACAGCCAGGCTTTGTGTGTCATAACACATAATATTCATAATAACAACTGTATAGATTAATTGTTGTGAAACATTACAAAAGATTATTGTCATATAGATGGATGGTATGATCTGTTACATAATATTTCTAAAGGATGTTCCCCAAGTAGGACCCCACAATGTACATGCAAGCTGACACTGCTAAACTGATCCGGGTACAGTATATCTGTATTCTGCTCTTCACGGCTATTAAACTGCACTGTATAGCAAATTTCCCAGCGTTAATAAGTGTTGATTTTTCAGTGACAAAAGTTGACAAAAGTTGTTCGTTCACTCATAGAGCTGATATGGCTCTGAGGCAGGTGTTCAAAACTATCAAAAGTATCTTTTTAATACTTTGATGGGTTAGGACTGATATAAACACTGGCATAGTGTTGGACTTTTACACTCTCAGAGTTAAATTAACACTGACAATTTTGTTGTGTGAATCAAATATAGAATTTGTAGCTGCAGACACAGGACTTTTAGTGGATCCAGTGGCCCTGATATGGATAAATTGCAAACTTAATGGGTTATGTAGACACTAATTTCGCCTACACGCTGGAAAGAGGATGCTATGGATGATTTGACACCATCTGAAATGAGATTGAACAATCTGCACTGATCTCTCCAAATGCTTTTTTCCATTCCATATATAGCGTTGAGTGCATTGAAAATTTCTACATGGCTCAATGAACAGGACAAAGCACATTAAACAGTTTGACTATGCAGTACAATGGGACCTGGACAAAAGGTTGGGGTCATATGCAAAATGATTCTATGGGGATTTTATCTGTGTGTGGTTGTCATGTGGTTATCTTCAGTATTACAGTAATGGTGAATGGTGGTGGATGGATGACATCGCTGCTTTATCATACTTAGCATGGTTCTAATCCTAATCCCCTAATAGAGGAATTTTCCATTAACAATACCAGCCAGGACTTATTGTTCACTATCCCAAACACAATTAAATGACATTCTGTTTATATTCTGTCAAATGTGAGCATTCTAAAATGCATTTAAAAGATACAACTCCACATTAGCACAATAAATTGTCAGGCAGCTGTGCATTGTGTGTACTATACCTTGCTGAAGTCCACAGCACTGTTCTCTCTACTGACGTCCCCTTTTCCATCTGGACCCGCTAAATGACACTGGGAGGACATCATCTGACCTGGATAATTCACAGAAGAGAGCGATGGATCAATTAAAAAAATATTTAGGCAAGAACAACTCTAACTTCAAACTCCAATTTCAACAACAAACAACACACCACCAACACTTTGACCACGGGCTGAGCCGGACCAGAAGCTGCAGATCTAATGTCCCATAGTTAACTGTGTGATCTACTGTGTCTTAATGTATTCACAGAGCACTGAATGACTAAGCGCATATCGCTAGAGAGAACAAAAGTGTGAAGATTACATCGCTGAGAAATAATGGAAGACAGCAACGACCATTGTGAATGTGAATAAAGCTTGTCCACCAGGATTTTCATCAATGTTGTTGTCTCGAAAAACCCAGGCAGATAAAAACATGATTGTTTGTCCCAAGCTGCCTGACAGGATTGCAGGGATTTAGTATCCATTAAACAAGAGGGTCAAAAATTAATACTAATTACAGTGTTTAATATGTTCACAAAGCATGAAGTGGAGCTTATCAGTGATTGCTGCTTTGAAATTAGCTTGTGGTTTGCCACGCTGGTGAAATTAGCATGCCCATGATGTGTCACTCAGAAATCTAGCATACCAGAAAATGATTCACCAAAGTGTTTGATGCATTCTGCGTGCACTGATTTTGTCATGTGGAATGCTGGCAAACTTGAAGCTTATGAAACATGTTTGGCAATGTAAAAGGCAATTAATGCTTCCAATTATGAGCCTGGATGTCTTTAACTAAATTTAGCCCAGAATCCAACCAAACAGTTTCATCAAAAAAATTGCTGTGAAGATCAACAGTAAATATATTCACATATTTATAGAATGTTCTTTTGAACATGAATATTTTTTTTTCCCTTTTCAACTCATCCTCCTAGTCCAAGCTGTTCAAATTATGGCATGTCTAAGCCCTTTGCATGATGCTGTAAATACTGTATTTTGAGTCTTTTTACAAATAGACCTTCCTTTCATGAAGAAGAGCCCAGAGGCATGTTCTGTGTTGGTGGGAGAGCTGGAGTTTATAAACAAGCCAGGCTGCAGCACTAGGGCTGTTTCAACCAAACACATACTAACTCAATGGAAATTAGTTGTCAAGACGCCCCTGCACAGCCACTTATGATCAGGTGTTTGCTTCTCAAGCCTAATCTAAAGAAAATATGTAAGTTAACAACAAAGTCTAACACTGTGCGTTTGGATAATTCCTTTATATGGACATACTAACTACACTTTACAATATGCAATGATTACTGCAATTCTGTGCAATATCGCATTATGTGTCTCACACTGCAGCTGCTGAAAAATCGTAGAGACAAATAGAGAAAACTTGTACATATAGTGTTCCTGTTCACTTTGCCTGTCTGCAGCAACCACCAGGTCAAATACCTGTTAAATGTTATTGGCAAATACATTTCTGCTTCCAACTCGGTTATCATCTTCCTGTGTAGCTGAATGTATGGCTCCTCTACAAGTAATTTATCCTTTTCATTATCTACAACCTCTTGACCAGAAACTTGAGATACAAAAACCTTTCTTCAGTTGCCAACATGTATTGACACAAATTATGAGAAAACCCTCTCCAACAGTTTTACAGTGTCTTGGCTGGCAAAGACAAGATACTGTATAAATTGCTTTCTTGTTCCTCCTTGTCCAGGGGCTGAATATCGCACATAATCAGCAGGTGTTGGCTGTGACAAGGGGGCAGCAGAGGGGTGGGAGGTGGATGGGGTCAGGAATGGAGAAGAGATGGGAGGAACACACTGGGAGGAACAGAACTGGCAAGAGGTGTGTGATGCAGCTGATTCTCACTCTTAGACCCAGCTGCCATGAATGGGCCCCAAAGGGAGGACTTTAAGGGTAGAACAGAGAGACGGGTAACCTGCCACTGTGCCATACACATGAGCATACGCACAAATAAACACAACACATACACACCTATATGGACGCACATACACACACAAGCACACACACAACACAAAAATGCAAAGATATAAAGATACACAAGCACATTCACACAAAACCAGACACGGCAAGAGGGAGATAAGAAGGTAAGCCATTAACATTGTAATGTTCAATGAAGTTAAGACTGTGTGTCCATAAGACAGACACACATCACATCAACACTACTGAAAAGATGAATCTGCATCCCGATCACAGATCCAATAAGGAATCCAAGAGAGTTCTGTATCAAAGTCCTCCACTTTCCTCACCATTCTTGTCCAGGTGGAGCTCGGACGCCCGTCGGCTTATGTCAGCGAAGGAGCGTACGATTGGCAGGCGGTTAGCCAGCTTCTTCTGGTTCTGGTGATGGTGCTGCTTCAGCAGTGTTTCACGCATTTTCTTCCTGAGCTCATCCCCCAGTGGAGAGTACAACTCCTGGTGGTCCAACACCATGTCTGTGGAAGACACAGACAAGCTGTTTGCATCCACATTTCAGGACTCTAGCTGAGGGTTTTATCCAGAGTGACTGCAAATGAAGAATAAGCTTAAATTCCAAGATTGACAGCATTACACACAGCCAAAAGTAAGGAGCACAAGGGCCAAAGCCACAGCACCCAGACAGCAGATGTAACAAATATTTCTCTGTAGGTAAAAAAGTGAGAAGCAAACCAAAAGTGATTTTTTTTTTTGCTTCAAAAGGTAAACTTTTATTGGGTTTACCTCGCAGGATAACCTTACACCATTTGTTTTCTACTGTATATAAACTATATATACTATACTATACTATACTATATAGACAATCTCATAGCACAGCAATGTAGCAAACGTTTGTGGAGTTTTAGGGTCAACAAAGCCAGTAACTCAGTCATTTGGTGCCACTGTGTCCCCACTACAGTATTTACCTGCGATCTCTTCAATGGAATTAGCCCTCATGTCCAACAGCACAGTGCCGTTGATAATGCAGCTGCGGAGCTCAAACAGGCTGTGTAGAGACAGGGTGGCTACGTAGGGTTTGCTCCACCGCTCCCCTCCGTCCTCCACATCCTCCTCAAACTTCAGCCACCTGCAGCGGGAGTTTGAGTCCCAGTCACAACAGAGCAGCAGACAGGGGAGAGGCGACGTCCATGACAGACAGTTGGCCTGCCATCTGTACTAGGCTGCAACGACAACGCTCGCTCTCATGCTCTCTCCCTCTCCTGAACTCCCCACATTAGCCTCTGAATGCCTCTTTCTCTCTCACTGTCTTTCTGTGCTTCTCTTTTTTCACTCTCTTCCTCTCTCTTTCACTCTTTTTTACTCAGTTGATGTCCTTCCTTATTGTCTCTTGTCAGGGTGTCATTGTATATAAGTCATTGGCTTACCAGGTTAACAGAAAGAACCATAATTTTGTCAATTTTTAAATGTCTTGCTTGAATATTGACAATTATCAAAGAGAGAAAGAAAGTAACATAAGAAGTAAGATGCTCCAGCAATTACGACAGTGACATCACTTAGAGTAATTGCAAACGTTTGACGCACGTCTACGTCTCTAATCAGCGTAAGTGGGATCACCAGCGTGACGGGCCCATTCAATCAAAGCTTTCAGTAATGCCACTGGGTGAAGAGGCGATGTGTAATCACATGACGGCCTCCAGTACCTGGCGCTTTCCCTCCAGTCGGAATCCTCTCCATCCCTCAGGCAGATCTCATCCAGCTCTGTGAAGAGGTCATGAGGAAGGTGCTCCTCATCATCATCCTCTGTCCCCAGCAGGAACTGCACTCTCTGGGAGGGAGTGTCTGGGAACACAGTGGTCAAAATTCAATAGGTCATACCAGGTATCTTAAGTCAGCAGTTCTCACAAGTGTGCAGAGTTCAACCAAAGAACGATTTTCCCTTTTCAGGTTGTTTCATTTGATTTATTATCAGAAGAGGCTGAAAGGCTGAAAACTATTCAGTATTTCACAAGAAAAAAAGCAGAAATTAGAGAAAAATCTGAAAAAACAGACATGATAATACATTTTTATAGTAGAAATACACTTTTTTCCTTTTCCATAAATCATCTCGCGACCCCCCAAAATGATCTCGCAACCCCCTGAGGGGTCCCGACCCCCAGGTTGAGAACCACTGTGATTAAATGATTAAGTACATAATTCCACTATGATTGTGATTCCAGTAGGCAACATGCTGTGGGCTCCAGTCTCCAATCATGTACGTACAATAAAAATCGAGCCACATTCCCAACTGGAAAGACGAAGAACGAAGGCAGAACCACGTGTGTGTTATAATGCAAGCCAGTCAGTCTTTGTTTAAACTAGAGGATTGTGGCCAATACCATAAGCAGGAGACTCTCTCCCCTCCACCAAGGCGAAGTCCCGCTCCCTGCTCCTCCTCCTGTGTTTGTGTCCATGATGACGATGCCTGCGGTGGCTGCGGTGCCTGGTGCTGCCCAAGGGGACATGGACCCCGATGTAGAGGGTCCTGTGGCCTGGGGACACATCCCATAGAGAGCAGAGGAGGATCAACTCCAATGTGTGTGTGTGTGTGTGTGTGTGTATGTGTGTGTGTGTGTGTGTGTGTGTGTGTGTATAGGTGTGTGTGTGTGAGTGTGTGTGTGTGTGTGTGTGTGTGTGTGTGTGTTTCAAAAGCTTTACAGACAATCATTATGATTTTAGTTATCATGGTTAACCATTACTCTCCTGCACTACTCCATTAAGCTTTCCATTATATTTCATGGATTTGTGCTAGATCCTGACCATTTTTAACTGTGATGAAGTGCATTGCTCATACAGATAATACATAAGAACATAATGCTTACTGATGCTATATATGATACCACACTGAGTCAATATCACCTGTTATGGTTGTGCAATAAAATATTATCAAAATTATGTACACTACATAAAAATAAGGCTTTTTAGTTATGAAGTTGATTCTGTTTAGAACCTTTCATCCAGAAAAAATGTTTTGTAAAGGTTAAGGCAAAGATGGTTCTTGGGGATAAAAGGTTGTAAAAAAAAAAAAAAAAAAACACTATTTGCAACTTTCCAACAACAAGATTCAGTCAGAAAGATTGACAAAGGAGGAAGAGTTAATGATCTCTTCTTTTGTACACTATCCACACTGTCGGTGATTCACAGTATTTTTTGTATGATGGTGCAGTTTAGCAATGTTTGACTGTACAGTCTTCAAATACAATCTTATCAGCAAGAAATCTGTGACACTGGTGCACCACCATCACCCTTTTCTGAAAGGACTGTATATTCCACCTACAGGGACAAGCCATTTTTTCGGAATGTACATTATAAAACAATCATCTGGACCCCATTTATAAAGGCAGTCAAAATGGATAACATTAGCCTACTTTGTCACATTTCCCTGTGCTATTAACCTTGCCATATAACATTAACTCAATCCTCCCTCTCATATCATTAGTATATTTTGAGCAGTGTAAAGCTCTTAGAATGTTTCAACTATAACATTTAACATAGAAGAACCACGAGGGCTCGACTCCCTTTTACATCTGGTAGTGTAAAAAAATTGGTTCTGAAACTACTGACCAACTTGTTATATACATACAGAGATGCTTTAGTTACATCCACAAATACAGGGAAAAACCAACATTCAGACTTCCCTCTGTGATGCTAAATCTGTTATAGTGTGAGGTGTTTTATTGCATGGTTTTGAACTTCTCATGTCCTATAGATCAAGCTCAATGCTAACAACTTGTGGATTGCAAACATAATGATTTTGAATCTGCATCTTTTAGATCAATGTTTATGATGGCAATACAAAACACCATCTCAGGTGTTCTTTTTGGATCATATCTAGTTAGTGAGAAGGACTTGGCTTATTGTCATGGACTTTAAAACTTTGGGGCATCGTCATTGTTGAAGAATGAAAGACTGATGTATGTAACTTATGTATGTTGCCTGTTTGTAAGTTACTTTGCATTTTTGCATAACCCGTTGTTTTATGTGTCTGCACTTGTGTGCTGCCTGTTTGTAAATGGTTGTCACTTTGTGTAGCCTTTCCTTTTGTCTGTTTAATGGAAAAACACTTTTCATTAAACTGTCACTCACAGCTCTGTGTGAGTGTTTGTGCAGATGTGTGTGAGTGAGAGATAGTGAGAGAAAGAGAGAGAGAAAGAGGAAGAGAGAGACAGAGAGAGAGAGAGAGAGAGAGACAGAGGCAGAGACAGAAACAGAGACAGAGACAGAGAGAGAGAGCATGTCAGTGTGCACTCCCATGTATTCTCCTGTTTTGTTGTCCATGTTCAGTGAGTGACTCAGCCCACTCACTCACATGACTCACTGCACTATGAAATGAAGGTTCAGAAAACCCCTGCACATACAATGCTTTCCAGAATGACTGGTAAAGCCTTACCAAAAATGTTGTTTATATACGTAACATATGTAATTCACTATATTGCTTAGAAAATGTCTGTTGTTGTCTAATGATTGTCTAAGTTATTGACAACCTTTCTTGCAAACCTAATTCAAGTCCTTCTAAGTTTGTTTGGTAAAATGTAACTAAGGTTTAATATTATTGCATTCTATGAAGCTTGCCACATACAGTATAATCCTTTTACAAGCCTCAAATGCATCTCAATGGGCTTTTAATTATGTGTCAGGAGTGGCAATTATTTACTCATATAGCAGTGTGAACGGCGTGGAAACTCAGGGAGTGTAAATTAGTCTAAAACTGACTGTACTACAACTTTCCATTAAGACAGAAATGACAAATTTATTATTTGTTGGGCCTTTTTTTGCTATTAGCCTCTAGAGAGCAATTGCAAAGAGGAACCTAACTATAAATTGATGGGGATTGTGTTTTCTCACAGCCTTGATACTTTGGCCTTGCATTAGTCAAAGAATGTGTTTTCATTTGCACCTTATAAATGTAGGTAGTCTACTGTCATCTAATGTCCTCAGGCAAGTTCCCAGGTCTTGAAGAACTATTAGTCAAGCATGAGGCAGACACTATACACTGAAAGATCCTGAATACCCACACTAAACACTGGATTTAAGCACTGTCATACTTTACATAGTCACAAGCTACCATGCATTAAGGATAGGGCCAGGTTGGCTAGCTGAACACACTATAGTGGCTTAAGGCTAAAGAAGACACAACATATTGTAGAACTACTGCCCATGGTTTCATAATTACTTGAAATTTAAGTGCGTACTGTTATCTGTGTCCACCCATGGGTAAGTACATGGGGAAAAGCGGCTGCCCTTTAGTAGCAAAGCTGTGCAACATGGGCACATATCTCAATCATACTGTTTGGATCCATGCTTTGTATGTCCCTGTTTTACAGCGATTATGAAATGACTGATGCAGAAGCAGCTCACCCACAGTTTCTACCTCCCACTCTGCTCTTATCTTTTGGGAAATATTGGAAAAAAGCTGTCAAGAGGAAGCCGTCTTCCTGAGGACAGCGTAGGTGGGCTCTGCTGCAGTAGCCTCTCTGTGCTCAAGCCCTTCCTGCATTCTAATGATCAGCGTCTGTCCGCATACCTTCAAGATCTTCCTGCTCGAAGTTGGTTGTCAGCTGGGAGCGGGCCCCGCCTCTGTCCACCACCGCCTCATCATCATTCCTCTGTTGAACACATAGACAGACAGATGCACACACACACACACACATATACACACACACACACACAGTGTTGTCAGAATAAATGACAAGATCAGAATTTGCTCACCTTTGCTGTTGCCTTTATAAAAACACCATTTAAGTGCACAGTCATAACAACACAGCAGAACGTACCTCCTAGAAACATTGTGTATCTTGTAATACACTAATGTATTATCCTTCTTCTGTGAAAGCACAAGCATGCTGAACAGTGCTTGTTGACCCTGGTGTTCCCTCACAGTAGTGGGCTTTATGAACAAACACATTATCCAACTGAATAACACAGTTTCCATGGAAACTAATTGCCCCATCATCCCATCATCTTGGAGAGGAAACAGCATCATCTTAGTCCACACGGAAAGCTTTTCATAACAGGGCAACAAAGCACCTTCCTAAGACTGAACTCCAGTTTTAGTTTGAACTTCAGCGACCCTGTACTATTTTGTTAACAGGACTTTGCCTCCATAAAATCATAAACTGAAAAGGCGAATCACTACTTGAAAATCATTTAATTCAAAAAAAAATTGGTCTCATTGAGCCTGGTTGAGAGAGAGTAAAGTAATGTAGGCCCCTCCTTAACAATGTAACAATTACCCCATTATCATGCTTTTGTGGGTGAATGTTACCCCGAGCATATACCTGATGATATGTAATAAACTCATCATAAAAATATTGAATCACTGATTTGTCTATCTTCCTACCATCAACAATGCTTTTCCAAAGTTACAGCAATATGTTACACTTGCTATAAAGTGGAGGAGAGAGAGAACAATTCATTAGGCCATGATTCCACATTGGCGGAATTCATTAAGCTGCTATATTAAGTTACTTACTGCGATTATAGCCCTACTCCACCTGGAGTTCAGCCAAACATGTTCTCTGTTATGTGTGTGAGTTTCATACTGTCACCAGGTCACATAGACATTTAAACAAGGAAGTGACACAAAGCAAACATTGCAAAAAGAACATAATCCTAAGCGCAGGGCTTTTGTCAGATTACAAACGAGAATACTGAATGACCTCAGAAAATGTCATTAAGGCTGTCTGATCAGGATTTTATAGATTTCCCATGGATCTTCCTGTCCTACAGCACCGCCAGGCTGAGATGCCCTCCCTTAAAAGTGCTTCTGGCCACCCATTCCCTATGTGATCGAACTCACAATGCAGTTACCATAACTAGTTAAAATGTTTTACACCTCAACACAGAGAGATGCAGCAGGAGTGTGTGAATAGTAGGCCTTGGTATTGTAGCTGGACGCGGCTTAGAGTGCCTAGATCTGGTTGATTAGAGTCAGATCAGTGGTGTTGATGAGAGAATCTGTGGTGTGAATGTTGGCCTGCTTATGCAATACCCAGGAAGAAGATGAAGTGAGAGGAAGATAGATGCTAAGTAGAGGAAAGTGAATGAATATCTATAATTGAACAATTCTTGTCAGGATAAAGCAGCTCTTGCTCTCCTGCTCTTGCCCTCTGTTGACAAGTCTGCATCTTGTACTGGAGCTAGAAATGCTGTAGCTTTTCAAACCACAGACACTTCTGAATCTGACCGCCAACACACTATCACAACAACAGTGTGAGCATTCACAGCTAAATTGTTTACATGTCTTATTAGATGGGCTACAGCCAAATAAACAGTAAACTGGCATGCTAATGAGTGCACAAGGCAGCACAGAGGTCACGTAACCAGTGCTCCCAGCTAGATGCAAGATTGCAATGGGGTGGGGTGACTGGCCACTACTGTATTTCTGCAGGCTGGAGGCACGACACCAGCAGCCCACTTACTGGTATCTGGATGAAAAACACCAGAAGACACCTGAGAACTAAGCAGAGACATGTGGAGCAAAGCTGAGAAGAGAAAGTGGTTAGAAGAAAACAATTGTGGACAACCGTCTGCTTTTACAGTAAGATGGTCTCCCATATTCAGATAAAATCTACATATAATTAGAATAAAGTAGAAAAATCCTTGGACTAGGTAATAACGGAAATATTTAAATTACATTTTACATTTAGGCATTTAGCTGATTCCCTTCTCAAGAGCAATTTACAATGAGTGCATCCGCAGAATAATCTTAAATTCCTAGATCAACATCATTATAGCAGAAATCAGTCATCATATAATAAGTTTGCTAAAATGTTTGCTGAAGAATCTTTGAAATGTGTGACATAACTTATCAGTTAAATCAAAAGAATAAAAAATATAAATACTTAGACATGATTGTTTATTATTGCTGATAGTCGTGCATGTGTATGTAGATTAGTGTACCAGTGGCATGGACTTAGGCTAAAACTCATTTGACACAGTCATTTACAGTAAATCCAAGCAGCAATTAAACCACACATCACTGCACTGCAAACAGCTGGGGCTGAGAAAGGGTTAGTTAACATGTTAACACACCACTGTGTTGATTAAGTGCTGGAGGAAGTTCTGCAGAATGCACGCAACCTGGCTCTTCCTCCACACACACACACACACAGATTCACCTCCAAAGCATTTATTACAGTCAGCAAGTTCACAGTTTTTTTCATTATAATAATACTGAGAGCTTGCTTGATGTCAGCTTCCCCCTGAGCCATCTTGACCACTGGTTGACCATCAGGGCATTATAATAATGAAGGTCCCTGCTGTTCACAGCTGCAGTGACACATGGGCTAGTCGGGCTAGTGAAGCCATGCTGCTGATGTTGATAATCTGGATACAAATACACAGGGCAAGGATCAGAGTCCCTGCTCAGATTAAACTGCCCATATTTGTTGCTAAAATACAACAGCACAGTAGCCCATATTAAATGTGCACTGTGTTCACATACAGTGTGCATGTTTCTGAAAACTAACAATATTAATGTTCAACACGTAAGCTGCAAATTGCAATGCATTCTGCTCTACATTCTGCTCTCGAGAAGCATTGGGTTGTGGCCCACTTTCCTCACTTTGACCACCTCTGTCTCTGGGTAGGGCTCACCTGCTTTACCCCCATATTCCTTGTTAATGAAGAATGTGAACCAGAATCAGTTAAGCCCTATCCAAACAGCAGTTGGTATGAAGCAACCGCCATGATGGCTTCCTGTTCTGTGTGGAAGAGTCAGAGAACCATATTTGAAATCTGCAAGAGGCCCACGTCAGACTCGCCCACAAAGCTGGCTTGAAGACACATTTTTGTGCTGTGTGAAAGAGATTGGACAAAAGAGATGCTAGGATATTAAGATGTTAGGACTATTGTCTATTATTATATGATATTTTCAAATATCCAAAGATCACTTCAAATTAAGTGCTGAAGACTGCAGAAACCAAAGAAATGTTGAAATAAGGTCTAATTAATCCCTGGACAAACCCAAGCACTAACATCTGCCGCTTTTTAGACTAATAACCTATTGACCAGCAAAATCATATTAGAGCAGAGGACTGCTATTCAAACGGTGGCAGCTGAAGTGATATCACAGGATGTGGCACACACTTGTCTGATCCCTACAGATGGCTGTGGCCATTTTGGAACCATCAGTAGCAGCAATATCATTAACTGCACAGGCTTTCGTGCAGCACAAAATGCACTGTAATCCTTAAATGTTTCTGCTATAAACTTCCAGTAAGAGAAGGACACATTAGTCTTTTCAGAGCTGCTATTTAAGGAGGTTTGCAGCCTTGAGCCCTCATTTGGGCAGAACTAATGTCCGTATCCAAGAGGGTCAATGATCTCAGCAGCAAAGGCTTTCACTTTTGTCTCTGTGAGAACTGTAAGAGCTTTTATCAAACTCTTATCAAGCTTTTACGCTCATTTGGGACACTCAGAAAGAAGGTTCACTATTCACAATATGTTCTGAAATTCTGGTCTGTGTACCTAGGCCTGTATCAGCCCTCTATCAACCACACAACAATTTGAAAATGTCATTAAGCGAGGAAGTACTTTACATCAACAAGGCGGTTAAACCAACATCACAAAGCCTTGAATCAGGCATGTTGCAACAATGAAACTCCCAAGCACCAAGCCTCGTCCTACATGAGAGAGACAAGGAACCTCCAAGCTCCCAGAATGCATCACCTCTCCCTCTGTTTCCTCTGCTATAGTATGTACAGTTCAAGTTGAGTCAGAGTGCAGCTGGTTGAGTCTGGAAGCTGAGCTGTGGGTGCAGCGATGTCCCACAGTCAGGACAGGCACTGTGCAAACTCCTCTACCCTCCTTCACAGCATGCCTGCCTGGGGGGAGCATTATGTTCTCCTGCTGTTGTTTCAAACAGCTATGATGTGTGAATGAGCATCTACATAGCCACCCGTCCCACGTGAGAGGACAACAGTGATATCACTGCTGCTGCCTGGCTTCTTATCAAAGACGAAGCTTGTGTAAAGCCACTGTCCCTGTCACTAAAGCTATGGATCAGCTTGTCGTCACCGTGGTTTATCATACTGCATCAAATCCCCTTGGGCACTCTGGAAGTATTTCCAGTAGCTGCAGCTTGACCAGTGAGCCCGCTCCACCCTGACCTCGCACTCTTTAGAACTAGATTTAAGAAAAATCAATGATGTTAATCCACTTTCAATAAGTTGATCCTAACAGATTCCAGTTTTACTGTGGTCCTCATATGATACAAGCCATAAAATCCAGGGAATGTTGAACAACTCACCGAATTTCTACGCCCAGATGAGAAAGGGAGGTGGACCTGAAAGACAATAAATCATCACTTTAGTTGAACAGGTAAACGGGTTCATGAGTATTTCTGTATCCAGTGTAATCTGGAAAGTATTGTGAACTTCCAACACAGGAATAAGCCATTCAATTTCATTGGATGACATAGCTAGGATATTGACGATATTCAAAAGTTTTTGTTCCAGTTCAGATGAAAGCTTAATTCTGAGGTGTTATTAGATTTCTAGATTTTCTGTAACTGCTGAGGTCATGCTGAGCCCTTGCATTATTGAGCCAAAGTACTCTGAAAGTAGTGTGATCTATCTGAGACATTACAGTAAGAACCAGAGCAGAGAAAGTCTTAACCTCAAAGACATTTAGTCCACAGCCTGTCAGCTGACAAGCTTTAAACTAAATGGAAAAAGCTGTTTTGATATAAACAGCAAATGGATAATGAAAGCAAACCTCTTCTGAAATGGTTAGAGGTTGGTGATGGGGAAGAGACTTCATTTTATTTCATCTGGATTCCTTTTCAAACTTAGGTTAAAGATGTGAGGAGTTAATGATTTCTCAAAAAAAGTTACATTTGTCAAAAGGGAGTTTGTTTGTTTATTTGTGTGTGTGCGCGCGTGTGCGTGTGTGTGTGTGTCTCTTTCTGCCTGCATGTGCACCTGTGTATATGTTAGAGCACCCTCTTCCCATAATGCATTTGTTACATTTTATAAATGTAAACCATAATCTATTGTCCAACTTCTATAACATGGTGACAAGGGGTCACCTGTCTCAATTTACTAGATGAATAGGGCATCTGCCACAATTACGTGTTTTTCCCATATAAAGCACAAGTAATAGGACATCAACTAATCACACGTGCAGCACAGAAAAGTTAATCTTCAGGAAATATCATCTTATTGAAACATGATAGAAGAAGAAGCAAAAGAGGAGGAAAGCCTTCTGGTCATCTACTGCTGTTAAGTTATATTATGTTTCACTTCATTTTAGCCAATTTAGAAACTAACCTTGGTGATGATAGATAGGATATAGGAAGATAAATTCACACTGTAGCTCACTAAATGAACAAATTGAATGCAATGTCCCTCACTGACCTGTGTGTCCAGATATTGCAAGTTAACACACTATAATTACTTTTTGTTGAGGAGACAAGAAGCCATTTGTGTCACTGAGAAGAGCTCTACAGGTGAGTTAGTAAAACTGCTCAAAGCTCTACCGGTAGTTATTTCATCACATTGCAAAGATGACCTGGTATTGATTTCGTATAAGAAAAGACTGTATCGCCATTTTTAACACCATTTTCCACACAGAATAGCATTTTGATAGATAACAGGGTTGGAGACTGGATGGGAATATGCCTACTAATAATCTACATAACTAGCCTATATAATTGCCATAAAATAACACGGAGTGCTCTTTACCGTTGGCAGCAGCGGCTCTATCTGAGCACCTTGGTCCTTCGTGTCCATCTTCAGCGTGTCAGACTCCAGTGTGCAGGCTGTAATCCTCGTCAGGTGTAGCAGTCACTGCGCGAGCACACAGCGGTCACATGGTTATATAGTCGGCGGACAGCTTGGTCGGTGATCGCCGCTAGCGCAGCTCACATGCGATCCCTCTTGATAAACACATGCGCATCTCATTTGATGTTGACACGGCACACTTCAAATCTTAACCAACTATTTCAGGCGCAAAAGTGAAAAGCTTGCCAATGAATACAGTATATTAGTGAAAAGCAGAGACTATCTATTCCAGGTGTTATGTAAAAAAAAAAAAAAAAAAAAGATCTGCCAAGTTATATAACTAGGCTACTTCATTGTTTTTATTAGAATCTGACTCAGTAGGCACAGTCTGCTCACCGAGACTATTTTAGTGGGAATAGAGCTGCCGCCTATGCTCTGCTCTGCTGTTTCTTTGGGTCTCTACATTTTTGTATATCTCACTCTAACTTTTCTGGGCACCTCGTGAAATCAAATAAATGGGTCTCTAGGGCTAAAATCACCCTACCACTGCTTCTACACAATCAGTGGGCATTTCATACATAGCAAATTCAATAAAATGTGTAAGTTTCCTTAAGTTATTTTTGTATATAATCACAAATTCAGGAAGGATAATGACTTCAAGAAGTTTGTGATTTCAAGACATCACTGCACTCCATACACTGTTTGCTCCTCTCAGCCTGTTGGGCACACCACTATTTTCTGACTTGTGCTAGAAAAGGCCTGGTATATCTATCTGTCCTAGTATAACTCTAGTGACAGCTTTGCAGACAACCTCTTGTGCTGCTTAGGCCTGCTGTTGCCTTGAAATGAACTTGGAAAGCAGCAACTCTGTCTACCAGATGCATTAGGCCTAAATCTTGCCCCATTCCTGTCTGGATAAACACTCTGTGAAACTCAGCGCAAAAGGCTGAAGCTCAAGGATTACAGACTATAAAGGCACATCCTCTGTAAGGCATGAGCTAATAACCAAGTCAGATCACTTTGAGGGCAAATGTTCACTAGACATTTTATCTACTTAGCCCATTCTAGATGGTTTGGCGTGGCTGTTGGAGCAGCTGGACATGCGGACTGTGGCTTACTGAGGGGCTGGCAGGTGGCCTAATGGTTAGAGAGACAGTCCTTGACCTGAGTTCAAGCATCCGCCCTGCTGAAGTGTCCTTGAGCAAGACACTGAATCCCTACCAGTGGCCCCAGTTGACACTGACCCCTGACCTCTGACCTCTGACCTCACTGGAGGGCAGCAAATAAAAAGAGAATTTCCCAAAGAGGATTACATTATTATTATTGTTAAAAGGCTTGTGGCTTGACTCCAGTCACTGGAAATTAATCTGACAGGGTTTGTGTTAAGGTGATTGAACTCAAGGATGAAGTTTACACCCTTTGGAGGGCCAAATTTGGATGCTGGAGGGGGGGCGAAGGGGTGGGGGGTGGGCGGTGAATGCAGCATGGAGAAAGCCTGCCACCCATGACCATACATACAGCACAACTGAGACTGCAGGATCTAAACTGAGTAATGTATGGTGGATCTCTCTTTGATTGTGTCTGATGTTTTATTTTTTTGTACTAAATGTTCTCCTTGTTTTAGCCTGCTATTTGATTTGATTTGATTTGATTGACTTTATTGTCTACCTCAGTGGAAATTTGTCTTTGGCTTCTCCCAAAGTACAACAAGAGTAATTACATTACGCATAGCACAACACACCATTAAAACATACAAATATACAACATACAATAGTGCATTTTACTGTTTGATGTGTTATTTTTCTAGTGTTCCCTTGTGAAGCACTTTGTAATCACAGTTAGAAATGTGCTATATAAATAAAGTGTTACTTAGCCTACTTACTTTATTCTGGTGTAGGCTTGGCCTGGTGTTTCCTTTGTTGGTTTTCTTGATTGCATGTTTTTCTCTAGATTTTTGTCACAGCAAGTTTTTACTAGTCTATTTGTAGTGTTCAGTAGAGCTGGAGCATACCACCTCTGAAATTTTGCAGCATACATTTAACATCTGCACCGCAGTTTGGGTCCTGTTAAGGTCACTGTTTCCCCTTAACTGACACGGTCAGCCAAGGAGAAGCTCGATCTGATGAGGCTGGTATAATTGTAGTAAGGTCTCTATCGCCATCTGGTGTTTATCTTTGGGAAGGTCTATTACTGACTGTCAGCGTGAGCATTTACACACACACACACAAATACACATTTACAAACGCACGTACACACGCGCACAAACACGCACGGACGCACGCGCACACACACAATCGGTGATAGGCTAAATATATATTAACTACACCCCCTGATTTTACATAGACAGTCGTGCGCACCCCATTCATAGTATAAATTTTGATGTAAGTGCTCACTGAGTTTAATATTCATCAAGTCAAATTATTGTATAGATCTTTAACTGTATTCATAACTGCATCTCAATTTGATATTAGATATAATTAACTTTAAATGGCACAATTGAAAAAACAAATCAAATGATAAGGCAGAGTGGAAATATTCAGATTAGGTTTGAATTGGTTATACGCAGCAAAAGGATCATAATAACCAAATATTACACAAAATTATGTTTTGTGTCGGCCTAGTTTATGTCAGAATTCATCCTTGTCTGGGTCATTTTATATAGCCTACTCCTGTCTTCAAGGCTGGCCGTGTTTTGGTCCATAATAACTACCACGTTTAATCAAGACTTGTTTTGCTGTGTCAATTACTTTGGCAACCGAACAGAAAACTTGCAACTTGACAATTAGTCTGTTGTGTGTAACTATGACAAAAAGTTTCAAGTTGTCACCCTCCTAGATTCCTTGGCAGAAGACATGACAATGCCACTCCAACCAAATGTTGGTACTTTTATCATGCAGTGAACGCTGTTGGCTGCGACAATCCTTATTGTTGAGTCAGACATCTACCACAAAGAAATTACAGATCAGTTTAGCGAGGTGCTTTTCCTTTGTGAATTTGTGAAGTGTTGGTTACAATCACTTGTATCACTTTTAACTATCGCGGATATGAAAGTTACACATCGACTGATAAAAAATACCAGGCATTATAGCTCCATTTATTACCCATTATCAGTCTCCCATTGTTTTTTCTGCTCTCTTTAATTGACCTTTTTGTGGCTGCGGCACATTTGTCACGTGGGATTCTCACATTATGCCCTTGGATCCGTAATTTTTTATTTATTTATTTTTATTTTTGTTAAGCAGGGGGTCTCAATTTTTTTTTCATGGCCCGGATCAACACTCCAATTTGATAAGATTTAGTCTCCCACGCTCATATGGGAAGATTTATGTTGTTCCTGATAAATGTTTACACTGCATGTGGGGAGATTACAGTGGTGTAAAACACGATTCATTCTTACACATCCTCTAATTGGTATACTTTCTAGTGAATTTAATTATAGTGAGATTAAACTATTCCTCTCCAGAACGCCTGGGGATTCCTGGATCAGTTTTGGAGCACCTTCACATGACCCGCCCTGCTGAACCGTCACCCTGAGCTGCTGAAGACGCTCCACATGAGCTGCTCATGAAGAAATGGCCACAGGAAACGTTAGCCTGCTTTAATTAAGACAATTCAGATGCAAATCATTCTTAATATGATATTGAATAACTACATTCTCAGGGCAACGTGCCCTGATGCTAACATCTTTTATTATGTTTCAATCACATTACAGCAGATACAGAAGTTGTCACAAACAGCATAGCATGAAGGCTATGAAAAATAACCAATTCAAATAAAAATGATCCTAAGTCTACATTATCAACATTGCTAAATTCTTTACAAAACATCTATCATGAATTTAGAATTGATGTTATTATGGTTACGTCATCAACTTTTACATTTGGGTAGCCTACAACTGTGATAAAGTACAAAATACATAGTTTTTCACTGACCGAGATTATTATGCCAGTATATGCTACACGAGGACATATTATGTATAGATTCTCAATATCTTTTACTAACATTTTAGGCTACTTAACAGAAGAGGGTTTGCGTTTTTTTAAACATTATCAAATAAGTCATAGATCTACTTAGGAATCAAATTCAGTCCAGTTGTGTACATCCAGTCACTATCACCAAATATTATGTACATTATATTCATAATTACAGTGTTTTCTGACTAAAAAGTATGGAACCAATAAAGTACCCAACTCCCCATCCCATTAAAGAATTGATAAGTCAATACTGGAAGAATTTACACTTTGGCCATTAACTGTGGAGATGATAGTCCCATCTTTTTTTATTTGACCGATAGATAGATAGATAGATAGATAGATAGATAGATAGATAGATAGATAGATAGATAGATAGATAGATAGATAGAAAGAAAGAAAGAAAGAAAGAAAGAAAGAAAGAAAGAAAGACAGACAGTTTCACGCCATTTCTTTAACTATGAGGATAGAAACTATAGTAACCAATGTCCTTTGTGCAATTTTTCTCACACTCCCTCGGTGCCAACATCTCAGATTTTAGCGGGGACACAGTTTCTGAAACCGGCGTGGCAGACGGTGAGATTCTTCTCCTTTTGGCTTGTTCAAAGATACCAGAATCGCTTGAATCAATTGACTTAATGGAGGACGGCGTCTCTATCCAGCTCGACTCTGACAGGTCTTTGGGTTTGGTCTCCTCGGAGCCGCCGATCGGGGATCTCTCCGTGGGGATGGCGTCTCCATCCTCGGCCAGGTAGTTGGTGCCCGCTCTGCCGCCGACAGAGTTAGCGGGCCAGCAGGGAAAGACCGTGCTGGATTTACTATTTACACTACAGTACTGCGGCGGCGTGCGTCCTCCCCAGCCCGACGGGTCTGCGTAATAGCCAAGAGGCCGGTTGGAGCAGCCCGCAGCCGGCAGGGGAAGAGCCTTCACTCCGGCCGCTGCGTAGGACAGCAAGGTGGCCGCGTTACCGGCGAAATCGGCGGCGTCGTATGCCGAGGCAGCAAAGTCCAGTCGGTTGTTGGCAGGGGTGACAAACCATCGCTGTGGGGGGGTGGCAACAGTGGGCTCCTCGGTTTGCTGCGGGGATAGCAAGCTGTTGCCGAGTGGGACGCTGCGCTCCGTGCCAGGACCAGTCCCCACGCCAGGGTGAAAGCGAGATTTGGCGTAAGTGCTGACAAATTGGTCCTGCAGGAAAGAGCTAGGCATGGCATATCTCGCCCCCGGCACGATCTGTGAACGCGGAGAGTCACCCGGTGATGGAGTTAGGCGGTCGATGTCGCAACCTGTGTAGACACTGAAAAGATGGAGAGAAAACAGACAAACAATTTACAAACGTAGGCTATAGCCAGTTAAAAAAAAAAGGCAAATCAAAAAAAGGCCATCTCACCAAGTTATTTAGTCTAATATAGAGTCTTAAAATCTTGTGTTTCTTAAAAAAGTGAAAAAAAATAAATCTGCCATTGGGGTGAGATAATTCCCTTGTTGCAAGAATTTCTTTGAATCAAGTGAAATTATCTTGATACTACTGGAATCATTTCTCTTATTTCCACATGGGCCTATTGCCACTTGTTAATAAAAATATCGAAACAGGTGTAACTGCATTGCAAACAAATGATCTCGCTGCATTGGCAGATTTTTTTCATTTGTTTTAAGGCAAGCAAAATTCATTACTCAACGCTAAATTAAATGGCTCGTTAAGATGGACATTTCTGCAGATACTGACAACAAATAAAAGCAGGAACAGGCCCAAAAAACGGAGCGCGGTGATCAATGAATACAAACCCTGCAATATGAATTATCAACAGCTTTGTCTTCATTTGATATTACAATATTATTCGGCCTATGATATGACAATTATTTAACATAAAATATATATAATTTGCCAACTGCAAATTTGAATATCCCCTGTTGTTTTTATAAGCTCTTATCATCTTACATAGGCATACGTCTCTCTATAATAAGCCTCCTGTAATTCCCACCTGTTATCTAATGATTATTTAGCAGTGTGATAAGGGGATGAGTTTGTCTTATTAATAAAAAATAACCTGATTGTTCATTCGACTTTGGACAATTCAAAAACAGTCTCCTGCTTTAAATCGTTCTATAGCCTTATTGAATAATACACATAATATCATATTTAGATTAATATCGAAGGAAAGTCTAAAAAGCATTATCACAGGAAAAACAATCTCTTACGTGTCATAGTTGTCCCGAAATCCTTTAGCAAAAGGATTGTGGTCAATTTTCAGTTGCGTAATCTGTGGAAAAATAATACATTGATGATTTTAGAGCGACAAAGGTGTGTGTTTGGAGCTCAGCACGCTGCAGATAATGACAATCCTGACAATTTATGCAATCTAGTATTGAGTCTTTCATTTGTTTTTTTTATTGAAACGAGTGAGAAATTCTGCAAATGTTTCAAGAATTTTCTCTAGTCCTTTTCTTGATACCCGTGCAGTGATCCACACCATTCTGCCTATAAGACATGGGCTTGATCATTTAGATAACTGACACTTATTTCTAGAAAATTGCTGAATTATCTCACCCGATAGGCTGAATTTTTCTCTTGTTCTGAGAATATTAAGACTGGATATGAGACTACATGATTTGTAAGGATGAACAGTTTCTGCAGCATATAGCTGTCAAATGTTAAATCGTCTTACATCGGTATTCTGGTAAGCTGTGACTGCGATGAATTGTGTTT
The DNA here is from genome assembly GCF_048128805.1 of Centroberyx gerrardi. Lineage (NCBI taxonomy): Eukaryota > Metazoa > Chordata > Actinopteri > Beryciformes > Berycidae > Centroberyx > Centroberyx gerrardi. The sequence continues at coordinate 14,692,063 of NC_136006.1, read as the reverse complement.
CTGTGAAGGTGAAAGTCTGTACTCTTCCTGGTTGGCTCGTGTCCTCTGTCCCATCCTCGTTTACTTCCACCACATGGAGCCTGGGCTGGTACTTGTGGAGAGACTGAAGGACCACCATCTGGAGAAGAAAAAAAAGAAGAAAAAAAAAAGAAGCATCTCAGAAATCACACATTCAAACTTTGACTTGTTGATGATAAACTAATCCAGGCCATTGGAACTTACAATAGCTTTTGTTTTATAAATTATAAAACCAGCACGATCATAATTCTCAGATAGCAAACCATCCCTCAAAATGTGTACTATAGAAATAATAACTGCGCAATCAACAAGTAATGGATGTGAAGTAATGGGTGAAATCATTACACTTTTCCAATTTCTATTACAGAATAATATCAGAAAATACTAAAGTCTGTCAGTGAAACAGTGAATTTGATGTTGCACTACCTGCCCCGTGTTGTTGGAGGCACCTTTATTGTTTGTAAGCTTCAGCTTTCCAAATGATATTTCTTGACGCATCCAGTGCGCACCGGTATTTGGTGAGTCCGGGTGCATGTACACCCTATTTCCTATAGAGAAACGAGAATATGTGGAGAACTGAGAAATAAAATAAAATATACATGGTTAAACACTACACAGAAATTAGTGTGACACGAAGATTTTTTTTTTTTATCTAAAACGTCTAACCACGTACTGTAGTCACAAACTGAACACTGTCAACTAAAAAACAGAAACATTTCTTGATAGCCGAGGGTTGAACGCTATTAGTTGTGTAATGTTTAAATTTCAATACCTGTTACATTTGTGTCTGCTTTTCCACATGGCACCCACTTGCCTCCTTGAAATCGCCAGTGATTTGGATCAGCAAGTATTACATCCACAAATATATTGTAGTGAGCGGTAGGGTCAAGGCCAGAAATGTTGAAGCTTAAAAAGGGGAACATTCGTCTGTGGGAAAGTAATGAAAGCACATTTAGAATCTGTTATTTTATTCATCAGTAATGTAATAACCTGTCATAATATCATAAATGGTGTATTTGTTTTGACCGCAGAACATTTTGATTTGATTCCCCCTCTCGACATGATAATTATGTACAAGCAATTTGCCTTAGTGTAATACCAAAAGGCCTTTATCATATTTTGTTTTATTTTGGGGGAAAATGGTATTTGACGTTAATGAAGCGTTACAAGATTAACTTTTGATAAAACGCTTCACATAGCAGAACAAAATCTACTGATTCATATTTACGCACGCGTTTGATAGATGCGCCTGTATGGATACTTACCGCCCTTGCTTTGTGATGATCATCTCTGTCTGGTGTCTGTGAAACTTAAGCCACAGGGCCCTGTTGCACAAATACACCTGCGCTTTGCCCGGGACCAGTCCAGCTTGCGCCGAGGAGAACTGGTAAAAAGCCGCTCCTTGGTAAGTGTGTCCATACTGTTGCGCGTAAGGATAGCCCGCTGCTGGGTAGCCTTGCGGAGAAGTGTTGGTCAGAAGGCTGTTGTAAGCTCCATTAGTTATGACCGGGTGGTGGGCCATATAACGACTGGGACTTCCAATAGAAAAAGCCGGGTGCGCTGGTCCATGTTGACTCGGATAAGGGAACATGGCACTTGGAGCTGCTGAGACTGACTGTGGCTGGCTAGATGGAGAAAAGATACACCTTTCTCCTGCAGATCCATCGAAATTGTGACGGATGTCAGAGACTCCGTGAAGATCAGGAGAGAGTTTGCCCCTCTGGACGTCCCCTGATGCGTCCTTGGAGTCGGGAAAATTGTCTGCCTCTGACTGATTCGTCATCTCCCTAGAGTTTTTTTTCAGAGGTGAACTTCTCTCCAGGTTGTCACTTGCAGATATAATAGGATGGTCCTGCAACGAGAGCTCAGATCCATCGGAGCTTGGAAAGCCACTGCCCACATTCATAAATTTCTTGGAGAGATCACTCGCTGGCGAGATGCAATTCTCGACCTGCATAGCTCGATAGCAAACTACTATTAGCTCAACCTATATCACAAGCTTTCGCACACGCCTTATCTAATCTAATGCTATGAAAACGCCTTGCTATGGTTTGAGGTACTTTGTCGAAGGCAGCAAATTAGCCAATTGACACCATCCTGCAATCAGGAAGGATTTTCTCTCCATCACTCTCTCTGCATTGCTAATGAAACAAGTATTGCCATTGGTTAGCTGAAGACAGTAATTTAATTAGACAGCTCTTAATTAGGACAATCTGAGGAGCGCTGTGGGCAAAGTGATTTGTTTTCAGAGATTGCATATATCTGATAAAAGTAACTACTTTATAGCTGTGTATTTCTTCGAATGCATATAAACAAGAAAAGACATGTTTTGTCAAAAAAAAAAATTGATTGTGAAGAAATGGATTTTCTATGATAGGTTGGCCGCATCATCTGCGTTATTTACCTATTTATCTGCGTTATTTACCTATTTATGTGCTATGAGTGCCAAAGTATGTCTACCGGAGAAACGAAGATATATTATTAACACACCAAAAATGACAGGCTATGACAGGCAGTGCATCTGATGCTTTAAAATGTTTGTGATATAGCGTGAAATCATGGCGTCCCTCTGAAGATGTGTTTATGAGTCCCAGTGCTGATAAATATTTGATGCCCTAAAGTTATGAACCAGTGCACTGATAACAGGAGATGCTCCAGCAAATAAATAGAAACAGAAAGGAAAAGTCCAAAACCGCCTTTTGGGATATTGTTTAAAAATCACTGCAATACAATTGATCAAATACGTTTTTTTCTTTTAAGAAGTATAAGAAGAATTTGAGCCATTTTTTGATATCTATTTTATGAGTGACCACTATAGGCCTAAGAAAGCAGAGCAGGATGGTAGGATGGTATCATGGATATATATGAGGATATACAGTATATCCTCATATATACAGTATATACATAACATACCATCATTATCCATATCAGGTCTAACTGTATATATTTAGCTATCATTATTAAGACTTGTTTAAAGTCTTCTTTTCTAGAAAGAATTTCATGCAATGATATAATAAAATAAGGTTCAATTTTGATGTCAGAGGGTTGCAGGTCTCTTTGAGATGTCTGACAATTTCACCTACATGGTTATGTAATGGTTTTGAGATTAAATTATGTCTCTCTTTTGTCACTGGCTAGAATTCAAACAATAAAAATTAAAAATGGAAAAGAAGTAGAAGAAGAAATAAAATCTTCCACCATTTAATTAGACTTTTCACAAACCATCTGAAGTCCTCACTGCAGTGTGATGAAATTGTTAGTTTCAGGACTTTGTTGGTTTGGAAACTGATAAAGATTATTGTTAGAATGATTAGAAGTTGCAATGGCTGCATATTGAGGCCTGTCATGCCACAGTCATCAGTCAGACAGTCAGACAGTAGTCAGTGACTGTAGTGGCTGCAGCCATGGCCTGCAGTGTAAACACATCATTCATGTTTAACTTAAAGGACTATTATTATTAGGAGTATTACCAAGTCACACATTTTTCCTATTCAAATGGTGTGGTTTGATACATGCTAATTAGACACTTTTATGATTTTAAGACCTTTATTAATTAGACAGAATTTATGTAAAACAATATTTTTCAGATATTGTCACTTCACTGTATAACTTACCTGATTTGGTTAGCTATAATATGTTTTCATAAACTTGCAGAAGTGCATATTATAATTTAAGGGTAGTAAAGTTTAAGGGAGCCAAACCAAGGACTATCTCTATGGTGGGTATATGGAAGTGAACGGGTTTGTATCTCTAATGAACAGTCATGCATCTGTGAAGCTAACAAGAGAGGTCATTACTGTAGGGCTATAGGGTCCGGCAATCTATTCCTGTGAAACATGCAAGCACAGGCTTGCCTGTGCCCAAGCTGGAGAGGCCACCCTCTACTCTCCTCATTACAGGATTAAGGTTCACTTCCATCACTGATCTTTAATAAGCAAACAGGACTTTTTCCCCTGAACAAACCAATTGTTGAATCAACCGTGCAGCACCTCAGTTTGTTTCCCCCTTGTACTCTGGTGCCTGTTTATTAGCCTAAGTACCTTGTTCCTATTGGCCCAGCTAGCTAGTGGACATAACCAAAGAGGAGGGGGTTGGTTTGCCATGCCTGTGGCCAACCTCGTCCCTCTGGGAGGTATTGTGCAGGTTAGGAACTCTGCCTTCTGCCTTGCACAAACCCTCCATTGACCAGCTGAGCTTAAAGCACTGGCTCCCTATTTGTGTTAAGAACAGTGGTTATTGCTATTTATATTCAGAGCAAAAAATAAATAAATAAAACAACATAATATATTTACCTGTATGCTATATGGGCAATATATATGACAGTGTATCCACAATCTGTCAAACATGTTGTTGGAGCCATATGGTAAAAATAGCTCATGGTCTTTGGAGAACCTGGACTGCTACAACCTGGCCAGGACTCCATTAGAGACATCCTGAGATAATCTGTAAGAATAAGAAATTGGATAATTATAGAACATGGCTGTGTAGTATCACCTACTTTGCAATGTTCAGTTGCATAAAACAATGTTCTTTTTTAGAGAGCTGTATCACCATTTTTATTGTTGTGCCAAAGAAATCTGTTTGCCACCTGGGTCTAATCTAATCAATGTGAATGACAAGGAGAGAAAAAGCCTGAAAGTGAGCACCAGCTTAGGGACTTTACCAAATGCCCAGTACTGTCACTTCAATGATGCTATCACAGCACACAAAATGACAACAAAATTATAGCCAGCAAGGATATGGGGACATAGTGTGCTACTCCAGTCAGGTGAAATTGCTTTTTCTGACTATGAAATGGCTTGTCTCTTGTCGGATGGGTAAACATTTCCTTGTCAGGCCAGTAATAAGGGATGAGGCACACTGGGCTGAACTAAGAGGATAGAGCCAAGGTTATTTGGGATTCATGACAGGTAGTGGCTTATATTACAGTGGCACTAAAAATTTCATGGGAATGCATTTAAGATGGCCCTTAAGTTATTTATATGTTGTTTGCCAGACGTCACATCGCAATTTCCATCAATAAATCAAGTTGAAGTATTTCCTCCCTTTTTTCCTGGCTTTTTGATAGAAAGAAAGATGAGCCCAATATTTACCGTAAGACTTTAATTAACCAGCAGGACTAATTTGATAAAGTGCGGTGGTGCTTTGTTTGTGCTATGCTAACATAACTATTGCCCCCTGTGGTCTCCTGCCATCAGTGATCTGTTCTGTCAGAGGGAATCAGGGTGCTTTCTGAAAGGAAAGACAGCTGGTGGCCTGCTAAGGGGCGGTGTGGACAGTTGTGGCTTTTAAACCCTTATTAGCCGTCCTCCCTGGACACACCGAGACACGCGTCTATGTCTACCCAGAAGTGCACTCGTACACCCGCTCATTATTGATGTCCTTTAAGGGTCGCCCGACCAGAGCCCACTGTGCTTCCTTACCACAAAGCTGCACAGCAAATTAACCTCAGGACAGGTGATCATGACATACAGTAGAAATACAAGTGAGATGGCTCTCAGACCTCAATAGTTAATACCATACCAGAACTTACACTATAGGGGTAGTTCACCCCAAAAAAACTAAATTATACATTTGTTTCTTTATCTGGAAAATAGTAGAGTGAAGGAAAACGGACGCAAGCTTATAAAAAGCCAACAAAACCTGCCAGATTTTGGGCCCCGGTTCACTTTACTTTTCTCTACCTATTACCCATTTAATTACACCATCTACTTTCTTAATTATGTAAACAAATATAGGAGGTTTGCCCATGAAATGTAACTGTTACAGTACCTTGCAGAAAACTGATGGGTAGAATAACATAGAAACAAGGGTAGATGATTTTTGCAATATCCAGTAGTAACCTATATTGTAATTTAGTTGTTGATCTGTAATTTGTACAAGGAGTCTCTGTTAATTGCACTTTCACTCATAATGTCATTATTTTCATGTTGCAATTATTTACGTTTCTGCACTTATTGTTTTGTGGTTACACTTATGAGACATTTGCATTTTGTTTATCACATGCCGCTCAATTTCAACATCACTGAGTTGTCACCAATTACTGGTTTACATAAAGTTGTAAATTATACACAGACAAGAGGTGAAAATATCCTGCTCATCATTCTACATGTCATATGCTGCAGGGGCACAACCAGGGTCCTTCACGAAAGAACATTAATATACAATCATGCTATTACATATTCACTGTATCACTGTACCATATTTATTTATCCCTTGAATTAGGCAGAGGTTAAAGCACATGTCCTGTTAGTTGTTCCTATGACCTTAACAAGACCATGACAGCACGGTAATTAACACTATTTATGTGCAGTATAATAATAACAGTATAATTCTATGGTAGAGAGAACAATGGTAGAATGAAGCAGGCAGACTGAACTATCCACACAGCCCAGCTGACCACTAAAAAACAAGAATAACATTAACACGGATGATGGCATGTAATAACATCCATGTATAACATTAAATGTGTGATTTCTGTCTCATACCAATTTTATAGAGAAGTAACACTTGTGAAATATTGTAATCCTCCGGGTAATACAACCCCCCAGAGCAATGCCTACAACTGCCTTGCTTCCCTGATGTGTATTATTTGGCTTAACAAATGGCCCGGATATAATGTCAGAAATCACAAAGTGTACGGAAGGGCTAATGTCCCAACTAAAACTTCTTTTATCACCTGCTACTGACCTGTTATCAACTGTTTGGTTTGTTGCTAGTCTCTTTAAATATTAAGGGGGCTGTGTGACCCGAGGAGTGCAGTTGGGGTTTGTGACCATTTTGTTATTTCTGCTGCCATGCACTGTCAGACGTCTGCAAGTGAAGAACATCGGCCACTGTCCCCAGTAAGCCCATGGCATAAAAAATTCAGGCTAACTCTACTTTTTAAGCCATTTCTGATGAAAAGCACACAGAAATGAAACTGACTTATGCCAAATGAATATCATTGAATCGCTGTGATTGTGAGGCTGATGTTTGTAACTTTGAAATTATTTATAAAACATCAGTTCCATTTTAAGAGTAGCCATGCCATGAAGTGTGCACTTACTCCTTTGAGACTCCTCTGAGATTTCCCATGCACTATCAGCCTGCAGCCGAACAATGGAACAGAGACGGTTCCCCTCCAGTGACCGAAGATTTGCCCTTTTTGATGTGAGCCTACATTGCTTAGACATGATGAAGATCTGTTAATCTCTACAGACAGTACTAACTATCCAGTCATAACTACAGTATGTTTAATAGATAGTTAGGTTGAAATGATGATGGATGAGGACATTTTTCACAATGTGATCTGAAAACAACTGAAAACGTTATCTGATTAATCCACATCAGCATTTTAGTACCTAAAGATTATAAATCATATCCATGAGAAATTAGTGATTGAGAACTGTGACAGAGATACTTTTAAAATGAAATAATGTGAATGATTTGTATTTCCCATAAAAGAAAACACATCAATTCTCCATTTGAAGAGAAGATATTTTGGGTTAGGGGGAGAATGGGAGCAAACAGGCGATTGTCGTGTTACAAGAATAATCTTCATTAAAATCGCAGGCAACAACACCAGGCCAACACGCAGCTCATTGGGAATGCAGTGTGAAAAGAGAGGCCCACAGATTATCACTCTACGCAACTCATGTTTAATTTATCCTGGAGCAATATTGTCAAGAGCCCTACTATTCCAAAGAACTAGTGGCTGATAAAAGCTGGAATAAGACCCAGAAAGGCAAGCCCAGAAATAACACAACCTCAGAGTAAAATGGCGCAAAATGGATGAGTGAACACACTTGAGAGTGAGAGCGTTAGAGACATCTTCAATATGTTTAGCACAGCTTCACAGCAGTGTAATATCACTGCTTTAGGATAGTTAATATTTCAGAAGGCAACCCATAAGTGAAGTTAACGATGAAGTGTTCACGCAAAGACCAGACATGATACACAGTGCTTAACCTTTGTTCTGATTTGGCACTTTTCTACAAATATCTGCACCTTCACAACAGACAATGCATTGGATAATCCCTAAATCGAAGCAATACAAGTAGAAAAACAAAGCACCCTTACATTCAACTATGAGAGGTAACCCTAAACCAATTTCTGTGTGCTCTATGGTGCGCCTCTTTCCTCCTCCTCCCCATGGCAGAGTGAAATGGAATTGCCTCTCACATTCAAAGACAGCTCTAGGAAGGTGATAATAGAGCTACTCCCTGCTGTCTGCAGGCAGGAAATAGGAAAGTGGCATATGGGGCCAGGAACCAAATAGAGAGGAAATGTGACCAGGCAAGGGAAGGAACCAAAGGAAAGGTTAATGATCAGTTCTGAATTCTACAGGGAAGGAAACCATGTTCCAAGTTGAGAGGAAAAATAAATGTGATATGATTTATGTCTCTACAACTTACATCTGCTCTGTCACAAACAAACACAGGTGGAAACTGGCATATCTTCTTAAGGCTTCTTGATCAATTTTGTCAATAAAGAGACGGTGATTTGAGGATGAAAATATGGATATCTAAGGTATACATACAGAGACACAAGTACTACAAGAACACCAGGTATGTTCCAGAGAAGCAGACGACGTCACACGGGGCCATCATTTCTCTCACAGATTTAGAAAGATGAGAAATACAGACAGTACCTTATAGTCAAGATAGGATCCATCTTCACAGCCCCACCAGTATGCTCCAACAAGTGTGAACTACTGACTGGTGTCCTGCTGTTGCTTTTATAGCATCCGAACACACTCTCCGGCCTGCAGCATCTCCAAGAGCCATGAGGAACTGATCCGCTCTTTAAATGACCAGGCAACTTGCTAAATTGGCTCTAAATTAGACATTCGACACAGTACAGTGATTCATGAATGAGAAAAAAAAATAAAACAAGAAAGGACTAAAAATGTCGTCTACAACAAACGCGAGTGAAAATATGAAAATTAGTGCTGTGAGTGTAATATGGTAGGTGTGTTAACATTAGGGGCGATGTACATTAGCAGGCAGAGAACTTGCTTTCAAATTTTCACCCTGTTACCACACCTTGGTTGAAATAGTTTGTGCCCTTTCAGCGCGAGGCTGGATTCCCACCCTTTAAGTATCAATTTAATCCACAGTTGAAGCTAAGGAATCAATCTTGAAGCAATTTGCACCAGGTTTGCTCTGCCGCTGAGGTTTCGTTCGCATTTATTTTAAGTTTTCTTTTTTTTTTAATCAAAGGTATCTGGAGAAATGGATGACAGCGGCTGATGAAAAGAATCAAATTATGCTGACTGAAATAGTGCTGGATTCATTCTCTGATGGTCATATATGATTAGAATCTACTGCCATGCATACATTTGGATTCACATGTATTGTATGCACAGACACAAGTATGTATGTGTGTGCACAGACACTCTCTCTCTCTCTCTCTCTCTCTCTCTCTCTCACACACACACACACACACACACACACATTCATATGTTGTGTAAAATGAAATACAAATATACGTACATACAGGAAAACACAGGCTTCCATGGCATATGCAAAACACAGTTTAAACCCATGAGTTAGATGAATTAGATTAGATGGTACAGCTTGTCGTAATAACAGCTGGACATTAGAGACAAAGCAACATCACACAGAAGCTTTTTTCCAGATCTGACAGCTAGATCATTTGAACCTGACAAGATAACACTTAAATGCAGAGGTGACATGACAGTGTCTTCAGAGCCAGATGGATCAATACTCTGCTTGGCTCGTCAGGGTCTGAGCAGTGGTTCTGCAGCCATGTTTTCCTCTGCCGTTTTGAAATATCGAAGTCTGGCACGGCTCAGTCGTACGTTATCAATGAGCAGATTTCTTTTCTTATGCTGCAGCTGAAATATTGATGCACTCAATTTAACAAAACAGCCCAAGAGTCCAAGGGAGTCTGAGAATCTTTTACTTTCACCTGATGTAAATACTTTGCTTGATAAGCAAAAAGTAAAGCTATATTTAAAAGCTAGAAGAAGCTAGTATTAATAGCACAATCAAAACTTGTACAGTTTGAGCTCCAGACATGTGGTTCTGCTTGGTGTTGCTCAGCAAGATTTCCAGGCGGCGAAGAAGCTTGCTGTGGGAAGGTTTGATGGAGCTGCAAAGGGATTGATGGGCGTTTGAGACCAGCACCTCTATTTCTCCTTGCAGTGTCTCCATGCATTTTTGTGTTTTGTTGATTTTGAAAATGGGAATAGGCCCCTTTTGGAGTGAATTATCATTTCAAATGTTCATAAAAGCTTGGCCGATCCACAACTTTTTGAACAAATAATGAATGTTGAATATAGTGGATTATTATTAGTAGTATTCTTGTGACTATGTAATGATTAGTAAGCGGGTAGTCACAGTCAAAAGGCACTCGAAGAAGCCTACTTGTCCAAAACGTCCCTCGGTGAGACGGCCAACAAACCCCGTCGATCGGTTAGAAAAACTCGGCAAGTTGCCTTGGCGACCAACCGGGGTGCAACGACTGGCACTATGTCTATTTTTTTTCCCTCCCATCTAAATCTATACCCCTAAATAAAAAATCTAATATATCTTTCAAATATTCAACAGTCCCTTTTCCCTGCGAGAGGTAAGGAGTATTGTTGAATAATGCAGCCAGACAGGGATCTCCCAGCGCTGGTCTCCACAGACATCACTGAGTAGCTCTGATCCCACTTGAGTAGCATCTATCAGGGTGACATCATCATTCACACAAGGAGATATGATAAGACAGTAGTACACTACACCACTACTTGAGCCAACTCCAAAGCAGGCAGTAGTGTTACTCATATTTAAACCAATCTATTGGCCATCTGTTGATTCTAAAATCATGGTCTGACTGCCATTTCTAAATGAAACACCATCCGTACGCCTTTATTGCTTCATATTGAAAGCTACCATGTTTGTTGTAGAAAAAAAAAAAAAAACGCTAGCTTGTGAGACACATATTCTCCTTTATCCTCTGTGATTCCGTCGGGTGTGTAAATGTAAAAACCACAGGGAGAAGCAGCTAAGGAAGAAGAAAACAACATCTACATGCAGCAGCAGCAGGTCTGTACCTTGCAGATTAGGGCATTGGGAGCACTTTGCAGGTTGTTGTCACAGGTATGACGGGGGAGAATTGCGCTTGCTATCCCCAGGTTACACAAGGTGTGAACAAAATATGCAGCCAATTTGTTCTGTGCAGAATTAGAAGACGGAAAAACATAACCTGAATATGCTTTGGTTCATCTATGTCTGTCTCCTATCTGGTTTGGATAGCTTGTTTACTGCCATATGTTGTTTTGTTTTAGTTTTTTTATTCTTCTGTCCATATCTTTCACAGACTTAAAGAACAATTTGAAACAATCATGCTCGGAAGTAGAAATTGAACACGTATGTTCTGGTTCAAATGGTTATTTTAACTGGACCACTAGTGACATCAATTCAACAACTAAACACCCGACAAGGCATCAAAAAGAAATCTATCCAATCCAAGAAGCTCAATCAAATCACAAGGACAAAGAGAGAGTGTGAGCATTGGCACAGGAATGACTGATCTTGGGGGAATTGGCGAGGCCAACAGCAAGCAAGTGCATTACATATGGCGTGCCATTTTCACAGCTTCCACAAAGAGAACACAAAAAGTGTTATATCTCACTATCTAAGACTAATAAACAACAAGCCAAATATGCTGAAGCTGTTTAATGCTGTAACAAAGACTTAAGATAAATGGGGCTCATGGAAGACAGAGGCTTTTCAATTCATATCTGAACTTAGAGCCCAGCAAAGAGCAAGATGATAAGCCATATAGTCTGAGCTGAGCAAAGACACTGGGTGGGAAATGAAGCCATCCTCCCACTAATTCTATGAGGTGTCAGTCAGGAAACTGGCCTGCCAGGATGACTTTCAGTTCTACCCGAGCCAGATGGTTTCTTAACACTGAATAAATGAATGGATTTGTACGTAGCATCTCTAATAGGGTTAATATTCTTCTACACAGGACAAAAGGGTGGTCAGCAGAAGGATAAGAGAGCTATGATCCGGTAACCTTGAGCTAATACATCATGCGTTTCTTCAATCTCACTAGCATGAGCATGACTAACATCTTCACAGTGTCTGTATCTGTTATGTTGACAAAGTGTTAGGACAAGGCCTTTGTCGTCATAACTGTACACAGCTCACACCTAAAGTGTTATCTTTTCCTAATCGTAGGACACATCTTCTGTGTCCTACGATTTATTAACATCATTAGATGGATCACTCCACCTTTCCTATGGTGTGAACTGCTATCAATTATTCAGCCGTCTTTCAATTATTGTATATTGTTAAAGTACCTGCTAATGAATCGCGAAACCACTGTGTTATGGTGTGATTGTGGCCCGGGCTATAACCAGCTACTGTACACTTAGGCACCTTTTTCAATTAGATCCGGGAGTAGGTTTTTCATTCATTAAGCACAGTTGGTGTAAGGATGTCCACCTTACACATAGACAAAGGTGTTTCTGCAGTTGCTGTTAGCCACCAGCATCTCAGACCCGATGCAAAGCCACCGCTGCATGTAAGAGGACTCCGAGGACACCACAAGAGGACCTACTGTGATTTTCACTGGGGACTTAGATATTCACACCTGTACTAGGTGTTGTTTGGAGGTCTGATAAGCATGTGTGAAACTAGAGGGGTGGACTGGAACGGGAACCTTATTTGGAGGGGTAGATCTTTTTCTGACATATCTATCAAGGACAGTATTGTTATTTGGTATTTTCATGTAAAACAATAAGAAGGGAAAAAACATAATCTAGCGCAGTGTATCTTAGATACCAGTCATGTGTCTAATTGAAGCTGCACACGGCCATATGGGCAAGTGCGAAAATAGAATGTCCAACAAGTACATAAGGATTCATGCAGCACGTGAAAAAATAAAACATTTCCAACATCATTGCCAGTCTGATAGTCAATGGCTAAACGGCTCATCAACTGCACAGAGAATTATCATAATAGTTAATGCAACAATTCATACAAAATGCCTCTATAAAACAAAACTAACCAGCGTATAAGATAAAATAATTTCCAGTACATGCAGAAATCATAGACCTTCTCATTACAGGATCAGAGACTGAAAAACAAAGTGCATGAGAGTTGCTCCTCCTCTTCCTACATTGGTGATGTTCAGAGGCAGCCTGTTATTGGAGGTGTTAATTGGCAAATTCAGTACAAGTCAAGAGCATGTTCCCTGTCGTCCTCGCCCAGCAAGGCTAGGTCATTAAACCGAGAATGGATTCTTTCATGCTGCCTTAACCCTTGAAGTGCAAGTTATCATTCCACTAACATCCCCAAGCTCCACCCCACCCCCATGTGTCAAGATGAAAAACAACCTACACTGATTTAACAGAGGGACACTAAAATAATATAGAGGACATCTTGTGAGCCAGACTTTCAGTGGTACAATTATTTCAAATTGGCAGCCAAATGTCTCCCAAAAGTTCAGCACTTGACAAATGTCCAAGACTTTCACAGTGGTCACCAACCGTCCCCGAGTAAACACATAAAAGTACACAGAGCGATGTGATTTTCAGAACAATGGCATCTTCAAAATTACACTGATCAGTGCTTTTGTGTTCTGTGTATTGAACAAGCCTCTTATCCGCCTGAAATGTGAGCCTCCTTTGGGGTTCTGGGTGCGATCTCACCACTGCCTCTGTCATCACTTGCTGTGACTGCCAAATCTCTGCTCCAGAAAGCAGGGCTCTCAGACCAGCACTGAAACAAACACACTACGGAGCGAGGGGCTGTTCTGAGACTTTGCACAGGCAGCGATGGCTTCAACACATTTAATCGAACACAAAGTCAGTTCTACCACTTCTGCACAGAGAGCACGAGGAGCCCAACGCATGGCAAGACAACTGTGAGGTGATACTCTCAGCTCACTACGCCATGAGAGTTGGCAGTCCCTCATGCCAACGGTGACCAGTGCACAGACAGTTGAATATGTTTCTCTCCTAAGTTGTTAATTATCTAAACAACATTGATGTTAAGAGGGCATTCTAGCCAGGTGACCTTAACGCACTTGCTATCTCTCTGTTTTGTTTCGACTCGATTAAACCCTTCAACAATCTTTTTTCTTTTTTTTTGCTTGTGTTATATCTTCTTGGCAATGCCGTGATTTGATAAACATTGTATAAATATTTAGAAGAGTAGTAGTAATGACTCGGTGGAGTGGTGTCTCTGTCTATTATCTACTGTCATTATGATCCATTTGCTTAACAATAAAAACAATAAAATGTAATTGTTTGTTTTACGATGTTGGGATATTTTAAATGTAATGTTATCACAATATGTCATATATCACATATATGCATTTACATGTGTAAAGAAGAAAGCAGGAGCAAATATTCTGAGCTACTGCTGAAGAGCCACTCAACTAACTCTCCAAATGCTGTAATTAAAAAATCTGATGCTGCTTCCTGTTAATCAACACTACATATTAATTCTCTCGCATCAGACAAAACCCTCAGTCCAGTTGAACAAACATTTGTAGGCTGTGATGGTGATAAAAGCCTTGCTACTTCACAGAAAGACTGTAGATTTTGAAAAGTCTTGATCAACAAAAGAAACTGTATTTTCTATCTTCACACACCATTGTTGTGTGGCCGTCCTGCTTGAGGCCATATGGTATCTGACACAAGTTTTAGCTTAAGCTTAACATAGCTGTATAACAACAGTTAATAGTGATAGTTAAAATAGATGATATCCTGACAGATGCCAATATCAAGCAATACAGTATATGTGCTGTAACCAGTGCTGCACCACAGTTACGATTGCATTCAGAAACAAGTCAAAGGAGGAAGGCGTCACAACACAGTTTATGACATTATCGTCACCTTATTACAAACATTATCAAAAATTAATTTGTACATAGGATAAGTCTGTCTGTCATCTGAGAAGATTAAATTGTCCGTTGCAAACATACATTAAGAACCTATCTTCATATTTGCATATCACATTACACTAAATATACTAACTACTAATAATATTGAATCTTATTTATTTTTTACAATTAATGAGTTCCAGAGAACATTCAAAACTTTTGTCAACATACAGTAGATGCATTTATACAATGACAAATAAATTTGGGCATATAGTGGGGATATACTGTACATGACAGCATTTGAATTGCATTATCACTGTCGAAAACCTCAGCCATCAACCCAAATGAATATTCTGTCTTATATTATTATTATTATTATTATTGCACTGGATCCCTTTAAAAGTGCACATGCACTCAATCTATCTTTCATTTCCAAGACACTTCCAGAGTGGGGAGGTGATAATGCAGGCCACAGAGATCAGCCTCTGCCTTGGAAGACCTATTGGCTCAAGCAGGCATTGATAGAGTGCCAGCACATATATGTCAGTTTCCTCCCTCTCTCCTCTAGTTGGAAATGACTGCGGTCCCCTGAAGCCGGTGACTTCCCTATCCCCCCGAACTCTCTGCAGCACCGACTGGTGGTGCAGCAGCACTGCTGATTAGCATGCAGTAATGATGGTGAGCTGGGCTCCATTGTTCTAACACCTCCCCTCTCCTCCGCACCAATCTGTCACCATTCAGTGGGCTAGAGCTGCCTCAAATGCTGCTCTCCACAAATGAGATGGATAATTAGTTGCCCCTCACGAATACTGCACTCTTCTCACCCCTGATTGCTTTCACCTTTTTGCTCCTGGCAATTTTGACACCTTGTAATCAGCCTGCTGCTTCTCCGTTTCAATCCATATCCTTCGTCTTTTTCCTCTTTTTTCATTTCTTATATCTCTCAAATCTACTTCAAATCTACTGCCGCTGG
Source organism: Centroberyx gerrardi (assembly GCF_048128805.1). Classification (NCBI taxonomy): domain Eukaryota; kingdom Metazoa; phylum Chordata; class Actinopteri; order Beryciformes; family Berycidae; genus Centroberyx; species Centroberyx gerrardi. The sequence continues at coordinate 14,676,240 of NC_136006.1, read as the reverse complement.
TAGCGAACGTCCCAAGGAGATGGCCTGTATATCTCTACATACAATGCCTGTATATGCCTGTATATCTCTAAATGCAAGCAAAAACATGGCAAGAAAAATGGCTTCCTTGGAGCTTAAGTGGGGTTATCTCAAGCTGTTCACATTACTTTATTAACAAGTGAGTAAATATATACTAAAACACAGAAGAAAAAAAATCATAGGCCTAGCTGTCAGTATGACTTTCCTCTTCCAAATAACAAGGAATGACAACATAATTATGTGCAAGCAGCTGTTCATGATCCCAGAGAGAAAAGCATGCAGGCTGCACAATGTTCAACTCTTCACAGATTAACCAGAGAGAATCATTAGGGATAGTGGTTATTTGTATTTGCCAAAAATTCAGAATAAATTCTCTCCTCAATGTCCATAATGTGATGTGAGATGTGAAATTCTGTGGTTTATGTCACTCCAAAATAAACATGCATTATGCTTGACACATTGTACATGTGGTAATATTCAGCTTTGTAAATACAGCAAATTACATGTATTTTCAGTCTTTTCCCTCACTCAGATGATGTGTTGTGATTTGGTACAGTATTTAAGAAACACTTGCCGTTCCCTATCATCATGGACCCAAAATGTATTATTAATTATTATTAATTATAATGATTATAATTAATCTAATGACTCATTAGTTAGAATGGATGGCATGGAAAAATCACCCTTTTTTTACATATGTTTTGATTTTCTGAGCTATTTATGACGTGCAGTGAAATGCTCAGTGGCGAATAATGATTAATAATGAAAAGATTAAATTAATCCAAGTCTATTAAGTGATATTTCAAATAACTTGTAATACCCAACACTTGAAAACAGAAAAAAGCTTGTTCGCAATCTTCACACCAGCTCATCTACCCAGCACAAGTGTTACTAGCCCATAGCTGAAGGGCTGCAAGGTCCTCTCTGCACAACGATGTGTTTCAATACACATATTGTCCCCATTTCCTTAACACATCATCACACAAGACAGGGAAAATCATTGCAATTGTTTGCAAAGCTGTGAATAAATATTGCAGAAGTCAAAAGCTGTTGCTGCTGTTTGGAAAAGACTACGGTTTGGTCAAATAATAGATGGAATCTGTATTAAAAACTATAGATTGCCGCACACACAATGGATACAGTCAGTGACTGAAACATTGTCTTTCAAAAACTGATAGGTCCAATTAAAGACTTCTGTTCTAAAATGCTATATAACAACACAAAAAAAAAAACATTTCCTGTGTTTCACTGCTCCTCTCTAATTTTGTACTACAAATCATTTTGTAAGAGTAGGTGTCACTTTTTCCAAATGGTGATTATCTCATTTTGGAACCTGACTCATCAATTTGTCATTTTATCTCTTTTCACAGAATGAGAAAGGGGGCAAAAAGCATCATGTCATTTTCATTTCTCCATTAAATAGGTAAATATGTATGAGAATAATATTTCCTAAGGCTAAAACCATTAATCTACAAATAGCAACATAATTGGGCATCTAACTGAACAATGAGCTTGTGCCTGATGATATGTTTACCACCTGCACAAACCCAATTTTAGTGAACAAATGGCATAACTTTTAAATTAATTCAAAAGTTGTAATTATTTCCAACTCTGAGGACTAAGGATGTCACAGTGGCTCCAAATCATACTGACAAATAAAAAATATACAGCCTGGTACGATGCTGATGCAAAATCCTGTGGGAATAGTTCACTAGCAACATGTGCAAAGTCTTACAAATGCTGCCAAATTGATAATTTTAAAGTGATTGGATGCACATTGCTGGCTTTTACAAAGTAAGAGACACAAATAGAGTAAAAAACATTCAATTTTTCCCCTTCCTGTGTCCGTAAAACATAGAATTTTGTTGACAGCATAGAAAGAAGACAATATTAGTCACATTTCAGCAAAAAAAATATTACAAAACTTACATTTCCAAAGTGAATTCATTTTTCTCCAGTTCTGAGAGTGAAGATCTCCCTGAAAAATATACATTGGTATTGTCTTTTGAGTCCTCAAACACAACTTATGTGTTTTAAAATATAAAATGTATAAACACAATTAAACATCAAAGTTTATAAATATCAAAGCAACGTCAAGGCTGCATCTTCTCCATCTTAGTATGTCTATATATTGTGGTTACACTTAGAACAGCATCCCACCCTTTTTCTAAAAACAATGTAAATGACACAGCTAGCAAAAAAGAATATTCATTGCAAGATTAAATGATGGCTTTATTGTACTCATATCTACCATACTGTGCATCATCATCACTTAGGTCTCGAGTACAATTTCAGAGTAATATTAAAAAAAATATAATGGGCAAGAAAGTGTACCATTCAACTCTTTGACATTAAATAAATGGACTTAGAATGGATTCAAGTCTTATTGCAAAAGGCAGTGTCATTTGAAATCCAGTACAGCGCATGTACTTCATGGCAGGCAACAAAGGCATGAATAAACCATGAATACAGTAAGTCTTGGAGGAGTTATCGCATCGGCCAGTCAGTCCCTGCCTCCATTGTCAATTGCTGGCTTCATTCTTATGAGAGAAATGCGAATAGAGGTGGCTGTTCATACAGGCTTGAGGAACCACAGCATGGCAGAAAGCACATTTATCGGGACTGCTGCTCTGTGCCACCTCCAGCTCTGTCCCCATGTCACCTGCATCACACAGCTCAGGACTCCACAGAGGCTGCAGAGAGAAGGATGCAGACACACAAAAGGCTGTATTATCCATACACTTAACAATGCTTACACTCACCTATTTAGAGTATGCTGGGTCACTTGGCCCTTAGGTAGAAGTATCTGTTGCTTTAAGGAATACAAGATGAACCCACTTTCTGATTCAGCAACAGTGAAAGCAAAGAGTGATTCCCATGTTTAATTATCTTACTATTAATTTGCTACTAGTGTGTGGCCATTGAGGTCATCCACCCTATGAAAACAAGCAGATAATAATGTGCATAATTGCCCATGTTGATGTAACCCAGGGAAAGTATTGCATTATGTGTTTTTTAGAATAAAAACTGGACCATCTTGTCATTTTGTGACCGATGTCTTATCTGCAGAGCCAGAGCAGAAAGGATGTTTTCAACATAACTGCAACTTTTAGATTTCACTGTATGTTGTGCAATGCTGTGATAAGCATGGTTATACACATTAGCCCATGAAATCCCACTTAACCATCATAATTGTTTCATCAGATTCAGACACTGTAATGTGCTTCCATCTGGCTCCCACTCTCCAGCAAATATGCCAAATATAACCAGAGTATCCAAGCTAAATTATAAAAAGAATCAGCACACATTACACAGTAATACGTTTTGAGTTAAGCCAAGGGTATTTTTTTCTACTTCACACTCTTTCCCTCATCCATTAGCAAATATCCAATCAGAAACTGATAATTTGCTACTAGTTTTTCTCAGACCTTCTCCTGTGATTCTCACCTGTTGGGGTCCCCGTACACTCTCCTGGGAGAGCGAGGACGATGTGGAGTGGGAGGGGGACGGAGGGTAGACAAAAGGCACGTCCAGTTCCGCAGGCGCCTCCTCTGTCAGTGCAGTGGGGACGCTGCTGGGAGGCCGTTTCCTGGTCACGGGCAGACCAACGTGTCTCTCTGGAGCACTGTTCAGGAACTCGTATTCACTGTCCGCAGAGGGCGGGAATTTGACACTGAGTTTGGTGAGAGAGTCTACTAAGTCCCTGTCCTCGGGGCTGGCGCCGCGGGACGCCAGAGACGTAGGCGGGTGTGGGATTTCCACTGCTGACCTCAGTGCTGAGAAGGGTCTCTCCGCCTGCTCCGCCGTATCGTCCGTACACTGGATAGGCATGGAGAACCGCTGGTCTGTCAGACGGCAGAAAAAAAAAAAGATGAGATTTTACATACTTGTTATGTCTCAATCGACGCATCAACATATTCCAGCGAATAAACATACAAGCTTGGCAATGATTTTAGAAGTTGCGTGTTGTTGAAAAATATTTCTCAAGGGCATTCTCACTTCTCGTTTGATTTTTCATTGCTTATTAAGGACTCATACTGGTTCTTTCATTGAGTATATGAAAGAAAAATGTTTTTTATTGTACTAATTATACAGCTAGTATCCAGAGCCAACATCATGCATTTGTCAGTGGAATAATTAAATGTGTTTATCTGCTATTTCTATTTTCACACAGGTGGCCGGCCATGGTTCAAGAGGGCAATGAGGCATTAATGTACGGTTCTGGTTAAGGTGTTGCTATCTAATTGTGTTCAAGAACAAAGCAAAAGCTAGTAAACTCACAACTTGTTATGACACCTTCAAAGCAATTGTAACTCAACATATTTTCTCTCAAGTAATTGAAATAAAAAAAAGATCTGCATTCAGGTTCAGGTCTTGTGCAACTGCAGGGAATATGAAGCAGTTGGTAAACTTTAATATTACCATTTGAAGTATCGTTTCCCCCGTGAAATCTTTTTAGGTGATCTTTTTGTCTTCTGGTTAGAGACCGAATCTGCTGGAATTTCCCTTGAATTGCTTCAAATACCTCCAGCATGTCTTGACTGAGAAACAAAGAAATAAGAGTGAGCATTTTTTCCCATATAATGTCTATGAGAAACTGGTTGGTGTGCAAGGAGAGACACATACTTGTCAATGGTGCTGTTATCTGGCAATTTAGGAGGAACAGCCACAGCAGTTTCCATATTCTCCTTCTGAAAAATTGTAAATAAATTAGCATTTTTCATTTACACATAAAAGAGTGTAGTCCTGTTACCAGACATAAATTCATTCAAAGTACCCCCACCAGTAAAAGAAATGTTTAACAGTAAAGCTCAAGCTGCTGTAAGACGAACCCTGCAGTGATATTATCCTCTAGCACCATCTGGTGATGGAAAAGAGAACTCACTCTGGCAAGTGGATGAACCGTGTGCGAAGTAAAATAGAGGCTGGGTTCTAGTCCAGTAGGAAAATCCTTAGGGGCCCACAGTCAGTTAAATCAACAGAAAAGAATTAGGTGGAAGCCATAAAAAGAAAAGAACAGTCCCTTCTTATCAGTGAGGACGGGTGCCAGTTAGTGCTGCCAGCATTAAGTATCATGAAATAATCTGCCAGTTGGGCAGAAGGGTAAGAACCACAGAGGTAGAGAGAGAAAGGAAAAGGTTACAAAAAAAAAAGGATGATGTTGAAAGTTAAAGACACAGACTTAAAACTCCCGTCACAGGAAGAATGTTTGAAAGTTGTCAGGCAGCATGGATCACAGTTAACCTGCTGCATGCTGCATACTGCAATACTTATTGACATATTGTGTTCATTAAAGATCACTGCTGGTAGAGCTGCAGCAACATCAAGCAGAAGGAATGTTTGTAGACCATCAACATCGTGTGTGTGCATGTGTGTGTGTGTGTGTGTGTGTTTATACATAGTACAATATAAATTTATACATAGACTGCTATAGGGGCTACAATGTTTTAGCTACCACTGTAATAGTTATCTTGTATGTGCCATTACAGATTCAATATAAGAATGTAAGTGGAATCTAAAACTAACTCTGGTGTGTGTGTGTGTGTGTGTGTGTGTGTGTGTGTGTGTGTGTGTGTGTGTGTAAGCAAGCCTGCATGTATGCATGTGTTAGTGCAAGTGTGAGAATGAAAAAAAAATCCAGATTTGCAGCAGTCACATTGCAGTCACATTATGCAGAGTAGAAGACACCAGCACATTAAACATACCAGGTACTGTATTTTCCTAAAAGCATTGGTCCCATCTAGTACATGGTTGCAAGGCAACAAAGTCTCCTCTTCCTGTGTTCTGGGAGCCAGCTCACATTTCATCTCTCCTTAGAATCCAAAACAGGATAAATTAACTGTCAGTCAGTGCATAACACCAAACAGGAAGCACAGCTAGATGAAATGGGTAAGATGAATTCGGTGTTGAAATGTCTTGAGAGTACAGCACATGAAAATCCTTTACATCCTGCTGTATAAAGGTCATTGCCCAGAATGCAATGCATGGCAAGAGTAAATTATTTTGTCAGCATATGAAGAGACAATTCATCTGGTGTGTGTCACTAACCTGATGGTTGCTTTGCTGCTGACATCAACTGAGCTTCAAGTATTGAAATCACCTGCTTCTGGTCCTCTATCTGCTTTTGAAGTTTTTGAGTATATCGCTCATAATATTCAGTCTGTAAAAATGAGGGTTCTGTTATATTTCTAGCACCAATATCTGGGATCAGGTCTATGCTGAGATATCTGTGTCAAGTGTCACATTTTCATATCTAATTTATAAGAAATTATCATGTTTATCATTATTTTAGGTTTATTCACAATTTGACTGTTAACAAAATAAGTAAACATGCTTTCAGTAAGTCAATTACAAAACCTTGCTTGCAAAATTAGCAATGAAAGCTACCTTTTGACTGGTGGACTCTGTTTTATTATTATTATTTTCTTAATATTTGGCTCATTTGAAATAATCGTTTGTCTCCCCGTGGTGTTACCGTTTGCTGTAGTTCCTTTTTAGCATTGTCTTTCTCAATGGAGGCCTGGCGATAAGCTTCAAAAGCTTTGTTGAGCTGGTCTCCAATGTTCCTCTCCATGCCGTGTGCTCCACAACCATCACTGACACAGCAGACATGAGCCCTATGTGTGAAATCACACAGTCAAGGTTTGGAAACACAACTACAATTTGCACAAATTCATTCTACTGTAACTGCCTCAAGAAACACACTCCCAAAGACAGTATTATTCTTTTGACTGCAGGACTGCAATGGAAACAGCTTGGTGATTGTGGCATTTTTGGTGGTTTTACAATACAAATACGTGTCTGCCTGTCTCCACACCGTTTAAAATAATAAAATGAAATCAATAAAATCTTGAAGTGTTCCCAAATCATCTGAGAGGATATCTACATGCGGTTGATTTACGTATGCTACTGATAACACTGACAAAATAGTGCTAAAACTGAGTAAATATACTTTCTAATCTCTACTGATTATTGAAGAATAGCTACAGTTAGGGTGGAATATCAAAGTGGCTGCAAAAAGCTAATTCTATTTACATTTCCACAATCAAAATACTTATAAGTATGATAAGTATGTATTTGTAAAGAGATACATTTTCTGGTCCTACTGGAAAAGGTGGTTCTGTGCAAAGGATCTTGATGAGCGTATTGTACAATAAATATATTAAAAAGTTACTGAATGCTTTTGCAATTTCAATAATATTTTTCCTGCACTCCAAGGGTGGATCACTGATGTACACAAGGAAATGTCCCGCAGTTCATAATTCACACACTGTTTCTGTTTCTGTGGCTGAAGTCAAATCATACTGTGGTTATTTTGTACAGTTATTAGCCTTTGTCTTTATCTTTTCCACTGTCCGTTTTGAAGTTCAGAGAAAACAAAAGAAATTCAGTCAAAAGTAACAGTATATTCTCAAAGTAATTCCTTACTTACAGTGCTCTGATTGTGAATGTGGACGTGCGAATGTTGAGATGATACCATGATGAACTAGAAATAGGCTTAGCTTAGTCTCACCCATAGCTGTTGTTAAATAACTGATCAATCTTCATAAATGTCATAATAACACCGTGGCTGTCAGTGATATTTTAACACCAGTGGCACCACAATACAGCCACGATATAACTTAACAGGCTATATGAGTTAGAAAAGGTCACTTGCAACATTGTACCGAGACACTTCAATGTGTGATCGCTTTAAAGTGTCGTTCAAAACCCATTCGATAACAGTTCCGTATTCTTTAAAGTGAAAATCTAGCGACTGGTTAGCCATAGTCCATTCAACCGGTGGATATCGAGCACCTCTAACGTTACAGTACAGTTCGCCTGTCTAATGGCAGTGAGTTATCTCCTTACCTTCATTCGAGTAAAGTCAAAATTATTGTTTTGACACCACGACACCTTCGTATGCTTCAAATGACCTGCAAAGTTACGAAACGCAGGAGAGGATATGGTGTGTTTCGCACTAATGTACATTTTACATAGTCTAGTTGAGTTGGGAACTTCCCTCGGGGAATCCCCCTGCTCTGTAGACTTCCGCCTTTACTGGATCCTGACCAATCAACTTGAAGATAGAGAGTTAGAGCTGGGTGGTTAGCTGGTTGAGGGTTCTTCTTTCGTCCCACACGTCTGCAGGTCTACTGTTGTGCATGTTAAAAACAGTTCCCAAACTAGATTATGTTATGTTGATTTTACTAATTTTATCAGATTATTTTTTTCTCACAGTACTGCAAGTTTAGATCGACTGTTTTTCGACCTCCCTTGCTGTACAAAAATATGACAGCAAAACTAATGTTCCTATTACAGTGATACCATGGGAGATAAAAAATACCATTAATAAGGTCACTATGAAACTCACTATTGTCTGCCATAGACACACTATAAGTCCCCATAAGAATACTGAGGTTGAATATCTTTTTCATTAGGGTCATTGCTGTATGATATCTGTATTGCAAGGCGTTATCTTCAGCATAGGAAGATAACAGGCCAGCATGCTGATCCCTTGTTGATATTATGCAAATTCTGACATGCTGCTAATGCAGTAGATACAATCTACACAATTGGCAAACAACTAAAAGCTTGATAATGTCTAAAATATCCCAATGCCTATTGCAGCCTTATGATGGATATGTGAGGAATTGTGAAGGCCACATGATTAAACATGTATTATTCATGCTCAGTCCCTGAGATTTTTATTGGTGAAACCTACAAAAAAACAATTGTCTTGCATTATAACTGGCATCATCAAAACAAACTTAAAATGGAAAATAATGGGGTGGAGAAAAATGTCAAAAGTTGTAAAGCCTTTATGTAACAGTTAATTGTGTTATACTTCCTAATAACCTCTGCTTATATGTTTTTTTATGAGGACAGATAGGCCTACACACACTGTACACATACCTTCAGCTTTACTTTGTATAATAGCAGGTCCATGTATCTAGTGGGCAGTTATTTTTTGTTATCAAATCCTCCAAACAAGCTTTTTCTGAGCTACTGCACTGATGATCGATGCTCATTTTTGTTTTCCTCTGTGTGAACTCTCAAGTGTGACATAATTTTTTGGCCCAAATAAAGGATGCAGTCTAATGTCAAAATGAACAGGGGTGTAAAATCGTGGCCTGTAGATCCGAAGCTATTAGGTTACTTTTTCTTTCGAGGGTTCCTCTATTATGCATTTCTTTATTTGTTGAGGTGGATTCTGATGGGTTATGAAGCTGCAATGAAAAAAAAAATCGCTAGCCATATTAGCTTAGCATTTCAGCATTTCATGACTGAGGTGAAGATAATGCAACATCCGCACCATGGTTGTTTGCGAAATATATATTTTTTTTAATTCAGTAATATATGTGTTCAAATATGTAATACCTTTGTCATATGTGATTTCTACATGCATTATTTCACCCATTTTAAGAACAGACATTAGCAAACGGGACCCAAAAATCCCATTCATTTGGATCGTTTTGAGGAGTAGCCTACTGTCATTTTGGGGCTTTTGGATTCTGTCGTGAACCATTTATTTTCCACTTTTGAATGGGATTTTTGGATCCAGTGCTGCCAATCGTCCTGTTCTTAAAATGGGTGAAATAATCTAGAAATTACAAATGACATTACTATATATTTTTAACACATGACTGCATTTTTTAAAAATATAACAACGCCTTGCCTCACAAAGCTACGAAATGTTGGAATGCTAATTATGGCTAGCGATTTTTTATTGTTTTCATTGCAGCTTCAAAACCCATCAGATCCAGCTCAGCATTTAAAGAAGATGTATAGAGGGACCTTCAAAATTAAAAATAGCCAATGGTGCTGGACGTAGTCAAAGGCAATAATTTTACACCCCTATTCAAGTTCACGTTCGACGGAAAGGGGGCAAGATCTGGAATCCCTTTTTTGAGGTCAATTGTAACAGTAGAGCTCTGGTGGGTGTGGCTTGCTTGAGGTGAGTCTGTTTTGCCGGCAGTGTTATCTGCTTCTATGCAGCAGCATTTAAATTTACCCGCAGCCAACGTTGGATTGGAGAAAGGGAAGGGAGAGGACAGAAACAAGCTGCTCCTTGGTCCTATAGAACCAGTTCTTCCTCCTGATCAATTCTCTCTTTCCAATGAACAGTTAACCAGTGACCCTTCATCTCTCTCTCTGCCTCTCTCTCTGTCTCTCTCTCTCTCCAAGAAGATGGCAAAAGGTACAGCAAATACTGGAATCAGTAAATACGAAGACTTCAAGACTCGATGCATGATGCCACTAGAGCAGTACAAACCTAATACTCAAGTAGTCCATGATGTTACTGAGGTAATTTGCTGAGGGCACAAAGCTCCTGCCCAAGCATGCTTCTTTTCTATATCTAGCCACTAGCCAGGTGAGAAGAGGGTGAAGCATGGCTTGATGGGGTGTTCAGTCAGGGTCTTGTGCTATACTGAGTGCTTTATGTGACAGCATTGGCTGTTAAATGTGTGACAGCATAGGGAGCCGAAGTTGACATCATTTCTCTTAGCCCTTTGGTTGACTTTACCCTATGTCGGTGTATGGGAGGTTACTTCATATAAGCAATCTAAAAAGCATATGGCTTTGATTTTGAAATATGTTGTAGTAAGCATCAAAACATCTTGTTTGGCTTAATTTCACAAAAATCCATTCAGTATTGTTTACATGAATGACAAAATTAGTTACCGAACTACACCACCCGGCAGGCTTTTAACTAGTTGGAATGTTCTATCTCCTGCAAAGGGAACAAGCTGCGGTAGCTAGCTACCTAGCTACAGCTTCACAGGCTACTGTGAAAAAATGGCTGCAGTTACTATCATGAGCCTGAACTCATACTTCAGCAAAGTCCCAAATTGCAGTCCCACATAGTTGTCCATTGTTACAAATAAAGTATTTTCTGTAAGTTTCTGTGCCAGTGACGTGCAAATTGTCTAAAAGCTTATGCTGCGTATTGTGCTGACAGGTGAATCTCAACATCATCCATTGCTTTTTTTAGTTGCAGAAGACATACTACTTAAAGTCAATGGAAAATCCACCAGTTAGCCGCTAGTCAACCCTGGGAAAGCCTCAGCCTGCAATTCCGCTTTGGCTTCCTATTGGCCATTATTATATTTGTGTGACAGCATTGGTGTTGAGGTCTGAGAGGTCCAATGATCTTATTTGTGGTGTGTGTGTGTGTGTGATTTGTTCTGCTGGTAACTGTTAGCATGGTGAAATAGCAGATGGAGCAGCAGAGGAGGACAGAAACTCCTGTACATGAGGACCACCAACACTTATAGCCTCTGCTGTAAGTGTTGGTGGTGTGTTGATCAAAACTAACTTTATTGTCCAGGGTGATTCCAAGATATTTGAAGCTTTCTACCATCTCAATTGTCTCACCTTTGATGTAGGTGAGGATGTGGGGGAGAGCATTCTTTGTTGACTTGTCTAAGGCGTTCGAATCTATAGATCATGAGCTACTTTTACAGTCAGTTACATTGGTCTCAGCGAAGAAGCAGTAGACTGGTTTTGAAACTGCCTTTCAGACAAAACACAATGTGTTTATGTTCAGAACCTCAAGTCTAACTTCTTAGAAATTACTAGAGGTGTTCCCCAGGGCTCTATTTTAGCTCCTTTTTTATTTTCTATTTGTATTAATGACTTGGGAAAGGAAATCCACCCAGCAAAGATTCGCTTATATGCGGATGATACAGTCATCTATACAATGGCTTCCTCCTTTAACCAAGCTATTAGTGAACATCCATCCACCAACATCCATAAACACTTATAGCAGAGGCTCTCCGCAATCCAACCAGTCTCTGATGCAGCCCAGCTACTGCTCCTCATGTACAGAAGCTTCAAAGAGCCTGTCCTCTGCTGCTCCATCTGCTATTTCACCATGCTAACAGTCACCAGCAGAACAGACTCCTCAAAATCACACACACACACCACAAATAAGATATAACAGCCAATGCTGTCACACATAAAGCACTCAGTATGACACAAGACCCTGAGTGAACACCCCGGCAAGCCATGTTTCACCCTCTTCTCACCTGGCTAGATATAGATCCGTTATTTGCAAAAAGCATGCTTGGGCAGGAGCTTTGTGCCCTCAGCAAATTACCTCAGTAACATCATGGACTACTTGAGTGTTTGTGTTTTCTGTACTGGCATTATGTCTATATGTGTGTTGTGAACTGTTGGATGTCTGTATTTACTGTTTCTAGTATGCACTGTACCTTTACAAAGACAATAAAGAAATGTCTATCTTGCTGTCCTGCTATGCTTTCTTGACATCTTCATTGGATGAATTGCCATCTTCTTTGAGAGAAAAAGATACAGAGAGAAAGAGACAGACAGACACAGAGAGAGATGAATTCAGTTATGAAGTGACACTGGTTAACTGTTCACCGGAAAAAGAAAATTGATCAGGGGGAAGAATTGCTTATATTTGGTAGGACCAAGGAGCAGCTTATTTCTGTCCTCTCTGCTACCTTCTCTCCCTCTGGTGGTGCATAACTGCTGCTCTGACCTCAGCTCATTCAGTAGTAGATGACAGAATCCAAAATCTTGTCTCCAGCAACCTCCTTTACCATTTCAGCAATGTTTCTCCAATCCAACATTAATCTCACTAAACCAGACCATTCTCCACACTTGGTTTCAGCTGTACCAGCGCAGAAGAATGGTCTGACAGAACACATTTTTGAGCTCGGATAGTGCAAAAAAACAATTGGGGTTGTCCCGTTCCATTGGGAGCGTATCTATGTTCCCAGGGTCCTATGTTCCCAGGGTCCTATGTTCCCAGGGTCCTAAGTTCCCAGGGTCCTATGTTCCCCAGTTCAATATTCTGTTAACACACATTAACCCTCCTATTGTGTTCGGGTCAAATTTGACCCGTTTCAAGTTAAAATATTTCATAAATATTATCCAGTTTTTTTTATTGGAACAAGGCTTGAAATAAATGTGTATCATGAATATCAAGACAATGTTGTTTACTTTACAACTTTACTTTATTCACAAAACCGTATTCCACTTTCCGTTCCACTGGCATATGATATTAATTAATGAATGAATTGTTAAAAAAAAAGAAATCGGCGTGCGCTCTCTGCGTGCACATCTCATATTCTCTTTGGGGGCTGCGCCCCAGATGTTTGAAATGTCTAGAGACACCCCTGGTGCGTGCTATGTGCCCTTTTTTCATTTTTCGCCTGTGCCCCTATGAAAGTCTCTGCATGCCACTGTTCTATTGTAACAATATCACTGCATTGGTATTTGGACATTTCAGCAGTGAGATGTCAGTCACAGCTAAAAATAGAAAACAAACTGGATTAAATTAGATACTTAAGTCACGATGTCATGTTTTTTATATCAGTTAGAAGACAGATGTGAAGTGTGAGAGTTAGATTCAAAAACATGTATACTAGGCTAGTTTTCACAGGAAGCATTAAGCTATGACCTTTGGTGATTCCATGACTCCAACCATTTGATAAGTTCCCTCAAGTGTAGGCCTATTATATTGAGAGCCATACGGCAGCGCTGGGGAACAGAAAACCCCTTTGACGAGTTCCCACAATAGCCCATGTCATATTAAGCGAATACAGAGCTGGGGAACATCTTTTTCAGGTTCCCATTATGTGCTATATAGAGCTGGGGAACATAGGACCTTGGGAACATAGGACCCTGGGAGAGCACATATGTAGAACTGGGGAACATAGGACCCTGGGAACATAGGACCCTTTGTCATGTTCCCATTATGTGCCATATAAATCTGGGGAACATAGGACCCTGGGAACATAGGACCCTGGGAACATAGGAATGACTCCGTTCCATTACTAAGCAACCAATCACTATCATCGTGAGACCATGACGCGGTGACAGTAGCCTTTCCAAAATAGTGTGGAAATGTTGTTGTGGAACTACCACAACATTAGCACTAGTTTTCCATCATAAACTTGCTAGTGTTCTGCTGCTAGCTGGACAGCTAGCTTCACTGTTGTTGTTGCGCATGGTAGGCCGATTTAGAAAGAGGTAATACACAGTGCAGAGTGGAAGGGGAGCCGGCCGGGAACGTTGGAGCCGATGGGAAGATTATCCAAGAGGCCAACATCCACTAAGCTAAGTTGTAGACTTGTATCATAATCTTTGGTTTCCCACACAGTACAAATGTGAATACCCATTTGTAAATATGACATTACATATTTACAAATTTGAGCACATTCACAGCTTGACGCATGTTCACATGATTGAGTATTTTCAAATGTGACGCCACACAACAAGTCATGATTTTATCCCCATATATCTGACCCTCCATTGCGCTGTAATCTCTGTCGACAAGATAGCATTGCGTTATCTCTCTGTCAAATGTGCAGAAAATTATTTGAAGCCGAACTAAAAAAAACGACGTTAGATAATTAGCATACATGCTAGCAGACTTTTAGTTACCGTGAGAACAGACTTATGCAAACACAATATAAATTATATTAGTTGAGGGTCTGATCTAAAATAACTATAAAATATTTGTATTTAGGAACATTACAAACGTTAAAATAGGATAACAATAAATGAAAAAGGAGAGCATATTTGAGCAAGGCCACGCCCATATGGCAACTGGCCCCACCCACATCGGGGTGAGGACCTTCTCTCCAGAGAAGGACAACACAAAGTGTATAACCAGTAGATGGCAGCTAAGTGACTTGTAGAGACTATCTTCTTTACTTCATTCCAGTGAATACTCAATTTATCAATTCAGTTAATTACCCTTTATTTATAGAGAATATTCAGACAAAGGCAGAATATAAGATACTGCACAATGAAATAAAAACTATATCAAATGAAAAAGGTCATAAAAACAATGCACTATAAAAACAACTCTGCATGGTTTACATCAGGCATTTAAATAAAAGAGGGACACTTCCCTGCATGTCTTTCTAACAATTTTATTTTTAAGTAAATTATGAAAATGTAATAAGTGTTTCTTATTTGATCATCTGAAGTGTTTTCCATTTGGCATGCACACAAAATCAAAAAGCAGATCCCCCTTGCGCTAACCGACAGAATTTCCATTTAATAATACGCTTTATTTACAAGCGCTTTACATGGTACTCAAAAACACTTTACAACAGATATGGGAAAAAGAAAATGTATATATAAAATACATAAAACAATTGACACAAAAAAACTGTGTTTGGTTTTCCAGTTGTCAGTTTGTCAGTGGGAGTCATATATTGTAGGCAGGTGGGTTTTGAGTTTATTTTTGAATGTAGGGAGTGAGAGATGCATTTAAGAAAATGCATCTTTCCCCAGATCTCCTAATATTAAAGGGGCATTACATAACGTTTCTTGTTGAAGCTCACAGGCGGCCTGCTGAACTTCATGAAGGAGCACAAGAGGGGTTATTGGAATCATCTGCATAAACATGCAATTTACAGTTGTTAATTGACAACACAATTTTATTAACATAGCAGGTAAATAGAGCTAGGCCTATAATTGAACCCCACATCTCAACAGAACTCTGTCTACTGGTATACATTGTGTCCTGTCTTGACAGTAGTTTTGAAAGCGATTGCAAACTGGCATGACTGACTGACACCAATATCAGATAACTAAAACAAAGCAAGATCAATTAAATACTTTTGAAAGATCGATATGGCAGCACAATTCTACCATACCGAATTTCATTCACTATTGTATTCAAAATATCACCAAAGATGCAACAGAGATGGTGGTCTGGCCAGATCTGAAACAAGATACAACTCAAGATACAGCAAGATGCAGTAAGTTGTGATATGTTGGCCAAAATGAGATAGTGCTGCACTTCAAGTCACAAGTCCATATTTTAATGAAGGTGATACAATTTAATGCAATTGTCTACAATTTATTGTTTTCTTTACATTATTGATTTCCAAGCATGGCTCAGCTTGTTTTCAGACCTTGCCTGTGATGCATTTAAACGGCCATAAATTAGTTTTTTTGTAATGTGACAGTTGTTGACCTACACGCTCTGTACACCTTCCCCATGGACATGTGACAGTGTCCTGTGGAATATTTCACATTCCTCTCTTCCTCAGCCGAGTGTCTCTCACACTGCTGTCTGCTGCCTCACTACGGCCAGAAGGGGGAGATGCTGGAATTTTTGATTGACACATTAATTTCCTTTCTGTGAAAAAGATGAGGGTAAGGTCTCACTCTTGTGCTTGGCAAGAGATGAGGTTTTAGCAGCGTTGGTTTATGTTTTGGAATCAATTAATATTCATAGCCTAAATGTACTCAAAAATAGTTCACATGCCTAACCTTTTCCTTTCAGTTTTTAAATTTTACCGGGGGAGGATTATGTGTTTAGTTACACAAGCCGGAAAAGTTGCTGTCTCAACCTGAATCTGTAACTGTTTTAACACAGGGCCGTCTAGAAAAGACAGAGCAAGATAACTGGATAAGCGCTTCTTGTCTCCATCCTCAGTCTGAGTATGTATTAGCAGGCTGCAGGCCTTTGTGTGGCCGGTCTGGAACAGTGGGGCTCCGGCGGCCTGGCTCCTCAGACCCTGGGGATCTTCCTCTGGGAGTCCTGCCACAGAGGTTGTCATCCATGACCCTCACTGACATTCCAACCTCAACCTCTTCCCCTGCTGAGAGTGACTTACACATCCAGATTGCCCCCAAACAACCCCAATTCAGATAAAAGCTCTGAGAGTTCCTTAAAGGAAGGGGATAGGAGGCCATCTTAAGGGTTTCACATTCTTCCATCCTACTTCAGGGCTGCTTTGACCTCAGGATTTATGGCAGATTGACCTAAGCCTTGCCTTGTGGATCTGGTAAAGGAAAATATCTTATCTTAAAATATCAGATTGTGGGATACTGATAAGCGATGATTTGATAATTGAAAGGTGGGCGAGGCATTTCCTCCAGTTCAATCCTCCTTTTGTTTCTATTGACTGGTTTCTCAGGGTATTCATACTTTCTGACATGATACAAAAGAACACCGCAATATCAGAATGAGGGTAAATAATGTTTTGCCACTCATTGAGTTTGAGATGGATTCCAGGTAGAGATGCATCTCTACCTGGAATGGCTGGGTGTGAGCAAACCATACTCAGGACGAGCAGATGAGCAAATCCGGAAGGAGAAACAGATTCACAAACTGATAAGCAGAGCGACAGATTTACCCAAGAACACTCTGTTCCCTTTCATGTGGCGCTCTGTTCTGTTTGATCTTCCTGTGTCTCTCTGTCTCTCTCTCTCTCTCTCTCTCTCTCTCTCTCTCTCTCTCTCTGTCTCTCTCTCTGAATGCGTTAGTGTGGCATATAATCATCTATGAGGACTACCATGGCAAAACTAGGTATGTACTCACTACTTAGTTGTGTGACTAATTGCTTCCACAAAATTGCTCCACCATAAGTGTCACCTACAACACTCACACAGGCTGAAAGACAGAGCGGCTTGTTTGTGATCAAGGTGCAACTATCTTACGCTTCACATTGAGGCACCGCAGTCGTTAACGTTATGTGCCGTCTCTGTTTCCTGTGTTGTGAGAGTATAAGCACAGATTTACCATCATGCCTACTACTTTAAGATGTTATATAATCTGTATTCAGCTGATGAACTGCTGAACGGCAGAAGGGAAACGTAAAAGCTACTTTGTGGTCATTATAAACCGTTGTTACCCTCAGACCTGTAATCAATCATTGTTATATGCAGCCACTTAAAACAGATACATACGCTCAATATACACCATAAAGTGAGCAGAGGGATGTTTTTCTGTTGAGAGAGGTGGCTCCTAAAGTGATTTTTGTCTAATACCCTGACCTGAACACTTACAAAGGGATATCAGCGATGCAGAGACGCCTCGTAAATTTCACCAGGAAAGATCTCTGGGGAGCCGTGGGGTTCTTTACCAGCATCTGTCGGCTCGGCCTGGGGAAGACATCTGAGGAGGTCAGATGGGGTTGATTTTTGTCCTTTGTCTATTAGGAGGTAGGGCATATGGCACCTCTGTGCGGTTAAGGTACCTCTTTACGTGGAAAGAACGTGTCCTCAATCTCCACAATTAAGGAGAAATGGGTTATTTTGCATATTATCATGGTGTGTCATATGATTTGATAATCTAATTTTGTATTTTCCAGATAGAATCTTATTGTCCTTTGTGATGTGCCAGTTGTTAAAAGGATACTCAGCTTCCTGACACAGGGGGCCCTGCCTTGGATGCACATCACACTGGAGCCTGGCTTGAGCTCCGCAGTAAATCTTGAGCCATTGAATGGTCCGCCCCATGTTTCCTCCATGTCCAGCAAAATAAACAATCTGCTGTAGGTCTGCAGAAATGTGAGATCAGACAGAGGGCAGAGCTGAGGACTCTGGCATGCCGGGGGAGGAGGAGAGAGGAGGAATGCAGGGGGAAAAACTCACAGATCAGATTTCAGGAACCCAGAGAGCGGCTGAGGAGAATGAAAAGAAACCCCGCAGCAGAGAGACCCACAAGGTAAAAATGAGTTTAAAGATGGAAACGAAAGAACAGTGCCATTTCCTCTTTCTTTCCTCTCACACGTTTGCTTCACAATAAAATTTTGCACCATGCATTGTATTGTTGTGTTCTGTATTCATCTCAACTGTACCAACAAATCTATGTAAGAGTACAGATCTGTATATTTATCAGGTATATATAACAATAGGATATATAATATACCTGCCATCAAGACATCAGAACAGACTGCTACCCCTCCACACTGAGCCAGTAGTTTGGTTTCCATCAGTAATGGAAGGGAGAGCTGCACATAATATTGTTTTGGTTGAGGCTCTGGCCTCAGGGGGTTCCTGCCATTTAGAGGCATGCTTTGAGGAAGATGTGGTGAAGATGAGTATGTCGAAAAACTGTGCAAGGGTTCTGTAGTCCTGAGAATCTCACTCATACCATTAAATTCATTATAATCTTAACTGTTATGGGTTTTTTTTATGGTTGTTCAGCTGTGTATGTCCTGGGATTTTTAACATTCCAGGAAGGATCACGATAAGGTTTGATTTGTATGAAAATCATCATCAAAATCATTTGTACCTCCTGAGAAAATGAGAATGGCTTGTCTTCTTGTTTCAACAGTATTCAGTGAGGCTTCTCTTTTCTTTTTTTTTAAGGTCTCATGCAGAAATAGGGCAAAAAGACCTTCCTGCCTGGTTTTAGAGTTTCCTGATTCTGAGTGAGAGGAAGTTCTCTCCCTGTTCCTGTTATATAAGGGCTTAACTAGAAACCTCTCACAGAACTAAATATCTGATAAAAGTTCACATTGCACTAAAAGGGATGAGCTTCACTTCTCAGAAACTAATTCTATTATTCGCACATATTTCTTTAATCGTCTCTAAAAAAGAAGTAGATAACCCGTATTATTTTCCACATATCAATCACATGTTTCAAATATCGGTGAAGCGAAAATAGTTTCTTGGTCATTTTGTAGCCATATGTGGAAAGAAAATGTCGAAGATGGCAGATGACCGAATATTTTATTTAACTGCCCAGGCGTTTTCTTTAATGGAAATAAACAGCTCGCCACCCCCAAACTGAGCCACTGAAATATTTCAAACATGCGTTGATTCCAAACTTGTCATCATAAGACAAAGCCTTTCCGACGTCCACGCTGAATCAATGTCCTGTGGAAAACGAGGGTCGCAGCGGTGCGTGTTTCCCAGAGAGGGTGAGGTCCGACAGATTTCAACACTATAGTGAAAAACGGATGCGACGGGAATATAGGCTATCGGAGTACCAGATCCCCCCTGAGAGCTTGTGCGTCCAGTTTACATTTCTATCTTCATGGGAAAAGTGTGGAATCAACAGATGTACCCCCAGTGCTCCTATTACTATCCCCAATACCTGCAAACCAAGGTACAGTGTGTGTGTGTGTGTGTGTGTGTGTGTGTGTGTGTGTGTGTGTGTGTGTGTGTGTGTGTGTGTGCGTGTGTGTGTGTGTGTGTGTGTATGTGTGTGTGTTCTCATGGGATTGGGCGGATTTGGGGCAGCTGTGCGATTTTCACTATCGACTGATTTATAGATCGCATCCTGGTCAACTGTAGCCAAAACTGTAGGAAAAGGCTTGATTTTGTTTGTTGTGTTACTTCAGCACTTGTCAGAACAAATGACAAGTAGGCTATCAATTGATTTTGTCACTGCTCTCAATGAAAATGTCCGTTTTTAGAATTGAGAACACTGTAGATTATATAATGTAAACCTATATGGCTATAATCTAAACCAATTGGTATGCTATAGGTCTGTTTTGTATTCCTTTGTCGGGTAAAAACATTTTCAAATCGATATATTTTCAAGTCTTGTGCTTACAATAGTTCTATGCTCTAATAGACTGGGCAATAGTTTGGGGTTTGAGGAATATTTTAACTGGTTATACCAGATTAGCACTCACTGCATCAGTGTGGAAAAGCTGAAAAAGAGACAGGGCAAATGAGGTTCAGAGGAAAGTCCCTGGTTGACCTGCAGGCATCTCAGCTAACATAAAGAGGCTCCTAATGCTCTGCATTACTCAAGCTCATGAAAGTTTTATCAGCATGCCTATTAAATGACAAGGTCCTGGAGAGGCGAGTTCTACCAGCAGCAGTACACACAGGTCATGCATTCAAACTAATGCACAGATTAGTTATACTATATCAAAGTAGGGGAATCATGCTTTATTGGTGCACTAGTGCATTCACAAAGTACTTGTAGTTGTGAGTGAATGGACTCAAGAATGGGGACATTCATTCATGTCAGCCCTTACGATTAAATGGGATGTTTACAGTGATATATGCAGATTGCTCATTTGTGATATAGACAGTTTTAATACAAAAGTTGCCTTTAAGCTTGAATAGAGCACTACTTACAGCAACAGAACTGATGTAGCTGTGTCCATGTCACCTATAGTGTGATGCCCCTGAATCAGCACTGTGATTACAACACAGTGGGCTTTCTTGGTTTTCCTCATCAAAATAAACATGTACTTTATTTATCTTGATAAGGCACTTGACCTCAAATATTTGGTGATAACACTGTTTAATGTTTTTTTTTCTGGTTGACAGATAGTGCTGATTTCTCTTAAGACTGTGTTGAATTAGGGTGATGTTTTAACTTGCTATCACAGGCATGGAATTCATCTACAATAGATTATAGTGAAACATTATATGGATAGAATTCTTTCAGGTATTAGGAAATGTAAAGTAGCTTATTAAAGTAAGGTAAAGACTAAATGAGCAAAGACCTATAATGCAGAGAATACATTTTACTTGGTGTCACTGGTGGCGGGAAGAATGTTAGGTAACTTAAATTTCAAGTCTTAAGGTGATTGATACGTTTTATCAGTTGATTTGGTGATATTTTGGTGATATTTAGATGTTATGTGATGGCAGGCTGCCCCCACCAAAATGAGCTTTTAATCATTGTCAAGGTGAATGCATTAACTGCCATGGGACTTTACATGGTGAGAATGTGGACAATGGCATTATGCTGAGGTTGGACAGCGCTATACAATGTTTACAATAAAGTTTGGAGAGTTGCCTGGCAGCGGAATGTACACAATGAAACAGCACAGTGGTGCTGCTCTTTATGTCAGTGTCAGGCCTGAAAGAGCTCCCTTTGTGCTCATATGATTCTCATTCTTAGGACTTTTGACGTGGGCAAAAAGAGGACCAGCTCACAATAAAACCTTCAGTGTCGCTGATGGCCACTGTCAAGTGTTTCCTTTCATAAATTACCCTACAAGAAGCGTTCAAAAAAAGTTTTAATATGCGTATACAATTATTAGTGAGAAAGCTAGGCTATATGAACGCAATCACCTTAAGCCTACATGTGCAATCAATTCCAACAAGTGCAAAACAGTAGTGCGCGGCATTGACGCCTATATGATCAGTTGCAAAAAAATATATACTGTCAATACAGTCAATCAGTCAATAGTATTTCAAGACACACGGGCTAAAGGTTAGGCATTAAAAATAGTCTTGTTATTCCAGTAGTATAAGACACAGAAGTTACAGGTTGGACGGCATTTAAAAAATATAAATTACTATAGGCTATCTTATGGCTGTCCTGATTCTTTTGCAAATGTACAAATATTTTGCATAAAATGTGCTTGTAAGTAGCAGCTTATTGTGCTCATTGCAGCTTTGATTATGCATAAAGTATGCTCATTGCAGCTGTCCATGCTAAAGCAGTCTATAGTGTCCTAAATGTGATCCATTCCTCTAAACAGCCCAGAGTGCGTTTATGAGCAAGAGAATGTAGCAAGATAGTGATCCGTGAAGCAAGCATGGAAGTATTACATTATCGGAAGCAAACCCTGCTGGGACCAGTGTATAAATAAACAGCCCAGAGTGCGCTCATTGGACAACCCGGGGACGTACTGTAGCAAGATTGTGATCCGTGACGTAGCCTAGTCGTCGTCGTCGTCCTGGAGCCGCCGCAGCAGGATAGTGATCCATGATGGTAGCCGTAGAGCCAGCGTCGCGAGATAGTGATCCGTCACCCCTAGACGTAATCCAGCCAGGGTCAGTGGCGATTAGAGCTCGGACATTTCATGCTAAAAACAAACTGTGAAGTAAAAGAGCACGTTGTCTGATATCAGTTACAATATCATTTCTTAAAGCAGCCTGCAGTTATTAGGACAGAGTGTTGTTGGGGTTGAATGAAAATTTCATTTCTCATCAAGGCTTCAGTGTGTCTTTTCAAGAGGCAATAACTTATTTATGAGATATAATGATAGGCCTAAACAGCTCATATCAGACGGCTGCAGTGATAATCAATGTCTTCTTTCTTTAATTATTTATGAAATGCCTTGTCCCATGTTTTGTATATTATGTGGAAAATATGAAAAGTGGCTTACAGCTATATGGTTCTTAACTATTCCCTATTGGAACCAGATTGATTATAAGGGAGTGGAGTGGATGTATATTATTAAATATTTATTCTGGCTTTTTTTATTTATTTATTTATTAGAAAATAGATATGTTCCAAGCTTATTAACACTGTATAATCAGTCATCATTGTAATGAATTATTCAACAAGGCACCTAAGCAAAATGAGAAGTACTGTATTAGAGTCTATAATAGCCGATGTTAATTGGCTGGCGATGACTCACAAACTCACCAATGTGCTGGTGATGGCGAAACATCAGCGTTTGATATCAAAATCCTCCATGCTGTAAATCAAACACAGACTATCTACCACATGGTCAGTGAGTCCCTAGGAGCCCATGATCTATGATAGATGGGCAGGGTGCCATCTATCATCTATCGATAAACTTGTCCCTGCTTATCCAGTCATTGCAAAGATCTAGTCATAAAGTAAGATGTATTTCTTAGTCATTAAAAAAAAGACATAGTGAGAAATCCTAACATTATTACTTGGAGCCAGTAAAGTGACTCATACTTGTTCATTTTTGGACTCCTAGTCATGGATAACTGAGCTGAGCTGTTATACACACCACCCCCACACCGGCACCTCAATTAAAGGCAAGAGTTGTGGATATGTGGCCTTTCTTCCTGTGTGACACACACACATAGGCACTCACAGCTCTCTTTTGTGGCTAACCTCCACTCTTAACACTCAAGAGTCGCCGGAAATGAATGTGCCGGTGCCACAGAGGGGTTACACCCCCTCCGACCCCACCCCTTCCATCCAGGCAGGAAGGTAAACACTGAGCTGTTTCTAAAAGCTTCCTGGAGCTGCTGAGACTCTCTGTCCAACACTGGAGCCGACTGTGGTGCCGCTTCTCTCAGATACGGATCCGCTCTCAGAGGGATCTAGCAGAGAGGAAGTGAGTTGAGGAGGAACATCTCTCTGCATTTAACAGAATTAACTGTGAGACTTTAATTGCTGCTATAATGTGTGAGGACATAACAGAGAGCAGCATTTGCTTCATTTTAGTCATGTGCTGGTAGAATAACGGATTGCTTTCATTAGTAAAAGGAAGAGTGGGAATAAGTAGCACAGTGTTTTAAAATACACTCAATCAGAAACACTTGATTTCCCTTGGAAATACCCTAAGAGTCTGTGTGTGTGTGTGTGTGTGTGTGTGTGTGTGTTTCTGTGGGTTTGTGTCTTTGTGCCCTTGTAATCTTTGTCTGTGCATGTTTGCACATGTACTTCTGTTTGTGTGAGTGTGTGTCTGTAATCTAAACCTGCATCTAAAATGAAATCGAAAGAGATCCCCTACAGGGGAGGGGCACGCTCCCTGGGTATTTGTTTGTTCTTCCCTCGGCAGAGGCTGTCCTTTCATATCAAAACAACCTGCTTGGAAAGTGATTTGTGGCAGTACTGTAAGATCTAATGGCATATCGCTGCCGGCTTTCCTGTGAAGTCCATTTGTTGGTGAGATAGTCATTCTAAATCCGGTTTATGATACATTCAAAGCACTGAGGGATGTTTTGCTTATCTTATGGAAAAACAACTCAAAATGCGTTAAAGTACACTGATAATATATAGAGAGTTTTACCAATTTACTAATAAGCTACAGCATCTATGGTTTATTTAGGGGTTATTACAATGCTACACAAAAACAGGGATTGCAGATAACCTTTCCTTTGACTGCTTGATAAAAGGGGGTGGTTCTATTGCCCCTCTGCCTGCCCCGCTCCCCTTTCACTCAGTGACCTGAGCAGAGTGCTGAATCAGACCTCTCTCTTTCCTCTAATGGTGACCTATTGACACCTCGTGCTGGCCTGCTGAACTTCCCTACATGCTCTACTGGTGACCTTTGGGTTCATTTAGGAACGGCATATCACATATCACACCTATGGATTTACATTGTGCCTATCTTTAACATCCTGCAAAGGCAGAGGGAGTTTAAAATAAGGACACACATATTATTGATGTCATAGTGGGCTCGCAATGGGAATTTCACAGTGGAATTTCACAATGGGATTACTGGGCTTTTTTGTTGTAAGTCTGGTTTGGTTTCTGACTAATGTTGACATTTCCCTCTGCCATCATGTACCAAATGTGTTCTTATTCACTGCTGGTTCAAACAGAACATGCTGAGGGGGAACTTTGGCAACAGGGTAGACACCCACACCATTTACATTTTTCATTATACGTCTATTATACTTCTATTTACATTTTTTTCACTATAATTCTACTGCAGAGCCGCAATTGGTTGGTCCTTCATTTATGTGGTTTCTAGTTCATATTGTCATGGTTTGCATTCAAGCTTGGTTCAGTAAGTTGGTGAAAGAGCATACAGCGCTTTGACTAGATAGAACATTTTGATTTTGGCAGTTACTCATTTAAGAAGCCGGCCTGTTTGCCCCAGCAGCCAGTGTTCATCAGACATTTCTGAGCACTGACACGAGACAGACAACTGCTGCCCAAATTGAAATGAGGAGAAGGACCAGATCTGTGAAGGTTAGTTAGACTGTAAGGAAGGCAGAAGAAGAGAGAGGTTAAAGTATTGGTGCTTGTACCTTGCTGAAGGTCGCCATTAATTCACATTCTCTACCACCAGTGTTGGTTTTCCAATCAGCAGGTGACAGTGGTGGGTGGATTGCTTTTGATTTATAGCCCAGCTTGTCCCCCTTACATTCTCTCTGCTGGTGTTACCTGCTTCACTAAAGCCCCCACAATCACTCACACCAAGACAGCAGGTCCTTCACTGTTATTGTGCACAAGCCATCATGGAAGTCATCTCTTCCAACAAAAATTTTAGTCTACTGTGAAACCTAATCCTTAATCCTATTGTAAACAAGAGGTTAGCCCCATCACTTAAACCCAAACATGGTTTTAGAGACTTTTGTTTTTTTCTGTCATTGTAAATTGATTGACATGGTTCTTGATACAAGAGCTAACAGTAGATGATAATAAGAAGAATTCTTAAATTTAGGATAGACCCATGTTCAAGTTGTTTGCATTGTGAAGGGTAAAACTATACTTTTAATATAGGCTATGTAGGCTTATGTGCATATGATCCAAATATGTTTGGTTACATTCTGGATTGTGAGTTTTACTTTAATATTTCATGTGTCATTTTAAAAGTGTGTGTGATGGAAGCGTTTACACGGACAACCTCTAAACTAATGGAATTAGTAGCCTATCTGATTTTTGGTTGAACCAACATCTATTCAGGCTTATTATCTATACAAACCACGGCAGTTAATCATGATGCTTGGGTTAGCGTAGGTTAGTGTACAATGTTTGATGCCTCACTTGTGTAGTAAACAGGGCATCCATGTGTGATTATATGATTATGTTGTGATCTAAATCGCTGTGTAGCCTACTACAGTTGTCATCAAACATTTGCTACAGGTGAAAGTTATCGAGGGGAAAATATAACCGAAACTGATCAAAATATCACAATGATGGCGAGCCGCACGGTGGAATGTTAGGTATGCATTCCCGACTACATGAACAGCAACAGAGGGTGAACCAATATCTTAATTTTGTTTGTTTCGATGACATAGTCAATGTTTCCATTTACAAGCGTTGACATATATTTAAAGTTTATTAAAGACTATTTTAATTTCACTTAAATAGAAGAAAGACACGAATTGTAATGTCTTTTGGGAACACTGTGAAACGGCCGCCCCTACACCGGATGGCAGAATGGTTTCTCCCGCCGTAGCAGGGTCTGTCCTGCGTAGGACTGACTGCAAATCAATGAAGCCAGTCAAACAAACGGGGTTGGGCAATCGAAGTTTGGACAATTTACGGAGATTGCTATTGCCGGATAGTCGACCACTACAAGGATATGTATATAATATGTATATAATATTATTCGCGTGTGCTTTAGTGGAATAAGGAGGAGATCTATGTGGTCAAAACTGATACTACTTAAATCACTCGTTGGATACATTTAGTTAGAAATTGGCAACTAGAAAAAAAACTACCTTCTCTATTCGGACTGAGGATGATTTTTGCTAATACTGGCAACCCACTGAGGACTCCCTATCGCAAGCAGGTAAATACGCGTTTATTTACAAAAGGCTAGCCTTCAGACATCACGTCCACAAAGCTGACTACATGGAAGTCGCAAAACAGGTCTGTTTGAAATAGCTCACTGCCTCTTTCCATAGCCTAATCGTGTTTATAGCCTAACTGTTACTCTCTACGAGCATATAAAGTTACTTCAGTTTACATCTACTATTTAAAAGGACAGTATTCTGTGTCCGTGTTTACCTCGTCTGACGTGAGGTGTAGATGCTTAAATATAATGATAATACTGCCGGTCGACTATGGTCCAGGTCAAATAGTGTTTGGGAGGTATAATACTGGCTGTGTGGATCTGAAGTTTTATGAGTTGGGTTTACTTTGTTGTTTAGTTTAATGCTGTGGTGATCACATGCGGATGGATATTAGTAAATAGTATATAGGCTACTTCGAATAGCGTTTCCTATTGTGGATTACATATCAAATACATAGGAGCTGGCTGGAAACACCACTCACAGAACAGCTAAACAGAAGTTTGTAAACAAATTTCACCAATTTATATTAGTCTTGCCTGGTTTGTAGATTTTGATTAGCTTGTATTTCATTGAACAACATGTAGCCTAAGTGTAATAGGCCTAAATAGGCTATGGAATAACTAAATAGCCAATAGAATAGACTTGAGAATGTCAGTTTCATAAAATATCAATTAACCCACCCTCTCAAAATAAATATATGATGATCTACTTATGAATCCTTGCTGTATTCTGATTCTCAGTAGGCCTGTATAGAAAATGTATGGATAGTGAAATATTGTTCATTCATGCATTCAGTTTGTCCCAGTTACATATAGATTTTTTTTTTAATTCCCCTCAGCATGGTAGATGTGAGTGAGCATATTGGAGGGCTCTGTACTATTCACAGTCATGCTCATGCTGTCATCCTAATAGTGCACACACACTTAGAGCCTGTGGCTAGAGCTCCATGGGCGAGGCCTGTTACTGGAAGCCCTGTGCATTTCCAGCTCGGATATGACGGGCTCTGCTGGTCTGGAGCTGGCTGATAAGATGCCGTCCTCTCCCTCATCACGGTCTCTCACGGTCCAGCATCTGAGTAGTCAGGCAGATGTATGAAAACAAATACGCTTTCAGTCCCACACAGAAAGGGAAGTTGCACTCTCACATGAAGCCCAGACTCTGAAAATGGAGGGCTCTGTTTGCGGGTATTCTCCTCAAAGATTGTCTTTGTCCACATATAGCTGGAGGTAGGAGCACACTTCCTGTTGCCTTCCAGTGGGATGGTTTCTCTCTCTGTCTCTCTCTGTTCGTGTATGTGTGTGTGTGTGTGTGTGTGTGTGTGTGTGTTGGTGCACATGCTTTAATCAGTTACTGGAATGCAGGCTATGCTTCACCTGTCTCATTATGGGGCAAACCTATTTACAGTTCCTTAATAATGCGTTTGATTGCGATGATCACAGTGATGACTGTCAAGAGTTTAGAGCTAACTTGCATTGTGACTATCTACAGCCCAACATTCTTCTAAATGTGTCACATTAAGGTGAATTGATTCAAGCAGGAAAGTTTACAGACACGTAGAAGTTGACCTTTCAAGCATTTGACTATACCTGACATATAGATATTTCAGAAATGAATTGTATTCCTTCTCATCTGGATTATTAAGGAGAAGTTTCCAAATCACACCAAACACCTCTTTCTCATTGTCTTTCACCACTGCCTCCCTGTCAGACTTGACAATATTTGATAGTCTCCTCCTTGCTACATTGAACTACATTGAATATTTTTTCAGTGATTCTCTATCAGTCTCTTCTCTAATAGTGAGCACATGTAATTTCTAGCTTTAAATGTGTATTTGACTGACTTATTCATCAGATAATGCTTGCATCTTTGTGTTTGACCAATTCATAAATGTTAATTATGGTTCTATGTTGTGTTACCTGACTATTCCACTACATAAGATCCTCCAGCCAACAACCTTTATATAGGTAGTGCTCTAGAATTTATAGACATTCATCTTATTTTGGCATTTATATTGCTCCTCACAGCCTAAAATTATGTTGCTGAATTGGTTGCATTTGCATATTCTGAGTGATTATGTGACAATTCATTGCAATAGGACTTAGATGTACCAAGTTCATAACCCTTAACATGGACATGAGCTTTTGTAACACTTTCATAATGCTTGAGTAGCAGCTTCATAACAGCTGGCTAATAGCTGGAATGTAGCTACATGGCACATTCTTGTATATTCAATTTTACTGAAAAACCTGCCTTTGGGTTATCCATGAATACATTATGAAGATATATCTTTGTTTTACCCACTTTTTGTTGTGTTTTTCTTCCTCTTCTCTGAACCTACAGCTCAAGTTTTTACAGCTTTTGTTGTAGACAATAATGTAATGAAGATATTGGTATGAGACAGAAATTATTGTTCTTCATAGATTCCACCAGAGATTTACGCCCGAAACCCAAACACTCAAGGAGTGCAGGATAAACATGGAATACTGGGGTGTTGAGTTTCAGCTCAACGTTATCTTCAGGGTCTGTTGCATTATTCAACATGTATTGTTATTCAAAATCCCCTTCAATGAAAAATCGCTTTATTCAGGTCCTTCAATGAAGAACCAATATTTTGAGATCCTGAGAAATAAGGTATGATTGCAGGCTTGTGCTGTTTTGCATCAGTTTGAATGAAAAGCCTATCAAGACGGAGAGCTAGAATTTTACACATTAAAGGAAAAGATCAAGACTTCAACACTGAACTAGTATAAACTCTGTACCTACTACTATTCCTTTGACACAAAAGTTTAATGGAGTCATTTGGAAATCACAGAGTATTTGACTTTTGGGGCCAAATTGAGAATCACATTCATAATAAGGTTATATAAGAAGTTTACAGAGTACTTAAAGAGGAATTCCTGTTTCTTTTTTATTTGATATTGAGTTGGTTGTTTGCCCTCAGAGTAGTCTAAGAACCAGGTGAAACCAATGCATGATTTTGTGTCCTGGTAATAGCATCAGCAAAATTTAGCCACTGCCATGCTGCTGGTAAATAAGGGTTAGTCATAAGGGCAACTGTGACATGTTTCACATTTTTAGCAGTTATCATCATTCAGTTTGTTGATTTGAGCAGATTTAAGGTGATTTTGCCAAGAATAATAAAACATTTCATGAATGTTCCAGTGACTGATTCATTTAGCAACAGCAGTAGCAACATTTTTGCTGTTTTATTTCATTGTTGGAGAGCCAGACCATACATTCCAGTTTCACCAGGTCCTTAGACAATTGTTGGACCAAAGAACCATCTATCACATGAAAAAGAGGAGTAATCCTTTACCGTTAATTGATGGAACAACGCAATTGATCAGCGTTTGCTTATATGTTCATATCATAACTAAAGTTAATGTTTGAGGGTAGTTGTTTTTCACGTATGCACTACACGCTGAAAACACATCATGAGTTTTGTATTTCAAATTCGTGATTGAGAACATGCCAAACAGAGCAATTAACTGGCGCAGGGTTGAGAGAGTGAGGACATCTGCCACAAGAACAGCAGGTCAAGTTGGTTTCGCGGTTGGGGCATGTGAGGCGGTCGGTCAGAGGAGAAGATCTCCTGCTTAGGCTTGGGTCCAGACTTGGGTTGCTCAATCCTGTCACCGCCTCATGCTTGGGATTCCATCAGCTTCCTCTCTTGTGATTCCACCGAGGGGGGAGGAGGGGAGGAGGGGAGGATAATCAGTGTCAGACACTAAAGAAGGGGAAGAGTCCTTGAAGGGGAAAGCTCTCTGCAGACCGGGGCAACTGCGTCCCTATAAACACGACGCACAACATTGCTCAATCGCCGGGGGGGGTTCTCAGATGGTCAGGACCACAACAGCTATTGTCAGAAATGCCCATGTGATTTCTTTACACTTTGAAAATGAACTGAAACTGAATACCATGTGAAAAACATCACGTCGACAATGTTTCGCTGTATATCATATATTGTTTCAGAGCAAGAAACACTAATTATCTGGGTGGTATACCCTTTTTTCTTGGCCACATCGGGCAAAGAGCCATACTGAAGCCATACTGACCCTGAATGAGAGTGTTTAGGTCAAGCATTGTGGCGCTATACTGGGGATATGATTGTTTATGTTGACCTGGGAATGGCTCCTTTCACACACTCAGGCTCTCGGTGTCACAGCGGTGTCAGAGCTACAGGCCCCTGTGGACCATGATTGTGCTGACTGCTAAGCTGTGAAGGAGATTGCTCTGCAGATATGTATCACTGCACCGTGAAACATTAATCCTTAGGCTGGACAGACACCCACTTGATACAAATGATGGAGTATCCAGACAGTTCTTTTTTTTGTTTTTTGTTTTCTTTTTGCATGTAGTGTGACTATGGATGATTTAGCTTGGCCACACAACGATTCATAGGCTAAAAACAGATGGTCTCTTCTCCGATGCACACTGATGTAGAGAAATTTCATGCATAAGGGTCAGTTGTCACATTCTGTTACATTTCGCTCAATAAATATTGCATTATATTTTGTCAGCAAATCAAAACCATACTGGAGCCAAACAGCAGTGCATGTGTATATATGAAGTCATACGCAGTAGGATCTTATCATGTTATGTCTGTTAGGATCTCAGAATTGCATCTGTTTTGTCCCTCCCTCTTTTTTTTGCTAATGCGGACACTTCTCAGCAAGCTGTTGTTTTGTCTTGACTTGGACTCGACCCAATATTGTGTGTCTCCCTCCCTCTTCCAGCCACCTGTTGCCCCATCGTCACACCCCATGGCTCCGCCTAGCCCCAGCACCAACAACAGCAGCAGCAGCAGCAGTAGCACTGCAGGCTGGGAACAGCTCAGCAAAACCAACCTCTACATCCGGGGTTTGCCCCCTGCCACCACAGACCATGACCTGGTCAAGCTCTGTCAGCCGTGAGTAGCGCTCTTCCTCTTATCATTATCAGCTATTGATCATCCATTGATCTTCGAAGGCCAGCTGGTTTCAGAGTCTAGTTTCAATACACAGTAGCTGTCATTTAGGGAGATGCTACAAAACAATGCTACGATACAAATAAGATATAAACACTAAGATGAAATATGCCTTTATACACGTCCCGCTACATGCTTGCTGCAGTGGAGGTTTGGACTTTTTTTTTTGTCTTTGAAGCCATCAGAAAGCCTAGGGAACAGCGTGATAAGCAGTTATTGAAAGAGACATTTCATGATTCAATTTCTCACTTCTGGTCTTCTGTAAGCCTATAGCAGTCAAGAAGAATTATCTACTGGCTGCCTCAGTGCTAATGTGGGATAGATACACAGGGGGGGGTTCCATGATTGCTACCACTGTAATACAGAAATCCTCGACATCTTTTGATCTGCTTATTGCTATCGTAAATTGGTCTCTCTTTCTAATACAGTGAGACTGAATGACAAATTGAGCCCCACAGGCCGGTCTTAACGTCCTCCAAGAATAGAGTTCAGAAGTAACCAGCTGTTAATGATAAGTGGAGTTTTTGCCTGCAGGGAGCATGGTCAGACAGCAAGGGGGGGGGTTGTATATTTGAGATTATGGCAAATGCAGCAACAATATAGCAGGCAGGGCCATTACATTTGAATATGAAATGAGAAATGACCTTGAAGACCATGCAGGGACGGAGCAGAGAGGATGAGGTAGCTGACAGTATGTGGGGCACAGCAACGGAGCGTCCATACATCACATGTGGGGATAAAGGAGAGACACTGACAACGCCGGTCTCGTCCACAGCCCTCTTTGTGCATTGAATGCTTTATATCGGCCGAGCAGAAAGACCACCCTGGTGACTCGGAGATCCCATTTACTTTGCTTTCTGAGTCTCAGACCCCCCACCCCCACCCCCACCCCCACCCCCCCCATTTTCACAATGCGATATTGACTTTGCAGCACATAGAACCATTCTCCCAAGCTTCCAGCACATTCTGTGACTGTTTAGAAATCTGTTGCATTTTGAATAGGGTCTCAGCAGTGACGTACACCTATATTTTATTGAAGATTTAGACAGATAAAGCATGGTGCTAAAAACAAATACAAATAAATAAAAGCTTCTAAAAGAGCTCTGGAAAATAGAAATATTTATTAAGTGTGTAAAATGTGATAATGACCTCAGCTAACTTTCTGTTTTACTTAAATGGGATGTTTTTTCTTCTTCATATTTCAGTTATGGATAGATTCTTGAAGCGTGGACGAGATGAGGAAAGAGATGGAAAATACATTTTTAACCTCCCTCAGATGCCAACGTAACATTAAATACAGCTCGCATTTACTTCCTTTAATGTACAGAAGTATTTTACAATATCAGACTACAACTGTTTCTGATCCCATTGCATTCTGATCATGTCCTACAGTTTTGATGGTACTGTCAGAGCAAAGCTGCTATAACCATAGGCCTATAAGATTTGGGATTAGAGTTCAGATGAAGGAAAGGTCATAAGTTCGTGCTCTTTTACCCAGTGTTGTATTTAGCCTAATCCCTGACTAATATATCTCCCTATGACTGCAGGGTACATCCTAGCTTGCATACCTCACTGTTGTCCTTATCTTCATTCCTTCCAGTAGATAACCTGCATGTGAGGTGACCACTATGGAGAAAATGTCCCACATCAGGGAGAGGGATTGACAAATGAGACAAATTCAATGTGTATAATATAGTTGGCGATTTGGAAAAAATATATCATGAAACAAATGCACAATTATTGACCCTGTATATATTTTTTTAAAGAATTTGTCATGTCCGCAGCATTGATGGACATTGGTTAGCTTAAGATCTGGTGGGCTGAGGACATATACCAATGTAAAAAAAAAACACCTGTACTTAATATTTTTAAGGTCTATTTGGCTTTGTAGGACAGAAGATGGTATACAGTACAACCATTCTTCAGAGACTCTTGGAATAAGAACTATTAGAAATAATACTAGATTTCAGAACACAAATTGTCAATTTTACAATGCCTCATTGAAATGACATTTACTACAAGTTCATGATTTGAAGCCAGGGCCTGGGCATCATCCCTGTGGTACACAATGTGACTGGCACGGGTTTTGACTGAGTGGGGCATCCTGGTGGTTCAGTTGATTAGGGAACATACCATGGAACTGTCATGTCCTGGCTGGGAATCTGGCCTGGGACAACAGGCTCTGTCTAAAAAGGCAAAAATTCCCTCAAAAGAATCTTAAAAAAGGTTTTGTCTTAGCATTCCATTTTTTGCTTCTAATCTCACAATGAAATTGCTCCCAAAATTTAAATGCATGTGACCACAACTAACCCAAAGATGCAGATATCTGAACCGACATACTCTTTTGCATCTTTTGTTAGCCGTTTCCTATAGCTCCGCCTAACTCGACTGAAAAGGAGATTTTTCTTTTGCACTATTAGTGAAACCTTGTTGTTGCCTTGCAACAGACAAACAGACAAACAGAATGACTTACCAGAGTGACTAACAGCGCTGTGGTCATAAATAGTGTCACCAGGAATCAATAAAATGCAGGGACTAGTATCTGGATCCCGCAGAGGAAGTGGGATGGGAGCGAGGCGGAGAGGAGACATGTTTTGCTCTGTGTGCTGCCTCTCTGTCAGAGACAACGTTCTAGGTGATTCAAGCTCCCGAGGTTCTGACGGCACCATGCAGCTCACTTGCAGAGCAACAGACTGTTATGGGAAGCTATTGAAATACCAGAGATCCTCACAGAGCTCCACTGAATAACTAATTTTGCTTAAAGAGGGACTAGACATAAACAATATGTTTTGAATGTAACCTTTTCATGGAAATTACAATTTTCACTCTATCCAGGCAGACATGTAATGGCCTTTTGCTACAGCCCTTTTCTGTCTTTGCATAACGTGGCAATAAGTGCAGTGTGAGATTTGAACTGCTAAGAGAATGACAATCCACTGGGAGTTCAGCTGTGTCCCTTCGCACAGATGAACCTCTCCGTGTCCTAGATTAGAGACGGGGTGTGGTAATCCCCTGCCTTTTTTAACCTCTTCGTTTCACCCTTCCCATCTCACATCCCTGGATCATGTGCTGCTCGGGCTCGGACGGTGGGGGTGGGGAGGTAGCGGTGTTGGGGCTGCCTGCTTGGCTGGAGCTGACAGCACGGTGATTCCTGTGATTGATTAATTTGGAGTCAATTAGTGGAAACCCTTCCTTCTGCAGGCTCTCAGTCCACTGGAGCACAGCGTAAGGTCACGCCAGCCTAGAGAAGCAAATACAGTGTGGGTTAGATCGTGAATGAACAGCAACACTCAAACACGCAGAGTGTGACGGAGAGAGAGAGAGAGGTTCAGGAGGAGACGGAGAGAGTGGACGCTGCAAGCCATTCCCTCTATTTCAGTGTAGCTTCACACTAGAGCTGAACAATTAATCCCCCCCAAAAAATGTAATTGCAATATGAACTTGTGCAATTTCCAAATCGCAGAGGCTGCAATTAATTGCTTAAGAGAGGGAGGCGTCCAAACTGGATTTCTAAACAAGGTGTTTTAGTGCTCCAGGTAATTCAAGTTCAATATTAGTAAAAACCTTTCATCATACTTAAACTCAATAAATCCTGCACACTGACATGTATTTTCTTTAAACAAAATCACTTTTCTTTCTAAAAGATTTATGACAAGAAATACTTGTGATGATATGAAATCGCAGTTTAAATCGCAATCGCAATATTCTGTCAAATAATCGCAATTTATTATCAATATCTTTCAGCCCTACTTCATACTGTTATTATTAATCCACAGTCTGTGATTAGTTGCAGAGGCACCATGTGACCGGCTCAGTAGTTAAAAATATGCCACGCATCAGATCTGTCAGGAGCTTGTGAGCTATACCTCAGTGTCAAGATGATGGCCTTCTTGTCATCCAGCGGCCTCCTGCACAAAGTGTCCTGCCATGTCAGAGCTCAGCCAATCCCCTCATTAATCATCTGTCTCCAGGGCTTATCTCTATACAGGGGGTTCGTTTGCTGTTATTGGGCTTGATTGTCTGTATCTACATGTGTAGTATTGGGTATTGTAAAGAGAAAGTTGCCAGGATATGTGGTTGTGGTTGTGTTTGTTGCATGCACCCTGTTCATTTGGGTTAAGAAGAAGAAGTGCAGCATGTTTGGGGGTCAGGGCAGGATTCGTTTGTCAGATCTGGCAGCGATGGTCTACCACAGAGCGGCAACAACACAGGATGTAACTGGGAAATGTCACTGTCGCTGTCAGGCTGTACATGTAGAAAGTGCTATACACATTCTCTTCAGTTTTAATACCACGCAGTGCAGCGCTGAATACTTTTGCGCTTGAACTGGTTGGAATATCAATATTTATTTTTTGCTCTCCCTGTTTGTATCTCTATGTTATATTTGATTCACAAGTTTTGTTTGGCTAAAGGGATAGGCCTGTCTAACTTTGCACTCGCTTGGTGGAGCTTTTCAACTCCACATGGAAACCACTTCCTGTTTCTCATACTTTTACAGTGATGTCATAAATTCGTGCACAAGCCTCCCTCTTTGTGTCTTTTATAACTGCCTCTGTCTGGTGCATAATCCAGCTAACAATACCTCGCCTTTCTGCTCCTCTCCTAGGTATGGCAAAATTGTATCAACAAAGGCCATCCTGGACAAGACTACAAACAAATGTAAAGGTGTGTACGGTTGTCTTGTCCTTTCCAGCATATCTCTCTGCTGGGTAACATTTCATTTTACTTTCTTTCTCTTCTCATTAAATATGCATACAAATCAAGAAGTAGTGGTCAATCAGGACCTCCAAGCTTTAAAAGAAGAATGAAGGATATTCTGCCACCACAACACCTCACTGTGAGCCAGAATATAACTTGTTCTTACCAAAAATCGGTAGACCTCCAGTTTGTTATATGCTACCTAAACCTCCTGATGTCATTATACTATATAGACTATGGAATATGCTGAAAAATGAATGATGTAGCTTGCGGCCGACCCCAGTTTCATGCAGCAGGTTTGACAACGCTGTGAAGGAAATCAGCTCTGCCTCGCTTAAGTCATTCAGCAGCTATGCAGTTGTCTCAGAAGGGCCGGGCAAGTCAGGAAACAGACTGACAGGCTGGTAAAAAGCTGCCACCCAGCTCATGTTATTTTAAGCCTCAGCCCTTGACTGTTGGTGTGTCACTGCTGTGGGTGGGTCCTGGGAGGAAGTGACAGGTCCTCGGCTCCTCCTCTCTCCGCTGAGTGACAGCATTGGCTCCGGTCCAGTCCTGGTAGACTGCCCACCTGACTAAAGCGGGACTTACTGATTCTATCTAGCGCTGATGGGATTAAGAGAATGCTTTGTCACTCTCCTCTGGATTATACAGATGCCAGTTAATCGAAGGCTCTCAGTGAAAGGGGACACCGTTAAAGACCTTGTAAAGCTCTAAGTGAATTTTAAATAGAACTCGGGGATGGCTTCGGGAATAATCTTGTGTGACCGTAAAGTTTTGCGAGATCCTCTGTTTGACTGAATGCAGTTTTACTTATCCCAGACTACTATTATTTCTGCTGTTATTTATGCATGTGGAACTCCTAGTGTGTGATTAATGTCAATAACAAGAGAAGGATAGCCATTTAAATTCTAGTGACCCATTTCTCAATTGATACTCTGTGAAAGAATACCAGCACATTCGCCATCAATGAGCTCAAAGAGGTTAAATATAGCAGCCACAGTAGAGGCCAGGGACTATCGGTCCACCCTGTTTGTACCCCCCGAGGACAAAGAGCTGACCTGAGCCATGAACGTCACCACTGCTATCTGCAGCCTCAGCACTTTCCTGCCTCCATTTACACACACACAAAAACACGCACCCATACACAGTTAGGTAGACTTACAACAACATACATGCATACAAATATGCATATACATATACATACATACACCCAAGCTTGATTATACAAGCACAACGTATATCCACAAATAAACAGGCAGACCACCACCAGGAGCCACAGAGAGGCACAGGTCGCCCCACACAACACGGTGACCCTGCCATTATTTGTGCTGGCTGTAGTATATTGTCCTAACTCTGCACTGTTTGGTCCCTCAGGATACGGCTTTGTGGACTTTGACAGCCCCGCTGCAGCTCAAAAAGCTGTCGCTGCCCTGAAGACCACTGGTGTCCAAGCTCAGATGGCAAAGGTGAGGATACATTTCAGTCTAATCCTGATATCACGCTCATACAACTCCCCCAGTTACACTGTTTCTCCTTCATCTGGCTGGTCAGGCAACTAAAACCTAATCCTCGTGGTATTAAATAGCAGGACAGGAATCGCCTCGACTGCAGTACGTATGTGCCCCTGCACTTGGTGTGTAGACCTCTCACTGACTCTGAGATCACTGAGTGAATCATGAAGGAAGCATGTGCTGAAGAAAATCTGAAATATGTGTGTGTGCGTGCGTGTTTATTTGCTTTGGAGCATATGTGTGATTCACTGTACAGGTATGTGTATGTATTTGCTTGTGTTTGTGTGTACGGTTCGTTATGTATGTGCGTGTCTCTCTGCAAGTGTGTGTGTGCATATACATCTGTGATGGTTCCCAATGGCATCCTGTCAGCTGAGAGCTCCCAGCCAGGCTTTGGAAGGCTTTGAGGAGTGAATGGCGCCAACAGGCAGACTGTGGGGTGCAGAGGCTGGTGTGGCTCTGTGCTGACAGCAGGGTGACGTGCTGGAGAAGGTATCCACCCTGGGGATGTGCTTCTAAGCCTCTCCGGGAGCAGAAACCAGTCTTTCTGTCCCCTCCAAAGCACCCTTAATACATCCAGGGCCTCCTAGTATTGGACTATTTTACTTTAGCCTTTCTAGACCTGGATCCAGCAAATGAGGCTTCATCCTCCAAACATGTTAAAAACAATGGGGGGGGATTCTCTCCCATAGCATGAATCACAGCTAAACACATCGGCCTTGTAGGTGTTGAACAGTTTCACTTAATCTGCAGTGCAGAAAGTCAAATAAATGTGCTCTTGTTCTAGGAATCTGTACTCTAAGACAAGATTTACAGTGCAGTGTGATCAGACAAGTTGGAGCTATAGTTTGTCACATTAATCCTGCTCAATGTAATTGAGATGACAGCTATTCAACCTTATAATACACTTTACAGATATGACGTAGACTTATAAACAGAGTTTTTGTCAAAAACGTCATACAGTAGACATTCAAATGAAGAGCTTTAAAATAGGACTGTAATAACATGAGGTGAGATAGTTTACACTCTGTGACAGCAGAAAAGGAAGTAAATAATTGTGTGTTGTCATGGTAACGGGAACCAGTAAAGTCAGGGAAATTAGTTCCCATACAGCGCTAAGCAAGAACACTTTGGCCTCAATTCCCTGTCTGGGGATCTGTGGAGCTTCTTGACATGCCTCTGTGCACCCATTTAACTTTTTTAATTAAAATAGAGCTGCTTTGAGGGGCATGCCTAAGTTTAATCTTTGTATTGTGTAAGGTAAATGCCATTATAAAGTTGGAGCCTTTCAGTCCAGCTTTATTCTCACTATTGCCGAGGCTTGTTTGGGCTTAATGGACTCTCCGACAAAGGTCCTTTTTCCTGAAAGTGTTTTTTCTCTGCCTTGGCACCATTGAATAGGCATTCCCTCATTATTATTTCAAAGGCAGGTGGGTGGGAAGTCGGCAGATAAGAGTTTCCTGTCTTTTCACCTTATGTTATTTCAATGAATGAGTGTCTCGTGATACTTGACTATGTCTTTTCCTTTCTCTGGATGCGTGCAAGGGACACACCACACTCACATTTGCACAAGAATTGTGTAATATAGGGAAAATCCTATAGAATTATTTAAATGAGAATGTTTTATCAAGCTGTGTGGCTTAATTTGTTAGAGAATGGAATTGTTTCATGTTATGATTTACATCCACTATGACAATCAGCATCCTTTAGCTATATGGCCAAAGGACGGCATCTTTACAGTAGATCACATCCTTTTTAGAGCACACCATGCCATATTCCCTCTCTCTGAGACTAGGCAAGCAGTAACTCCCCCTCCATCAGCCGCACCTCTCTTCCTCAGCTCTCCATCTGCAAGCACGCCTCAGTCACATGACAGTTAATGACTGACTGGTTGGCTGGTGACCCCATTCACAGCACAAACAGATGTCTTATCTCGCTGCCAAATTTCTGTCCCTGCATTTTTAAGAGCTGCTGCACACGCACTGGAAGGGATTTTTTCTCCTCCAAATTTCTCTCAGATGATGATGGAGTCAGTCTTAAAGCAGGAAGGCTATTCTGGGTGACTTATCAATAAAACATGTGGTCATTCACCCTACACTCAAACCTCTTTAAATAAATCACAACTAAGATTCCTTCTAGAATAGAAGCTATGTGACAATAGAAAACAAGGTTAGTATTCTTTTTCTATCAAGGAATGGAGGTTTTTATTATTCTATAACAACACACAAAAGAAATAGGCTTCCTGTTATTAACAATTTATCAGTTGCCTCTTTGCGGTGACATTTTAGTGGCAGTTAACAGGATGAATGCTTGGCCCTGTCATCTAAGAGGCAAACTATAAAGGGTAAAGTGGTAAAGCGGTCTTTTTGCCCTTGGATATAATTTGCGCGTGTATGTGAGCATGTGCATGCACGTGTGAAAAGCAGGGAGGAGTGTTAGCGATGGTCTCCCGCTCTCTTTAGAGTTATTAGAGCCGGCCAGAGCCGTGGTGCTGAAATACGTCCCTGCACCCCTCCCTCCATCCTCTCATCTATCCCTCCATCTCTGTCACCTCAGAACCAATCCCTCTGATTGAACACCTTCTCTGGGTGCTGCACTGCAGGCCAGGGGCTCGTTCCTTGTCCCCTAATAGTGAGATGTTGATTTTTCTGTCAGCGTATTACTTTAGTAATCCAATCCATCCCTGTAGCTGGCTCTGAATGCAGCAGGACGCTGATGAATATTAATGGTGAGCGGCCGCTCCCCAGGGACCCGTAGCCGTGTCTTATGTTTCTGCTGATGCTATTGAAATACAGGAAGAAATCAGCTGATGTGGGCCTCAAGCAGCCGTGGGCTGCATGCAAATCTGTATTCATCACTATTCATGGTGACCCTTTATTACCTAAAACCCCCAGCAGAGACAGACAGGAAGAAGCAGAGACAGGCAGAGGCGTCATATAGAGCTTTAACCCCGTCACTGATGTATTTAATGTGTAGCCACTGCTAGGGAGAAATTATTTGGAAGGAAACCGTTCTGAAATCCCCTGTCTCCGCCTTCCACTCTGCATGATACTGGAAACAACATGAATGTGATACTACAAAGGAATGTTGGTATGTTTCCAGGTGTGTTCAAAGCGTATCCTAAAGTGTCATTACCAACACCTCTGGCTTCCTCTCTGTCTTCTATCACCGTGCAGCAACAAGAGCAAGACCCAACAAACCTGTACATCTCCAACTTGCCTTTGTCTATGGACGAGCAGGAGCTGGAGAACATGTTGAAGCACTTCGGCCAAGTCATATCCACCCGCATCTTAAGGGACGCCAATGGAGCCAGCAGAGGAGTGGGCTTTGCCAGGTCAGATGCTTATGTAGTTTATTCACAATGACTCGTTAACCAGAAACCAATAATGCTAAGAGACAGGTTTTTAAAAGTGCTACATGTAGCATTTTAACATCAATAAATTGTTACTACATTAAATTTGAAACATTGGTGTAATTGCCATAAATAAATAAAATAAACTAAATAAATAATATAAAATAAAAGAGAACCCATCGCTGACAAAATTGGCAGCTTCCACTAGCTTCTACACAGCATTTTATATCATGTGCCATCGGGTCGGATGTTGTGGAAAATCTGCTGGGTTGCTGTGTGGCACAGAGGGAGATCGATTTACAGCACAAAACAGGAAGAGGGCGCTGTTCAAACGGAGGTAAAACTTTCAGAGTTTCTTGCAATGGCAGATGGTGGTACAGAGTGAAAGGAACTATGGAAAAATCCCTTCCAACCTGTTTATACTCTTCAGTAAAGAGAAAGAGAAAACAAACGCACACAGAGTAACACGGGGGAGGGGGAGGGGTGACAAGTAGCAATATCCCCTTTACGACAGGAAGCAACAGGGTTTATGGGAAATGTGGTGTTCATTTTGAGAATCACTGGCACTAACAATGCCACTGGCATGAGATAGAGGCTACCAATTCTCTAAACCATGGTCTGACAATGATATATATGCTACATGTAACACCTTTAAATATTTTAATAATTTATATTAATAATTAATTAAAGATTAAAATTACTGTTGGTCATTGTGGGTTTCACATCATAAAAAATCCCCTGTAGTTCAACATAAAGTTTTTCGCTTTAACACTCACTTTAAACATGCTTTGTTTCAGTTGTTCTAAAATCAATGCTTTGTTGTTGATGACAGGGGGAGCAGGAGGAGTTAATGTGTGGATAAATGGAAACTCTTTTGAAGAATAGTTTCATAATGACTGGCGTGGTTTAATTATAGTGGTAACGTGGGCCCCCTCCAGTCATGCTTGCATAACCAGACATTTGACTGAAAAACCTGAAAGGCCAGGCCCTTGATTCACAAAGCAGAAACGCTATCTGTGCATGCATCATAGGAATGTGTGTGTGTGTGTGTGTGTGTGTGTGTGTGTGTGTGTGTGTGTGTGTGTGTGTGTGTGAGTATAGCTCTGTGTGGCCCATGTGGTCAAGACCTTACATGTTGTTTCCACAACCACATTAACCTCAGCTACACTTTGGGCTTGCCGATGGGCTCAGATAAAAGTCCTGCATATTGATCCACCCATTCAAAAAGAAAGGATAATTTCTTGGAAAGCACCTTCTCTTCCTCTCACCCACAGCATGAAACACTTGCTACTGCATTTATCATTGATTTAATTATGCTCTGTATGTCTTTTATGACTCCAGGATGGAGTCAACTGAGAAATGCGATGCAGTCATTTCTCACTTCAATGGAAAGTTTATCAAGACACCTCCAGGTGTTCCAGGTAAGACACATGGACACTTATGAATTATTAGCAGATGCAGCAGTGTAGGAATGTTATTTTCTACAATGATGTTAAAATGATGTGGCTTAACCATAGCTTTATTTTGACTAAATTAGCAAATCAAGAAGTTGCGTAAGGACCACATCATGAGAGGAAATAACAGCATTTGGCTTGTAATGATTATAATGTGTACAATGTTAATGGGTGGAGTTGTATAGGCAGGATGAAGTGGCCAGCCAGCTGATCTCTGCTCCCAGCAGGAGTCTGTAAGTCTGCTGGTGAAGAGCTCCTATACACTCAGCGCTAAGTGGCAGAGCACAGAGAAAGAAAAAGAGAGAGAGAGCTGCCTTGTGTGGCCTCCACTCCCACTCTAAGCTTTTTAATTGGATTATTAGACTGAAATAGTCTCTGCTGGCCTTGCCTCCTTTAGGAAAGGGAGGGGATTACAGCTCCACAGCTGCCAAATTAGATGTCTGTGTTCCCAGGCTGGCTAGTAAATGCCCACTCCCAGGCTTCAGCCCAGCTCAGGGAGTGATTGACTGTACAGAAAGCACGACAGACAGCACCATGCATGGATAGTGTTTGTAAAAAAAAAAAAAAAGAAGAAGCTTCTCTCGTCTCATTCTCTCTCTCTCTCTGTCTCTCTCTCTCTCCCTCTCCCTCTCCAGCACCCCCTGAGCCCTTGCTGTGTAAGTTTGCTGACGGTGGGCAGAAAAAGAGGCAAAGCCAGAATAAATTTGTACAGAACGGTCGTGCTTGG
This sequence comes from Centroberyx gerrardi, assembly GCF_048128805.1. NCBI lineage: Eukaryota > Metazoa > Chordata > Actinopteri > Beryciformes > Berycidae > Centroberyx > Centroberyx gerrardi. The sequence goes on along the minus strand of NC_136006.1, from coordinate 14,632,646 downwards.
GCGAGAGATGGCGACACTAGACTGGTAAGTGCTGCCCTCTGCCCCCCTCAGGGAGGATGTGACACGGGAGGGTGTCGGAGATATAAGCGAGCTGAAGGGAACAGATCTGCTACCAGTTAATCAAAAATAATGGTCTCCTATAGATGACAAAACATTGATGTGTTCAGTGTTCAATGTGTACTTAAACTGTAGTTTCACTGAAAGTTTTTGTGCTCTTCTCTCTGATTACTATGAGAGGTACAAATGGCTTTCCACGGGTGCTAATGAGAATCAGACCTGTATGATGATATGTGTTGCTGATGTGTTGGAGTTGCCTGCTTCAGTTTAGTTGACCAATCTGTTCCCCCCTCTGCCCCCAGGCTGGAATGACACTCACATATGACCCCAATGCAGCTGCTATGCAAAATGGGTAAGCTACAGAAGGAGATTAGATTGTATTGAGTGGTTAGTGTATTTTGTTTCACTTCATTTACTTGCATACTTCTTTAATACAGTTTATTCTATGTCCACAGATTTTTCCCATCTCCATACAGTATTGCCAACCGGATGATTGCTCAAACGTCCATGTCTCCCTATATCTCTCCAGTCTCAACATACCAGGTTTGAATCCTTCTCCCCCAGGATTTATATGTAGCTTTGATAATGTAACAAAGAATGCAATACTTTATAAACTACTGTGAACTGGTTTTTCACATCCACTCATCAGTTGTATGTATAGCACTGTATATATTTGTTAATCATGTGTCGTCGCCTGACAGAAACATGTCCATTGGGGTTTTTAGAGGTGTTGGTTAACTACCTGGCAAAGGGCACCGTGGCCTTTCATGCTTGTCGCCGTGCCAATCACAGTAGCGTGTGAGCTCTGGAAATAGCATATGTCCTGTGCCAGTGTGTTTACAGAGTGTGTGTGTGATGTTCCAGGTGCAGAACCCCTCCTGGGTGCCTCACCAGTCCTACATCATGCAGCACCCAGTAAGAGCAAACTCCTCTTCTCTTCTTCATCTTTTCATCATCATTGTCTCCTCTCTCTTTCATCCTTTGACTCTCTCCCCCATTTCTCTTTTCTTCTCCTCTTTCCGCAAAACTTTTCCCTCTGTGTTTATAACAGAATTGAGACATTGTTATGTAAACAGACAGGCACGATATAGAAGATTAGTAGTCATAAACATAAGGTGAGACCGATCATTGAGGATTTAGGGTGGTAAAGTGTTTGTAAAGAAACCTGTGGAGATGCTTCATAAAGCTCTGCATTTGATGACAGATGCTGAATATTTTCTAACAGATGGTTTTGAACTGAGAGAGAAATGTACTTTCCTGCTCTGTAAATGAGCCAACCTAGATTAGAAAATACTGGTAGGTGCCTCAGGCCGAATAGGCTGAGTTACGACAACTTGTAAAACTTCTGAGACTATTCACCCTCTGCTGTGGGCATAGGATGTAAAGTGTGAGATCACTCAGTTCCCCTCTTTGTCTGCAATCCAGTCTTAGGGCAAAACTCATGATGCATGATCTAGAAAGGGCAGTATCAGAGCATTATTCCATTTTCAGCCTATCCATCCCAGATATTCAGCATCACTCTGTTGTGGAATTCTATCATCTTTCTTCTCTCTGCCTCTCTCATATCGATCTCTGAGTAATGTTTTCGTTTTACAGCACAATACTCCTTCCATGTCTTTCGAGTCTCCACCCACTGCACACTACCTCTCACCCGCTCACACTTCTCTGTTCCAGGGAGCAGTGTTATCGCCCTCTATGGACCCGTCTATGTCGCTGCAGCCTACTTCCATGATGGCCCCCCTCACGCAGCAGATGAGTCACCTCTCCATGGGTAGCGCAGGAACGGTGAGAGACCGCTGCATGGGGTCAGAACATGAGTTCGCTCATGACACAAATGTGGGGAGTAATGTTGTAGGAAGGGCCTCGCAGTTTCTAGGTCATGGCTAGTAGAATATGTTGTGATCATAGAATGATTTTGGTTGTGTTTGTGTTTCCTTCATTGTTCAGTTTATGGCCGCGAACACAGCTATGCAAGGAGCCTATATCCCGCAGTACGCACACATGCAGACAACAACTGTTCCTGTGGAGGTTAGTGCAGTAATCTCACTGTAGCCTGATGTGTGTAAATGAATGAACAGCTCATTGTTGGCAAAATGGCAGTACCAGAGGATTAGGGTTATCTTACCCTCTTTCTCTTCCAGGAAAACAGTGCACAGTCACAAGTGGAGTCATCTGGTGATCATTCCCCATACACCTATCAACAAACCAAGTAGTACCGAGGTAACATTTGGACAACAGCTAAAACAATCATGGCTTCCTCAAATGCAATGGACGCTACGGATTTTTCACTGTTTTGCACAGGTTCTGCAATTATTTCCTTATGTTTATAAAAAGAATAAGTGAGACTATTTTTGGTATCAGTTCCAGAAGGTGCAAATAAATGATTGATTTCATCAAATGATGCTAATTATATCGAAAAAATACAAAAAAAAAAGGTTTTAAAAAAAGTTTTATTTTGATAATACAAAACGTTTATTTTTTACCAAGGATTGCCACAGGATACAAGAATCTAAAGGATCGTGTGACTAGTTGTTCAAAGTGCATGATAGTAAATATGTCTTTTGTTAATATTTTCATGATTTTCTTCTTATTTTGTGTTTTTTTTTCTGAAGATTTATCAGCCAGACATCTTGAAAATGATGTTTTGTGCTTGCTGTGTGAGTGTTGCTATGGTGAAGTGTTCAGTGTTTTTTCTTGTAAAGTGATTTCTCTTAGTGCTCTAGATTGATCTTGCTGTCTGATAAAATTTGCCTTAATAGTTTCCATACAATAGCTGTACAGACCACCACAGAGGCCGGCAATGAGCAAAAAATATTGAGAGCTATTGCCTTGTAAATCAGCTATATAGGGCTTTCCTTTATAATTAAATCTGCTGTGTTAGGTGTTTTTTGCTTTTCCCCTCCCAAAACTAATATAAGTAGAAATTTTAGACAAAAAAATGTTTTGAATGAAATGACTCTACATCTGATGATTTTAATAGGATGTAATTTTTATTTAATCAGAGGACCTTACATGTCTCTGGTTGTTGGAATGTGGTAGAAATTCTGCTGAAAGATCACCTTTTGAATCTTGCCTTTTTGATTACTTGGTGTTGTAGATTAGCTGAAAATGAACTTACTGGGGTGGGGGGAATGAGACAGGGGATAACTTGTTTTTGTTTGTTGGTCGTTTTCTGTCTTTTTGGGTGATGTTCACTGTCATTTTGACAGGGTGTGTCTTTTTCACTTTTATTTGAAATGCTAACAGGCAAACATGGACTTGTGATTGTGCAAAAACTAATCAAAGCCTTGTATTACAACTTAGGCAAAAGTTCAGTGAGTTGGGGGAAATTGAGAGGAATATATGGATTTTATTGCACCTCGCTCTTTGATAGGAAACAAACAAACTTGGCACTTTCAATTGTAGTTTACTTCACCAAAGACTGTGAGCTAGTACACTGAGGAAATAGCATCATTTGTCTCTTTAACCAGGATATAATTGACTCTGCAAGACTAGATTGCAGTTTGGAGAATGTGCCTTTTTTGTACATTTACATTCAGTTATCATAGGTATTAGTAAAGTATGGACACACACAAGCATGAAGGAAGGCTTGGATCCAACAAGTGCCACACATGGGTTTCATCACTACAGAAAAAGTGGAAAATGCAACAGAAAATTGTCAATTAAGTAGGAAAGAAGACAGTTCGAAACTATGAAATCACAATGATACAATAGCAATCTGGTCTGATATGGCGCAGCACAACAGATCATGTTTTTGCTAAAGTTTGATTATTCTTTGATCATAGCAGATGAAAGCAGGCTTTTTGATTACGGTGTCTTCCAAGAAGCCTGTGATTCGACCTGGTGGTCGGTCTGACCAGTTATCTACCTCAGAGTTTCCTTTCTCCTCTGTATTAGGCCGGGTTAGCAGGTCCTGCCCGCCCTTCCAGACCAAATGCCACGCTCAGGAGCTGGCCACATACAGCTGTTTCCTTTCAGGTTGTTTTTAATACTTTTTGATTTTCTTCAAACCTAATTTTTTTATGATGTATTATCGTAATCATTATGAGGGCAATTGTGCATAGAGCATGTTTTTACTCATGTTCAGACATTCAGTTTCATAGTTTCAAAAGAACTGCTGCTTTCATGGCAATAGATTCCAGAGGCTGATCGAAGTTCTTGAAGACCAATGATAACAAAGCGTTGTGGTATTCACTGGATCTGTGCTCCTAAAACAAACATCTGTGTTGCTTTGTCTCCAGTCCAGACAGACTTGCAGCAGCATTTCCTCTGTAGTTGGCTAGAGTGTGCTACAAAAGTAAAGGGCCGTTGTGACTATACTTGAGATTTCTCTGTAATGCCTGAGACTGAGAAGTAATACTGTTGAGTCTTGTGAGGTTTATGCTGCTAGTGGTGTCTGAACCAAGTGCCATACTATCTGGGTCAAGAGTTGGAAAGGTGCATCAAAGAAAAAAATGCTCATATAAGTAACCACCATGTTGAACAGTCATTAAGTTATATGAAAAAGTAATAATTTATGAAGAGTTTTGTACAGACAGCTTGAGGAAATAAAAGATTTTCATAGAGATATCTATATGAAAGTTAATTTCTTTTTTTATTTTGTTTTACATGTGCCACACATTTGCCAGTGGTAACTTGTATGTCCAGTTTAAGGAATCCTTCCTCTGTATTTTTGTTTCGTAGTGTTTGTTAAAGCCAAAGACTTTTTTTTTTCAGTAGATTGTTACTTAAGGTTTATTTCTGTTCATTTCTTTGACGTTTTTTGAATAAAAACTTCAAAAAAAAACTTCCAACGTCCTTCTGTTATGGGTCTAGTGTTTGTTGGTGAGCAGAGCTGATTTGCTTCAACATCACCTCTGAATAAAACAGTACACCTCTTCTTTCACTTTATGTTTTAATGCATTAAGTTTGATAAGCAGTCAAAGGTTATTGTTTAAACAGTTTAATTTATTGAAAACCTCAAATGGATCGTATAATTACGAATGTGAATATAGTGATCTAAGCACCATCTCTCAGTTTCAACATATCTTCGATAAAGGGTCCAGGCCTTATCATCTGCATTATGAACTAGTTTGCCTGAGACATCTTGAAAATGATGTCTTGCTTGATTTATCTTGCCAGACAATTAACTTCAAAAGTGTATGTACCATTTGCCAGTTAAGATTAAATAAGCACTCCTCAAAATTCCACTACCAGGTCTCTTTGACTCTGGTCTTAGGCTTATTCTCACCTTTTTTTTGGTTTCCTTTAAATATAAAATGAAATAATGACCTCTGCTTTTACACAGTTCCAATGAGAGGTATTTCACACCCTGTATCAGCAGACTACTGACTGCCTTCATAGCTGTACTCTAGCTAGTCCTCAATAGACTGACGTTTACAGCCACCTCTGGAAAATGATAGAAGAGAAAGAACAGCATATGTTTAGTTCTCCCTTCAAGCCAGCAGCTGACAATGGCCACACGGTGATATTATTGCTGTCAATTTTCTCCAAGCTATTAGTACAATCTCAGTAATGTGTCAAGACTCTAGTAATTGACTGTCCCCTGTATCACACATACACTGAGTGGGGATTCATATATTAGGCCACTCAGTGAATTTACATCAGACATTCCCTCTTGCAGCTGCATGGAAACATTTTAGCCCAGACTGAAAAGCTATCATTACTGAAGTGGTGCTTTCTAGTATAATTGTTGTGTCTCTGTACATCGCATAACAATAAACTATAAGAGCCTGAGCTGAAAGAATCAAACATGTAACAAGATATTCCTCTTCCGCCGAACCTACCCCACATCTAATAGCTGTAAGACGATCACAGCCCCACTACATCTTAATAAATGTATTTACGTCTTCAATTATTCTAACTCGATTACAGCTCAACTTCCTCTCAATGCTGGCAAAGGAAATAGAGCACAAATGTACTCGACTCCGGCACCAAGTCCCTGTGCTCCAGACTCTGAGCGAGACACAAGTTAATCGCACTGTGGCTAAGACCGTCTGTTGTGTTGGACTAACTGTGTGTATACATTACTCCGGTTTCAACCCAGAGGGTGAGGACCGAGCGAGGACTGTCAACACTGTCATGGTATTGGTGAGACCGTGCATGGCCTACACAGGGTGAGTCAGGGTATCAGGAGGTATAGGGTGGTTGGGGGGAGGGGGGGCACTCTGGAGGCTTGGATGTGGCAGTCTGTAAGCAGGCCTTGCCGTGGCAGATGGGTCCCTCCGGTATCCTGCAGGGTGTTGTGCCACCCTACGGGAAGCCACCAGCTCCAGACGAGGAGCGAGACTCACGCTCCAGCTGTCTGTGGTTGTGCCACCTGCGCCTACAAGCCATATAGTGGGCACCCACTCTTCCCCCTATACAGCACCCACTCCGCCCCTGGCACTCCCAACGCCCCCCTCCCTCACCTACTCAGGTAAAGTATCCTGCATCTACCACTTCTGATGTCTACAAGACAGGGAGAGGGAATGACCTTTCTTCACACTGGTGGCCTAAAAACTCATCACAAATCATACTGATTGTCATTAGTCAAGCAACTATCTTATTATAGCGCTATAAATATATGTATTGCACTATAATTAGAACACAATGGTGCTTGATTGAAACATTAATACTTTACAAGTGTTTACTTTTGAATAAAATACAGGCAAAATATTAAGAAGGTCTCTTTTTTGACTCTGTGGGGTCCAAAAACATGAAGTTCCATTTATGTGAAGAACATATGGACTTATTAAACAATAGTATCAGCCAATATGCCTATAGCTTAATGATGCCTTCATCCTTTGATGGCAATTTAAAGGAAATTAGTGGACTTATGCATGTTTGTTATACTTGCTGTATGAAACATATAAGTCCACATTATGCCTGTAAGCTTATAGCACCATCTAGAGGTTTCTTGTGTGCAATATCTGTTAGTGGAGGACTACATTTTGTGTTTCCATGTTCGATGGCTGAACTATGGAGGAAGCTTTTCCACACAGAACATTTTCACTTGTTCTGGTTGACTGCAATTCTGCTCATGACTGTGCTGAAAATTATAACAAAGAATTAGAGAATATACATTTTAGGAGGATACTGTTTAAATAGCCTACAAATATATGTATAATAGCCTATAAGAATATTATAGTGTTCATTTATTAGATAAGAAATACCATTCGTACCATAAAATTTGTATGATGAGGTCACTATAAAGTCACTATTGAGTACCACAGACTCACTGTGAGCTCCTATTATAAGAATATTATGGTGATTTTTCGGTAGGGAAGGCATTGTTTTGGTTGATCGTAGCCCACATTTCCCAAGACAGATTACTACAGCCAGTGGCAAATACATTTTAGTAAAGCAAATGAGGTGAAATCAGTGCAGACTGGCCGGTTTGAGGCATGAATTTACAATCTCGTCTCCGGGCCCTGGGGTATTTCTGATCCATTGTGCTGTGGGTGGGATTTCACTCACGCAGCGCTGACACGGAGTTGAGAAACACTCAGGAAACTAGTTTGGTGCCATAATCTGGACTCGCTGTCATGGAGTCGCGCAAGAAATATCACTTTTCTCCTTCATTTTTGTGCTGCATTGTCGTGTTTTATATTCATTTGCAGTCGTCTTTAGCGGGAGGTAAGTCGTTTGGAAATAAATCTTCGTTCTAGGCTGTCTTACTGTAGACGTATAGTCTTGTTGTTGTTGCACAGTAGTTAGTAAAACACACTGCAGTTCAACTCAGCGTGGTGTAGGCCTGTATCAACAGCGTTATCTGCGGACTTTGCTTGCATGTGCATTTTGTTTTAAATGCAGAGTTTAAGCTGATAAGTGCAAGTCACTAAATTTTAGATTCATTAGGCTTCAACTCGTGATTAGCCCCCTTTCCTGTATCTATGGGCAATGTTTGACATAGTGGTAAATGGCAACATTACTTTACAAGTAGAACACACACTGTTCAGGATTAGGTGCATTAGCTGTGGGTTTGCCTGTGTTGCGTAAAAGCAAAAAACACATAGGGAGGTCAAACATCCGTGTTTACTCCTATGGAGAGTGGGCGGCTTGCAGGACCTTCTAGGGTTTTGTCTCAGGGCGTCAGTTCAATAAACCCTGAGGTTGAGGTAAAGCAAAGTCCTGCATGTAATTATCATTTGCCACCAAAACTTTGAAACCCGTTTCGACTAAACTCTGGGGAGCAAATGCAGCAATGATGACTGACAAGATACCATCATTTGATAACTGTGCTAAATTCTTAGGTGTAGGTACCAAACTATTTTGCACAGATGCACACAGTGTAGAAGGTTCCTCGAGTGCTTTTATAAAGATATGGCTTCCAAACAGATTAGGTATGTCAAGGACCACATCTTTCCAAAGCCAACTGATGCCCATGTTTTGCCTCATGATTTTCCTCAGATTGCCCTGCAGATGGACGCACCTGGGTGCCCTTCGGACAGGGATGCTACCACTTTGTCCATGGGGAGGAAGACAAAATCAAAAGCTATACCTTTGATAGCGCAAAAACCCTCTGCCAAGGCTTTGGTACCTGAGTCATTGTATTTTGAAGTGTTTTGTCAAAGAGAAAACTCATTTTGAAATGGGCTATAATCTCAATACATGTTTTGATTCTGTGGCAATATGTTGTTATGTTTTTTCTAGAACTTGTGACCATCCAGAGTGCAGAGGAGAATGACTTCATCATTAACTACAGCCCAGAGGTGTGGAAAGGCAACGTCAGCGTGTGGCTGGGCATGTATTTTGACACAGACAGTAAGTGCCATGTGACTAGAGGATTGTGGAAAGATACAAAGATAGATTTAATACTTCATACAGGCTAAAATGTGATTCTCAATAAAAGAATACAAAAGGGAAAAAACAGACATCTTTTATTACATTTTGTAGGGGGTCATGAGATGAGTTGTAGCTAACATTCAGTAAACCCTGCAGGGTTTGGGTTCAGATGTTTATAAAAATCATCATCCTGTCTCAAAGTCCATTCAGTCCCATGTGTGTGCCTTACTCCTCTTGTTGTATTCTGCAGGTAATTGTGAACTGTGTGACACTGTGTTAACAGTGATCACTTGTCTCTTTGGTTAGACTTGGAGTCAGTTCCTCTTTGGAACTCCATAACATCAGGAAATCCTGTTTTTATGAAGGTCTTCATAGGAGGCAGAATGGGAAACTAAAACACATGAAAGCAGCAGCCACTCAAAACCAAATTCTACTTTGATGTGTAGATCTTGAGGGGGGGGGGGGGGGGGGGGGGGGGGGAGAGAGGTGGACACCAATGATTTTCTTTGAACAAGGTTATTTTGTCTACAAGCACCACAGTTCTTTGCAGTCTTTGAGAAAGCAGTGGGAAGAACAAAGTCAAGGCAAAAGGGACACACAATAATTCCACCATTACTATGGTTCACTGGCGCTAACTGGGCTAGGGGTCAGTGTTGTGGCCACATGTGGTGTTTCATGCTGTAGTAGTGATTGGTGTATCTTGTCAGGTGATGACATGAAGTGGTTTGGTGAGGAAGCTGTGAGTTTCACAAACTGGGAGGACAGCTCCAGCCCATCTGACCTCGCGCCCATGGATACATGTGTGATCCTGAACAGCAAAACAGCAAAGTGGGAGAATGTCAGCTGTCTGGATGATCTAGAGAACGGAGTGATCTGTGAGACTGCTCAGAGTAAGGCCTTGTCCTTCACTTCATGATTTGTGTGTTTGTGAGTGTGTGTTTTGTATGCAACTGATGAATATTTACAGCGAAATGTCTTTTTCGTAGAACAGACCTGTTGATATGTTGCATGAATCTCTCTTAAACCGTTTCATAAAATGGCTGATGTGTGAGTGTTTATGAAGGATGTGATTTCATGTGGTTATGATTGTTTTGTACCGTGCTTCACTTACATAATGTTTGTTTTTCAGAGGCAGCGGAGGAAGGCAAGCGGAGTGAGTAGACCTCTGAGCTTTTGTTTGCAGTGTTTTTTACTTATTCCTCTGTGAGCTTGTGTATATAATGGTGACCTTCCTCGCATTGTTATTTTGTCCTTCTCAGAACCGAGCGCAGTGCTGTCTGCCCTAGTCATACTGAGTGTGGTAGCTATCATGGGAATCTCAGCAGTCATTTGGTTCCTGCACCAGAGGCACAATCTTGGCTCCACTATCTTCACGGCATTTGAGTACCACCCTCCGTTCCGAGCGCCGGGTGCAGACCAGTCCTGCCTGGTGGAGGCCGAGGAGACAGACAGCATGCCATAGGAGGCCCTTCTCTCTATCCCACAATAGGGAGCAGCAAGTCTTCCTCAATGGCTGTGTTTACATGCAAGGAGAAGTCCATTCTTACCCCAGTTACTCAAGCGGTTTTGGGTTAACGCATGTAAATGTCATAACTAACCGGGTAAACTCATAATTCGATTATGAAACCCGATGCCTGGCTTACTCTGATATTAGATGGGTTACTGTGGCATGTAAACATCTTACTGCTTTCACTTTTGTGTTTCGCCATCTGCACAAACTCACCTCACTCAAACTCACCAGCATCATCAGTAAATTTCTGGGGCGAGTGCATTTCTAACTATTGTGTGTTCTTGCCATCCGTGATTCGTTATAGTAAAAAGGATAATTGCCTGTAACATCAGGTTATTTGTCAGGAGCGTACAGATTACTGTTATTAGGATCATCATTTCTTACCCACTCATTAGAAATAACTTACTATTGCGCGGTGAAAGAGGGAGGGATTAGCTGGCGAGTGAACCTTTCATGCTTTTTTGTGGGTGGAATATTCTGTTGAACAGTATTCATGGAAACAGGAACTCAATCGCATAGCCTGTTTACTCCATGCATGTAAATATAGCCATTGAGGTGGAGTTGCATTGTCCAAAAAAGCTGATTTTTCCAGGTAGAATGGCCTGTTGATATGGAAAGCCATCCTAGACTAATACTGCTATAGAAACCTGTCCTGACCAATTCCCCTGCACTCTGTCCTGTCTGAATAGGCTTCTGCGGTTGGGTCAGTACGCTTTTCACCAACTTTATCTGAACAATTATGAATGTTTTCTATTGTGAGTAGGTGTGAGACTAACAAAATGTGTTTTCAATTGTTAAACAGTAAAGCCAGCGTTTCTTAAAAATAGTGCCACAATGGAAAACTGTCCTGTGTCTTTCCAGCATAATTTCTAGATGGTGGCCATGATTAGGATCAGTCAAGAATGCCTGTTCGCATACATATTAGTTTTTTTTGTTTTTTTTAAAAAGAGTCCACAGTAATAATGTAAGTATTATCTCTCATGAAATACAATTTTAGCAATGACAATGCAGTAATATTTATCATTTAGGAGAGTGATTATTGGGATTTTTCTACTGGAAATACACATTTTTGACATTGAAGATAATGGAGACATGGCTAACTGATGGGTGTATTGCAGAATGATGAGGAGTGAGTTTATTCCGTTGTGTGAAATGTCCCTCTTATTACTGTTACATGTTTTCAACAGCACAAAAGCATTTTTTATAGTCATTGTGCAATATCTGAGATTCATTTGGCTGGATCTGAGCCCTTGTTTGTGTGTTTTTCATAATAAAGTGTGTTTGATCGTAATAAGGGCCTGTCTTCACATGTATTGAATTGATCTGAATCAAGAGGTGTTACTAACCTGGGTGACCCAAAGGTTAGTAATTGGATATGTGTGCTGAGAGAAAGATGTCACCTCTCAGCCTTGTGTTGTCCAGGAACATCATGAATTCACAAGTAAAGAAAAAGGAATGACTCCATCAGCTTCTTCTCTCCCTTCTGTGTGATCTTTATAGAATATTACTGCTAAATATATATCTGTCAATGCATAATTGAATAGAAAAAGATGAATTGGGACACCAAAACTGAGGATAGAGTAATTAGTCCTGAAAGGATATTTAAATCACTGTCATCTGAAGGAATGAAAAGTGTCATTCAATCCAAATGTCCACCTGGACTGGCTTCTTGTTACGGGTCAAGATGAAACGGGACAGAAGGTAGGAAGCAGCTGGAGATTTTTTTTTTTATATATATATATGCACATTTTTCAATTGCAGAAATCCAGGGAAACCCCTCTGAAATCTTGGCTACAGATTTTTTTGATGAAAATTGTAATAACATCCCAGAGTATTGCTGTACTTTATTGAGATGTTTTTAGAAATGGGACATAATGTATTGCCATTTCAGCTCGTTAGTCAATATTGAACTGTCAAATGCATTTGTGCACCCAAGAATCATTAATGTAGGCACATTAATAGAACCGTGAATAATTTATATTTTTCAAGCATGCCTGGTAATTCATAGATTTGGCCACTAGATGGGACAGTGGAACACATTTATGTCTTGAGTATCTGGGTTCTTCACTTGGCAGGAAAGGAATCATTTTTGAAAAATAGATGACGTCCAGAAACATGGAAGATAATCAGTTTAATGCAGCTTTGTGAATGATTTGTTAAAACATTAGGACAGCCCAATAATCTAAAAGGAGCAACATTTCAAGTGGCGATTTAGTTTAAGAATAATTTCTGTTAGTGTGCACCTCTTTAATCATTTGGAGAAACAAAGTCCAAAGGTAACAAATCCCTTTCAACATGAAAACAAGGAAAGGCAAATACTAATGTCAGCTGAAATTCAAGATCCATTGAACTTTAAGAAAGCTTATTTTATTATCAAGGTAAAGGTCGATCTTCCTCAATGCTAAAGGAAGACATCTAGTGCTGTGCTGCCCAATAGTTAACAGATGTGATGATGTAAGATGAAGGTCCAGAGAGCAGGAGGTATGGATCTACAGGAGAGGGCCAGTGGATACAGAGAGGGGGATGGGATTAGGACTGGTGTCATGGACAAAGAAACGCCAGCAACCAGGTGGACTCTGGGAAACAGATCATCTAACTGATGAACTAGATACCATATATATCCAGGAATTGATGTGTAGTTTGTTCTCGGATCTCGGATCGCCGCCTCATCTTCAAGTTATTGTTAAAATTTTCCTCTTACTTTTGCCAAGGGCTTAAGGCATTAGAATATAACAATACCACTTGAAATAAGTCTTGCTTAAGCAGAGCTTAGAAATGGCTTACTTGCCTGGATTTCAGCAGATGTGCAATTACAGAGGAATGCTTTGTGACATATCTACTTGTTAAACTCAACTTCACCAGTTTTCCCAAGACCCAAGAGGCTGATTCACCCTCTTTGCTTTGGACAAGGCAGCCATGAATATGCAACAAAGCATAATTTATTAGTTAGGAATACAATAGCAGCTTGCTGTGAAAGCGCTCGTCTGTGAATGGGACCTTGAATGATGCATTTAGAATGCTTAGTGAGTGATTTTAAAAGTTCCTTTCTTCCCTCCGGAGCCTATAAGGCCCGCCTGAATATGAGCTGCACATAGGCTACACAAAGATTTGTCTTTTGTTGTAATACTACAGACAAGCATTTAGCTCCTACATCACCAGTAACAGACATGAAAAACTGGAATTTACAACATTTTGTTATGCTCTGGTTCAGTAATGAGAAAAAAAAATAATGGATTGCCATGCAAGGGAAGGTTTTCTTCAATTTAAATTTGTTTTCCTGCACAGAGGTAATTATCATAATTAATTGTAGCATTAATATAGGTGGGAAAAGCTTCATTTGAGGTTTTTGTAAATAATGGGATTTACTTAACTCTAATTTATAATGACCTTTTGTGGCAGAGCCATTCATTTTTCAAAACAGATCTCGGCTTAAGTAGTTTATCAACTATTTCTTTTACTTCAGCAAAATGATCTTGCTGTGTTACTGGAAGCTGTATAGTTTATAATCACAGACGGGTTGTTGTCTTATCATTATGGCTGTAATGGCCTATTTGTGCTCAAATAATAGCAAATGAATTTTATTCACACGTCTGCCATGCTACTGCCTGGAGGAGGAAGGGGTCTGCACTGACCTGAAATGACTAATTAAAATGGACAGTGGTGTGCATGAATAAGATATGACATAGAGTGACAGTTGGAATGAAAATGAGAGCCATGGTGGATCACAAGACATCAGTTCATCAAGCCTGTGAATTACTGTGTTGTGTGTGGACAAAAGATGTAGCTCACTAAAAAAATATGCCAACAAGCAATACCTCAGGCCCAAGTCTGGGAATTGCTCATAGACTAGATCATGTCTAGAACCAGTGTATTACATAGAGGCCTAGTGTGAGTCAGCGTACTCTTCAGTAGTGTTTGTTACTACAATAGGAACAGTAGATCTGCCCAATGACTGTTGTCCAACTGTAAGGCAATGCTGTCATCTAAACCAACATTTTCTTGGTATTCTGGTTTCACCACCATCCCATGTTTCCTTTAATTCGCGGTTTCATTAGATATCAATTATTTCTGTTCTTTCTCATCCTCCATTCAGCGTTCCTGCCTTTTCAGGGATAGGTGTCTGTAGACAGAAGTGTGGAGCATCTGTTTCTCATGTTCTGGAAGTCTCATGTTTCTCCCCAATTCACTGTCCTGGAACATGCTCCAATTAACAGAGGAAAAACAAAGGCCACCATTTAGATGGCTGCTCCCTGAATGTCCATTCTAAATATAGTCTATTTTGAGCCAAGACCCCTCTCTGTATAGTGGTATGAAACCCTTCCTCAAAAATAGAATGATTTGGATGACTAGCCATGGTACAGTAATTTCTACCCTTCCCCTACACCATCTACAGTACAAAATTTGATTATATTTTGTGTGTGTAAAATGAATGCTTAAACCTGACTTTTTCACAGTGGTAATGTTGTGAGTGCCAAATCTTTATAGTTTAGTGCAAAGGAAATGCAAAAAAACATGTAATTGCATTGTTGGATTCTATTAAATTGTCAGAGACGACATCATTAAGCAATCTTTCACAGGTGGATCTGCACTCAAGTAATGTGCTTACCTTATTTTTTAATCCTTCCTTATGTTTTATCATTGTACTTGTTGGTAATCCTGATTTAGCATGGCAAAAACACTATTGTAATTGTATAATTTGACTTGTCTTCATTATCTCGATAAATCAGAGTGAGATTTAAAAGGCACACAAGGCCATGTTTGGAGATACATTCAATGTTAGTGTGATTTGGAATACAATCTTACATATGTTTCCATATTTGACAACACACATGAAATGGCATGCATGACTAAAATATGTTTTTATCTCTTGTAATTGGTCAGTGTTAGAGCCTGCAGCTGGATGAAATCTGCATGTACCACACACACACAAACACCCACACACACTCATACAGATACAAAAACTTTAGGGATGCATTTACCCTGTTTTTTTGTTTTGTTTTGTTTTTTTTAGCTTGGAGACAATGTGCCATTTTCTAAATCAAATGCATGTGCAATGCTGGGAGGCTCCTGTTTTAATGGGATCAGAGCATTGTGTGCTGAGATGATTAAAATCTGTATTCTTTAAATGTGTCAGGCAAAAAAAATCAATGGTGGCGAGCCCAACTCCTATGCCTTATGGGTATCCTGAGCTTTCTGTGGACTGAAAGAAAAATAATAATTAAAACAAAATCACCATCTTCATTTGTTTTCCATCTGTCTCCTGAGAGATCATCTTTGCTGTGTCTTTGGTATCTCATTATACTTTCTAATCAAGACTCTTTAAAAATCCCTTTAAAGGGGACAGGCTGTTTGCCCTTCCCCCAGCATGCTGCTTGCACTGCAGCCATTCGACTGCCACTTATTATGTTACAAATGACCAAGGTAAGGCTGACATTTTGATTGTATGTGGAAAGCTCTGGCCATGAAAGGCTTTTATAGTGATGCAACTCTGATCTCTTTCATTACTCACTCTCCCTAATGAAGATTCTCCAATACAATTAAAAACCCAGGTATCCCATGGCTGGGGTGACAAAATCATCAAATCATTTTTTCCTCTCCCACCATGCCTGTTCATCCAAGCGGGTGTGCGTTTCACCCAGTCCAGCCAGTAGCTCCTCTGACTGCAGTGTCTGAATTGACCCAGAATAAAGGGGGAGAAAAATCAATGAACACAAGGGATGGTGAACAAGCAAATAAAACTGTTTTAAATTACAAATGCTGAATAAGGATTTTTCCCCCTGCATCTTTAATTCAAGAGTGTCTTTGTGTCTTAATTACTGTATCCAATTACCTCGACTTCATGTACAATTTGCTTTGGCAAAAGGTGCAGTCCTTTGAATTAAAACCCATTCTGTCCCCTGAACACTGAAACAGCTGCTGTTTCTATCTCTTTAGTAAGAATTATACTGCATCTTTTAAAAGACAACAGGGAGCAAGAGGAATAATTACATGTGGCACTTTGTTACATCTATCCAGAAATAAAAGTAGCTGCTGAAATGCCATTATCTTCTTTGATTCTCACATTAATCCTAACCTCCAAGAAAAAAAAAAGTTGAACTTTTTCCCACTCTACAGGATTTGACTCATTACAGAGTTATACTTATTTTGTGGATATCTATATGCTGGATCTACATCAGTGATACATTCTTTCACAGTATTACAGTGTTTCCAGGATACTGTGTTGTGGATGTTTGTTGTTGGGTGTAATAAGATGCACCCCTTGTCTAAACCCAGACTGGGTCACAAGGTCTCGGCTTAGCCTGTTGCTGATTGTCTGCTTGCTTAGTCCTTAAAAAAAAATAAAAAATAGGCGCAGATGGCAGTCCTCGCCCAAACGGAGTCAGTTTATTGGATGAAGGAGAGGTCTTGATTAGCCTACTAATATGACTAGAGGCATCTACAGTTTAAAAAAAGACACATTAATAGCCAATTGAAAGTTTCTGTATCACATCTAGCGCAGCCCCTGATCCCCATTACTCCTAGTTCCCATCCAAGCATAAGAAAAGAGCATCTATTCCCTTTGTCATTCAGTGCTGTTCAGTTCTACTTGCAGAAATTAGACATACCTATTTGCTGTACTACTAAACTGTAGCTTATCCTATCATGTCACTGTCATAGCCAGCTATTGTGCCTATACCCTCTTTGTTCATCATTTACATAACAAGAAGTGCGAGTAAAATTCGTATAAGCTGCAAGTCTGTAAAATGTTCTCAGTCCTATTTTGAAAGTGAATAGAAGTACCAATAATAATTATTCTAGTTCATTACTGACTTATCTAGCAATAATTAGGCTATCTATTAAGGGGTTCTAACCCAAGCCCAGAAAAATGTAGCATCTTACAAATAGTCTATAAATTTGGCGGGATACAAAACTGTGGTTTTACTCTAAATCATACCAGCGATGTAGTGGAAGGTACACCCACCTAAAACTCAGTTTACCTGCCTTTGTGAAATTGTTTACACACCTCTATAAACTAATGTAGCCTCCATATTCACGATATAAATTCATAGTAGCAAGCAATATCATGCTGGTGTAAGTTATATGATAGGTTAAACCACTGTGAAAATGTATGCAATTATATCATTTATTTTATGTATTTATTTTTTAATTGGTGGTTGTTCTTCTTTTTGGTGGTCACCAGCTGGAGCTTATTTCCCCACTGGTTTGAGATCAGTTCCCCCCACTGATCATGACTAACTTTGTGCACTTGCTGACAGGTTCAATATCCTGCAGTTTTGAGAACAAAAGTTTGCATTGTAGAAGCCTTCAGCTGACGTCACTTGTCTTGAGTTGCTTGGAGTGAAGCTGAGGAGAGTCTCTTCAATCTGCTGTTAGAGACCAACTGGCTACACACTCAGTCACACTCTCACCCCGACTCAATTACGGACCAATTCTCTCTTCATCGCCTGCCACCGTACTCAAACAACGCAAAATTGGGAAGTAAATGAACACTGTTGTTTTTCGTTTTATACTCTAGAGGAAAACGCCGATTGCCGACGACAAGGTGAGTTTTATTGCCCGTGTTTTGCCGTGGGAAGTTTGCTAGCTATGATCCATAACGTCCAGTTTTGTCATTTCACTGATTCTGTCAATTGGCTAACAGCTAAGCTAACGTTAGTTTGCTAGCCAGTAGCCGTAGCATCCTTTCGACACTTGCCACATTGTAACGTTATCTGTTCCTTGAGTTTAGCACGGTGGTACAAACAAAAGCCAGTAGTTTAACACGTTTACAAATGCTGCCGTTGTACACTTTCTAAAATAAATTTAACAAGTAGCCATGTTAATACGGTAACTTAGTGACAAGACAAGAGTGTTCTATCTGGAGTTGAGCAACTAACGTTAGACACCGGTACTTGGAGCCAGGCAGTGCTGTTCGTTCATTCTTTTCATTACCTTGCAGCACGGATCTTGTCTTTGTAGCCAGCTGGTCCACTTAGCGGATCCACCGGTCATTGAGAAACGTCAGTGAATATGTGTTGCAAACCATACCTAACTAAATAAGTAAGTTCGCTAGTCCAAATATCAAGTCTTTAAGCTCACAGAACGCTTCTTACAGATATAGCCTATCAAATCAAAAGTAGTGTCTGGCTCCCTGTGCAATGCCCTGGAGTGCTGTGGTCTTTAAACCTCGGTTGATAACATGAAATAATGCAATAAATTAATGTAATAGTCTAGGTCTCTTAATGTTTTTTTAGCTTCTTCAACTTGGCATTAAAAGGTTTGTTGGTGTATCATGGTATCAAACGGGCAGTCCGCCGGTCGAGGCTCCCCCTCTTCTCTTTTTTGTTGCTTCCTCATAAAGGAGAGCGCAGCTAATGCTGCAGCTGCGGTCTGGGCTGAAATTTACCCTTTGTGTTTATGACAATATCCTCCATTTTTCTGCTTTCCTATAGCTTAACAACAAGCCATTCGCCATCTTGGGGTATTTAAATTACTACCGTCTATCTATACGGTGCTTTATGTCAAAGTTATGAAACTTTCAAGGGGGGAAGATTAGAAAGATATGACCTTGCTTTTTATTGAGTTGAAATTGTGAACAATGTCTTACTTTACCTGTCATACTGTTGAAGCTTTCATTACACAGATGTGATAGGTTGGGGGCATTTTTGGGTGTTTGATTTAAGCTCATGAGATTTAAAAACTAATTTGATTGGGCATGTTATAAAATCGCAAAACCCACGACTACTTTTTATCTCAGTATGATGAAATGTCAGAGTTTGCCTAGCCATTGAAATACATTTTTTAAACCCTGTAGACCCCTGTCAAAACCTGTGGGACAGAAGCACAAGCCAACTTCCTTTTCAGAAATCAGAGCATTTTCAGAAAGTCAAGTGGATAGGAATCTGATGTACCAATCAAAGTTGTGAAAGTTAAGTTGTGTCACTCTCCAGTACCTTTCATGCCAGACTCTTTTAGCTTACTATGAGTTGGCAAAAACCAAGCGACATCTTATTTGAATGCCCTCTATTTCTTCCTGTCAGTTCTTAGACTTGACACCTGTTTCAGATTGTTAGGATGCTAGAAATCAGCAGCAGCAACATGCATAGACACACAGGGCACACAGCCAGAAACTGCTAAATGCTCAAGTTGTCTGTGTTTTAAATATATTCAGGCAGTGATGTTTGTTTATTTCTACATTTGTGCAACATTAAGAGAAAGTCTACACAATGCTACCAAGTATTGTACCTTAAATTAATTAAGCCTATCTACTTCAGTTAACTTAAACATCAATGGAATATTATATTAACCTGAACAAGGTCTTTTCTCTGAAAAATAGCTTGTATTAGGCCCTTTCAAACTTGGCCATGACAACATCTACAGTACACCTCACTTTCTTTCCAACAGTAGTGTTTAGTGCACAGTAATTTGTAAACAATTAGGCCTGTATATTGACTGCATGTTTTGCTGGTGCAAATTTCACATGCCACATTTTGTTTATTTTGGCAGCCCTTTGTTTTTGTTTGCACTACAATGGAATTGATTTGTCTATGCAGATATAATTGATAGTAATGAACTAGTGTGGACCTTTTCCACACACAGTCTAAGTGAAATGGCAGTAAACATTATTCCTGTTAAGGTCCATCATTTAAATGGGTTCAGTAGCCAAGGAAGCAAGATAAATCAGATTACAGCCTTGATGTGTTATGCATGCATCCAGTAACTGCCAATGAATCAAAACACAGCTAGAAGGTCACTAAATTTGCCTCATATTTATTCAGAGCACATGTCCTTGAAAACCTCTGCAGAGTGAACAATATTGAAGAGCTACATATCACAGGCTTCTAATGTGAGCTTTTAACGCTAAGAAAAAAAAGAGTCAGCAACATGGCATTTGAATGTTAGTAATATTGCAGGCCATTGTTCTTCAAGGATGGAAAGCCTCAAACGTAGCTCACGTTTGCTAAATTGCTTGAAACAGCACTTTTAAATGTTAGGAGCCCCAGCGGTAAAATTAATACAGTTTATTTTCAGCTCAATCATTATTTTCAAAAGATTCATCCACTTGGTTACAGACTGTTTTTCACAAGAGACCTAATAAGTTACTGCTTATTATGAAGGGAAAACGAAAAACAAAACCAAGTATTTTGCCAATAAGAGGTTCTGGATGTAGCTAGTGCACAGTTTTATAAAACCATTTTTCACTTGACCATAAGATACTGCAAACGATAGTCTTACTAATGTCATTAGCAGTAGGCCTACACAATGTGGTATCCACTTTGTTCTGTAACTGTGTTTGGGCTTGAGATCAAGGCCTCTGCTCAATGGTCTAATATTTCACTTTGCTTAGGCTATTGGGGTTAAGAGAGGCTGTGTTAGGGTTAACCAGATTTGTGTTTCTCTCTTTTTCTCTTGCTGAATTGGTCACAGTGCTTGCCATTTTGAGTGGGATTTCATTAAACATGTCTGGGTTGTCTGATTCCCTACTTTCTCAGCCCCTCTTGACATGTTTTTGTGGGATATGAGAGGGTCCCGTTTTTTTTTTTTTTGGCCCTTTTGAAAGGATGAACTAGACCCATCAGTAATTATAGCTACCATTCTGATCGAGGACTGGTAATAATTGTGTTTTCACCCATTTTTCCCCTGTCTCCCATTCTTACCCTTTTCCACAAGCTTGCACTCATTAATCAAAGACGCTGGACTCCTGCTGAGGGCTGAGCAGGTTCATCAAATTGGCAGCCAGTTCACTGTAAAGAACGGTGCAGAGGCTCTTAACACAAGAGCATAAATAAATCTAAGGTCTTTGTATGCAAGCCCTGGAGGTTAATACTGTATAATTCAATGTCCCCTCTTTGTCTTTTATGATTGATGTTTTTAAACATTTAAGGCTTGACGGGAGTCCCTTTTGTAGGTCAGGGTTGACACTTTCTGATTGGGTGAGCTTGGGGGAGAGGTACTAGGGAGGTGGATTATTAGGAATATGTCAGGGAGATTACTCTTTTTCACTCATCTTCCTCCTGGTCTATTTTCTCTCCGCCTGGAGATGCTTGTCATAATGCTTTAGCTGAACCAGGGATGCTTCAGAGATTGAAGTCTCCCTGCTGTTTATGGGGCTGATGTTTGAAATGTTAGTGGTCTGGCCTATTTGTTTGGCTGTTTAGTATTTATTTGCATCCTTAGCTGGAATTGCAGACCAGCCGAGATTGGCTGAACAGAGTCCAAATTCATAATTCAGGGCCAGGTGGTTGGAGGAGCAATACAGACCTTCAGTGGCTATTGTAAACCATTCCACTCACACACAAAGATTGTGCCTCAGCAGCCCCCTTTTTTATTGATCCTTCTGCATTTAAAATCTGGTCACTGCTGCCACAAACACTTCCCATTTTAGCTGTGCTAGGCATGCTGCTGCAGCTACATTTTTAAATATTTAATTTTTGCTCAACATTGTGTGGCCTGATAAGGGACTGGGGGAAAGTAAAAGAATCCATCCCTAAAAATGTTTGGGTCAGCATAGGCCAAAATCTTAGTGTCTGGCTTAGTTAATTGACTAGGCTCTTCCCTCATCGCCTGCCTCTTTACATAATTCTATGGAAGACTGATGTGCATTAAGAGTAATGCAACTCCCTCTCTCTGCCTTAAAAAACACTTTCTCACACGTTCATATTTCGAAGTAACATCTTGTTAAAGGTATAAGGGTAACTACTCACTGATGCAATGTAAGATTGAAAGGATGTGCCAGCCACTGTAAACAAACTTCTTTTTATTGGATTAATGCTCCCGAGTGCTAGACCCTGTTTTAGCTGAGTGGTTTAAAAGGATCCACAGCTTGGCCGGAGTGGATTATCAGGAAATAATCTGTATGAGTACAGAAGTACCTCACAACAACATGTAGGCACGCCTGCTATAGGATTATTGCTCATTCTTTTCTATCTCAATTAGAGATTTTGTAGATCATTAAGAGAGAGCTTGCATATGGGTTTGAAGAGTCATTTCACTACAACTTTATCACATTGGTTATTGGTAATTGGAGTTTTTTATGGAGGGTGATACTGATATTGTTCCTTCATAGGCCCAATACCAGAGTGATATTGTGATAGTCTGTATAGGTCTAATACTTAGGTCTAGGGCTAGGCTATTTGTTAGAGGTGAAGGGGTGAGGTTGGTGAATGAAGTAAAGATGTTAAGATGCTGAAGGCCCCAATTCTGACAGATGAAATGTTCATCCTGACCTCACTGGCCAAGGGTATAACTCTGTAATCTAACACAGCTGTCAAGGACAGAATGGAGAAGGAAACCTGCTATTAGGACATAAGTTAACTGTTATTTATTACTCATCACTTTGCACACAGCTTTCTCTCTAGGCAGGCCCATGTCATTGTCTGGTCCTTAAATGATGGCATGGAAAAGACGGCTGAGTAACATGAGGAGGCTCAGCTGTGTGGTAGTTCAAAGAGTTACTGCGAAAGACCTTTATTTGAGACTGGAGAGTGACCTTTTTACTCCCAGTGCTGGATGAAACATCCAAGTATAAAAGAAAGTAATCTCTCTTTTCCACTGATGTTCACACTACAAAATGACACAGATGGAGCTGTAGGATGAGCCGCTTGTAGATGACGTGCAAAAAGTGCATCCGCTTCACTTTGCTGCTGCTGCTACTGATGTGAGTGCATTTGTGTGAGGATGGAAGCCGATCTTTTCAGCTATGGCAAAAATCCTCTGTTAGAGCTCCCATGTGTAATCTTAATATTTATAGCTGATTTAGAAAGCATACAGCGAGAGGGTAACAACATCTTTTCATGAGACAACACATCCTCCCGTTTTCACACATTCTCATCAGTTGGCTTTTTCTCTGGGAATGGAACAGAGCCTAAATGTGGCAGATGAAACAGGCAGATCTGTGGATTTCACTCTGAACTTTTTCCCCTTGTCAGAACATTACATTCTTCAAGGGAATTTGAATGTTCATTGGACTGTTGTGGCCAGTGAAGACATAAGATTTGAGTCTGGAAACTAGAAAGAAAATAGGATATATATATATATATATATATATATATATATATATATATATATCTGACAACATAGGAAGTTTCAAAGTCACAGCCTTGGGGCTGGCTGTGTTTAGACATTTTTAAAGGAACAATTTTGTTCAGACGGGTCAGTGTGAAATGAAGGGAGCTCTGTTGTTTTCACTCCATGAGAAAGCCATTGCAGCTGTCTTGATTGGTGTTTTGATCATCAGACGAGTGACTTCTGAAGATCTGTGGCTGGGTCAGTGATGTGATATGTTACTTGTGGTGCTGGATGAAATATTTCCTAAAATCAATAACAAATAAATGCACTTATTATGCTGTCTAAATAGTCTTTTATATTTTCTATTGAGGCCTCTGAGCGATTCAAAAATAGATTACCAGTGCTCTAAGCACAAAAAAATTCCTCAAGAGCAACAGTCTGAAGGAAATAGCAATCCACCCAAATGTAAATACAATGTTTAAATTCCAAAAATGGGACAATTTGTAAAATGTTCATACTGGCATATTTGTAGAAAGGGTCTATTTTACTGCAATATGAACACAAAATGATGTAAAGAAAGGAGCTTATGACAAACATTCAGTGCAGTCAACATGCTATTCGTGAGCTATTCATATGACAATAGATTACATTATAAAGATGGCTGTGAGGGGCCTTTTAATTCAGGAAAAACATATAAACAAACAAAGTAATTATCCTATCCGATCTTATAATAATGGGTATCCTAAAACTTCCCACGGACCTGTATTTTCAAACAAGATCAGGTTAGTTCATTTGAGTTGAATTAGGCTAGATCCATTTCTTCCTTTTTGGCAATGGGTAAAAGGCAGTGAAGGCCAGTGAAAATATTATTGTCATTAGCATCTATGACTTTTCCAACATTTGTTCTCTTGTTGTTCCTCAGCTGGCTTTCATTTCCATAAACCACACCTTACAGAGAAAACACAGGGGATGGCATGGAATGGCAATTACTATCTTCTGCTCTCATTGCTGTCTGGCATAAAGCTTCACAGTGTTCTATGCAAGCTGATCACAATCAGAAAGTGTCCCATATCAATAGAAGATTAGGGATATTCAATAATAGGTCTGTTACCAAGGAAAAACAGGAAGTAGGTTTCTCCGATTATTATGTGAATAAAACCCCTGATTTCAGCCAATGAAGATGGAAGCGTATTCCTTTGATACCGTTAATTGGCTTGAAGCCATTTTGAAACTAGAATATGGGGATAACAGCATAGCCTACAGCAGTCAGAACCTGACTGCCAAAAATGAATGCAAATAGCCTGAACTAAAGAAAAAAAACATGAAGGATATCCTGTTTTCCTTTTGTAATAGTAAAAACCCCAAAGAGGACAGTTCCTAGAGAGGGTTTCTACGCAGAGCGCTATAAAGGAAAAAACCTGGGTAGTAGGACAGTAAGATAAATTACAACATTTCTTTGTATTATATTCATGTTATACTATATTATTAAGCATCTTCAGTGATTGTTTTTGATAGGCCTCCTCAAAATGGTCATGATAATCTCTGGCATTATCAGTAGTCTGTAGGCTTGATTTTGCTCTCAGTTGCAAAATGTGACCATGACTCCTAGCGATGCTGCAGTGGCTCGAAAGACACATTGGACTAAAGGAATTTGAGTGATGTATGGAGGCTTGAAATCATGCAGCGTACTGAGTCTGTTGCTGACACTGATGTAAAACTGGCCCAGCCTTCATTTCCTTCACATTCCAAACAAAACGAACCCAGATGGAAATGCGTAAATAGTATACATTTGCTGGCCAGCCAGAAATGTTTGCAGTGCTTACACAAGTGTTGTTGTTATTTGTGATAAAATCTCTTGACCATGATAGCTGCTTTGTCAGAGGATGAACATTAAAAACGGTGTAGAGTTGATACTGCTTTACTTGAGCCAATTTCAAGACAGAAGCTTCAGTGGAAGAGACAGACTGCAGTGCTTTGCATGTGATGTTTTTTTTTTTTTTGAAAATAATTTTTAATTGCTACTTAAATTCCAGACATTTTGTTTGATGGCCCTTAGGAGATTGCCATTGTTTCACCAATCTCTTTAGTGGATTCCGCAAATCAAAATGTTGGCTGTATAGCCACCTAGCTGCTCCTATCATACAGTAGACCGTATTCCAATTTCTCCAAAGTGTTTTTGTCATGTCCAATGTAAATTACCCTGTGTTGTGTTTCATAAGGTCTCTGGGTTGCAGTACTTTGATTTGTTGTTGATGTTTTGAATGGATAAGTTATCTTCCCTTGGGGCCATAAGCTCTTCCAAATTACCATTTTTATTTCATTTTCATGGAGCTTTCAAATAGGAATGATGCTGAATGAATAAATCGATAAAATCAAGCAATTAAGCTGACTGTGTTGTTGTCTTGTGTTTCAGGTGCAGAGCAGTGATGTCACAGAACTGAGGATAGTCTCATACAGTAAGTGTTTGGTTGCATCAGCTGCCTACCGTCCATCTCTCCCATTATGCTCTTTGAAGTCCCTCTCTTGATTTTGTATTGCAAAAATCAGTTTGCTTTGTTAAATTGGAAATTGTAAGTCATGAATGGAAAGGCTGGACTAAGCGGAACCCCTTAATTTAAAGTATTATTTAGGTATAGGATTAGAATTTTCCAATTAGGCTGAGATTTAACAAGGTCCTCTTTAATGGAATTAGTTTGCGCTGCATTACACTTTGCTCTCATTTTGTGAATATCTAATTAGTTCCTGTCTTGCTTAGAATTAGAGCGTCAAAGTTTCAAAACATATTAATCTGTGGGGAAAAAAAGAAAACATTTTTTGACTTTTGGGTATTCTGAAATAAATTACTGTCAGCCAAACAGGGGTAATTGGTGGGGTTGGAGCTGTCCTTTGCCTTTGTTTTGAATTTGAAGGGCCACTCTGCATACACTAGCTTTAAACAGTTGTTGCTTGGCTGCCCTTGAAAATTGTATTGTTGCCCCTAGACAGTGGTAGTAGGGATCTTAAAGAGTCAGCCCTTCTTCAACCTGAGCTCCACTCCTATCAGAAAGTGTGACATACAGTTTTCCTCTGATTGCTGCATTTACCACCACATTTTGTGAGATTTATTTGCCGTGCCTTGCAAGTAATTTGAACATGTTAACTGGGTGCAGTTCATCCTCCAAGTTCTACTATATTGGAACAATGCACGTGTTCCATTGTGGAGTAGCTATAAACAAAACAATCAGTGTTATTCATCTTGAAGCAGGTTTTTCAACCAGCATCAGACACAGAGAAAGGTGGGGTGTCAGCTAGAGTCTAGTGCTTTTCACAGATATCAGTACTATGTCATTATTGGACTTCTCTTTTCCATATGGCTCCAGCATCAAGTCAACACAGTTTCAAGGCAGTCTTGCTCTTGTCCCATTAAAAAAATCAATTTGTGTTGCAAGTAAAATATCTCCAAAAAGACATAATTATGTTCTTAAAGTGCCATGTTGAAATGTTGAGTGCCAGAGATAGGCTCTACTTTCCCGCTCTTTTCAATAAACAATAAAATGCTAAAGGTGAGTGGACTGCTCACTTTCCTTTTATGAAAAAAAAAAAAAAAGAAGAAATGTTGAAATTCTGCCTCCATGACATGTACATGGCCACCACTTGATCCAGAGGAAACGGCTGTTAGAATCTTTATGTGGCTGACCCTGGCAGGAGACGGGTCACCTGCAGCGCCGTAGACAAACAGAGTTGGAATGGCAATGGGAAAATGAGCCTGGCCACAGGAATCCTATCATCTCTGAAGCTGAGCAGCCCGTGTGTGTTGTAATAGAACCCTTCCAGGATTTATTATAGCAGTTATCAGTAACCTTCAGTTTACCTATGAGCCCGACCTCCCGAAGCTTCTGCTGAAGAGGCAAGGGTGAGGAAAGAAGAGAGAAAAAACGAAAAAAATGAGGAGAGAACTGGTGAAGAGAGTAATGGAGAAAAGAATTAAGAGGTGATAAGTGAGACAAGATAAAAAGATGTGAGAAGATCTGAGGAAATGTGTGGAGAAGTGCAGAAGTAGAAGAAAGGTTGAAGTGACCAAGCCAAGGAGAAGAGGAGAAGAAGGAAAGAGATGGCGTGTGGGAGGGAAGCTTTATTGACTGGTGACTAGTATGTTTTACTGAGATCACCATTTTGTGTGTGTGTGTTTGTGTGTGAGAGAGAGAGGGACTGAGCGAATGAGAGTGTGTGTTGGAATAGGGTTGAGCTGCTGAAATGACAGTGTTATTTTTCTTTTTCCCCTTTTTTTAAATATTTATGTCCCCCTACAGTTAACAGTGTAGCTTCAAAGAGTAGGCTATATTCTGTGACTGGGCCA
Organism: Centroberyx gerrardi; assembly: GCF_048128805.1. Classification (NCBI taxonomy): domain Eukaryota; kingdom Metazoa; phylum Chordata; class Actinopteri; order Beryciformes; family Berycidae; genus Centroberyx; species Centroberyx gerrardi. The sequence continues at coordinate 14,604,990 of NC_136006.1, read as the reverse complement.
GAATGGCAAACAGATTGCTGTGGCTGTGTAATATGATGTGGTAGTAAATATTAGAGCTCACTCTTCCTCCTGCTCTCCCCACTCCTCTGCCCAGAGGGGGATTGAAATACATGCGCGGAGGAAAAGTGAAGTGATGAAAGAACTCTGTCAAAGGTAAATCATAGACTGATGTGAGTGATGCAACTATGAGACTTCATTAGTTGTATGGATACTAATTTGACAAAAAAAAAGATCTGCTTCTATATTCATTAACCTTCCAAGAATAGCAGTGCTGGGCTTTTATGCATAATGTGTCAGAACAGGAGTACTGATCTAAGACCACTGGTTAAATCACATGGCCATACAAGCCTCAGTATGATTTAACAGGCAAACTGGTCTCAGACAAGGACTCCTAATTTTCCACTTTATACATAATTCCTGCCTAAACACATAACCATTCACAAAGTTCATTTTATGACTGAGGCGGCATAATGTTCTCAGATTTGTGTTTGTACAAAAAAAAACAACAATTACAAAAATACCATAAGAAAAAAAAGTGTGCCTGAGAGGTTGAAACTCATAAACTCATAAAGAAACCTTCCTCACAGACAGAATATTAGAAACATAACAGTAAATTTTATAATCACAGTCATAAGAAAAAATAAATTTGTGCAAAAATGGAAGACAAAAACTAGAATATATTGTGTGTCAATGATTTTTAATTTTTTTTTGATTTAGCAGAGGTCCTTGTGGTGAACCGAAAATTGGCCTTCAGTGGTTCTGAAAAATGCTGAGAGAACATTAGAGGAGGATGCAGTGATATAGCTATTGGCTCTATGTCAGCTTTGTTCTAGTCATCAGGCTATTTTAGAACATTCTCCATTTTGGAATTTGGAAATGAGACGTGACTAAAGCTGTATTTAAGAAAAACAGGAAGATAGTTCACATTCCCCTATTTTGAATGGAGGCTGTACTAACTGACTGACTGACTTAGTCAAGGCAGAAACAGGGGCAGGAGAGTAAAGGCCCAAAGTTCAGCAGCAGTATGCAATGAGGCACCCATATTCTCAAATGCTTGATTGATTCTCAGTTTCCTCTTAAAGTCCTGTTTTCTTTGCATTGCTGCTAAAATAATGGCCTTTGTAATTGGTTGTTTTGGTATCAGTTGTTCTGAATTGGGAAGTTGTTTTCTTTGTTTTTTTTTTAGACCTGTGAATCATCCTCTGTGATTTTCAAATTTTTACACCATTGATTAGTAAAACTAGAAGGGCACTCGGAGAGCGCAGACCTCCGCCAAGGTTCGTGCTATTATTGCTTGTTCGTGAGTCGGATCCGGATCCGCTCCAAAATTTAATTGGTTCTTCCTTGGCCCATGCTACACCCTTCCACGAAGTTTCATGAAAATCGGGCCAGTAGTTTTTCCGTAATCCTGCTACCAGACAAACAAACAAACAAACGGCACCGAAAACATAACCTCCTTGGCGGAGGTAATAACAGTGTTAGTTAAATAACACTGATTCTCTCTCATATCTGACATGACTCTCATATGGCACACATACCTGTAAAACATCTTTAATTTGTAGTTGGTTATAAAATAGCCTATCTCTCATTCAAGGCACATCTTTCGGTACTTGTGAATCGTGTGGTGCTTTGTTAACATCACCTGCTATGTAGCTGTCTGTTTTGTGTTGTCTTGTTTTGGATTAAATGTCAGAAATGGTGGTCAATGTACTTTAGACCTTCTCTATTTCATTAAACAATAGTCACTACACTGACTTCCACATTGCCAGTAGGTTATGCTTTGTCTGTGCTGGATTCATTCTCAGATCTTCTGGAGACAGGGCTGTTTGTTCTACTCAGATGCCATTTAATAGGTGTAAACCTGTCCTTGTCTCTCTCCAGACTCTCACACACACATGCCTCACTGCTAATAAAAATAAATAAATCTTTTCCTCCTCTTTTCCTGAAGGGCAAATAGAGAAACAAGTGTGCTGGGCTTTATAGGTGCTTGGGTGGAGGGTTGGGTGGTGTGGATGATTGGAGTGAGCGAAACTACGTTGACTTTAAAAACTCCACCAGTTAACACCAAAGTGCTGTGTTAGCACAGCATTGTTGTAACTAAGAGAATCGCTGAACAAAATATTTAATTTATGATGACTTAGCCACTCCAGTTAGAAAATCACCAAGCTACTTCCTGGTATGTGAATGTACTGCACACCAACCTAGAGGTGGCTCATGCTTGTGTGACTTCTACTGTACTGCCTGGTGTACAAGCGGCAAGCACACACTGTATTTTCCTTATGCAGGGCTGTTAGGGCTCTGCGCGCCTACAGCTTGGGTCAGACTAGAGGACTGTTGACGTCTTGCCCAACTACAGCAGTTGAGACTAAACGCTTGCTGTCTGGTCGGGAAGCTGTTCACACTAGGCAACGGGACAAAGATGGGTGTCACACATGAAGAGCAGAGATCACACACTACCCAATTGAAAAATTGACCCATTCGTCCAGAACAGTTCACTGTAAATATAATTACAAAATAGGTGTTCTGTCGTTTTTTGCTCCATGGTACAGAAGCTGCAGTTTATATTTACTTTAGAAATGTAGTTTAAGTGACATCATTACAAGAATAATGTTGATGAGTAATTTACTATGAGACTTCTTTCACTTAATTTCTAATTGCATACTTATGTGGACTTGAGTGGGCGTTGTTGTTAAACGTGACTTCTCTTCCGGTTCATTTTCTTTTCCTCCCTCTGTATCTAAACTCCCATTGGCTGTTGTGAATGTCACTCTCAGATTTCAGTCTTGATGAGTCTTGGACCGCTTCAGATGACGCAAGCCAGACCAGACAAAATCAAACATGTTTGAAATAATGGCATCGGGCCAAGCGACCAGAATTGGCAGTCTTCAACCTGTTCACACTACAGGATATCCTGCACCGACCGTCGGGCCCGAGTCCCAAACTGACCCAAACTTAAAGAGTGCATACTATAATTCCTCCAACCCTTGCACATTGCAAAAAGCCTTACGAATTTACAAACAAACCAACCAACAAACAAACGGTCACACATGGCCCAGCTCTTATTGAGGGGCTCGTCAAAAAATAAACTGCGGGTCCCGGGATTTAACCAGAAGGATGGAGACAGAGTCAACAAATGCAGTTGAAAAGAAAATCAAAGCAGGTCATTACAATACCAAAGCAAAGCAAGGCAAGTCTGACATTTGGACAAATTTCTCAGTTGTCAGTTGTCACTAGAACGTAATTTCGCTACGTTGGTGGGACTAGAGGACTGCATTGGGATTGGGACCCGCGGGACCCGACGCAAATCTTGCGGGAGTGGGCGGTTTTAACTTTGCTGCGGGCGGGAGCGGGCGGTCAATAACACACACATTGCGGGAGCGGGCGGTAATGGTCAGAAATCCAGCCGGAGCGGGCGGGAGCGGGATTAAGAAAACAGTCCCGCGCAGGGCTCTACTCCGGAGCACCTAATAATTCACCTTTCAATTTACCCAGTGACTGTAGGTCATATGTCGCCAGTTTGAAAGGGGACATTTGAAGATATCGGCACATGCTCTTTTTAAAAGCAGGAGGGTGGGTGATAGAATAGTTTTAGGAACACAGTGGAGGTAGCGAGGGGGATTTATGTGGAGCAGCTTCTGTCAGGGTGGGTCTGCTCATCAGGGATAACACCACTGGGGGGGTGGGGTTGAGGACAGCAGGGTCACACAGGGCCTGCTCTAAGTGCTGCCTCACCAACAGATAGAATAGATCCGCCACACCCGTCTGTTAAACCCCTTTGTCAGGAACAGAGACACGTCATTTAGGGGATGCTGCTGTACACCTCTGCTCCCCCACTATCCTCTTGAGTGCCGTTCCAGAGCCGAGCCCCAGAGGCTGCACTCATAGAGCTCAGCCAACACCAGCTTAAAACAAAGCCATCCCCAGCAGTTAGATCCAGACTGACTTAGCTTGATACAGAGCCCTCCATTTGCCTTGAGACCCTAAGACAAGATAACTGTGAGCAAAGGGATTCGTAGAGTCCAGAAGGTACATTATGGAATTTCCATGCCTCCTTATGATATCTCAAGGCATAGTCTGAGTTGATGATGATTTGATTTTCCCCTCTCTTTCTCAGTTGCATGGGTTGTATAGGCTTAGTCTACACCAACTGTGATCTTACGGGGAGTAATTACAGAGTAAGTATTTAAAGCTGAGGGATGAGCTCTGGCCAGCTGCAGCCACAGAGGCTAATTTGTTGTCAATAAAGTAGAACTAATTATGAATGCTTCCCCTCAGGGGCAAGAGGTCAGGCAGGCCCGGGTCCTGGGACAGCACTGGCATGGTATGCAGTATACAGGGGAGCTTGTTGGAGGACTGCAGGCCCATAAGGGCTTCTCTGCGGTGTGCAGATGGCATTGAGGAAAATTGAATTTTCTTTAGTGTCTTTTGGTTGTTATGGCCAGCTGCCTGCCGTTCCCCCTTAACTGCTGGCATCAAGACTTCATCAGAGGCCAGGGGATTTTTCCCTTCCTTGACTACATCAGTACACAGCAACATTGTGCACCACAAAATAAATATCCTTAAGGTGCAGTGTTCCCTGAAAAAAAGCTTCCAAGTAAAGATCTCTGCCAGTCTTGTCGTCGTTGGTGCGCTTGATTTTTGCCACTGATTTCACGCATCTGTTCTACTTCTGCTTCTACTTCTGAAACCCTTCAGCTGCTGGAACATAGATGTAAAAGGGTTCAAATAATATCGATGCTAATAAAATGCTTGCCATCCTTGAGCTGCATAAATGCCACTTAGCTGGATGAGGGTTGTGTTGGCAGCCTGCAGTGCCTACGGAGAGAAGATCTGTGCCGTCAGCGCTCAGACGTGCGTAGAGGTGACGCCAAGGTGAACGCCGAGTTGTAGAATGGTTGGAAATCATTGATATTCTGACTCGGAGGCTGCAAATGGCTCGGTGGCAGATGGAGTCTTTGTCAGGGAAGAAAAATGGCAGCTCAGGAGCATCAACGCCATTTTCCCTATCAGCTCGGCTGGCGGGCGGTGACCTTCTGCCGCTCACAGAGATCCCCTCGCACTTTGATCAATTATCTCACTGCCATTGTTTACTAGGCTAGTGGAGAAGGATTAAAATGTCAATTTTTAGGGGAGAGATTGCATGTGTAGTCATGAAACTGGCTTTTGTTGTTGGTGCATAAAGAGGAAGCAAAATGTGGGTTGTTAAAATGAACTTTTTAATTATGACTGAAGGGAGAGCCATGTTGCCTTTTATTAAACAGTTTTTTAAGATACCCCTTTCTATTTTCTCATTGAATGTCATTTTTAAGCTGGTGTTTGCGAGTATTGTGGCTGATCGTATGCCTTGGCATTACAAATGATTTACCTACGTGTTTTTTTTTTTTCTTTTTTACGTATAGTAGCAAATATTTGCACCCTCTTTACTCTGAACATATAGGCCTACACTTTGTGAATTATGTGTGAGGATTAAGCTCCTCATGAAAATGCACAGTAGGTTACACACAGTAGGAATCACAGTAGGAATTTAACATACATCAAGCTGCAGTGCATCTGTTTGAGGTATAACAAAACCAATGCATGGAAACTGCTTTGCTCTATTCATTTTGTGTTGTTAAACAATTATTCTAATTAATTCGACTTAACTCCGCCAGATCTTTAAACAAAATGTGTAATGGATTACCGCAATGTATTCTCCATGCTTATAGTTATATAGCACAGCATTAATTTGCTGTTCAGTCACTTTTCATTAGTAGTGTTTGACTCAAAATAAATGATTTTCTCAGTTTAAAATGTATTATAATGTTTTTATGGAAACAGTGTTAATTTGGTAAGAAATGCAAGCTATTAGCACAGGAGACACATTTACACACACAGAATAAAGCAGTGATATGCAATCATCATTCTTGGCTGAAAGCAAATTCAAGTTAGGAGAAAATATTGAAAGGTCAGGAGAAAGAAATGAGGAAAATGAACAAACGATGCAAAAAGCAAATGACACCGAGACCCCAGTTTAATATGTATGTATTTCAGCTTGATGGTTGATTTCATTAGCGGATCTCATTGTTATGCATCGACTGTTCTCCTGCAGCAAAATGAATATTGTATTCACATGGCCTGAATATTCAGGAGGAAATGTTTGGATTTAGATGGCATCCTTCAGAAAAAGGGAAGTATTGCCTCCCTGCCCCTGATGCCAAAAACAATTAATACCATTATATCAATCATCGTTTACTCCAGATGTTGTGTCATTTTTAGAGATGTTTTAATTTCCCTTGTTAATTTGTTTTTGTTCTCCAGGTAAAGGTATGATGATTTTCTGATAACCAAAACCGTCAACAGGTTCCGTCAACATTGTGAAAAAAACATTGTGGGAAACATTGCTGTCAGAGTTACATTGGTCTTTAATAAACATAACATCTAAAGGTGTACATTTATTTGCAGGAGGACAATCAGTAATTTACTAATTCTAATGCTGACGTATGTCCTTCACAGTGAGAGAGAAGTATAGCTGTAGCACATCGGCCATGCATCTGATGACGAAGTGTTGCCAGTAGACTTCATGTGGGCATTAGCTCACCACTGACTTTTGTGTTGTTTGCTCTATTCAAATAGTTAACATTGTGTTTCATTCTTGGGCATGTGTGGTAGATCAACCCCATTTGAATGTGAAGTGTAGGCCGAAGCATACTATAGGTCTACTTCCTATGACTATTGTGATATACGAAACCATCCAGGATAAGAGCGTGTTGTTTTTCTGTCTGTGTGGAGGGTGATATTACCCTGCCATGCCAGGCACCTTTCCTCCCCTGTTTCAGGCCCGGCTGCACACAGCTTTCAGAGGGCAGCGCTTGTCGAAGTGCGGTAACAGGAGCTGTGTGGAGAATTTTCCATTAGTGAGGCTCTGCGTGTGCAAGGTGCTCTGTTTCACACTATCCTCATACAACGGCCCCTGCTATGACAATAATAACAAGGACAGACGCTGCTCCTCATTGGGCTTACAGGTGGTAGCCTACTTAGGAAAAAAATATATCAATATTAGCTCGGCCTAAGCCAAACCAATCTTGTACTGTGCCAGAGGCAAAGGTACAGGTAGCCAAAACAAATTAGATGCCTTTTTGTCAAACCCTGAGGTTATATTAATATGGCAAAATGTGCAGCTTTTCCCCCTTTTGTAGCAAGACATGACAGCAAACTGATGAGAATCTCTCATAAACTGCAGACTTTGGATTGGGATGTCTTGTTGCAGCCTGCCTCAGTATGCAGCTAAACTAAGAGTGCTGACATTTTTTGGCTAGAATGGAGTTAATGTGGCTTACACCGGTGGATTTGGGGAGTGTGCAGCCAGTCCTGATTTCAGACTTCAGAAGAATTATGAGGTTCAAGTGGTCACAGGTGATGGGGGAGCCTTACACTGTTTTAGCACACCGATGAGCACCTAGCAGGTCTTATGGGTGCTAAGTTTGTCCAGGGCTCTAAAGTGTAAAAAATTGAGATTGTGCAACCCGGCAATTAAATTTGGGTACACTGGGGCACCTACAAATAATTGCCTTGTTGCACCATTTTTTGGTAACTTTTTTACAGTGAGCATGACAACTTGTCTGTTGTTATTTGTTCTGTCCTGGGTAATCAAAGGTCAGATTTACTTTGTTTACGTCAAAGCTGTTTTTAATTTGCTAAAATCAAATCCCCTGCTTGAAACTTCCCCTCACAAGAAGCAGAGTTTTCCACAAATGCTGACTGTTGGCCAGGTAGCTCATTACTGACTCCTCTCCAGCCGGCTACTTTTTTAAAAGTAATTTTTATTTTTAATATGCCCCTTTATCCAATCACTGTATTGATATTAGTAGCCTTGGAGTTGTGCATCAGACTGATCATCTCCACATTTCGTTTCACTTTGTTTTATTTCAGCTTTGGTCAATTTTTCTCTGGTCTGTCAGGTTGATCAGTTCAATAGAGATAGAATGGACTTCCAGTGAGTTGTTGACTAAACGGCGCGCACGTTTTTGAGGTTGGGAGCACCAATGCTACCAGATGAAAGAGCCTACATTTTAGGCTACCCTTTTGGCTGGGCAGGCAGTTGACTTGTCCTGTTAAAGTTGAACTGATGAACATTTTGAAACACATATGTGCCAGCCAGGGCCGTGATGCCTGTAGGGGAGGCTTGTCCAGTGAAGGCTTGAGGTGTTGCTTTGTTTTTGGCTTGTGGCCTCAAACGGGGGAAGGGTATTCTAGTGTAAATAAACACATTGTGCATAGTGTTATCATGGACACTTTTTTCTTCAATGATATATGTGGGGGTTTTTTTATTTGTCAAATGAAGAAAGAAAAAGCCATAAGACTTTCAAACTGGCACCATCTAGACTTATCATGCAAAGGCAGCGTGCGTACACTGAAACTGACTGTTTAATAGCAGTCTTAAGGCTGATTTTATATTGAAATATTTTGGGCTAATACAAACTTGTCTTATATTAAATATTCATGGTGACACTTAGCCTATCCCACACCAACTGCCTTGAAGTGTGTTTTGCAAATAGGGCTTGATGTGCCATGGTTGCAGCCACAATGGCCTTTGGTACAATAATACTTCACAGCTATTAAATGACTTCCTGTTAACATGGACATTTATAGCTGTCTAATATGTTTGAGTGGTCAGCGGTGTTCAGCACCACGTATTCAGTATTAGTACTTCATGATAGCAGAGCACATAGACTCTGGAATAGTGCAAGCAGGGTGATGGAAATATTCATTTAGCAGAGGAGAAGAAGCTCTTTTTGTGAAGATGGCTCAGAGGCAGACAGGAAATTAGTTATTTTCCCCGCACATTCATCAAAATAAAAATAGTCTGATGAGTATCCCAAGTGACTCTCACAGCTCTATTGAAGCCACAGCTGCACGCACCATGCGCTTAGTGTTAACTCTCCAATGAATTTCAGGTGTTTTTGAGCACTATTAAAATCAGCCCTCTGTTTTCTTCTCCCTCATCTCAAAGCCTTTGTCCGTTTCATCTCATAAGAACTGGCACATTCAGAATAATGAAATGGCCTATTTAATTTCGTAACCTTCAACTGTTACTTGACTAAAATCTTGGTGTGAAACACAGTTAAGTATGGGGGCCAAGTAAGAGCAAAGAACTCAGGATGACAACACTGTTAGACATTTGCCTTTGACACTTCTGTCTGTGATAGCCTTTGATTTAATGGCTAACAGAAGCAGAGTGTCGACAGAGACTGCCTGCGTGCCAAATTGCTCAGTCTGTGGCTCTTGTGCAGTCTGTGCACAGATAATGGAGTGTGTTTTATTTTGAGCGTCTTCCTTTTTCTGTCTTATGATGCGTGAAGTACGAGACCACTATGGCAGGAAATGTAGTGCTAGGCATTATCACAGAGAAGCAAGCAAATTTTTGCAATTGCAAAGTATTAGTCATGGTTTCATTTAACTGAGCGTTTGGGGAAAAAAACAACACTGGCAATCAATTTTGAATGAAGTGAACTACTGTAACTGTCTCCTTTTTTTTCCAGTGTTAATGATCTCTGTTAGTCTTGGTTATTAGAACATAGCTGAGGTATTTGACTATGCTACAGTACCAGTCACTGGGTGAAGGCCACTATTATTAGCCTGTTCATCCTGTGGCTCAAACAGGCAAAGCCAGCCCTGCTCTTTTTGTTTTACCCTTAAAAGTAATGCTTGCTTTGTGTGCAGAGCTGTGGCTGTTAAAATTGTGTTCATGGCTTCTCAATTGTCATTTGCTGTCTATCCTGGGCCAGCCTGAGGCAAACATGAGATCTGGGTAAGTAGCTCTCAAACAAAGAGGAAATTAGGCCAAATGTGAGACACCCTTTTCATAACATCTGAATATGGTACAAAATTACTTCACCATGGCACTTTTGCCTGCAAACATCTTAAGGGTTGCCTAATGATTTCATACCTCTGAAACAAAACGAAAGTTTAGTCTTTTTGTGAATTTCTCTTTTGTTATTTTGCCACCAAGTTGTCCTACTGTTGTAAAAAGCTACGCGTTTTAACAATGGACATTTATTTTCTGTCTAATATTTGGTGATGCAGAGATATTTGTTGGAGTTGGAGTCATTTTCGTACGACTTGATATCAACATTATGGCATGTCATATATTTTTGAATGTACATCGCTGTCACATTTATCTGACCCTCAGGCTTCTGAACTGACCAGTTAATCGAAATGGGATGATATTTGAATCTCCTTACTGATGTACTGTATGTAATTAAAACATTTCCACCATATATTAGATAGATACTGTAATACAAGGCAATTTACAGCAAAGTATGTTTTCATGCATACCTTGTGTTTGATAAAGGTTTGTCTTTGTAATTTAGTGTCCTGTGTTTTGGTCATCTGTCCATTACTTGGGAGTACAGATCAGTAAAATTCTATTCTAATTGAAAAGGGGAAATGGGCATGATATTGTTTTTTTCGTGCAGCTGAATCTGTGCTTTGTCTTTTAAAGAATGTTTTCTAGAAGAGGTGCAATGACCTTCAGCGTTGTTTTGCACAGGCTTGCAATTTTTAATCAGGCTGTTCAAATCAGACCTGTGTATTCTTTAAGGCAGTTCTGTCCAGGCAGGAATTAAAAATCCTGTGTATTTATTTTTGCCCGTTACTGGTGATAGAGACATTTCTCTAGAGTATTTCCTCCCTTGATTATGAATGCAAATTTCTCACATTAAGGAAATTGTTTAGTTTAGTTTAAGGTTATATGCTGGGTTGTATGCTCAAAAATAATTTCTCTGTTTAAGCTCACTCACACAACCCACACTAGTACAAAAGTTATTTTTATACACCAAAGTTTCATTTGTTCAATGTACTGGTTGAAAATGGAATTCCTGTGTCAACGCTGATATGCACTACTGTGTGATGTAGGCCTACAGCTTATGTGAAGATTTATGTCAAAACATTGTATTGAACTCAAACACGGCATGAACCTTCAGCTCTTTCTTCTCTTGGACCCCATGCTCACGGAGACCTTCGAGACAAACAACTGTAAAGTTGCTGGCACATTTAACTCTTTAAGTCTGGAGGGTTTGTGGGTTGTACAGTATGTGTCTTGCGTGTTCATTTATAGAAGGGGTGTTAATGGGTGTTAATGTTAATTAGAAGTCATTTTCTGAAAATCGATTAGAATATGCTAATGACAGACAATAATATTTTAAACTGAGAATTGAAAAGACAGTGCAGCTGCCTCCAGAGATGATTTTGTCTCACTATGCACCTTGAGGTGTCCCTGTTTGTTTCCACAATACATGGCTTCCAAATGGCTGCCTGGAAAACCTGTCAGCTAGTGACAGCTTGTCTACAGGTTTAACACAGAAACTAAAATTTGTTCAGTTTGTTCATTTTCTCTTTTTTCTAATGGCTATATTTAATTTTTTTATGTGCATGTGTTCACACTTCCACACACACTGGTAGTGAAACTGGGAGAGTTTGATTGACATATTAAGGTGAATAGCAGGCTTGTAGGCAGTGTGCTGCAGCAGATGAGTGGGGGAATGTCGTGTGTTGTGACCAGGGAGAGCTCCTTTCTTTCCTTTGTGCTGATGCACACACCATGGCCGTGCTCTGCAGGCTGCGAGTGTGAGCTGCTGGCTCTATCACATTACCAGTGTGGACCTTTCAGCTCAGCTCAGCTTAGCTCAGCTACTCACAGCATGCTTGCACATCGTAGAAGCCGTCACTGTCCACTCGTGATGGTATCAGACAGAATTGGTCACAGCTGGGCAGCTGGGCAGCTGTGTCTTGAATGCCAGACTCCTCTGTAGAGTCTGAAGAATGTGTCAGGGTCAAGGTCTCACGCCTCTGCCCGTGTCCCGTGTTTCCCCATGTTATCTTAATCTTGCTCTGGCCTATCTGGAATGCCGAGGGCCCCTCCGGTTTCTTTGTGTGTCGAGAATTTGGTCCCAGGTTATCGGATCATAATCCCATGGTTCTCCACACCAAGTGACTGGTGTGGAGATGGGAAGCGTCATGCCTCGTGCATCTCCATTAGAGAGCTGATGCAAGTGTTCAGCTGGTGAAAATTGTATTCCCCTTGGGCATCCAGAATTCACAGCAGGTGAACTTATCTCGTCAAGATGGTTTATTGCCAAAAATGATTTTATAAGGTTGAAATTCCAGATTACCTCACTTTGCCTGTATTGTATTAGTGAACCACATTTAGGAGATTCTGTGTGTGTGCAAGTATATGTGTGTGTTTTTTTTGTTTTGTTTGTTTTAATCTAACCAGCGTCCTTGCTTCACTATAGCAGTGGACATATGGACGATGTGTGACGAATGCTCTGTAAGGGACACTCGGGATCTGTTTTATTGCTTCATTCAGCTCACAGCGGCCCCACTCCCCATTGCTGTTGATATGTGATTTATGTTGTGCTCTTCGGAGAGTGAGAGAGAGGGCCCTTCTACAGGAATGAGAAAGCCATCATAGTGATGTTTACCTTGATCCTGGCTGCCTTTTATTTCATCCTCCACACTGACAGTGGGAGAGAAATGGGTTAAAAGCCCTGTTAGGCCCAGTCGTTTCCCCTACATAAATAGAGAGGAGGTGTGCTGTTTATTTGGTCATCTGGAGCATGTGAAGGTCATTGATATTGCAATGTCATGCCTTAAGGACTGGCAGCAGCCTTGGACTTTTTATCCCCATTGTCTCTGGCATGATAGAGTTAGCCAGAAGAGTCAGTATGCCATCAGATATGACCCCACCACTCGCACCCAGACAACTAACGGACACTTCTCCATTCTTTTGTATGCGATGCTGGTTAAGTGTTGCCTGACCTATTTTAGCCATGTACAAACTCCACCACACTTAATATAGGCCTAACTGTTAAGCAGTTATTCAACATAATCTACCTAATTACCTCCTTACAGTTGTTTGTCTAATGAGCAAATGAACAAAATTCATAATTTCATATGAAGATGCCTTTCCCTTCTTTTACAGTTGAATCCAAACCAGTAGAAGGTGCCCTTTGCTCTGATGTGTTTTATTTAGCAGTGCAGAATGACAGATAACCTTTGCACCAGCATCCTAGTCTCATGTTTAATTTGTAGCTCTGTCTCCTGTCAGGTGATTGCATTCTATTTATATTCAAGCTGTTTTTTCCTGTTTACATGCAAATGCACCCCTTTCACCACCCCATAATATTAAACTGAGGATTTCAATTGCTGAATTTATATCACATTTTGAGTCACAGTCCAGCTGCGTTACCACCTTTGTGTGGATAATTGAAGTTGCAAGGTAAAGCTATGCAAATTATGTTTTCTTAAGAGGCGCTGCATTTTTATCACACACATTAACACTTGGTTGGAGCTTGAAAATATGTTATTTTAGCAAGAAAAGTGTGAAGTCTGGACTTAGTAAACACACCTTATTATGTTTTGTCAGTTTGTTATTACTGGAATGTAAATATTTTTGTGAGGCTTGTTTGAATCAAAGTTTTCTAGTCAGGCCTAAATAGTGTGTCATATTTTTAAGAACTAGCCCAAGTTTTGCAGTTATTTAATTGAATAGCCCCCCCATTGATAATGTTTAGACATTTTTAGCTTTTAAGAATAAATGGCAAAAGGAAATTGATGTTGCCTGTAAACATTTTGCCTGGTCCTATTGTAATATTTTACATTACTTTTAACGATTTCCTAACGGCATCTTGTGTGACAACAATATCAGGTTATGCATGCACATTGTTCCATCTAAAAGCAGTAACCATTTTCTTTTTGTTTTGCCTCTCACATACATGTCATCTGCGTTCTAGATAATGTGTGAAAAAGGCTCCAGTCAGGCCAGTGAAGAAAATGTTTTTTCCTCCCCCCATCCTCTCATTCATCTCGCTGATTCCCTTGCTATCTCTTTCTCTTTGCGTAAGCATTTAGATTACAATCAATCTGTTGATGGCCTAAGCTGTTCCTAATCATAGGTTGCAAATGTATGGAATGAACAGTGTTGTTGGAATGAGCCAGGAGGAAAGCAATAGGGACTGTGCAATTTGTTAACTGTAGATTCATCAGAATCATCCCCAACTATAACACAACGTAGAACCAAGAGGGCATTCATTGCATTTTTTTGAAGGCAAAAATTGTATGTAGCACTATAGCCCCAATGAGCAATATTATTTCCTAAATTTTCATTATCAGCAACAAATAATCATTGTAATGATGCCTTCCGGAAATTATGGTGGAGAAAATTATGTAGGAGTAAACAAGGAGGGTGAGATGGGAATTTGTGTAATGTGTAGTAATAACACGGTGTATGCATGATTATCTGTAACAAGCGTTGGCTTGCCATACCATCTTCTCCCTGCTTTAGAAAACAGGGGAAAATACTAGGCATGGGCTGCGTGTTATACCCATAAACAATTATACTCTAACAGCTCTGATTTATACAGTTATTTATACACATTGAGTCTATAATAAGAAGGGTGAATATAGAAAGGGATGAACGATGAACATGTCATTCAAAGATACCATTCTCCTTGTCTCATAATATAGCCTATAATCAGTATGCAGCTAAATTAAGACTTACAGAAAAGGACCCCCTGTTTTTTGTAAAGCCAACATAATAGATTAATAGCAGCTGATTGGGGGATGAATGAAGTGGCTTGTGCTTCCCCCTCTCTCTACCCCCTCTATCCCTTCCTCTCTCTGTATGTGTCTAATTAAAAACTGCAGGCCGGGCTACATATTTTATGGCTAATGCTTGCTGTTGATGGGCCAGGAAAAGGCAGCAGCTCCAGGAATGTGTCTGTGATGGATGTCAGTCTGTGCGGAACATGTGGGATTCCTGTTTCCAGGCCCCACGTTACGCCCCTGGATCACACCTCATGGAAATGATCCGCATGCTGCACTCTGCAAACTGTGCTAACGCTGCCGTGAAGGACAAATGTATTTCTTCAAACATTTGTCATACTGAGCCCTCGCATCATTCATCAGAGTTCATTTGCCTCCCAAACTACCACCCTCTCCCCTTTATTCATGGTAGCATTCAATATGTGTTTCAAGCAGTCGATAGAAACAGAAATTACTTTTTTTGGCGTGAAGGTCTCCCTAAAAGATGTATGTCCCCTGCAGAATGATGATGACAGAATGCCTGCCCTTTGTGTCTTGTGGGTAATTTTCAAGAGCAAAAAAGGGATTATTATCCTGGTATTATGAATACAGGTGGATCTCTGTGCTGAGTTTGAAGTCTGTGCGCTCTTGCACAGGAGGTCAAAGATGTGATTACAACCATGCATAAAAGACTGTGGCTGTGGCAGGCAAATCAGTGAATAGGGGGCAGTAGGAGGTGTTTAGTAAGATGAGAGCATGCTTTGGGATGGATCACATTTAGTGTGGCAGTGGGACACCCCCTGTGGCAGTGGCACAGAGCATCTGAAGGCTAAGGGAGGCTGTCCATTGTAACCAACACTGCTCTGCCATCTGCCACCCAACAGTAATACTCAGGGTTGTTGTATCAGCTGCTCTGTTGAGTCCTTAACTACAACCTTGCTTCAGCTGAACACCCATCTCTTACATCAGGCAAGTTAAAGAAACTGTCATTATCTCTCTTTCCTCTTGGCCTGGGTCATGTACTTTTCCTTTTCAGAGGAAATAGCTATGTTGTTGGCAGGACAAGCACACAGTGTGATATAACCTGTCCTTGATGACAACCAGCATTGCCTGCATTCACGAACACTACCTCTAGGAAGCACATGGTTTCATTTGTCTCCCAGCATGGGTCATAAACAAGAGGCCCTCACTGCAAAGAGCAAGCCTGAGATGAATGGTAAACTAGCCCTTACTGCAAAGCATTGATTGTGTAGCAACATGCCACATGTTTTCTATTTTAATCACTATGCTCAGCTCCTCTCTCACGACAGCACGCCTTGTGTGCTGCCTCACAATCCAATGAACTAGCAATGTGTTCTCATGCATTAATAGAGACCCTACAAAAATCTATGCACATAGTTTCATATAATGAATTCAACAGCTATGCACCCCCTAGCACAGGCATCATTTAGGTATGGCAGAGGATGCCAGTCGCCATCCCCTAGCCTCTAGGTAGAAAAATATTTTATTACAGAAATAAATACCTCAAAAGTATCCACATTACTCGGCTATATGTTTATCTGGGTGGCCCCTGGCAATTTGCTTATTCAGCACTATGGAGAGCACTCGATGCAATTCTGTGTATGAAAAAAGATACACAGTATACAAGTATATACTTATAAGTATATACTTACAATATATAGCCTAACCACCTCCCACACCTCAACACCCATTCTTTCACAGTATCTGCAAAACATGGTGATTGCATATGGAGGGTTGTCTTTATTTACCGTTCTTTTCTGTATTCTCTATATATTGATTGTTAACCTTTTTATAAGACATTATCAGACGGCCATGTAAGGCAAACACTGTCTAGAAAAATATTTTCTCGATTTTTTTTTCACCTCTCCCCGTCTTCCTTCATACCTGCATGCAGGCCTTAAAGCAACAATGAACCATCTGTCTTTTTTTTTATTTTTTTACATCAGTCTATACTAGCAATATTCTTTCAGATTTCAGAGGGATGTTTTTCAGGCTGCATGTTCGCTGTCTGATCCAAAATCGATTAGGGGCCTATATAAACACTGTTTAAAAAGATAAAATGAAAACCAAAAACAGTCCAATCCCGACTGTTGCCACCCCCTGCCTGGTAAGGTCAGCTACCCTTTGTAAGTTTACTGTTGTAGCCAAATGTGAACCACCTTGTTTCTGGTGGCAGTTGCACTGTGACTGTTACTTGTGTGGTGAAACAGCACAGCAAAGGGTTATTTGGGTTAGTTAAAAACATCACTTAATTTGGATGGTTTGTTAACTTAAAAGACTGCAGGCACTTGTATGACATCAAGCTAGCTGAAGTATGATGATGACAGGATAAGGAATGACAGCTAGTGCATTGTATTGAGGCATTGGCTTGCATGCAAAGCTGAGCTTGAATGTAACTTCATTTAGACAACTCAAAAGTGTATGCTGCTTGCTGTAAACCCTCTGAATTTTGCCTACTATGTTCAGTTGCCTAATTGCTTCATTTCCATTGCCCTAATACGCACCAAGTGTATTAGTTCCTATTAAAGAAAAGCGCTGCCATGGTAAAAGAAAATGTATTGTAGAATGTCCGTAATTGTCCCCGCTGCATCTTCATGAAACATTCCATGAAATGTAAATAATGATTAACATATCTGATCAGTTACTGACAAGTTATTTGTGATGCACATAAATTTTAATTTACAGTGCTATTTCTACACAATCAGTGTGAATTGCCCTTTAAAGTCACCCTGCTGCTTTGACCCTATCGAGTTATGCTGTATATCAGGTGTGCCCCTGGATCCAGGTCAGTGTGAAGTTTCCTCCCTTAGCGGCTGGTGGGATGGACCAGTCCGAACACTTCATCACTGTCCAGGTGAAGTGGGCGTCAGGGCCAGAGAGCCACTGCTTGTCACTCAGTGGCCAGAAGACATGGGCAGAATGAAGCGCTGTTTGAAGCTCAGGGGAGCGTGGCATTTCAACTGAACTGTGGGTGTACCACTGAACTTGTGATGCACCCAGCCATGGTGACCTCAGACACTCCATTTTCCATCGTCCTCTGCCTGTAACAGCCTGCCCCCACAGGGAGCCCTCATCCTGCAAATCTTGCGTGTGTACACACAAAAATGGGGGAGAAAAACCTTCACAAATAATTGACTTCATTTCAACTACTCTGCTGGATTATCTCAGAGAGAGAATGGCAAGTGAAAGGCTTTTTTTTGTATTTGCGTTGGTGCTGTCAACCACTGGGGAGGTTTCAACCTCTCTTGCCTTTTACATCCCTTTATTTCCTTCTATCCAGCAAATCATTCTGGCTAAACAGTGAGTGGCGCTGCTATTTGTCCACTGTAGCAGAAGTAATTAATTGTGTTTTGCGGGATGGTGGACACCAGCAGTGATTTGTGAAGGTATAAGAGGCTGCTGCTGGTGTCACCAGGCAACCATGTGGAGAATCAACCAGGGACAGTGATATGCTCATGCCTCAGGAGGTGGACATAAAAACAAAAAATCACGGTCTACAGCCATCAGGGCCGAAGACAATGAATAGCTTTCATAGTCATCATTTTCCATATTTATGGATGAGTTGTTTTTTCATTCACTTGCTGTTTATTTTCCTCATTTGTGTTGTAATGAGAGTGGGCCTGAGGTAAACACACAGAATGGTGGAGAGCAGATAGAGGACCAGTGAGTAATGCTGCTCTCTTGCTTAGATCGGGGTCAAGGCACCCTGTATTATACACTCCCTCTCCCTTTCTGTTTTTTCCTGCCCGCACCTTCCATTAGCTGAGAAGACATTGTGTCCGCAGTCCGAATATTGCTGATCCATGCTGATGACTCTGTTGCAGGATTATCACTGTTAGCATCAGCCATCTGTTACTGTGCAAGGAAATAAAATGGACAAGACACACACCCAACACACAACGCTGCGTGAAACACAAATATGCACCGCTCCCTCACACACACACACACACACAAAGACACAGTCAGTTGGAGAGAGTAAATACATGGATAGATAGACTATGCATTCATTTTCAACATAAACATCAACCGTAATGATCCCAAGGCATTTAACTAGAGGTATCAGGTTTACACTTAGTATTACCCAGTCAATAGAGTCAATAGATATCACACACTGGTACAATCAATTTGATTCACTTAATTGGATATGTAATATAATGCAATATAGTGCAAAGTGGTTTAGTGACATTTTACATAATTTGTGCTAGTTTGGCTCTCACAATTAGGTCTAATTTTACATTTTGGTTGCAATGTTCTTACTTTTGACTAACTGATTAATTAGTTGTATCTAATAATCTACTAAACAATGTCCTGAAGGCTATCAGAAGAGAAGGCATTTGACATGTATGTTTAGCACATACATCAACAAAAAAAAGATCTTGCAGAAGTCGGCCTATCTCTTGGATTCAAATGCATATCAGATACCAGTGAAGGGACAGTCTTGTTGAAGTTGTAATAGAACAACCCCACCGATGAGAGAAAGGAAAGGAGGTTCTGCTTCTGGAGTGTGTTTTTGTGTGTGTGAGTGTAACATTAGACTAGAGCCAGGCACAGGGATAGGCTCCAGCTTCCCGTGACCCTGAATAGGAATAAGTGGGTAAAGACAATGAATGAATGTTTTGTATTCCAACATGGCTATTGTGTTCAAACTGTCAGGCAGAAAGACAGATACAGGTCATGCTGTGACTGACGAGTGGTAGAAATCACAATGGAAACTTAAGACCAGCCACGAACCCCGTGGCAAAACCTAGTAGATTTTGGCTGTGAATGGTAACTTTATCTACTTTACCGTCCATGTGCGTAACCAACCATCATTTGGAGTTCCCTTTTTATTCTAAAATGTAGTTGGCCAGTAAAATAGTGAAAGTGTCCAGAGAATTTTGGGATTTACCAGCCACTGTGAATAAAAAAAAAAATGTAAAGACTCACACTGGTGCATATGAGGAGGAGGCAAAGCATTATGGTGTTACTGATAGAGATGTAGCCTAATGCAAAAGTGAGAAACATTATTGCCTCATAACACAATCACTTAATCATCAACTCTATGGTTGTTGTAAAGTGTTTGTTTTAGTGGCCAAATCCCTGATTTCAGTCAGATAATCATTGCAACGTACATTTAAATGATCAATGGCATTTTGTGCTTTGTCTCATGAGAATCTGAAATCTGTTTATAAGCCCATTGCATTCCTGCAAAGGGACGTTCTTACTCATGAGATGACAAGCTGCATTGTGTTTGTGGAGTCATATATGTGGACGTGACTTTGATTCAGTCACAGCCATTTCTTCTATAAATCATCTCTGGTACATTAGCATACATGCTGCTTTCATAGGAGCTGCAGCCTGCTGTTTGGAATGTCTGCACTGTGCTTCTTGCACCTCACTTGCTGACAGTAGCCGAGGACTGGTTACATACACCCGTCAAATTAATGTAACTGTTTGTGGCGGTTATAAAGCACCCAGAATACTGGCTGCCACTGCGCCGTCATGTTAATTACCTATAAAATCAAACTAATTCTTCTGCTAAATCCATTTTAATTTCTCTTAATGAAGTCAGGATTGGCTTTGCAAATACTGCAAATTGTTCAATTATTTTTGTGGACATCTTCCCCTCCAATGCAGGTCTGTCTTTTTCTCATGTACAGTCAGCTGTAAATCAGTTTGTAAGGACATTATTCCACTAGTCTGCTATTGATAGAAAATGTCAGTTTGCCTTTGCAGCAGAAACTTACCCAAGAGGAAATCATGTCTGCAACATTTCACAGTAAAATGAAGAAGTGGGTAAACATTTAGGAAGAATTAAGAGTGTGGAAAATATATTAGTCACACAAACACTTATGCTTGAATCTTTGCCTAATTTTATCTTCAATCTCTGAGAAAATCATTGTTACTTTGTCGGATATTTAATTGAATTTGTGTTGTACTAAGGATTTGTTTGGATTTTCGTTAGCATACTGGACATTTTAGTGTGAAGTGTCCTCATGCATTACGTGTGATGTAGCAAGGTCAAAGTGATACTACAGATGTTTTTGTTTTCAAGAGTTGGATGATAAATATGAAGTCACCTCTGTTCTTTTGTAAATTAGAGGCGCACACACACACTCACACTACCGCAGGAAGCAGTGGCCTTTCCAGTGAAGCACGGCTGCAGCTTTCATGTCATTTACGTCTCATCAGTGTTGTTCCTGGCTAGGGATGATACTTGATATTCAGAGGATAGCTTTGTCTCCCCAATTTAATCAGCCGCTCCTGTTTTCTTCCGCAGAGGAGAGTCACCAGGGAGATCTAGAAATTGTTTGTGTAATGTACAATACTATAACAAAGGCAGGCTGTAAAACACAATCTGGAAGCGTGCGTTAAAGAGGATTTCAGATGTGGGCTTTTGTGATCACCGGGATGTGAAGTGGCATAAATAATGGAAAAGCCAGGAAATGTGGTGCTGATGAAAGACTAGTACTAAAGAATCTCTCTCTGGCATCATTTGGATGATGGGCAGACCAACTGTGGTCTGAGTCATCAGAGAGAATGGTGGAGATGACTATGACAGCCTTCTGTTAATTCAGCCAAAGGGACAAGATATAGAAGTTCTGCAAAGAACAGAGACAGTGTGTTTCTAATAGATTGGAGATTGCATTTTCTTTTTAAAAGTCTTACTGCTTCATTAGATGCCTAACATTCTCAATAGATTGTTAACCATCACAGCTTGTATGGCAGCAGTTTTACATCTCATATTAAAGAGCTGTGAAGACTCTTAATATGACTGAGTTGTCACCAGTGTGAGTATGGTGCTTGTGTGCAAGTGAGTCTGTCTATGTGTGCATGTGCACCAGTGTGCGAGTGTGTGAGTGTGCATGCTTTTGTTGCTACTTTATGTGAGTGTGTGCATCTGTCTATGTATGTACTATCAATGTTTGTATATTTGAGAGCTTGTTTGCGATTGCGTCTGTATGGGGTAAGGGTTTACATGGTTGGCTTTGTAATGCTTGTAAATAAAGTGCTATCTTATCTTATCTTATCTTATCTTACCTTATCTTATCTTATCTTAGTATAGTAGGCCCAAATGTTGCTTTCACCAGAGTTGCAGAAGCCAGTGGTCTTTTGCTAAATGGAGATCCAGTATTGTTGTGAGGGTAATTCAGATGTGTGTGTGTGAGAGAGAAAGCAAGTCTCAGTGGGGTGCGTGGCGCGAGTGTTGTGTGTGTGTTTTTTTTTTCTCCTCTTCTTTTCTTCCCTTGGTTTTGTAAGAGTGTTGATTGGATTGTGTTTGACAGATATGGAGTCTGGAGAGCGGCTGGCCTCCCCATCGTCAGCCCCGTCCTCCCTTCACATGGCCTCCTCTTCAGCCAGCTCCTCCCCGGCCCCTGCCCCGCCCCAGACACCCTCCGCCAAGTGCAGCCCGGCCCCCAGCCCCACAGGCAGCTCCCCTCTCACCACCTGTGGTATGTGCCCACTCTGTCTTTCTTTCTTTCTCTCTTTCTCTTTCTCTTTCTCTTTCTCTTTTTCTCTTTCTCTCTCTCTTTCTTTCTTTCTTTCTCTCTGTCTTTCTCTTTCTCTCTTTCTGTCTCTCTCTTTCTTTCTCTCTTTCTTTACACACACACACACACAGGGTTTAATTATTTAGAATTATTTTTTCGCATCAAAGCTACTTCTTTAATTTGATACCACATTTGCACAACATGAAGACATAAGATCAAATGTGACTTAGGCTACACTCAGAGCTAACCTAATTGTTTTGACGCCTTATTCACGTCGAAGTCATTATATTTTATTATTCTGCACACATTTTGTAAGAGCTTTTACACACATGTAATTATGATTGTGCACCATTAAGATGCCGAAAGCACCTTCTTCCAGCCAGCTTCGCGCTTTTCCGACAGTTTTGGTAGGAATTGAAAAGCCGTTGAATTAATGAATGCCAACAATTAAAAAGCTGTGTGCGCCCTTGTGGATGTCTGTTGACAACCTTTAGCTCCAGTTTAGCCTGTGTGATTTGACGTGTCTGTCAGCCTCACAGTGTGCGCGCAGCCGCGAACATCCTCTTGTTTTCTCTGAATACTAATTGTGGTCAAAGCCATTATGCAGTGAGCAGCGGTGATGCATAAGCTGTCAGATTACCCCTGACCAGAAAATAACATGCAAATTTACACACTGCGGTTTGTGAATTTTTTTTTTTCTTTCATGATAAGAAATGCCCCAAAAAGTAGTGTTTTTTTTTGTCAAGCTGTTACAATGAAGAACACATTAGAGACATTCTCATAAATTATTCATTTTCAGACCCCCACACCAAACGTGCACTGAGATTTTCCAGATAATTTATTTTGGACTGAACACTGAATTAAATGCCGAAAGCACAGTGGCACCTCTGAAGTCACATTGCTGTTATGAGAATCAAGTAAATTGAGTTCTTTTAAGCAAATTGTTATCCCCTGTGGAAAGTAGAGAAAAGATATAACATGCCCAGTGTTGGCAACACCCATTCAAAGTGATTAAATTACACTGAAGCTTTCATATTCTTGTAAGCTTACTAACTACTCTCACTAGGTCAATTTATCTAAGTAGCATTTTTTTTTCTGCAACACCTCTCAATGTATTTACAGTCAGATTCTGCACTGGCATCTGAGAAATGACATGACCTGTTTATTTTGAAAGAAGTTGGTGAAAGATTTTTGATTTCACAGTTCCCTCTGTGAATTACTGGCATAGCAGGAGACATGAAGCCTGAATGTGAAGGATAACACCAGTGTAGTTTTATTTTTTTCCCACTGCCATTATTGCCCATGAAAAGTCTTTACCACCAATGTGTTTGCCACAGTCAGAAGCTACTACTGTCAAGCGTCCCGGTGGCGCGTACCATGTAAACACCGTTGTTCTTGGTTTGAATCCGGCCCACAACCGTTGCCACATATCATCCCCCTTTCTCCCCCAATCTTTCCTATCTACCTCTACTTTAGACTTTTAAATAAAGGGCAAAAAAAAAATCTTTTTTTAAAAAGAAAAAGAAGAAGCTGCTACTGTCTGTTCTACTTCAGGTTTGCCCTACCTCTCGGGAAGTCATAGGCTCCCTTTTGTTTTCAAAAATACATCCATCCACACATACATTCATCGTGGATTACACTCTAGAGCTTGTGCATCTGCATTGACATGTATTCGACTTTGTCCTGCAATGTAGTCTAGACAAGAAGATAACTTTGTCTTATTACAGGACAATAGGTACCGTAGCATAAATAAAGGTGTATTGTAACTGTTGCATATTGTGCCACTGACAAGAATTAGAATGTTTGGACAACACATTTTAATTTTTGCATTTCAGCAGTCCCATGTTGAATTTGTTGAGAGATGGGTTTCGATGCATGCTGTATTACCTGGCACATGGGCATCAGATACTGTAACAACAGCAGGCACAAGCTCTTTGCAGTTTCTCTGTGCTCTTGAAATTTCCATGAAATATGTGCTATCACTGTGAGAGAGGACAAAGTCGGCTACATCTTGTGAACATGGACTGCTGATACCTTTCTGTTTCTGATACTGGTAGATTCTAAAACACTCTCTGTTGAGCTCTGTTGTTTTTTTCTTGGTCACCGCTGCTCTATCAAGTATGTAGTAGAAGAAGAAGAGGGCAGGATAACACGATTCAAATGGCCCATGCCTGCTGCCGAAAAATCCATGCATTTACTGATACAGTACAGTTCTTTTGTTTGTTTGTTTTTTTCTTGTTGGAATGATTATTCTATACATCATACAGTGTTTATCTAGTAATAGTTTCCTGAATTTCTCTAATTATTCAAACATGAGCGGGTGCACCAGACCCTAAATCATTCATGATCATCGCTCTGAATGGATTCCCAGACTCCCCAGGCTGCTGTGTCTCCTATTTGCTGAAGCATGTTTGAACAGATCAAGCCGAATCCTAGTCTTAGTCTTCATCTTTACACCCTCCAATGTTCTATTCTTAATGCATAAAAACTTAAACTAACCACTGTCGTAAGAGATCCTAAATGAGACTTTATCATGGAATTAAGAATTGATGATTGTAGAAATTAATTATTGAACCATGGTATTTTAACATGGTTCTGTGTACAGTATGTTTTATTTGAATTGTCAACATGCTTCATAGTAGTCTCCTTTGTTCTCCAGGCCATTTGTTCCGGACAGCAGGTGATCAACATTTCAACATGTCGGGCCTCTCCACTGCTTTTCCTTTAGTCAGCCATCCAGCATTTGGGCTGTACACGACAAGCTCAGGCCGCTCTGAGTTTGGAGGCCTGGGGACTCTGGGTGTGTCTGCTGCCTTGGCTGCTCACTCCCAGTTTGGTACATTTCCAGGTAAGGAGGCTCAGGGTGCAGTGTTTTTTTTATTTATGGAGGTAACCAGGAAGGTCTGCTTAGTAGCAGTGTTAAGTGTTTTCCTACAGTTCTACCATGGTAATTCATTTAATGTGTTCTTGGATTAAATCTTTCCTAAGATACTTTTTATCACTTTGACTTGAAATGAGCAAATGGTAAGGACAAAATACTTTCTGAGTATGTCTTTATGTTTTCATCTTGTCCTTGTAATCCTACCCGGCATTATGTATGCATCATCTTTATGGTATTACCATTTGTTTGATATGCAGATTGACTGGGAAAGTTCACAATGCCACAAAAAAATAGACTGGGAAAAATCATACACCTTTCTAACATAATTTGTTCTTCACTTTTTGCCTCTAGAAATCTGATCAGTTTGACATTATGGGTCTATCTGTTGTTATTTCAGAAACAGTTGCTGACATTCTCTGTGATAGCTGATTGTGTGCATTTTGAATGACATGATGATTTGAACACTCAACATGATCTAAATGCAAAGGACTCCATTTTAGAAAGCAGATGCCATTTCAGACAGAATGCTGCTCCTGGGAAACTGTGTTGTTGCAGCTGTGAAATGTCCAGCAGAAGAGGTGCGATTCTGCAGCTATCCTACAGGATGAACTCTGCTTTGAATTTGCAACTCTCAACATGTTTAGAATAAAGGAATGAAATCACAGTCTGTGGAATGCACTGATCATCTGTAGAGATCTCAGTTCAAAGGCAAAACTACAGCTTGGACAGAGTGATTAGTGCTATTATGGGGATGAACAAACTCTTGCAGCTTTAAGCAGCTCTTAATAACTAACAGGTTGTTGACAGATCTGATTCATTGCATAGCTAGAAGGACTTTGCTATTTATGACTGACTGTATCTCGCTCCCTCACTCCAGACTGGTGGCGGGCATCTGAGGCACATGCCAGAGGAGCAGCAGCCTTCTTCCCTCCACTCCTGGGTCTGCCTCCTATATTTGCACCAACCTTCCAAAGCCATGATCCAGCTCACTTCCAGTCACGGACCCCCAGCAAAAATGGACGAGCTGCTGCTAAAGGTACAATACACCCTGGTGTACAGGTTTCAAGCAATTCAGCACTACAAGGAATGATTCCATAAAAGAGAATTATGTTTGATTGGGCTTGGGCACAATATCTAATATGTATAATTGACCCCAGAGGCAATAGCAAGACATGTAAATGCATAAATCAGCTAGTAAGCAGGTGTTAGGTGTTTCAATGTGCATATATTACACTATTAAAATACTCCCGCTAACATAATGAGATTTTTCCTGTTAAATGCATTTGGTATTTTGCGAAGTCATCATTCTCTACAACTCTCTTGCTCATTTTTTTTTTTTTTCTGACTTTTTAATGCATATGACTCCTATTGCTTGTCCTCATGAGTAGCTATCTAACAATGTACAGTACCGTTTCTGTAGGAGTAAATGGAACAGTGAATGGTGGCAGCATTTCCTCTCCCTCTGCTGGGAACTCTGCTGCGAACCCCACTCCATTTCCAGCAAAGGGAACCATGGAGAAGACCAAAGCCACCAACAGCAGTAGTAGGACTCAAAAGAGAAGCCAGGACCTGGGCCAAGTGCAACAGAAGCCCATTCAGAAAACTAAAGAAAAGGTCAATATTTGCCCAAGCACTTAAGTGTTTGTTCTAAACTCATTATCACTGCAATACAGAATGGTGCATGAAAGCCGACTTCACTGTTCTGTTGTATGTTCCTGGCACCCTGTCACCTGTTTTACTTGATTGACAAATGTGAACTTGATTGTTGTGTAGAAGCCCAACAAGAAGTCACTGGAGACCTCCAGCATGAGTGGCAGCCAGTCAGGATCCTCGTCGGATAGCTCCAGTGATGGTGAGAGTAGCAGTGATCTAGATGACTTGGAGGAGGAGGATGACGATGAAAATGATGACGATCAGAGCAATGACAGTGAGGACTCTGATTCAGAGAAGGAGAGTCAGGTGAAAAGGAAACTAAAGGTATGTGTCTCTCTCTCTTTCTTGAACTGTCCGTGTGAAGCGTTTAAACTCAATAATATTCATTAGAAATTCATATCACTTAAAAAAAAAATCAATACAAACCACCTGTCTTGTGGACTTAAATAAATATATCCTTATTTGATATGATTATTATTATTATCAAAGATGTGTATTGGAAAGGTTATATCACTTTTTAAAAGATTTATGAAAAGCAAAAGTGTTGCTGGCTAAAACTGCTCTCTGTTAGTGCATGTTGGTCTGATTTTAATGTCAAGAGCAGCCATAGTGGTGGGTGGCAAACTGGATGTGTGTGCCTGCTGACGGAGCTGCCACTGTGAGGCTGTCTCAGTAAGAGCTGACATGACACACTGTCCTCTCCCCGTTTTCCTCATCCTCCTACTCAGGGGCTGACACACAGCACTTCTGAGAGCAAAAAGAAGAGACCTTGCACTGCTGATATAAATACAACTCAGGACAGTAAGAGTGTTCTGGCTCAGCATCATCATGACGACGTTCCTCTGTCTTCCTCCTACCTCCACCAGTCCTCTTCTCATCCTGCTGGCCTGCCCCAGTCCGCAGCCCTGCTGTTCCAGAGCCCCAGGACTAGAGAGGAGGAAGGCAAGCAGCACACCAGTGTCATCCAGGCCACAGGTCTGGCAGCCAGCAACAATCCTGTGGCAATGATTGCACAGTCCCACAGGGAGGCCTCTCCTCTCCCCCCCAGGTCCTCGCCCAAACCGTTCTCCCTGACTTCCTCACCGAAACACTTCTCTTTCTCCTCCTCACCTAAACACTTCCCCCCCTCCTCTTCACCAAAGCACATCTCTCATTCTTCCTCACCGAAGCATAACTCTGTCTCCTCCTCGCCCAAGCCTCGTGCCCTCTGTTCCTCCCCGAAACCCCTCTCCCTGTGTTCCTCACCTAAACCCTTGTGTCTGTCCTTGCATAAGCCTCCCTCCCTTTCGTCCTCACCCAAACCACCAACACTGTCACCCTCACAAAAGCCCTCACATAAACCCAAATCGTTAACACCCTCTCCCAAGCACACACGGCTTGTTGATGGCGTGAAGGAGAGCAGCAGAAACTTCCTGGATGAAACCTCGTTAAACAGTTTTAAATTGAAACAGGTGAGTTATCTTGGTTACTTATTTTTGTTGCATTGTGGCTGTTTTTTTTTGTGTTTTTTTTTTATTCAACCTCACATTCCATTCATGGAATAAAACATAATTGAGGTTAATTACTCTTATAAAGCAGAGAAGTTTATTTTTCATGCTCTTTAGCATGAGCTCTTTCATAGAATTTTGGTCATGGATATTTTAATATCCGCTGTTCATTCTTGGCCATCATTGTTTCTGGCATGAAGATTTTAAAAGGTCAGTGGGTTCCCTCTCGACAGAAAATTAAACATCTAAGCACTGTTATCAGGACTTTGATTACACTGCATGCGAGCCTGGCCTCTACATGACTGGAAGTGACAATGCATTTAGCTTTATTGGGAATACTTCACTAAAGCTGACAAGCAATTAGCTCTCTAATGCTTCGGGATGTTTGTTGTTATCAAGAGAGAGAAATCTGCCTCTTTTAAAAGATTCAATTATTGTCACTATTCTGAGCAGTAGGGATAGTGTGGCAATCTATAACAAGAGGTTTTTAATTCATATGATGGTGCTATATTAAATACAAGCTTTTGATTGTCACAGTATGACAAAAGCGACAAACACAAGTCGACAGCTAAACTCACACAACGGCACTAAGCTGTGGGATTTGAAATACTTTGCACGGCAGCCTTTTTTTCTTTATCACTGTTGACAGGCGAGAGCCTGCTCTTCATTGTCCTTCTCTCTAAACACAATACCAGTGCATTGCATATTACACCTCCATTTCCTTCATTCACAGCCCATAGTTATGAAAATGAGTGACAGTTTGTGTAATTACTTCCCTTTTCTTTCTTTCTCATTCTTTTTACATTTTCCTGTAGCCTCTCCTCCCCCAGGACTCCTTCAAGCAGGCTTTCCCTCTGCCACTGAAGAGCCAGGACTTGTACAAAAGTCTAAAAAATTCAGCCTCCTCCTCTTCGTCGCTGACACCACCTAAACTGTCTCCAGAGATGCTGAGCAGCCATATCCTGCCTCACGCACACAGCAACCACACCAATCTGTTCCTGAACCACCATCCTAATGGAGTCATCCACAGCACTGTTCAGGATGCCCCCTTGGCCCTCATCACTAAGCCCCGCAGCCAGAGCCGAGCCCCCAGCAGCAAGCCCCTTCTGGCAGCCACCAGCCCTCCCTTCTCCATGCCTGTCAACTTGAGCACTGGCACCAAGGAGCCCTCAGTCAGCCCCGCAGCCCCGTCGAAAGCTTCTACCTCATCAGGCCTGGCCCACAGATCTAGGAAGAACAAGACTCCCAAGCCTGTCCACATGGGAAAGAGCCTCACTAAAACCAACCTGTCCTGTCGACTAGTAGACCTGGTCAAAGGCACAGAGTCTGATATCCCTAGCAGCAAGGATTCAGACGACTCTTTAGGGGATGATGACGATGATGACGATGATGATGATGATGATGATGATGAAGACGATGAAGATGATGTTGACGATGAAGATTCTGTTGGTAGCCTATCAGGTTGGTTTAAATAGATCATTCTTTAATTTGATAAAGAAAATTGCAGCAGCGCTGATACCGTATGTTATTGCAGATAGAAGCTGAGGTTTCTTCAAGAGATTATCAGTCTTATGTGTGTTTTGGGTGTGAGAGGAATGTTAATTGGGATGTGTTGATTTATCAGCTCTCTCTCTCTCTCTCTCTCTCTCTCTCTCTCTCTCTCTCTCTCTCTCTCTCTCTCTCTCTCTCTCTCTCTCTCTCTCTCTCTCTCTCTCTCTCCCTCTCTCCCTCTGTCACGCTGCTATCCCCTGCAGAGTCGGAGAGTAATCTGGAGAGCGACTCTGATGGCTCTGAGGATGATATGAAGGAGCGCGGTGAGACGGAGACAGATACTGATGCAGAGAGGACTCCACTAAAACTTGGCAAAGCTTCCCTCGCTCCCCACAAGTCCTCCTCCAGCCTCTCAGCCAGCTGCTCCCTGCTCAACCTACAGGTCATCAAGCCCCCTAGGCTGCCCAGTAGCGCAGCCACCCCCGCTGCAGTGGCCAGCTCAGGGGCTTTGACCAACCACAGCACCCCATCCCCATCCTTCACGCTTGCCACACCACCAGGTAACAAAGCAGTAATGCTTCTCTGTTTTCTAAAACACCAAAGAAATCCACAACCTAAAATCTAGAGTTACAAAGCAACAATAGAATAAGATACTTAAAGGTTGTAACATGATTAATGTGGGGTTCAGGCTTCAGGAAAGTCTTATTCACTCAGATATCAAAGCAGGATTATGCCCAAAGTCAGCATGGCATTTCTTGTTCCCCCACTCTGTTTTGTTGGCAGTCCAGGCTTTTATGTCCTCCTCCCTTTGTGCTTAGTCAGACTATCCAGCCTATCCATGGAAAAAGGACACATATTTTTCCAGCATTAAAACATTGGTGTACATTTCTCAGTAATTCCTGTTCAAAATGAGCTTTCTGGTAGAAAATGGTTGCATCATTGTTTTGATGATCTCCAGCGGGCCTTTGCTTTATTAACCCAGGCAGATGCTTAATAAATCTGATACTGGCTGAGTCATGGAGCATATTACATTACTAATGGAACTGGATTTGCTCTTGCCTTAACGGGAAAGGTTTCAGTTTTTGTTCCATTCAGTTCTGCTGTGGAATAATAGAACAATCATGTCACAGCTGTATTCCCTTGAATTGTTATTGATAATCTTAAAGAAACATTTGCTAATTGTTTGTTTAGGAAGTGATTAATGTTTGATGAATTTTCATGTTTTTGAAATCAGTAATATAACTGTATTTGTAACTTTGCATTTTTATATATAAAACAACTGCCTACACCAGATTGATATTGTATAAGAGGGCCTTCTTTCTTGGGAAATGTTACCTCTCTAATAATATAGACCCCTTGATGAATAAGATCTTCCTTATTGTGGGCAATGGGCACCTCTGCAAACATGGGAGGTTTTGTGCATTTGCTCAGGTCACACTGGAGCTGCCAAAAACAATAAGTCATGTCTCCTGTTCCCTAGGATCAGGGAAGAGGAGGAGAGTAACGGATGAGCGAGTGCTGCGATTGCCTCTTGAGTTTGGGTGAGATATACACACTTCATTCTAAAAGACACGTGATGACAAAGATTTGATAATGTCTGACATTGTGTTCAGATTGCTGGTGACCACCTTGCTGCCCTACTGCCTGCATGTTATTGCTGGTGTTGCAGCAATTGGCTACTACAATACCAGCTCACTGACAGTTGACAGACAACCTTTCCTAAAAGGTCAGCTGTGGCCAAACTTTCCTTGGGGAACAACCTAGGACACACTGTTGACCCTTGGCAAACCATTGTCAAATCAGCATATTTGTCACATGCTATAAACAATGAATTTACTTTTAGCAACCAACAGGGCAAAGTGAATGAGTAGCACTCTCCCCTCTCTCAACAACTACCATCAATGTGCTCTTGAGCAAGGAACTTAACCCCCAACTGCTAGAGTGTAGGTGGGGCAGCTCCCAATGTGAATGTGTAACTAAGTGAATGTGAAGCAGGGAATTGCTGGAAAAGAGCAAGCATGCTCAGATAATTTTTCCTGGTCAAATAAACCAGGAAAAAAAAAGAAAAAAAAAAAGCATAGTATGAGTCTTTCCAAGGATCCACATGACAGTGAGCCGCAACCAGGGCACTTAAGATCCTGTTTCCAGTGTAGTGATGTCTCCTCAACAACAGAGTAGGAGTAGACCACAGTAAACATCCTTGCTTTACTCTTAGGGGGCCTACAAAACCCAGGCTTGACCAGCAGGCCACAGTGGGCAGGAAATGAGGCACTGCAGTTCAAACATGAGGGGTTAATAGCATCCAGCTTCAACACAGACATGCAACATTAGCAGCTCCCTCCCCACAAATGCTGCAGCCTCGGATCAGAGCGTCTTTCATCTTCTGGGGATGTTTTTCATCAGAAGGTTCACAGGGGAAAGAGAGGCGACAAGCCTGTATATCAGCCCCTGCTCTGCCCAGGATAAGACCCTACAGGCCTTTTCTGTAAACCATGGCTGCTCTCCAGCGGAGCTCATGGGAACTGTGTGGTTGCTCCTCTTGGCCCATGGCCATTTAGGAGAGTGTGATTACTGAAAGAGTCAGAGGGCACCCAGGCCAGAGACTACACAGCACACAGCTATAAAGAGGTCATTTAGATAGTTCACCTCCTTGTTTGCTGGGAGTTATGAATGAGAGGGGGATATTTCTGGCTGAATATTGACACTAGAACAATATTGTTAGACTGTGTAAAAGTAAGAAATCGTTCACACATCTCACCGACATACACTATTTATACCCCATTGGAATCTGTGCACCTTTTTTGAAACATTCTACTGATAAAAATAAATGAATAATGATACAGAATACAACTGTAAAAGAGCGTGGCTATAGTAGTTTCCTAGATGAGGTATGTAGTACCATCTTTGTACCAGCTTTGTAACGTCTCTGTCCTTCAGGTGGCAGAGAGAGACCCGGATCAGGACTGTGGGTGGTCGTCTACAAGGAGAGGTAGCTTACTATGCCCCATGTGGGAAGAAGCTACGCCAGTATCCTGATGTAATGAAGGTAGATCCACAGTGTGTTGTATTATTTTTCGGAAAGTAGATTCAAAGTTTTGAATGATTGTACATACTGCATCATCATAGCATTATGTGTTTTTCATAGCAAAATTGTTTGTTTTCTCCACAGTACTTACTGAGAAATGGAATAACTGAAATCTCGCGGGATAACTTCAGCTTCAGTACAAAAATTAAAGTTGGTGACTTCTATGAAGCCAGAGAAGGACAAGAGGTAAATGCTTCTAGGGTTGTCCATAATTCATGTTAAAGGATTTCTGCATTCAATAGCATGCTCAAAATCATAGACTATGCAGAAATATGTCTTCTAATTGGGAGAAAGAGGGAAGAGTGCAACATATGTTTCAGTTTCAATCCATCATCAGGGTCTAGTAATTTATTCCACTTTACAGCTACAATCTGCGATTGATGAAATTGTGCCCTGATTGACATTGCATTGCCCCACTGCTGTGCATGTTTTGAAAACATTGTGTTGGTGAGGGTGGTGGGGCTAAGAGCAACAGCCACGCATCCAATGTAGTAGAGACCATTTTGTTACATTTTTTTTCCAAGTTCTTGAGCTGAAATTAAATGCAACAAATGAAACACTGGAAATAAGCTGCCAGTGTAAGTAAAAAAACAAAAAACATATTTACATTCTGGGGCATTTATTGTTGTATTTTCCCTGCACAGCTGTGAGAGGTTCAAATCGCAGATTGTAGTTACGCCTATAAATGTGATAATCAACAAATTCAAGCAATCAATCAATCCAGAAGCAGTCCAGTCATATACTATGCTGGACATTTTCAGGTTTTAACCCTTATTCCTTCTCTTTCAATGTACCAAGGGTTTACAGTGGTTCTTGCTGACTGAGGAGGAGATTGTTCCCAGCATCATAGCGATGGATGGGAGGCGCAGCCGTCGCTCCAAGTCTGAGCACCAGCAGACAGGTGATGGCGCTGGGGCCAGGCAGAGGAAGGGACATCCTCCTACTGTCGGTGAAACCAGCTTCCAAGATGTCAATGATGCCAAGCTTTTACGTAAACTGGAAGCTCAAGGTCAGTTCACATTTTAGAAAATATGTCTGAGGCACCTGTTAAAGGGGAAACCCACCCTAAAACACTTTAACTCTGTTAAAAAAAAATACTTCTATTAGTGATGTACCATGCATTTCTGGGTCAACTTTGTTGTTTAGTGGTGTATTTTTCTTATTCCCATGGATAACTAGCTAATTGCAGATGATGTGATGTCATGTTGAGATATTTCCGGCACTGATACAGTGAAGTTTAATAGCTGAGCAATTTTTAACTATATAAAACATCAATGGTAAACGTCAGATTTTAGTGTCAGCCCCTGATTCAAAGAGGAAGGGCTTCTTTCTAGACTCACCATTTTGCGCTGACGATCAACAATCATACAGGGAGAAATCCATCATAGAAGAGGCAGAGATACCAATTTCTCCACTGACAGCAGCCTCGATAGTCCATAATACAATGCAGCCACAAGACATGTTGTGCTTGTGTTGTGTTTTGAGTGAACTGGAAAAACCCACCCTCTTGCTCTTGCTATTGGTATCGTGATCACTGTAGCTATTGCTCTCTCCACCTACACGTAAAACCAATAGCTGGATTCAAAAAGTTCAGGACCGTTCTCTGGGGGTTGTCGACAGGCATTTTGGGAAATGTAGGAAATCACTAACTGAAGTAGAAGTAGACAAGGCAAGTTGAACGAAAGTGGGTACACCAAAAATGTAAGATGCAAGGCTTCATCACATAATAATGCATTGAATGCTTTGAGTATCATAGATTTATGATGAATAACGTAAGAGTATCCGAGGATGGATTTTTCCTTAGGTCTTTAACTGAGTAGGTCAGTGATTTCTATAACACTTTTCATCTTGTTGCAGAAATAGCTCGACAGGCAGCTCAGATCAAAATGATGAGAAAACTTGAGAAGCAGGCCATGGCGCAAGCAGCCAAGGAAGCAAGGAGGCAACAAGGTAAACAGCTGGTATCTAGTCAGGCGTGCTGTTACTCCAGATCATATACTGTGCACAAGCCTAATTTGTTTGTGTCTTCCAGCAATAATGGCTGCTGAGGAGAGGCGGAAAAAGAAGGAGCAGATGAAGATTCTTAAACAGCAAGTAAGGGTTTCTCTTTGTGTGCATTGTTTCATGTTCTGTCAAGAGCTCCTCACCTGTCTGCGTCAGGTGATATATATATTTTTTTTTAATATGATGGTGTCAACAAACCAATGATATTCAGGGTTTGTGCACTCCAAGGTGAAAAGGCTTTGAGCACAATTCAATTGCTTTGAAATTCTAAAAGGAAGTTGCTATCCTTCAAGATGCTGCACCTTCCTCATCTGCATAGAACCACTGTACTTCTTTACCCCCCCCCCCCACACACACACACACACACACACACACACACACACACACACACGCCACCACTCTCCGCTCTATAACATGCATGACTTAAAAGTTAATTCATTTGATCTTGCCCTCATCCTTTTACCAGGAGAAGATCAAGCGCATTCAGCAAATTCGTATGGAGAAAGAACTCCGTGCACAGCAAATTCTCGAGGTTGGTCCTGAAAGTTATTGCAGAAACATTCTAAAACACTTCCTTTCTGCTGTTGATAGGATTTTTCAAAAAACCCAACCAAAGGCTATTCCTAAATTATGTGGTTCCACTTTTAGTTACGTCTGGTGACTACATGTGACTAATGCTTAATTGGTTTTTTGCAAAAGTGCCATTGAATATGAAAATCTCCTCAGACCATGGTGGAGTTTAACACAGAATATTATCATTAAGTCAGAGGTGGCCCAGAGTTTACCATGGGTAGGTGAAATAGCTATTTTCTATTCCCTCACTAATAGAAGCTCTGAAGTATTTTAGCTTTTATAAATCAAATTTCAGTTGACACGCTTGGCAAGAGGCTCTTAACAGGATTTCACTGGGGCTATAATTACTGATAGAAATTTTGCTTAATTTATTCTGACTGCCTGCTGGTATTTCATAAGAACTACAGCCATTTTGTCTTTTTAGTGTTAATGGGAGGAAATAATTATCTCATTGCTCAAGATTGCAATACGTTATGTTTGACATTACCAGTATGCCACTGGCTCTATTTAGCTTTCTGTGGAATATTTGCCATTATACAGCATCAACTATCTTTCGAACAACAGCAGTCTAGCAGACAAATGCCAAACTTATCTATAACAGAAAGTACAGTTATGATTAATCATTTTTGATACAAACACCACTTTATTAAATTTATGGGTGTAAAATCCAGATCCTTTTCACTTGTGGATTTTCATTAAGAAAATGATCTCAAGTGATTTAAATTAATCAAACAAACATTGTTGCCACAATTGGATATTTATTCATTCCAAGCTTTTGCATGAAAGGCTAGTAGATATGTCTGTAAAGCTTGCCTAGGTTTTAAATGATGAGGTGTATGTTATGTAAAATCTGTCAAGTACTTCTGTTGCATGACCTGAAGACCTGTTTTGCATGCACAGGCGAAAAGGAAAAAGAAGGAAGAAGCAGCCAATGCCAAAATATTGGAGGCTGAGAAACGAAACAAGGTTAGTTAGATGTGCTTCAAGAACTAACTGTGATTGTTGTGGCCTCTGTTGCCTCCAGTCATGCTGTACCTAACATAAGAAAGCCCACTCCTCATTCTCAGTCAACTACCATGAATGTCCCATGTGCCCCTGACTCTGAACCTCCTCTTTGCTCCTCATTGCCTCATTTAGGTGAATGTAATGTAATGCTGCAGGGTACCGATTCTCAGTACTAAAGAGAATTTCCCTGGCACCCAGAGCAGACCTTTTCCATGTTAATCAGTGTCATAAAAGAGGGTGCATCTTCCTCCTACATTCTACGTGTATCTATAAAATGATGAGGGCATTTCCATTTTCACATTAGCTCAAAACCTGCCCACACTATACGCCTGTCAATCACAATAGTTGGATTTTGGCAGTCTGTTGTTGAATAAAAAGAGGTTTGTGTCAGCTTTTTTAGATGAAATGTGAAGATGTTTTGGTTTCTAATTGAATTAATCTTTTTCCTAAAGGAGAAGGAGATGCGAAGACAGCAAGCTGTTGTATTTAAGCACCAAGTAGGTATTCCTGTCCTTGACCACACGACGCTAAAGCTATTCCCACCCTCTGTTTAACTTTAATTTCTTGGAGATGGGTTCTAACAATCGTAACTTGTTGTAGCCTAATCGAATAACTACTTCATTATTCCCCGTCAAATGACCTGTCAAATTATCCTCTGGGTTTCTTGGGGGGGTATTTTGTTTCTGAAGGCTTACTATATGTATTAGGCGTGGTTTAGGTTGGCAGGTTCTTGCAAACATGGTTTTTATGTGTGATTTTCTATTTCATAATACTTTGCCAACTCTTTCTACCAGGAGTTGGAGAGGCATAGACTAGATATGGTATGGGTATGTTTGTTTCTGTACATCTAACACCGTATTGTGAACTCGTTGTGATAAATGGTTGCCATCATAGCAATGCATAAAGTGTAGCGTTGGCTGCAGTCATACTACATTCTTCTGCATGGCTTTTCCAGAACAGTGCATTGCATATGTCTGCGCTATTTGTCTCTCAGAGAAAACACATCCATTATCTGCCCAAGACGATCAAAAATGCCTTGACTCCACAGAAATCATTACAGGATGCATTGTACTCTCATAGCCCAAAAGAACACCAACCATCCATTGCATTGTTTTTGTTTTGGATTGATTGAATTTAGGTGCTCAAAATCCATTTGCTGTACAGTATGTGAGCCAATTTTATGTATCCATTTTACAGTCGGAAAAAAAAAAAAACAATATACAATTTGTATTCTTGTCAATAATTTACATCACTATGTTAAGGGACACCTAATTCATATTTTTGTTATTTGTTCCTTTTCCTCATTTGAGTTTTAAAGCTTTATCATGATAGTACAATGCTGTCATTTCTCCCATTGAGTTTATGAAAAGAGAGGCAATCATAGCATTGTTGAACTCCATAGTTTAGTTTCCACATGAAATAAAGTAGGCTTATTATAAATACAATCATTTAAAATTCATCTCCAGTAAGTTGTGATAATTTCACAAGCGGCTGTTCATCAGTTGATTACAAATCAGCTTTTTGCTTATCTCTGTAACACCTTACAATATCTATTGCTAGTAGTTCTAAAATTCTCGGCCTGTACCAGCTTTCAGTGTGCTTATTGCCAACTTGCTCAGATTAATTAAAGGCTTATTCTAACTTTGAGCTTATGCTTTGTGTATATGGCACTGCCCTCATACGTTATGCTTTGTCATTTTGCTTTTCAGTTGTCATTGTTTTGCATTTGGTTTAATTATATTGTATTGTCTTTACACTTTAACCACAGTACAATGTTGACCATTTTGGTTGTGTAGTAAGTGTGATAAATTGTGATCTATGTTTCTGTCTGTACTGTGCATGTCATAGTGAGCAGTTCCTACTGTGTGTTACATCTGTGACTCTCTTTTCAAACAGTCTGTAACTGTGTTTCTGTGCTCTGCCAGGAGAGGGAGAGACGCAGGCAGCACATGATGCTGATGAAGGCTATGGAGGCCCGTAAGAAGGCAGAGGTGCGTAATTCCTGACTCGCACACGTCTCCTTGGAACTGGTCATTGCTTCCTCCTATCCTCCATTAACCCTTTTTTAAACTATATGAAGTGTGAATAAAACTCAGAATTGCCCCCCTAAGCAGCTATTCTCAGTTTAAGCAAAGTGGAGCAATTTACTTGACCAA
Organism: Centroberyx gerrardi; assembly: GCF_048128805.1. NCBI lineage: Eukaryota > Metazoa > Chordata > Actinopteri > Beryciformes > Berycidae > Centroberyx > Centroberyx gerrardi. The sequence continues at coordinate 14,566,603 of NC_136006.1, read as the reverse complement.
AAAGACGTAATCCTTAACACAATAGTCTGCAGCGGTGCAGATAGCCCACACTGTTAACATGTCTTTAACTTGGCTGTAGGAGAAAGAACGGCTGAAGCAAGAGAAGAAGGACGAGAAACGGTTAAATAAGGAGAGGAAATTGGAGCTTAGAAGGCTGGAACTGGAAATTGCCAAGGAGCTGAAGAAGCCAAATGAAGACATGTGCTTAGCAGATCATAAGGTATTCACATGCTGTGGGGATTTTGGGAGATGAAAATGAGAGTACATGTATGTCATCATGGACAGCTGAAGTCTCCATCTGTATAGTAGATGTGTGCAGAAAGCATGGTTTTTCCACTATCATCACTTGGAACTCAAACGACAATTCACATGTGCTTGAAGTATAGGGATTTTTGTCTTATTGTGACATTTTGCAATATAATCAGTAAAAGGACTGTGTATGAAGATTACAATTGCTTTTGACAAATCTATGATTTCATTGTTTCAGCATCAGCTCTACCAGAACATATGCTTAATATCACTGGAAGCATCTTGAATTGATTAAAAGGAAAGCAGGTATAGGTCAAAAGACTGCCATCAAGTGGCTACTGATGTCATAGCACAACCAAAGCATTACTGACCAGATACTTTCTCAGAGTGTCTTATCAGAGAGAGTTCTGGGCCTGTACTTATAACATTTCTAAGAAGAGGAAGCCTAATCTACAGCCACTATCATAGGTCACATGATTGGATCAATTTTAATGTGATTTAAGAGATGGACTGGTCTGAAACAACCAGCACCTCTATTGTAAGAAACTATATATTGAATCCCTTGAGAAACCTGATCTGTTTATTTATAACCTGTGAGACATTCTTTCCCATATCTCCCTGTAAGCCTCACACCCAAAAGTATTATAAAATGTAATAAGGGCTCTATTACAATCTGTCTTTGCCATCTATTTCTTTGTTGGAATTCAGGCAAAAGGTGTAATGATGGATGATAAATCTAACATTGTAGTTAGGCCTATATTTAACTTGTTAAATCCGGTTTCTTTCCAGCCCCTTCCAGAGTTGTCCCATATCCCTGGCCTGGTCTTACCAGGAAGCACCTTCTCCGACTGCCTGATGTTACTGCAGTTCCTGCGCAGCTTTGGCAAGGTGCTGGGATTCGACGTAAGTGCCAACGTTCCCAACCTAAACGAACTGCAAGAAGGGTTGCTCAACATCGGGGACAGTATGGGCCAGGTGCAGGACCTGCTGGTGCGCATGCTCTCCGCAGCTGTGTGTGATCCTGGTCTACCTCCAGGACACAAGGTCAGAGTCATTGCAGTGATATGGACATTTTAAGCAATTCACACACACAAAAAATGCATGCACACACCTGCTTCCATATGCCTAAAATATTCTTTCATTCAGATGTAGCTATTGTACAAATATCACTTTTCACTGCATGCTTGCTTAAGGAAGTGTTTGGAGAAGTCAGGTTTTGCTCTCTTTTTAGCTGCCAGAAGTTACAAAGGTGTGGAAACTAGCTGCTTGAGAGACACAAGGATTTTGTGTTACAATATAGCCTACTAATTTTGTTGTGCTGTAAAATATTAAAGAAAGAATTGACAGCAATACTAATGGAGGATACAGTAGATGCAGGAGAAATGCTTGAAGGAGGATGTCAACAATGGCCGCCATTATAACGTCATGAGCACAGCTGCATTTTTTTACTGTACAAGTAGGGTACCAGTGAATTGTAAAGTACACGCAGTGTGCTGTCTGACCCCAGCTCTCCAATCAGAACACACAAGTAGGTTGTTATCAATACTCTGGCTCTGTGCAGCTAAATGAAGAGGCTTATCTGTTTTGGAGGGTATCAGTGTTTAGAGCTCTTAATACACGTCTACAGTTTAAACCAGAAATTTTAATTCATCCCCAAAGCCATTTCTCCATGCTATTCTGTAGGGCTTAGTCACGCCTTTATATGACTTTCCATTATTCTCTTCAAGGAACCCAGCTGACAGCCTCTTATTATGGAGCCGTGTACTAGACAACATTTAGAAGAGATTCTTCCCTGAAAAGACAGCGTTCCACCCCACTCCTGCTGTTACTGTCACTCATGTTTTATGTTGTGATGCCTGTCACCTCTGCTCTGTGGTTATAGCATACATGCAAAAAGGAAGTTTGGTTAAAAATCGGTTACTAAAAAATACAATGCATTTGTATTTGTATGATAACTCTTTCTTGAAATATTGTATTTCTCAGACTAAGACTGCCTTGGGGGACCACCTGACTAATGTGGGGATCAACCGAGACAATGTGTCTGAGATCCTGCAGATCTACATGGAGGCTCACTGTGAGCAGACAGAGCTGGCTGAGCTGGCCCTCAGCCTTAAGACAAAGGCCTTCCAGGCCCACAGCCCCTCCCAGAAGGCCTCCATGCTAGCCTTCCTGGTCAACGAGCTCTGCTGCAGTAAGGCTGTGGTCAGGTAAGGGGCATGTGCTTGGTTCTGCCTCTTTCTAATACTCATGTCATGTTTGATTTTGCCCTCTTGGCAAAACAAGCAAGCTAAGCTAGACTTTGTTCCTAGTGCCACTCAAATAAATCCTGAGCAATAAGAGGCTTTGGTCAATTTCATTAGCCTTGTGTTAGATAAATCATTGCTGACCTGTGAATATTATTCAGTGCACTGTATAAACAAGTGTTCCTTATCTGCCTGATTCAAGCAAGTTCATCTTTGTGGTTTAGAGTGGACAGCACTGTCTTGTTTTATTCATTGGGGCTTAAATTTTTAATGCACTAACACAAGTACCAAAAGGAATAGGACAAGTTCTGTTCTGATGGACAATTTCACTGTGTTGCATCAAACTACATGTCATCAATTTTTCATGAGTACCACTAACGCTTTGAAACACATCTGCTGCACCTTGCAGTGTGGTGCAAATGTCCCATGCTCTTCTTATTATACATAAAGGTCACAGAAACATCTGTTTTGTTATTCCTGCATTTTTCAACAATTTTAACTATATTTAATTAACCGTTCCTTTGCAGCGAGATCGACAAAAACATAGATCATATGACCAACCTAAGGAAGGACAAATGGGTTGTCGAGGGCAAACTTCGCAAGTGAGTATATGCATCATCTAAAGAAGCGCTTATAGGTGCTGTGGATACACATAAACAAACCTGTGATAGTGAATGAGATGCTGATGTGCAGTGTAAAATCAACACGATCAGACATTTCAAAGCAAATTTTGGCTTATCCTTCATTAAATTAAAGAACCATAAATAGGTGTTTCTGTAGATTCGTTTTTTTTTTTAAGTTTGTAATGGAATTAGAAATTTAATACAGAATCTGATCCAGAATTGAACATCCTTAAAAGTATACTGTACTGTAAGAGATGACTCCCATTTCTCCTTCTGTCCATTGTTGTCTTCCAAGACAAAGGAGTATCCATGCCAAGAAGACAGGGAAGAGAGACAGCAGTATGGGTGGAGAGGACAGCCAAACCCTTGGCACCCCTACTGCTGGACGCAAACGCAAGAGGAAAGAAGGGGACAGTGAGGAGGAGGAGGACGAAGATGAGGACAGCGAGGACCAGGGGGATGATGAAGATGAAGAGGAGGAGGAAGGAGCGGGAAAGAAAGGGAAAAAAGTAGAGATCTGCGAGGAGGAGGTTAGTGAGAGTGAGATGTCTTTACTGAAGCCACTGACTACATCAGTGTTTGTTTATAGTAAATGTCAGCCTGACCACTGGCCTCACACTAATGAGATCTTTTCATCCAGGATGACAGCGACCACGCAGCCAGCGTGGAGGAGCTGGAGAAACAGATAGAGAAATCATACAAGGTAATTAAACCTAATAAGACAGAATTCTTTTCAGGGTCAACTCATCAATGAATGTGACGCACCATAGCTGGAGTTCATGTACTTTCTGTCTCTCCAGCAACAAAGTCAGATTAGACGGAAGCTGTTTGAGTCATCCCACTCACTGCGCTCCATGGTGTTCGGCCAGGACCGCTACAAGAGGCGCTACTGGGTGCTGCCGCAGTGCGGTGGCATCTTTGTTGAAGGCATGGGGAGTGGCGAAGGTGTGAGCCCAAACTTACTTTTCGCAGCACAACTGAAAGTTCAGTTTTCATTTCACTCTTCTCCCTTGTTCAGCATGCGCAGGGTGAAAATGAGCTGAGTTAGGATGTGTTTTTGTGTACTGTGGCTGAGCTGATGTTAATTGTTGTGTCTCTCAGGTTCCGAGGAGCTGGAGAAGGACAGGAAAAGACAGAGGACTACTCAGGTGATGGAGGTGAAAGAGGAGCAGCTGGAGGAAGAGGAGAAGCCAGTGGTCTCCAGCCCAGCGCAGAGCACGGACCGAGATACAGCCACACCAGAGAGCCAGCAGGGCAAAGACACCCTCAACCTCTTCCTCCAGAAACCTGGCTCCTTTTCCAAGCTCAGCAAACTCCTTGAAGTAGCCAAGATGTCCCCAGATTCAGACAACAATTCTCACAACAGTCCTAACAGTTGTCCTACCAAAGTCCCCACCACCGCATCGTATCCCTCCTACCCCAGCTCTCAGACAAGACTATCCTGCAGCCCCTCGCCTGCCTCCTCTCAGCTGGGACCAGCGGCTAAAACAGATGCTTCAGTGCCGTCTCTGCTCAGTGCCCCCTACCTCAGCAGCAGCCCCTGGATGACCTGCAGCCCACAGTCGACCCTCCATAACGACCAGCTCTCCAAGGTGCTGACGGAAAAGAGCGGCCAGTGGTTTAGCCTGCTGCCTCGCTCTCCTTGTGACGAGTCCTCTGTCACCTCTGGTTCCACCCCTCCAGCCTCCTCCTCCTCTCCACAGTCCATCAGGCCCAAGTCCCCCTCCTCCCTCTCCCCTAATCTCCTATCCACAGCCAGCTCCAGCAATCCCGCTGGGATCAATAACCTGCAATTGTCCATACTTCAGGTTGGTGGATAACGCTATCTCCATCTCAGTCGCCATCACACAGGATTATGCTGTGCTATTTAAAAACACTGACATGCATTGCAAACATTAGACCTAATTACATTACCATTTTTTGCCATATGGTAAACACATGACAAATGGAAGAGTTTTCACTTTGTCGCAGCTATTGCATTATGTGTCGGTGGAAAGAAATTCTGTCTGGACATAGTTCACAGTGTTGTGTATCCTTCCTCTCAGCAAGTGAAGTCTGGTGTTCATCAAATGGGGCTGCCATTCTGTGGCTGGGCCAGCCCCAACCTGCCCTTCCCTGGCACTTCTCTATCCCCCATGCTGGCTCTGGCCTACCAGCATGCTGAGGGTAATGCGAACGGGAACAGCAACCCCTTCCTGATGAATAGCAACTTGATCAGCAAGAGTGAGACCCCAGAGCCCCCTGGTGACAAGCCCCCCGGTGCCCTATTCCCTGCTGTGGAGGTGGCCAAGAACCAGGACCACCCTAGTCCTCAGCCCATCCCCGACGGTAAGCATGGCAACCTGCCAGCACACACAAGGGAAATATGCTGGACTAAAGATATTCAGTGCCCAGATAGCACTGGAGTACATGTTGCGAAGGCTGTAATTATACAACTTCCCTATGTTGCTACAATGGAATACCATTGAATAATAGAGCATGATAAATATTTTTAAATGTGTGTGTGTGTGTGTGCAGAGATGCTGCATGGCTGGTGGAGAGTGTCAGACATGGCGGAACTGCATATTCTGGTCAAGGCCCTCCACAGCCGAGGCGTCAGAGAGAAGGCCCTGCAGAAACAGATCCAAAAGCATATGGAGTATATGGCCCAGTCCTGTGCCAAGAGCAAAGATGGTGGGTCCACTTTTCCTCTGCTCTCTTTAAGTCTTTTTAAGATTTAGATCTTTAAGATTCAGCTAAGGTTGTCTAGACATGCAGCGATGGACAAGTAAACACAAGTGTGCCTCTGTTTTTGACCTTTTGTGATGGCCTGATTGTGACATGTAAAATAAATGGTACATTACATAAAATGTTAAAATTTACATGCTTGAAGGAATGCTTTTGATATTTGAGATTAATGAGAATTGAGATGTTTTGAGCAAAATGTTCTTGACATTGATGTTTGCATGCATGTGTAGTGGCAGTGATTGATGTGGCAGAGCTGGAGGAGCAGCAGGTGAGTGAGGAGACGTTAGAGAGCTGGTGTGTTGAGGAGCAGGCCATGGAGGTGGACATCAGCCTGCTGCAGCAGGTGGAGGATCTGGAGAGGAAAGTCACCTCTGCCAGCCTGCAGGTCAAGGTACAGGCACACAAGTCTCCTGCTCTTTCATGTAGTTCTAGCTCATACAGATGAATGTCTGATTTTTCCATATTCATTTCATGAATTTACCATACATTGTCATCAGACTGTATGGATATGAATTACTGTCATCAAATAGTGTGCTTTGATGGCCACATTTCACTGATGTCTCTCTCTGTCCCAGGGCTGGATGCACCCTGAGCCCCAGTCGGAGAGGGAGGACCTGGTGTATTATGAGCACAAGCCCTTCTCTTCCCTGGCTCCGGAGAGGAAGGGAGAGAGGGAGGCCAGCCAGGAGGAACTGCCTGGCAGCGTGGTGCGGCGCCTCAACAATCCCCTAGATATAGCTGTCACCAGGCTGGCAGAGTTGGAGAGGAACATCGAGCGAAGGTACCTGAAGAGCCCCTTAAGTACCACCATTCAGATCAGACTGGATAATGTGGGTACAGTCACTGTACCTGCTCCCGCACCATCCAGTAGTGGTGATGGTGAAGGGTAGGTTCATCCCAGACTCATTCTAAAGATAGCGCACCTTGCTTCTTCTGCTTCACTGGGGGCCTCTTCAACGGACCCTCTTCTTGTTGTCCTGCCCCTCTCACTGTGTGCTCATGGTGCCTTTCTGATCGTCCACTGAGGTGTTTGTGTCTGTATTACAAGTGGTCTGTAACTCTGCATGGTGCATCACACTGGTAAAAGAGATGGCTATCCTCTATGTGACCTCTTCTTCTAAATGCAGCAACTTATTCACACGCTCCAGAATGAACTCCACATTGCGAGGCATGGGATGTCAGCAGCTCCGTGGAAGCTATATATCTTTAACCCTAGCGGCTCAAAACTAAACACTCTTGCACTTTTTTTTGCTTTCTGTGCACTCCTGTTGGATGTTGGTCGATGTTGGTTGTTATCATTCTATGTGACAATGTGACCCACTGTAAAATTATGCTGACTGTGTTCCTGTTTTCTGTGTCCTCAAAGCGGTGAGGAGGAGTTAGCTCCGGGGATGAGGTTGTGGCGGAAAGCGCTCGGTGAAGTTCGCAGCGCAGCTCAGCTGTCGCTCTGCATTCAGCAACTGCAAAAATCCATTGCCTGGGAACGATCCATCATGAAAGTGGTTAGTGTCCCCCGAATTCTCTTTCCACAGCATGATCTAGGAATTGTTTACATCTTAAACAGTTTTGTCATGCACAAATTTAAAGACCAATTTGTGACACACTGTGAAAAAGCCCCACTGGAGTATAGTAAGAACTTCAAAGCATGCTTTCAGAATTCGTGACAGCTCACACCACTTCTTAGGAACTACTGTATGAACACTAGACTGTGGCGGTGTATTGTCAGAGAGCACAAAATTTTAAACTATATTTTGGTGTGTTTCCAGTACTGCCAGCTATGTCGAAAGGGGGATAATGAGGAACTGCTGTTACTTTGTGATGGCTGTGACAAAGGCTGCCACACTTACTGCCATAAACCCAAGATCACTACAATACCTGAGGGTGACTGGTTTTGTCCTGCCTGTATAGCAAAGGTACACCTTTGTTGTTTGGTTGGCATGGCCTCACTGATGAATTGCGGAGCTGAGACCCTTTTATTTGTGTTTGTCATTTAACACTGTCTTCTCTAAACAGCTTACAGTCCACTGTTAGCTACATCTAAGGGGTCTCCCGTATTTAATTGTCAAATTATAACACAGAACGTCCAATTAATTCAATTGAATATGACAAGTTTGGTCCTGTGTGACTGTACAGTACCGCTTTGTGTATCTCCTGTCATTCAGGCGAGCGGTCAATCCCCCCGGAGTAGGAAGCAACAGAGCCGAACAGCTGGAGGAGGGAAGAGAGGCAGTGAAGTAAAACGGAGTAGGAAGCTGTCTGTGGTAGGAGACTTCTGTGAGGACGAGGCTGCCAGTCCCAGTACCAGCAGCAGCAGCAGCAGCAGCAGCTGCATGCCAAAGAAAGGTACCAAGGAGCCCAAAAAGAGGAGAGGAGAGGAGAGCCCACCCAGAAACCAGGCCAAGCACGACAGCCCTGTCTCCTGTGTAAAGAAAGCCAAAACGGCCAAAGACAACAGCACCAGTGACCTGGCGATGTGCCGGTACGCTCGACAGCCCTCTCAGACGACACTCACATAGGATCTACCTCCTACTAACATTTACTTTATCCCTTCTAGTTGTTAGGGTAAAGGGATGGGATGGGTCTAAGAATAACAACAAGAATAACTACATGATGAGTGTAATCATTATCCCAGAGGTTTGCCAGCGTTATTTTTAGATAAGAAGCATAGCAGCATTCTTATGCAGTCATGAATCTACCACACTGCAAACAATATCCATCTTACCATGTCATTTAGTATAGTATTGAGTCTTTAAATTGTAGTTTTCTTATAACAAGTGAAAAAATCTGCCAGTGGGGTGACATAATTTCAATTGTTTTCAAAGGAAATTAAATAATTTTCTTGAATCAAATGGCATTATCTTGATCCTAGTGGAAGGATCTGCCTTCTTTTAGGATACTGTCAGTTGTTTAAAGTACGTCCTTAAAACAGGTGAAACTGCATGAGGAAAGAAGTGATATTATCTCACCCTATTGGTGTTATTTCTTTTGTTTTAAGGAAAACAAGAGTCAATACCAGACTAAATGACTTACTAAGATGGGCATTTCTTGCAGTGCAGAGGGTTAATCTTTGTTTACTGCTTGTTGTCTCCAGAGTGCTGCTGGCTGAGCTGGAGGCCCATCAGGACGCCTGGCCCTTCCTCACTCCGGTCAACCACAAAGCTGTCCCCGGCTACAAGAAGGTCATCAAGAGGCCCATGGACTTCTCTACCATCAGAGAAAAGCTCACCAACAACCAGTATGTCCCTTTTTAGTTTAAGTGCAAGTGATACAAAAAGACATATGTATTTCACATTGAATTGTTTTTATGTTTACTGGTGTAGACAGTTTTCCAGAATAATGTGTGTCATATGTGTCGGAACTGAAAGCAATTTCTAATGATTACAGATACCTAAATTTGGAGACGTTCATCATTGACGTGAACCTGGTTTTCGACAACTGTGAAAAATTTAATGAAGATGATTCTGCAATTGGTCGAGCGGGCCACAGCATGAGGAGATTCTTTGAGAAACGATGGACTGAACTGTTGAAATAAAAATGTTAAATGAGCTTGGACTTCTTTTTACCCCTTGTCTTCACATCAAACTCCATTTCCAGTGTTGAAGGCCCTCTCTTCACCAGTGACACTAAATACATACACAATTGTAATTCTAGATATTCATGCCACTGATGTTCAGTGTGAATGCAGAAATGCACCTACTGTAACTGGTCCATCCAACAGTGGATGAGTGTCTTAAAGTGCAATACCATTACCTGTATTCAAATGCACTGACTCCATAACGTCAATGTCGTAACTTGGAATTGAAGATTTCCACTGTATATAAATCTTTTACTTTTTTATCATCAGTACTATAGTGAATGTATTTATTTTGTCGAGTATTTATGTTGTAATGGTTCAGTCTTTGTTTTCTAAGAAAAAGGAGGGAATGGCAAAACTGCTTTAAAAAAAAATCTAAAGAATGTTTTATCAACCATTAAACAAGCCAATAAAAAAAAAGAATTGTTTACAGCGCTGTGACTCTAGGGTGCCAGTAGACTCACAGTAATACTGTTAATCTGCATCACATTGTGAGTACATGTATGTTTGTTATCACTTGTAATATACAGGGAGGCTTCATTGACACATATGTATATACTGTTCATTTATGTTCATATTTGCAAGTCTTATTTCTAATATGTATAATGTGTACATACAGTACAGTCTTGTTACAGATATCGTTTATGCCTTAGAACGATTGTAGCATTTCATATCTGTCTTAAATTGATACATACACATTGCCTGTACTGTATATCCATTCAAAACACTGTGGTCTCCTCAGTATTGGTAGTGCCTGTCCTCTGAAAAGTGTGTGGAGGATGTCATTTCAATATTTCTTTTTTTTTTTACTGTTTTCAGTGTGTGTACTGTATGTCTATGCTGCACAATATACTGTAGGAAACCCTTATACGAAATGTTAAAGTCTTCAGAGCTTTGTATTGAACAGAAGTGGTGTGATGCACAGTTTGTTTCATCTGCGAGCATTTCCTTCAGCCAGAGCCTTGCCAGAGATCCTAAGGACAGGCACTAAACCTTGCTGTGTGTGTGTGTGTGTCATGGTCCACTGGTGGCATATCAAGCAATTTTGTTAAATCCAAGTCAGAGTACTTGAAGTTATTTATTAATATTGTGAAATGGGTAGCAACTTTTGTAGGAGCATTATTTTTAACTAGTGGGTGTGTGTGGCAAGGATGTAATAAAACATGTTTTTTCAAAATAGCAGCATTTAGCCCTCACTCTCTCCCCCGTTTTAAGGTGATTAATGTTTTCTGGAATGCATCCAGAAATGTATATGTAGTCTGCAATATCCAGCCTGAAATGAAATATAGATGAAAGCACTGATACCCATAATATGAGGCATTTGGTTGGCTTGAGGGCTGCAGTTTGTCCTGGGGCTTCTCAATGTGATGCCATTACCAACAGGGAAGTTTGAAAATGTAATGGTTATGCTCTGCTTTACTATTGTAGGAGGGGGCAGTGTAGACTTTATTTTTTTCCTTTATTGTTTTTTTTTTTTTTTTAAGTTCTGTAAGGTTTGGAGCCTAAACGGGAAGGTTTATCAATAATGCTTAATATGCAAATATAATATGCAAAGGTGATGGCTCATGTTTGAAGGGAAAAAAACGTATGTATGGACACAGTTTAAATTTGAAACAATGGTTGATAATTGATATAGATTAAATAGAAGATAATATAATAAAGATAACAGATAAAAGATAACAGTTCAAAAATAGTATTTGATTTTATTCTGTGGATTTTGGACGCAAGAAGCTTAAAGTAATCAGGTAACTGAGTTTGCTGAATTGAATTGTTTATCTGTTCTCACATTTCGTTTACAAAGCAGAAACTTCACACAATAAAAGAAGTCCTTTCCAACTATGAACTATGTTCAAGGTTCAACACACAACAGTCAGCGTCACATGACTGATAAAGAACAGGGGATAGAGCAGAACAGGAAGTCTGGAACACGGGACCGCGACACATCTGGGCAATAAAGCTGTGTTTTCAGAGGTGCGTCCCTTTTATGTATTTCAACGAAATGCTGAAGTTGAAATACTAGTTTTAATATAAAGAACTAACAGCTTCACACCAGATGCTGGCACTTTCCACACTGGCCAGCTTGTGCTTTTCCTTCATTTCAGAGGCGAATGTTTGGGCATTTTGCGCCACCTTGTGAGTGAACTGTTCCCTCTGCAGACCCACAAAACATCCCCGAGTCAAAATGGTGTCAGTAATTTGCACCCTTCGACATCACAGCGACGAGGTAACTTGTTGTGCGTTTTCTCCAACTCTTTTGGCGACGTGTTCTGGCGACAAGACCATTCGCCTTTACGACAGCAGTGACTTCTCGGAACTTCCCTTTTCTCCTCTCTCGGGTCACGGCTACGCGATTCACTGCTGCTGCTTCAGCTCGTGCGGCAGCTACCTGGTCACCTGCTCCACAGACGGAGCGACCATCATCTGGAGCGCGGCGACAGGTGAGGTGCAGGCGACCCTGCAGCACCCGGGCCGCAGTCCGGTCCGAGTCTGCGCACTGGCGCCCGACTCCTCCCTCCTGCTGGCTGGAGCCTGCGATGGCACCGTGGCCCTCTGGGAGTTCCCCTCCAAGACATTACGCAGGTACAGTTGGATATCAAAATAACAGTTTAACGGGATCAAATTTAGACTCATGGTACTTATTATATACTTAGTATGGCCTTCTGATGATGCATCTGTGTCTGTTCAAGGGCTGGAAAGAGTACTAAAACATCCTAGAACTACTGTTACCTTGCTGGAATTTTACTCAAGAAGTAGTAAAATTACCTTTGTAAAAATCTACTTAAGTAAAGAAAAAAGTAGCTCATTTAAAATGTATTAAGAGTAAACGTTACTGAACTACTTTTTAGAAAAGAGAACATTATTGCATGTGATCATTTCCATTCAGTTACAAAATTACTCATTATATGTATTCATTTATGTGAGCAAGGACAAAGTTCAAACTAGATTCTTTTTAATTGGAAACATTAGCAATTACAAAATAGTGCACAAACAAAGTAAAGCCAGATTACTCTTCTCTTCTTTGCTGACTGACTTCAGTTTTGCTTAACGGCGATTGATAAACAACTTAAAAGGTGCATTACCACCAGCCACACACACTGCTCTAACGACCCAGACCTTCACGTTACTTAGTTTTATTTTGATGTAGGCATTACAGGTGGCATTTACAGAAAATATTACATGTCTGTAGCGTTCTAATAAAATGGTATATGGACTGCTCATGGAGACATCTTGGAATAGATATAGAAACTTAAAGGGTAACTTCGGTATTTTTCAACCTGGACCCTATTTTCCCATCTTTTTGTGTCTAAGTAACTAAAGGGGACAACAATTTTTGAAATGGGTCCAGTATTGAGCAAGATCTGTGTGTAACTTCCTGCAACAACTCAACTTTCGCGAGACTTGAGCGAGACTTGGTTACACGCAGACCGGATCAAGCGAAAGGTAAAGAAAAACGTTTGATTTCTCTGTAGGGTCCTTTCCATAATGTTGTCAGACACGTATAATAACAATCTGAGCCTGTCAGTGGCAAAAACAAGCACTTTTAGTGGACGTACATTGACGGTGCGATTTGCCCCGTCGGATTACATTGCAGCCCGTTTCGCGGCTGCCGGCTGACGCGATCTCACTCAATACTGGACCCATTTCAAAAATTGTTGTCCCCTTTAGTCACTTGGACACAAAAAGATGGGAAAATAGGGTCCAGGTTGAAAAATACCGAAGTTACCCTTTAAGTCTCTTCATTTCACTGTGGGTGTGTGATACATCTGTGATGAACCAATCAACGCTCAGCTCGAGGCGTTTCCCATCATCCTTGGAGCTGTGCAGTCGGTGGAGAGCAGCTGCAGCACCTCGCTCCAAAAACTGTGTCTCACCCTGTGTCTCACCCCTGCGTCTCACCCTGCGTCTCACCCTGCGTCTCACCCCCTCCCTCACAGATGCGGTGCGGTGAGTGAGGCCAGTGTGGTGGCTTGCTGCTTCTCTCCTTGTGGCCAGATGTTTGTGACCGGCTGCACCCGCGGAGACCTGAGGCTCTGGGATGTGGACGTCGGCCTCCTGCATGCCGAGAAAGACGCCCACGACCTGGGAGTCACCTGCTGCAGCTTCGCCTCCCTCTTTACAGTCGGTGAGGTCTTAATGCACACTCAATATGCATGTTTAAAGTCCCCCGTGAAATGAACTCCCATTACTCTTACATCCTGGAAAACACGGTATCTTTAATGGTGACCTCATGCTGCACTAGTAGGCGTGAATATTCGTTTCTTACCAGTAAAACCATCAGATTTTTTAATAATCCCGCCCCTCTGCATCCCTCTAATCAAATAAAATCGCCTTTCTCTCCCTGACTCATATTCCACTGGTTTTGACTTTTGAATAATAAGCGCAGAACCAGGAATTGCATCAAATCCAGGAAGTAAAGATGCTGTTTCAGGGGGTCTTTAATGTTCTGAATAATGTTCTGAATAGTAAATAAAAGAGCTTTGGTACTTTTTCCACTTGCCATAATAGGAGGAGATCCAATATAGATGATATTGAGATCCTTAGTTTAAAGACATTGCATATTACAGATTTTTAGAGTGTTTCCTTCTTGGTGCTCTTAGAAAAAAAGCATAAGGTTTGTTATGTCAATCTATCTCTAATGCTATCTTTATGCTGTATACAGTATAAAAATGTATAAAAATGCTCTGTGTTGTTTCTGTAGCCATACAGCAACAACAGGCCAAGTTTTGCTGTTTACCTTGCCGCCAGATGCTCTTTGTTATCGGGATAATTTCCTGCTACTGCAGTATATCCAGGCCAACATGATTACCACGATGCAGGGGGAAATGTGATGTTTTTGCTCTCCAGATGGCTGCTGTGTGGAGTTTCGATTGGCCTCCTGCGGACAGGACAGCCAGCTGAAGATATGGATTGTTTCCCAGCATGCAGGAGCAGGTAGGCTGACCCCTCCGCTCCCCTCTCCAGCCAGAAGCTCTCTTGCTCCACCACCCATTAGAGAGAGAGAGGGAGAGAGAGAGAGAGAGAGAGAGAGAGGGAGAGGCTTGCCGACTGCCTCAACCTTGAAATCTCTCCGCAGAATAGAATAATTTTATTAGTGCGTGGAATAAATCAGCTGGAGACTGACTCATTAATAATGGATCACTTTAAGACATTCCGCTAAAATATAGCAGAAGCAGCAGCAGCAGAGGACACTCGGTGTGTGTGTGTGTGTGTGTGTGTGTGTGTGTGCGTTCATGGAGGGAGAAGATGGCAGGAAATCAGGTGCATATATCCACTGTGACATTTACATCTTGTAGGATCAAAAGCGGAACAAGGACATTGCGTGTACGTTAAAGTATTTTACCTGAACATCTGCTGTCTGTGATGATGGCTCGTATGACCGGGCAACAGACAGCGTTCTCTTTACATTGCAGACGTACATGCCACGTTGTTATTTCCTGAGATGTATGTGTTGCCGTGGTAACAGCTGTTCTCGGGGAGGGTGTGATGTGCGTCCCACATGGTGACCTGCTGGGCTTCACAGGGATTTCTCATCTGTGAGCAGCCTCTAGAAAGGACACAGAAAAAATGGTTATTCTGTTATTATCTCCTTCCTTGGGTACTTTGTGACCAACTTGCTTTGTTAAATATGCTTTATAATAACTGGAGGCTTGAACCTCGGGGTCGCCTCATCCACTGTGTTATGAGAAGGAGGCGAGGGCGCAGATGATCTGGGGAGACGGGGAGCGGCGAGTGTCCTGTCAGCGTGGAACATTTCCCACTCAGCGCTGATTTTGTTGTAACGACTCTGTATTGTGATGGCTCCATATTGAGAGGAAATTGTCCTTTCCAGACGTATTTGTCGGCCCCATGGGTCAAATCTCTGATTGTCGTCATTTTCGCTGCCCTCTTTTATGTCAGTAAGCTTTCATTTCATCCACCTCTTTATGCTGACGCTTCCTGTGCAGCTGCTATTCTACACATCAGATTTGTTTATTTGGTTTATTCTGTTCTCCCAGTTGTACGGTTAGATTTTGTCAGGTTTAATAATACATTTCAGTTTTTTCCTTACTCAGTTGTACTTGTGTTTCATAGCAATCACATCTTGCATATGCATGCACATAACAAATTAAACTCCCTCCCTGGCTGAAAATATAGCATTTTTACCTGATGGCTGAAATAGTGGAGATTTTATTGTTAATATGTGTGTTGACAAACAAATAATAGAAATGTTGTTACAGCCAATTAGTTTTGCCACATAGGATTATTGAATGTTGATTTATTTCTTATAAGGTACTCAGAATAGTATATTAGGCTGCATCTAGTTTTATTCCAACAAAGAAACAGCTTCTTTATAAAACCTTGTGTTGCCATGCAGTAGCCAGCAGGTAGCAGGCTGATAGATAGTCAGAGAGACAGTTATTGACAGAAAAGTTTGCTGTAGTCAGATTGCAGGGTGTAGCCAACTGAACAGATATAGACACTGATGCATTTTGAAGTGTGTGTGTGTGTGTGTGTGTGTGTGTGTGTGTGTGTGTGTGTGTGTGTGTGCGTGTGTGTGTCTGAAGTTTGTTGTGGACAAATTGCGGGAGGTAGGTAGCTGATCAAACACAGACAGACACTGTTGGGTTTTGAAGTCCGACTAACCCTGTGTGTGTGTGTGTGTGTGTGTGTGTGTGTGTATCTGTGTGTTCTGTTGATCCTCAGCCCCTGACATGAAGCTGCTTCACACTCTCTCTGGCCAGTCAGCTCCAGTTGTGTCTTGTGCCTTCTCCTCTGATGGAGAGACAGTCGTCTCGGGGTGAGAGACTGTCTCATCAGATACACAAAACACATGATTTTAATTTCTGTCACATCTTTGATCAGCACTAACAAACACACACCTTGCATCGGTAACTAAATGTTGTTTGTAGTGTCTGTCAGTGTTATGTTTTGGTATGTAACTTGCTGTGAAAGCAGTTGCCCATTGGGACAAATAGAAGTTCAAACTCATCATCTCCCACATCAACAATCTTTTAAAATGCTTATTTTCCAAGTTGTAAACAGCAGATGCCACTGCTGAGCCCTGATCCTGCTGTTTCCCTGTTTGGCCACTAGAGGAGTGTAGTTTGTTCTATTGGGCTCCTGTTGGGTCAGACTCAAGATTCATGGATTTAATACCACACATAAGCTACTCCTGTATGCTGTTTGTAGCAGTTTGGTTATTCATATTTGCATAATGCTTGTCTTTTGTTTAACTAGAATATTGTTTTGTCTGATTGTTAACCTGTAATGCATATGCATGCACATAGAGTTTAATGTGTACAAATAAAGTTGATTTGTTTTGTTCTCCGATTATTCAACAGTTCAGTGGATAAAAGTGTCGCGGTGTACGATGCGGTAAGTCAAGCACATTGCTTTGTAGGCTTATTGAAATGTGTTTAGCTGTTTGTGCTGCAGTTAACTTTCTCTCTAAAGATTTCTCCTCTATAAATCACAGCCTCCGTAAACACAGAGAGATGCCAGACATTCCTGTTTGTTTGTACTTCCTTTACAGAACCGGGGAACCCTGCTCCACACTCTGAAACAGCATGACAGGTACATGACCTGACTGTTACCTCCCACTGCTGTGCGACTCTCTGGAGAAGTCAAACAAACACCGGAATAGGATTTGGGGTGCCGGAGATCAAAAATGTGTGATTTACACTTGATTAGTTTTGCCTGAAGCGATGGATGCAATGATGCAATGGTATGTTCTCCGTCGTTGCTCGGCAGACACTCATTCAAGTGGCACTGCAGGCAGGCACCAGCAGAGTGCTTTGAAGTGCTTGAGAAGGATTTGAGATATTGTTTGATCTAAGGCTGGATTTTTTAAGTGTAGAGGGAACCTGAGTTTTTAAAGATCAGCCTGTCTGCTCCTGTGCAAACTAGTCATACACACCCCCTTCCCTCCCCACAAGGTATGTGACGGCTGTTGCTCTGTCTCCCACCATGCCCTGGATCGCAACTGGCTCCATGGACAGAACTGTTAACGTGTGGAGAATAGAAAGTGGCGACGGTGGAATTGGTAGGTACACAACGTGGAGTCGTTTAGGCCGGTGTCGTCGCTTTCTAGAAACGCACAATAACTCCTCTTTTAAAGGAGACTATTAGCGGTGGTCCAAAGCCTAGAAGCCATTTAGAGAGCCAAAGCTCCCAAAAGAGTGTTTTGGGAACGAGCTATCCAGCAGGAGAAGCTCCTAATACATGTGTATTGCTGTCTGGCTGCGGCAGTTAAGAGGAGGAATTGTGATTGATGTTTATTGGAGCAGCAGGGCAGAGTGAGTTGGAGCCTCAGAAAGCTGTTGTCATGGAGCTGAAGCCCTTTAAAAAAGTTTAAAACCCAAACATGAAAGGCAATGTTTGGAATACTAAATAAAAAGGTTGTGGACCAGAATGCAGTCTTCAGACATCAGCAGGCCTAGAGGCTTCATCAGGGGAGCTCCAAATCTGCCATTAGTCGGGCTGATGTTGACAAAGTAAATCCCACCTCTATGTAGATCTGACTGTCTCCGGTTCTGCCGCTCCCTCTCTCTCTCTCTCCCTCCCTTTTCCTCTTTATCTTTCTACCCCACTGGCTCTTCTTTGTTTGTTTCCTTTTTCTTTCTTTCCGCATATCAAAATAATTCTCTTTTCATGTTTCCCGCAGTAGCTGAATCCAGACAGACCGTGTGCCCAGGTAAATGAATCCATTACTCCGCTTTGTCCTTAAAAATCCTTCACAGTTGCTCCTTAGGTTCTGTAATTGAAAATCACTGGACAGGAGCACCAGCACTCCTTTAGTTTTAATGTATTTACGTGATATGTGTGTGGCTGGCTCAAAACATCAGCATCCAGTGCAGGAGCTAGACTGGGAGTGAGCTGTACAGTGAGTGGAGATGATGAAGAGGGCTGGATATGGGCATCTAATCAAAGTGATGAAACACTTTGGTCTGAGGTATCCCAGTTCTTCTTAATGAAGCTGCAGGAGGTTTTCATGCTCTTGGCGCAGAACTTTCCATGACTCAGCCTCCTAGACGGGGCGACTCCGGCTCTATCAGACGTGTTACTCTACACACTGTCCATGCAGGCCGATAAGTAGGACATCCACTGTGTAGTACAGTGGTCTGGAATACCTCATCTGATAGTACCAGTGTGTTTTCACAGTACCACAAGACGGCACTGCTGTATGCGTACAGTATATACGTTCTTCCACTTGCAAATTAAAGGAAAAATCCACCCTAAAATACTTTTAACACTGTTAAAAAACAGCTATTAGCGATGTACCTTGCATTTTGTTGTTTGTTGGTATGTTGTTTTTTTGTTTCTTTGTTCCCACAGTTAACTAGCCAAACAGACGAGTTGTCATGTTGAGATATTTCCAGTGCAGCTACAATGGAGTTAAATAGTAGGAAATTTTACAGCTACCTAAAACATCAACAGTAAACGTCAGGTTTTGGTGTCAGCCCCTTTGAATCAAAGAGCAAGGTGTTCTTTCTACAATCATACAGGGAGAAATCCATCAGAAGAAGAAGAGATACCAATTTCTCCATTGACAGTAGCCTCAGTAGACCAGCATGCAATGCAGCCACAAGACATGTTTTGACTTTTGAGTAAGGGGCGCTTTTCTCCACTGGAAGAACTCGCTCTCTCACTGTTACTTCACTATTGCTATTCTCCACCTACACATATTGAGTACAAGTTCAGGCCTGTTCTGAAGGTTGTCTAAAGTCATTCTGGGAAATGTAGGAAATCACTAACTGAAGTAGAAGTAGACGAGGCAGTCTGAGTGAAGGTGGGTACACCAACAATTAAATTACAACACTTCATCACAAAATAACTCCTGGAACACATTGAACGTCACAGATTGATGATACTTAACAGTGTAAGAGGATCTGAGGGTGGATTTTTCCTGTAAGAGCAGAATCCTTTGTGGAGGCAAATAATATGTGCATAGATTGGAAATCATTTAGCTGGCAGACAGAAAGAAAAGCAGAGGAAGAGGGGAGAGGTGAGGGGGAAACCAAACATGTGG